>NC_081264.1:4233893-4924393 GCF_030490865.1 Poecile atricapillus
TTATTTTGCTCTGGTGTTGTTTAAAAATCAACAGAAGAGGCGAAGAGGTGCAGTTCTGAGTGAATGGAGTTCTCTAAATTCTCATTTCTGCTTGATTTTGGTTTAGAATTTTGGTCCTTAGGATCCTTTAGGAATTCTGAAGAGCTTTCCTAGGTGTAATTAATGCACTAATAATAAAAGAGACAATTAATTGCTCCTGTTCATTTTTTTTCCCCTTTTCATTCCAGATCCAGGCAGAAGGAATTCTGAATGGACAGAGCATAGAAAACCAGAGAACGACGTTTGTTAAGCAATTAAAGTTAGGAAAGGTGAGGCAAAAAAAACCCCTCCAAATTTCCTAAATCTTGTCACACAGTAACTTCTCTCTTTGAGCTGTTTGTGTCCATTTCTTGCTATTTACACCACAAATGTTTTACTTTTCAAGGTAAGCTCACCTGGCAAATAATCTGTGGGCATTGAGGCCTCAGGTCAGCAAAGTATCAAACATTAAACACTGAAAGGATGTGAATATTCTCCTGTTATTTAGCAAAACACTTAAATGTGATTTTGGCTCAGTGTCATTTCTTAGATTTTACATTAATTCTTTGGTGAGCAAATTGATTTATATTTACAGAGTTTGTAGCATCTTCAGCAATTCCACATTTCAGAGAAATTTAAATATTCTAAATACAGTTGGTGAGTAAACATCAGGTGTGATTTCTATGAGAAAACTTATTTTTTTTCTCTGTAATCCTGTCATGCAAAGGCCAACATGGCACTTTTGTGTAATTAAAAGCCTCAGGTGCCAATAATAATAATAATAAATAAATAAATGATAATGATAATAATAACAATAATGTACTTCTTGCTGCAGCAATGATTTTGAATTTCAGCTCTTTATAACACTTCATGTTTTTGGTTTTCCCCTGTGCAAAGCCATTAATTATTGGGGATTAGGAGATATCAGGAATCTCACAAGAATTATTGTCACATTTTAGGGTCATTGTTGCCACTGAGCTTACACAGAGATAAGGGAAATGCATTTCCTTATTCCCTGGACTTACCACCTGTTTCTTTCCATGCAAAATGTGGATTCTCCTTTCCTGAACTCATTCCTGAAGCTGCCCCAGTGTTTGTGCATCCACCTGCAAAGGCTGAGCTGGTCAAACCAGGGCACTCCCCTGAAGAGACACGAACACGTCCAGTTCAACGAGTTCCTGGTCATGGACATCTACAAATATCGGGTTCCTGGGCCCAAATCCAGCCAGGAGCAGCTCAGCCAGAAAAACTCCGAGGAGATAACCCCTGGAATAAAGGATGGGAGAGCAGGGAAACCTTCAGGTACCTCCTTTGCCAATAAAATAGTTCAGCTCTTTCTGCATTTCAGGGATCAAACACTCTCTGCAGGATCAAGCCATGAGCAGCATCTTGATGTGGGGCTCTGCAAAGAGGGCAGAAATCCCTCTGCCATTCCCAAATTTACAGTTCAGTTTGGATAATTTCATTTTGATCCTGCTAAATATATATTAAAAAAAAATAAATTACAAAACAGCACAGAATTCACATATTTTATGTCCAAAAGTGTGTTGAACTTGGGTTGTGTTAATGTGTTTCTTATTAGGGATTTCAGGACAAGCAGAGAAGGAATCCTGGGAATGGTGAATTCATCAAAACCAGTTGGAAAATTCAATTTTGGTGTGTCCTTAGGCAGCTCAGTATTCCTTTAGTTGGGATTTTGGACCTAGGGGCATTTCCATATTCATGTAAAATGAATTTGAATAAACTATCTATTGCCTTTGAA
Organism: Poecile atricapillus; assembly: GCF_030490865.1. Taxonomy (NCBI): domain Eukaryota; kingdom Metazoa; phylum Chordata; class Aves; order Passeriformes; family Paridae; genus Poecile; species Poecile atricapillus. Next base: position 4,235,674 of record NC_081264.1, read on the forward strand.
TATTAAAATCAATAAAAATCTCCCATGATGAAAGGCACTGCAGGAGCAGGGATGATGTTCTTAGCATTAAAATTAAATCCCTGAATTTCTCCTTCCTCTGGCAGATGCAGAACAACCAGCTGGTACCAAACCTCTCTTCATGAATGGTGCCTCCTCTTCCTCCTCCACTTCCTCATTTTTAATGTCCCCAGGAGCTTTCCCACTTGCTGCATTCCCTGAGTGCAGGTAAGTTAGAGATTTGTACCCTCTCTCTTCATTTCTGTCCTTCAAATTGCCTCCCTTTCTTCTGTCCTCGTCACAGACTGTAACCTTTGTCCCAGCTCCTGTGCTTGTCTCTTGGGTGATTTTTAGTCCTGGGAAAGGCAGTGGGGCAGGTTGAAAGCAAAACTCAAAATCTCCTTCTGCTGGTTCATGGTGCAGTAAATCCTTCTGCACAGCCATAATCTCACTGCTGCTGGCTTCCTCTAGCTCTTCCTTCATTTTCAAATGGTTGTAAGAAACCCACAGGGGTTTGTTTTCTTTTTCTCAGACGTTGCAACTGCAAGGATTCCACCCTTGGGGCTTCTCTTCCATAGAATTCCAGGATGGTTTGGGTTGGTAGGGAACTTAGGGACCATCCAGTGCAGTCCCCTTCCCATGGGCAGGGACACCTTTCACTATCCCAGGTCTCTCCAAACCCCATCCAGCCTGTGCTTGGACACTTGCAGGGGATGAAGCAGCAGGAAAAAGCAGTTTGGGTCACAGAATGGTTTGGGTTGGACGGGAACTTGGAGATCCCATCCCACCACCGTGCAGGGACACCTTCCACTAGATCCACATTCCACCCACCTTCCCTCCACCGCAATTCCCCTCAGGGAGCCCCAGCCTTGCTCCAGGCAGGAATTGTGTGCGTGCTGTGGTGCGTGCCCGGGCTGACCCGTGTCCCCGCAGGGCCCCGCTGTACCTGTACCGCCTGATGGCCGTGGTGGTGCACCACGGGGACATGCACTCGGGACACTTCGTCACCTTCCGGCGCGCGCCGGGCGCCCGCGGCAGCCAGTGGCTCTGGATCTCGGATGAATCCGTGCGCAGGGCCAGCCTGCACGAGGTGCTGGCTGCCAGCGCCTACCTGCTGTTCTATGAGCGCGTGCACGGCCGGGCCCAGCCCCAGAGCTGAGCCGGGAGCGCCGGCACCGTCCCGAGGCCTCGGATCGCGCCTCTCCGTTATGCAAACCTCCCCCTCTCCCCAGGCTCCCTTCCCTGTGGGAGCAGCTGGGAATTGGGGTTTGTACCCAAATCCCGCTGTCCCAGCCCGTGCAGCCCCGGGTGTGTGCTGAGAAGCGTTTTCCTGCCTTGTCCCAAGGCTCTATTCCATGTCCTTTTCCCAGGGAGATGCTTTATCCCGCGCATTTTGTTTCCCAAGGGCCTGGAGAGGGGTTGATGTCAAGCTGCTGTTGAAGAGCCCATCCCAGTCCCTCCCCTGGCACCTCCATTATGCACCAGCCCCATTCCCTGTGGCAATGGCTGGGAATTGTGTTTTGTACCAAAATTCCTGGAGCTGTTCCAGTGTCCAGCCCCGAGCGTGTGTTGGGAATCCTTTTGTCTGCCAGGCAGGGATTTTATCCCAAGGCTCTATTCCCAATGTTTCCTAGTGGGGAGCCCTGGGAGGGGACGAGGGGAAGCTGCTGTTGGCGATGATTTAAGACACAAAGTGCCTTGAGCTTCCCTGAACAGCTGCATTGCCACTGGCCCAGCCCTCTGCATGCCCACTGTGTCCTGGGAATGCCTCACAGCCACGGGATGAACTCATGGAATCACATTTCTCCTGACCTATCAAGGCATCTCCACAAACGGCCCCGATCCAAAAGATTTCCCTGTTCACACCATTTTCCTCCCACTGTCCCCCTTCTTTATAAAGTCCTTCTCCTGATTTAAATTGCTTTATCCAGGAGATAATTTTGTATCTATTAAGAGTTGAAACCTTAATTTATTGCTCCATACCTTTGGAATATAGCTGAAATCAGCACATGGAAGTGTTTGCTAGTGCTCAGTGTTGTCATTTCCTTCAGCACTGTTGAATCCAGTTGTTTTGTAGCATCCACTACAACTTTTAATGCTGTGATTTCCAAGCTGCTGTAATTGTTCTAGACTTGCCCTTCCCCTTTGATTGCTGGAATTCTATTATGGATTGCTATTCCCAGCACTGGGATCCACGCTCCTGGCTTGCAGCTGAGCTGTAGAGCAGCCCCTGGCCTTGTTAAATGGAATATAAACAACAGGGTGGGCACTTACTGGTCTCATGAAGAAATCTGGGAGTCCTGCATCAGCTCCAGGCTGCCATGTAAATAGAAATAAGGGGAATTCTGCTGCTCTGGATTGTTTGAGGTATTTAAAAAAAAAAAAAAATCAAATAAAAACAAATCCCAAAGCCCAGAGTGAGAAGCAGCAAAAATCCTCCTTTCAAAGTCTGCTTTTAAATGACCAGGAATAAAATGTGTAGGTTGTTTTTAGCTCTCTTCTGTCCTTATAAGCTTGGAGGAGAAAAATCTCTCATCAGACAAGCTTTTTTCAGTGTGAAGTTTTCAAATAACAACTGTCTTAAAGTTTTTTTTTTTAGGGCAACTTTGTACCTCATGAATTCATAGTGCTGCCCAAAGCTCGGGGGTGTTCACACTTCCTCAGGAGAGGCTCCAGACCAGCCAAAGCAGGAGTGGTGAAATGGATATGCAAAATTATTTACACAACTCATCATTCCTGAGCCTGGAGCACAATTCCTGGCCCAGGTGAAGCTCATAGTACATAAATATTGATAAATCCACTGCTGGGCTGGGTCCTGGTTCCTGGCTGTGCTGCATGAGCAGTAGTTTGGTTTTAACCTGTTTTAAGTAAGAGAAAACCAAGAAAACAAACAAACAAAAAAAACAAACACCAAACCTACCTTCAAGGATGCAAAATGCCAAAAATTTGCTCTGGCCATTGAAGGCAGAGCTGCCAGAGCTGGAGAAGGAGCCAGCCCTCTAAAACCATCACCCCAACATCTCCCTCCAGCAGATCTGCCCCTGCACCTCAGAACTGGAACCATTTCCAGTGCCAGCAGTGGCTGTCCTGCATTATCCACGCTCACCACTCTGCTTGGGGGTTTTCCCTGGATTTGGGAGCTCAGCTGAGCAGCCCCTTGGCTCAGTTGTGCTGGAGGAGGGGCAGAGGACACGCACACTACGGACTGAAAGCTGAAATGTGGCAGCTGGGACAGGGACAAAGTCAGCTCTTCCTGCACAGCCAGCAGGTTTTCTTTTGCCAAGAGCTGTGGATTGACTCTGGATCTCCCTCAAGGGCTATCAAGGGGAGGGCTGAGCCTTTTATCTGGTTTTGCCTGTTGGGGAGGAGTGGATGGGCTTGGCTTAACCCTCAGGTAAGGAAGGGAGCAAAGCCCAGCACCTCAGTCCTGGCCCTGAGCTGTGCCAGATCTTCCCAGCCCCCTGTGAGCTGGGGATCTGTGCAGGGCTTTGGGAGCTCATCCTCCCCCCTCTGGAGGTCACTGGGATCTGTTTTCCAGCCAAACCTCCCCCTCTGGAGGTCACTGGGATCTGTTTTCCAGCCAAACCTACCCCTCTGGGAGGGCTCCATGCAGCCACAAGGCTCAAATGCTGGTACTCATCCTTCCCAAGCTGCCATGGTGGAGAAGATGTTAATAAATTGTAAAGAATTAAGAGCTCCAAGATGACATCTCTGTGTTGGGATTGTTCTTGTCTTATTTTGTGTGTTAATTTAAAAATGTCTGTTCCAGTCCAAGCACTGCACTGCTGTTGGAAGTTGCTTTTTTTCCACTTCAGGGTATTTTTGTAACTGTACAGTAGCAATAAAAGAACAAACTTGGTAGAAAAATCAGTCTGGGAATGTCTTGAAACAAACACCAAGCTGGGAGCCAAAGGGGCCGAAACCACACTTCAGAAGCTCTGGCTAAGAAGGATTTTCTGCAGGAGCTCTTCAAGTTCCACAGAGCATCTCAGAGTGGCAGAGGGTGGGAAGCACCAACTCCCACTTGTCTGCACAGGCCTTAATTCCATAGGAATAATGGACCCACCACTGAAGGCCAGAGCCCAGCACTAATTCCAGTGGCTGTAGCCAGGTTACACAGGAATTGGTTCCCATTCTCACCCAGAACTTGCCATTCCTTGATGCCTCAAGATTTCTTGGGGACTGGATAGCATTCCCTCATTTTCAGCAGGATTCCCTGTGGGTGTGGGAGGTGATGGTTTTCAGGGAGTCAGAGTGGGATAATTATTTAGGAAAATACACTCTCAGAGTGACAGCCTTCCAGTGGAAATGGAACAAGCCAGTTCCTCCCCACAAGGGCATTTTTTGCTGCCTGGTTTTTGTACAAATGATGGGAGGGAAGAAAAATCTTGTGCTTCCTCCTACAAGAGCAGCCTCCCCCAGGAGCAGAGGAATTCAAGCAGACAGGAGTCACCGTGACTCAAACATTCATCCAGCCACACTGCACTCTGTCCTCGCACCTCAGCACTCCCCTTCTCCACATCAGGCTCATTCTTGCTTTATTTTAATTAAAAAACCCCAAGCAAACCAGAGCTCAGTGACAGCATCACCTGTAGAGTATCAGCTTTAAAGGATCACAGCTTGTGGCTCGAAGTGTTTATAAACTGCTGCCTCCAGGCTATGGAGCATTTCCATCTTCTTGGAACACTGCTTAGATAAAGATCAGCTGAGAGCAAAACAAGGGTAGCAATCAGCAAAAATAGGGATTAGCCGGACATTTCCCAGAGGAAAAAAACCTTACCATTGAGATCAGTGGTCACAGGCTTTAGCAGCAAAATTACCAAACTTCTTGTGTCCATTTGCTCCTCCAGTCCCTTGGATCACCACATGGGAATCCCACAGTTCCAGCAGGAACTAAAACTTCACTTTTCAGAGCCCGAAGGCCCCGATGGCTGAACATTTTCTGGCTTGGCCAGGGGCAGGACTTTCCTGAAGGTGAGGTTGACCCTGGGGGCCAGCACCCTCCTGCGTGGGGGCAGGCTGTGGTACCAGTAGAGGTTGGTGGGGTGCTTCATGAGGAGCAGGCTGCCGTGGGCCAGCTGCAGGGTGATCCTGCCTGTGCCTGGCATCCCTCCCTTGCCCCGGTGATCCCGGTGCCGGAACACGAAATCCCGGCAGGCTCCGAAGGACACGGAGGCGATGGGGCTGCGGGGAACCAGCTCCTTCTCATCGTCCCGGTGCTCCCCGATGTGGTCCAGGCCATCTTTGTACCTGTGAGAAACGAGCTTCACATCATTTTTATACAGAATTTAAAAGTTTAATAGAAAGACAATTATGAGATTAAAAATAAAGTATACAGATATGACCGGGTGTCTCTGCATTCAGCCAAGAGAGGACTCCTTACTAACAAAGGATTCATAAATTCTCATACATGATTCAAACATTCTTCTTAAGTTTTGGATGTTTCTTTGTTTAGTTTTTAACCTGTCCCCTTCCCAATAAATCAATCTTCTTGGCTCCACCAAGTTTCACGTTCCCTGATAACAGAAATGCAATAAATTCCTCCCCCAGAGCTCTGGTCACTGCTGTCTTCATCAGAATAAGATAATCTAAGAATGGAGGGGGGTCTTTAACTATCTTTTTCAGTCTTTGGGTTATACAAACAAAAGTAGGTTTTGTTTTAATACTATGCCATAGTTCAACATATATGTATATTATACCACTATTTCTAAGTTGCATCAACAACAAATAGAAGGAACTATATTAATACAACAAAGTTTTCTAACCTTATACATATAACATTCATTTTAATATCTGTGAAAAGCCAATAATATAATATGTATCTATAACATACCTGTGCACACAGCTCTGTTAATTACTACCATCAATTACTTACTGATAACCTAATATAATAATTATTTCCCAATTAAACCAAACAACTGCTGCATAAGTTTGGGGTGGTTTTTTTTTTTGTTTCATTTGAAGAAAAGGTTGCTGGGTGCAGCTGGAAAGGGGCTGTACCTGTTGATGAGGACGAAGTTAAAGGTGTGCCCTGTTTCCGAGGTGACGCGCTCCCGGATCCGGGTCAGCACCGGGATCCACGGCTTAGGGTGGAATGTGACCCCTGAGTACGTGTAGGACAAGCCAGGGTCTCCATAGGTGACCTTCTTCCTGGGAATCTTGTGCCACGTGCCAAATACGTGCAGTTTTGTCATGTCATCTGTTTAAACAACGCAGGGGAAGGATCAGCCCCGGCTCTGTATTGTCTCCTGTCCAATATTCTCCTGGAGCCGAGCTTCTGGGAATCTCCAAACAGGAATGAGGGTGTTCATGTCAACCCAAAAGCTGTCATTCCCAGGGTTTGTGTCCCAGCACAGTCAGACGCTGTCTTGTTCTCCCCCTCGAATGGGATGAACAGGACCAGCATCCCCATCACACATCTCATACACTGCATCTCCAAAAAATCCCATCACCACGCCAGGATCAGCCCTTAACAAACACTTCCAGCTCAGCAAAACCGACCCTGTGGGGTCAGACCTGCGTTCCTGGCTTCTCAGGCCCACGCTGTGCAAACACCAGGTGGCTGCAGAAATCTCCCAGTGCCTACCAGCCTGGGCCCTGGGAATTCTCTGGGACTCGCCTGGATGGGCTGGGCAGGGAAATGCTTTACTGGGAAGGGATAAGGGGGATCTGGAGGGGAATAGAGCTGGACACAGAAGTGTTGAGGTTAGAAGGGACCAGTGAGGGTCATCCAGGCCACCCTCCTGCCAAAGCAGGGTCTGCAAGAGCACCGTCCAGGCCCTTTGGGAGGCCTCCTCAGCTTCCCTGGACAGCCCATGCTCCGCCACCCTCACAGGGCAGGAATATACCTTCGAAATACTCCACCTCCTTCTCCAGCTCCTGGAAGATCTCATCCGCCTCGGCCTTGCCGAAGAGGATGCGGTAATCGCAGCTGAGCCCCTCGGCGCGGATCTCCCGCGGCGGCGGCCTCTTCCCACCGCCGCCATCCCCCGCCTGCCCGCGGGGTAATTTAACCACGAACCCGTCCATGGGCGGACCCGGGACGGGGAGGAACGGGAGCCGCGATCCCGCGGGAAACGGGAGCGCGCGCCAGGGATGGCGGCGCGCGAAGCCCCGCCCCTTCCCCAGCTGGCCACGCCCCCAGCGCACGCGCGCGGTTTTGGCGCTAAAATCGAGTCCCACCCCCCATTCCCCTCACTCACCCCCGGCCGCTCTCGCTGCCTGCCCCGCTCCGCCGCAGCCATGATCGGGCAGAAGACGCTGCACTCCTTCTTCAGCCCCGCGCCGGCCAGGAAGCGCGGCCGCTCCCCGGAGCCGGGCGGCGATTCTGAGGTAGCGATCGGGGGGCTGAGGGAGCTCGCGGCTCTGGAGCAGGGGAGAGGGGAGGGACGAGAGGGGTCTGGTGGCGGGACGTGCGTGTCTGGCTCCGTGTGTGTGGGAGGGGGTCTGGGGGCACTGGCGGCCTTTCCTGAGGGGATGGGGCCGGGGGGGAGCAAAATTTCCAAACTCCCGCGCGGCTCCACGCGTGGCTGAGCTGCCAATCGAGCGGGCACGCTCCACTGCCGCCCAATGGGCGCTGACACTCTCCGTGACGTTACTGTTGCTAGGTAGAAACCTCCCCGCCAGCCGTTCCGAGCCAATGGGGTGAATCGAGCGTTTTTCCCGCTCACCAATAGCGAGCGGGCGTTCGTGCTCGCGCCTGCGGGCGGCCAATGGGGGCGCGTTCTGTGTTTTGCCGCGAAACCGTCGCGTGCGGCGGGGCCGCCCCGGGGGCGGGCGCTGTCCCGCCATGGCCCGGCCCTGTCCCGCCATGGTCCGTTCCGCCATGGCCGCGCTGCTCCCGGGCCTTGTGCTCCGCCCGCTGCGCTCCCGCATCCTCCGCAGCCACCCCTTCGCCCGCTCCTTCCAGGTGAGCGCCGCCAAGAAGGCGAAGGAAGCCGGCGATGAGGCGAGCCAGGCGCTGAGCGCGGAGCAGCAGGAGCGCATCCGCAAGAACAAGGAGGCGGCGCGGCAGCTGCTGGCGCAGCGGAACGTACCCCCGGGCTTCGGCGAGAGCTGGCGGCGGCAGCTGGCCGGGGAGTTCTCCAAGCCCTACTTCGTGGAGGTGAGCAGCGTTCCCCGATGCCCCCCTGGCCCCGAGCGGCCGCTGCGGCCCCCGCTGAGCCCCCTTTGAGCCCCCGCTGCCCCCGCAGCTGATGGCGTTCGTGGCCGAGGAGAGGAAGCGCTACACGGTGTATCCGCCTCCCGAGCAGGTCTTCACCTGGACGCAGATGTGCGACATCTGGGATGTGAGTAGAGCCGCGGGGGGGGTCTCTCAGCTGCTCCGGGCAGTTTAAAACCGTGGAGCTGCAGGGTGGGTGCACAGAGACGTTCCCTCGGTGTTTGGTCCCTTAAACTTGGATCCCGTGGGATGTGGATGCTCTTTGTTTGGCTCACTCATAAATCCAGCCTTCCTTTTCATGTCTGATACCAAACCATGATTTTATTGTTTTATCACCCTCAGAGACCGCAGAACTTCCTCTGATCCTTTTGATCTTTTGTTCTGGTGTTAACAGCTTAACCTAGTTCATAATCTTTTAATCTTGAACGTCTCTTGTTCTTTCACTTGATCAATAAAGGACTGTCATTGAAAGAAAATCAGACAGCACAAGGTAATGTAATTTCCAATAAAACCTGTCAAAAATATCACAGCAAGTGTGGCATAAAGCTGAAATGGGATGGAACCTGCTTGGAAAATAACAAGGTGGTTTTTGTGACTGTGAAAATGTTGGTCTTTTGCATTCAAATTATATTAGTTACATTCATAATTTTGACAGCAAAGCCATAGGGATGCTAATCCTTAGTGTTAGGTGGGCTCTGTGCTCTTTAGCTGTGACACATCTGGGATTTAACTTCAGTTTCTTGGAGGAGTTGTTTTGTGGCACTTTTTTGTCTCTGTTTTAGGATAAAGCTCATAATTTTTTTCCCCCCACACTCTGGGCAGTAATGCTGATTACAATTCAATGCTAACCACGGTCTGTTTTCAGGTAAAGGCTGTCATTTTGGGACAAGACCCATACCATGGACCTAAGCAAGCTCACGGGCTCTGTTTCAGTGTCCAGAAGCCTGTTCCACCTCCCCCCAGGTATGAAAATTAGCAAAATCCCTTTTGTTCCTTAATTATTTGCAGTTTTGCAGTGCCCAGGGCTGGGAGAAAATTGATGTGAAATGGTTAGCAGCTACTTAAATTTGAATTGTGCATCACCTGGAAGGATAATTCTGTGTAGTTTTGGTGCTATTCAAATGTAAATTTTCATTTCCAGTCTCATTAAAGCTTCCAGGCAGACACACAGAGACCCTGCTGCCCTGCCTCTGCAAACGGCTTTATTATCTTAAATAATAAGATTAAAATCAGTGTTCTTCTTGCCTGCTTAGAGCAATAGGTGGTGCTGCTTGCTCTTGTCATATTAAAAATCTGCTGGTTTGGTTTGCAGCTTGGAAAATATTTACAAGGAGCTCTCCGAGGACATTGAGGGCTTCACCCACCCCGGCCATGGGGACCTGACGGGCTGGGCCAAGCAAGGTGAGCTCAGAGACACTCAGTGATGTGCCCCATGTGGAGCAGAAAAGAATTTTATCTAAAAAGAATAGACCTGTGGGTGGAAATAATCCACCTGTAGGAGAGAAAATCACTTCTGAGTGCCTTAAAATGAAAATTTGCCTCATCAAGAGAAAAGCAGGTTGAATCCCAGAACAGAGTGGGTTGGAAAGGAGCTTAAAGCTCATCCAAGGGACACCTTCCACAAGCCCAGGTTGCTCAGAGCTCCATCCAGCCTGGCCTTGGGCACTCCAGGGATGGATTAACCCTTGTTTCACCCTCTGGATGTGCTTTGTTTGCCAGGAGTGCTCCTGCTCAACGCGGTGCTCACGGTTCGGGCTCACCAGGCCACGTCCCACAGGGAGAGGGGCTGGGAGAAGTTCACGGATGTCGTGGTGTCCTGGCTCAACAAGAACCTGCACGGGGTTGTTTTCATGCTCTGGGGAGCCTATGCCCAGAGGAAAGGCAGCTCCATCGACAGGGTACAGCTCCTTTTCCTCAGCCCTTCCCTCTCCCTGGTTTTTCCCTCAGTTTGGTGGACACTAGAGGGCACTTCCTTGACGGAATTGGGAATTTTCCCTGCCTGGACTCTGTCAAATCGAGTCACCCTTCTGCTCCAGCTTAGCCTTTGCCAGAATTAAGCAAGAAAAGTGGAGCAAGTGTAAGCTCCTGTTGTCAGCAGTGCCTCACAGGGACAGAGCTGTTTTTCCTAGTTAAGGGCTCATGAATCAATATGAAATCTGCTGGTGGGATGACAGCAATTGGGAAATGCCAGGGTATTTATGTCTTTGCTTAGTGGGACAGAAGTCTTGGTCCTTGTGGCTGGTTCTTTGGGTCTCAGACTGGTGCAGGACGGGGTATAAGGGGAGATCACACCTGCCCTGGAGGAGGAACAGCCAAAACCCTGCAAATCTAACATGTGGTTTCCTCTGCCGTTCCCAGAAGCGTCACCACGTCCTGCAGACGGTTCATCCCTCACCCCTCTCTGTCAACAGAGGGTTTTTCGGCTGCCGGCACTTCTCCAAGACTAATGAATTCCTCAAGAAATCTGGGAAGAAGCCCATCGACTGGAAAGCACTCTGAGCTGGGGCTGAGGCTTGGGAGCAGCCCCTGGCTCAGGGGTTGGGGCATTTCTGAGAAACTCCTGCTGACCTGAGAATTGTTCTTTGGATGTTTGATCAGCGAACAAGTGACCAAACTTTCAGAGATGGTTATATTTTTGTTTTAAATGCTTATTTTTCAAGAGCATGTTGGAGTGTTTGATTGACAGCTCTGCTTTTTGCCTGGTTTAAGCAAAAAGAAAGAGCCCAAACACCAGAGTTCTGTATTAATTTGTGGTCATTGTGGCAATGGGAGTTCTATTTTCAGACTCTGGTGAAGGGGTGGCAGTTCTTACTGCCAAAAGCTGCCCAGCTTTTGTACATGCCCTGCTGCCTCCTTTCCACACAAATCCAGTTTTCCTATTTAAATGGAGCTGACTCCATGGGAGGAAAAGGCTTTTGGTTTTAGCTCTTTGCTACAGATTTATTACAAAAATGGCTTCTTCAGGCTGTAAAGAAAATACATGGCCAAGAGTGTTGATTGGTATATTCATGATCTCAAGATTTTGGGATAAATCCTCCCAACAGCCACAGGGAGGCTGTGACCAAGACCCATGGTAATACTTTTGAAATTTTCACTGGCCTTTAGACAGGAAAATCAAAAGGTTTTTTTAGGTTCTTCCTGGATGTGTAATCACCTGGATGACGGGTGAGCTGTCATCATACATGGGGGATACATGCTGATGGCAGCAGTGAACTTTTGTTCATTGACATTTCCCAGTTAATGGACTGATAGTTGCAAATTTCTTAAGATCCTAAAAGAGGGAACTTTGTGCTTTGCCACCTTGGGAGCAAATTAAAGTTTCCACCTGCTGTTGGCAAAAACTGTCAGGACTTCCAGGAGGAAGAGGTGTTGGCTTCATACTCCTGGGTTTCCAGCCTATCTTTGATTTTGTAATTCCTTTAAAGGAAGTGAAGAACCCTTTTTTTTTTTTTTTAATAAGCCAGTTTTTATAGAATATCTTTGTAACCCTCTCTGAGGTAACACTATCACCAGTGACGTTTATACTGTCTGTGGCCTTGCTGTATATACTGTTTGCTTGTTTCTTTTTTTATTTTCCCAGTGTCTGTGTTTTTGTTTTTTTAAAATAAAAATTATTTTGCTTACATGATCTTGCATTGGTACTTTAACACGGGGGGAGGGAGGGTGGAATGGGGAGTCCCTGTTCCCCCCAGGGAGCCCAACCCAGGATCACGTCCTTGTCCTCGTCCCCGTGACCAGGCACAGGGCCAGGGCACCTTTGTCCCCCAAGGATCGGGTGTCCCCCTCCCTCTTCCCCCCCTCATCTCCAGCAGAAGTTTTCCACACACGTTAGCAGGGAAATATTTGTGCTTGACGCGACCGTCACGTGCGAGACCCGACTGGAGCGGCCGGGGGGGAAGGGGGGGCCGTGCTTCCCTTGGGGGCTGCCCTGGCACGGGGTGGGCTCCGGCCTGGGGAGCTGGGGGGGACAGATGGACACAGGGAGTGACCGGTGACACCGGAGTGACCGGGGAGCCCAGCGTGACCGGAGGGGTCTGACCCGGCGGAGGGGGCACGGGGCTGGCAGCCATGGTGAGGGGGCGAGGGGAGGCTGAGGGGATGAGGGGATGGCGAGGGGCCGAGGGGAGGGCGAGGGGCTGAGGGGCTGAGAGGAGGCTGAGGGGCTGAGGGGATGAGGGGAGGGTGAGGGGCCGAGGGGCTGAGGGGAGGGCGAGGGGCTGAGGGGATGAGGGGAGGTTGAGGTGCTGAGGAGCCCGTAGCGCTTTTCCTTCACCCCCAAGCCCAGCTTTGACGGGGATAATCGGCCGCACTTGCCGGGATTTGGGGGTTCCGTTCGATGCCCCCCGGTGTGAGGGCCGGGCTGGGTGCCGCCATCCTGAGGGTGCTGTGAGGGCCGGGCAGGCGAGGCCGTGGCACCCCCCGGCTCCTCAGGGAGCTCCGGGCAGGGGAAGCAGCTCCGCCTGAGGGCGGCCGGCACCGGGGGCGGCGGTGTCGGAGCTCTGGGTTCGGGGCCGTGGTTTCGGCGGCACAGCCGTGACCGCGGTTCTCGCTGTCCCCCAGGGCCCGTGAATGCTGCCGGCTGCGCTGCTCCTGCTCGCTGTGCTGCTGCTCGTTTGGGCCAAAATGTCCAACTCACGGTGTGAGCAGGAGAAGGAGCAGAGCCCGGCGGGGCTGCCTTCCGCAGGCGGGCCCCCGGCACGGCCGAGCCCCGCGGGCCGGCAGCCGCCGCGGGCGGGCGCGGAGCAGGAGCAGCTCGCCGTGTACAACCCCGCGGCGCTGCGCCGCCCGGGCCTCGCCAAATTCGTGCTGGGCTCCTTCGACGACAACTCCTCCGATGATGAGCTGATGGCCACGGCCTTCAGGGTGGGCCGGCGGCGCAGCAGCCTGGCCGGGGTGGGGGGTACCGTCCCCGAGCCCCCCACCGTGAGCGCCCCTCTGGAGCCCAGCGCCGGCATCAGGTAGGGATGGCAACCTCCGATGGCCGGAGTGCGGCCGGGCAGGGATGTCCCGGTTAGGGAGGGCGGGTGCTTGTGGTGGGTGCATTGCTGTTGGTAAAACTGGGGTGCACACGTGCTGGTGGTCCTCGGAACCCTCAGGTGATGCCCCCAGTCCTGCTCCCTTTGTTGGGGGGAGAGCCAGTGTCCTTGGATGTGTGACAGCAGTGCCACCTGCACCAGTGTGGCAAGGACCAGGGCAGGGGGAGTCCCCGCAAAATCTCTAGTTTGGATGTGGGGCAGCTCACTCCCTGCTGGCTGCAGCGGGCAGCTCCCATGGAAGCGCAGCTGACATCCAGAAGAAATAACTGGAAACCAAATGCTGCTGTCTGCCTCCTCCGGCTGCTCTGCTCCGGCTAAAAATAACAAACCTTTGGCTGCAGAGACGTGTTGTGACACTCGACAGCCCGACAGTGGGTTTGAGGTGGTGCTGCCAGCAGTATCCATACTGCTCTTCTGTCCTTCCACAAATAAGGAATTTCCTTATGTCCTGCCTGAGTTGCATTGTAGATGTGGTTGATGACCTTTGCAGGACAGGCTTTGCAGGGGGTTTGGGGCTGGGGGAGGGCTCACTGGAGTGGCTCTGGTCTCTCTGTGGTGGCCCTGGCCTCAGTGACAGCCACAGTATCCCACCACAGGCCCAGCATGTCGGGGCCCAACCTGGCAAAGAGGAGCCACAGGAAGATGGACCTGCAGCGGGATTTTTCTGTTGCCTCCCCAGCAGAGTTTGTCACCCGCTTTGGGGGAAACCGTGTCATTGAGAAGGTCTGTCCCCACATGTCCCTGCTTGTGCCTGCGTAGGGGGTCACTGCTTTCAGCTGCGACATCTTTGAGCACTGCCCAAATGTCCTGTGTCCTCTGGGCTTGGAGCAATGGCAGCCCAGAGCTGTTCATTCCATGGCTTCATCACTCTTATGGGTTGGGAGAGGGAACCCCATGCAGCAGCTTTGCACAAACGATGGCCAAAGTCCCATCCTTGGTTATCCCCAGTGCCAGACCTCAGAGATGTTGAAGAGTCCCATGCTTTGCTGGGATGTACATCCAGCTGTCAGAAAGCTCCTGATGAACACATTCCCCCTACTCTGCTCCACACCCATCCCTTGCCCCTGCGCTGCCATCCCTTGGAGTAGCAAGGACAGGGTTCACCCTGCCACCCCCTGTCCCTGTCCCCCAGGTCCTCATAGCCAACAACGGCATCGCTGCTGTCAAGTGCATGCGCTCCATCCGCCGCTGGGCCTACGAGATGTTCCGCAACGAGCGCGCCATTCGCTTCGTGGTCATGGTCACCCCCGAGGACCTCAAGGCTAACGCAGGTAATTCCTGAAAATATCCCAAAAAGGAAGTTCCCCACCTGAGGCTGAGTCAGGGGCAGCCCTTTCCTGCCTGGCTTGTGAGGGCTCTGCACAGCCTGGAGTCACACGCTTTCCTCCTGTGCAGCCAAATCCAGGAGTGAATAATTTTTCCCTGCTCCAGCTTCCCCAGGATGGAGGATGTGGGAAGGGGTGCCACTCAGGGATCTGGCTCCCACCACTCCCCGTGCTCTCTTGCAGAGTACATCAAGATGGCAGATCACTATGTGCCTGTTCCTGGAGGGACGAACAACAACAACTACGCCAACGTGGAGCTGATTGTGGACATTTCCAAACGCATCCCAGTCCAGGTAGTGGCCATCTGTGTGTCTCCCACCTCCTTGCCAAGGGCAGTTGCTGGGCAGAGGGGACACCCCAAAAGAGGGTGAAGTCTCTGTGTGCTGAGGAGCTGGGCACAGTGACAGCACAGGGGTGACACTCCCACTGCTGCTTCTCCTTGTGCCAGGCGGTGTGGGCTGGCTGGGGACACGCCTCGGAGAACCACAAGCTGCCAGAGCTGCTGCAGAAAAATGGGATAGCTTTCCTAGGTAAGGTCTCACTGCTCCTCTGTGCTGAGTGTGGGGCTGGTGTGTGCACTCACAGTCACTGCCAGGGACACTGCACTGGGAATGCCCCTTTAGTGCCTCTGGCATGCCCAACCCATGGAGTGGCAGTCCTCAGGCTGGTTTCCTGGGGCATTCCCAGGAATCCTGCTGTTTCCTGGGTTTTCTCTGTAATGTTCAGGCTGATGCAGTGTTCACAGGGGAACTTTGGATGGGGAGCAGACTTCATGGGATTCCCAGCCTGAGCTTTGTCCTGAGCTGGGCAGTGGATTTGGGGGTGTTCCTGCATCCCCAGTCCTTGCAGAAGGCTGGTGGGGCTCACTCAGTGATATGGGGATGGGCTGGTGGGTTGGGCACCTCCTCAACTCTTTCCTCCCTCTCTGAAGGTCCCCCCAGTGATGCCATGTGGGCGCTGGGGGACAAAGTCGCCTCCACCATCGTGGCTCAGACCCTGGAGATCCCCACACTGCCGTGGAGCGGGAGTGGTGAGTGCCTCCTCACAGCCTCCACACCCTCCCTGCTCCCCTTCCATCTTCCCTGCCTCTCCTTCCCCCAAAACAAGCATCAGGATTGGGGTCCTTGGCCCTGCTCGCCACACATATTGGGGATCCCACTGCAGCATCTGATTTAGGCAGGGGGATTTTGGAGATAGGGTGCATGGAAACAAGGGACATTATGGAATCCTCAGCTCCCTGGGCACACCCATGCTGCTCCAGCTGTGCCATCCTGGTGGTGACCATAGCCCTGGCCATATCTGCAGGTCTGGTGGCCCAGTGGTCTGAGGAGGACCAGAATCATCAGCAGACCATCAGCATCCCCCTGGAGACGTACGCGCAGGGCTGCGTGAAGGATATGGAGGAAGGCCTGGAGGTAAAGCTGAGCCTGTAGGCAGCTGCTTAGCTCTTGCTCACCATGATTCCTCCTCAGAGCCTGCCTGCCCTGGCCCTGCTGGCCTCCCAGCACACACCACAGTGACACAAGGCTGTGCCAGCAGCAGTTTGTCCCACTGAAAAAATGTCACTTGGGATAATCCTGCTCAGGGATGCCTGGAGTTGTGTGGGCTGTCAGGGTGGTGAGCTGGGGTCCAAAACACTACAGTCACCCCAGCCCTTGACCCTCTCAGGTGGCCAGGAGGATCGGCTACCCCCTGATGATCAAGGCAGCAGAAGGTGGCGGGGGAAAAGGAATCCGAAAAGTGGAGGCAGCAGAGGAATTTAGTGCCTGTTTCCGGCAGGTGAGAGGTGCTTGGACTCCCCATTTCTGGTCCCGTCCCATCATGGCAGGGTCCTGCTCCCAGCTGGAGCACCTCCCACTTCCTGGCACATCCTGGGATGAATTTTGGGGGGTGATGCCAGAGCACGACGCTCTCCCCGCCGCAGGTGCAGGCGGAGGCGCCCGGATCCCCCATTTTCCTGATGCAGCTGGCGCAGCACGCGCGGCACCTGGAGGTGCAGGTCCTGGCAGATGAGTATGGCAACGCCATCTCCCTCTTCAGCCGCGACTGCTCCATCCAGCGCCGCCACCAGAAGATCATCGAGGAGGCGCCGGCCACCATTGCTGCCCCCGCTGTCACTGAGATGATGGAGAAGGTGGGTGGCCTGATCTAGGGGCAGCATGAAGTTTTGGTTATTGAGGTTTTAAGAAAAGGGGGGACCCCTGAGCTGAGCAGGACTCTCTGTCCAGGTCCAGACTCTCTGGTCAGGCACAGGAACAGCCTCCCCAGGGAAGCGATCACAGCCCTAAGCCTGCCAGAGTCCAGGGAGTGTTTGCACTTTCAGGCACATACATGGTGGGGTTTTGGGGGTGTCCTCTGCACAAGCAGGAGTTGGACAGTGATCCTGCAGGTCCCTTCCAAGCCAGGATACCTCATCACTGCATGATCCAGGGATTTCCCTCTCCCACAGTGCGCTGTCCGCCTGGCCGAGATGGTTGGGTACGTCAGTGCAGGCACCGTGGAGTATCTGTACGGCGAGGACGGGAGCTTCCACTTCCTGGAGCTGAACCCCCGGCTGCAGGTGGAGCACCCGTGCACGGAGATGGTGGCAGATGTGAACCTCCCGGCTGCCCAGCTGCAGGTACCTGCTCACCCCCAGGGGTGTTAGAAGAGGCAGTTTGGGCATTTAGGGAGGAGTGCTGGGCTGGAGCCTGGCAGAGGGAAGCTGCTCCATATCCCAGCATGGAGGGTGCAGGTGAAAGAAGTGTGACAGCTTTCCTTCTACTCTGGCTTCCCGCTGGGAACTCTCCATTCAGACTCTCTGTCGGGGTCTCCCTGGCAGCTCAGGCCTTTGTTTCTCCTGCAGATTGCAATGGGCATCCCCTTGCACAGGATAAAAGACATCCGGGTGCTGTATGGGGAGAGCCCCTGGGGGGACACCCCCATCTGCTTCCACAGCCCCTCCAACCCCCCCGTGCCCAGAGGCCATGTCATCGCTGCCCGGATCACCAGCGAAAACCCCGAGGAGGTGAGCAGGGCTGGGGACAAGGGGACCCTGCCACCTGTGGGGTTGAACTGGGCATGGTCCTCCCCAGCCAGACAATGTTTGTGGGATCAGTGCTATCCTTCCCTGTCTTGCTGCATGAGTCTCAATCCTGGTCCCTTCATCTCTGCTCTTCTTTGGCTCAGGGTTTCAAGCCCAGCTCAGGGACAGTGCAGGAGCTGAATTTCCGCAGCAGCAAGAACGTCTGGGGGTACTTCAGCGTGGCAGCAGCCGGGGGGCTGCACGAATTTGCTGATTCCCAGTTTGGACACTGCTTCTCATGGGGAGAGAACCGGGAGGAGGCCATCTCGTGAGTGTGGCAGGATGAGTTGGAGGGCATGTGTCCTTGGGAAGAGTCACAATTGATGTGTGAGCTGGAAAAGTGTTTTTTGTCTGACAGGACCAGAAGGGTGCTGCTGTGCTAAGCACCTGGCTGTCTGGCCAAAGCCAGAATTTTTTGGACTGTGGTGGTGCTACAGCCCCAGTTCATCCACCTGATCCTCCAGGACATGTTGAAGTCATCTGCTGAGCATTGCTTAGTGCCCATGAGCAGCAGTGTCCACTCAGGAACTGAGCAGTAGTTTCATTCAGGGCTGTCTTGTGGCCAGGCTGGATGGGGCTTGCAGTAACCTGGTCTAGTGGAAGGTGCCCCTGCCCATGGCAGGGGGTGGAACAAGATAATTTTTAAGGTCACTTCCAACCCAAACCTTGCAGTGATTCTACTCTGTGAGGGTGCTGGGAGCTCAGGAGCTCAGCACCTCAGGAGCTCAGTGCCCCAGATCCTGAAGCTCCCCAGCTCCCTCTGCTGAGAGCCAAGTGCCATCTTCTCAGTCATTAATGAAGGGCCTTTCCCCCTAAAAGGAACATGGTGGTGGCCCTGAAGGAGCTGTCTATCCGTGGGGATTTCCGGACCACGGTGGAGTACCTGATCAAGCTGCTGGAGACAGAGAGCTTCCAGAGCAACAAGATACACACAGGCTGGCTGGACCACCTGATCGCTGAGAAAGTGCAGGTGGGGGTGATGCCCTGGGGTCACCACTCCCCTTCCTTGGGGTAAGACCCAAACCCTGTTATTTTTGCCCCCACAGGCAGAGAAGCCAGACACGATGCTGGGGGTTGTCTGTGGTGCCCTGAACGTGGCAGATGCTGCTTTCAGGACGTGCATGACTGACTTCCTGCACACACTGGAGAGGTGAGGAGTGGGGGCTGCCCAGGGGGGGCTCAGTCATGTAGGGGGCACCTTCCACCAGACCAGGTTGCTCCAAGCCCCATCCAGCCTGGCCTTGAGCAATTCCAGGACTGGGGCAGCCACAATGGAGACCTGAGTGTTGTTCTTCTGGGACATCTTCCTTCCATTTTTGCTTTGCAAATTTAGTGACAGTAGTGCTGTGCCAGGGGTATGTGACAGGGACAGGGGTATCTACTGTGGCTCACATCTCTGGCTCCTCAGTTATCACTTTGTCTGGACAAAAGGCTTCCCAAGGCTGGGTAAACAGCTCTCAAGGGGAAGTGGCTTTGCTGCACAGCTTGCTTTTGTTGTTGAATATCAAGGTTATTCCTCCAGCCTTGGAGGACTCCCGGGGCTCTCCCATGCACCTTATCTGAGTGTTCTCCCAGTGCCTGGCCTCCCTCCAGATCTGGCTATGCACGGTGCTCATTTGGGTCACTTAAAGCTGACACTTGTCCCCTCTTGTCACCATTGTGCCCTCCCACCAGGGCTGGGAGCACTGCTGACATCCCACACACTTGGAGAGGCCGGGAATGCCATGGGGGCTGATCCCTCCATTGTGTTTCAGGGGCCAGGTGCTGCCAGCAGCCTCCCTGCTGAACATCGTTGATGTGGAGCTCATCTATGAGGGTGTGAAGTACATTCTGCAGGTGAGGGCAAGGCTGTGCTCCCCCCAAACCAGCTACAGCACTTCTCAAAGGGTCAGGAACATGCACCAGTCCCAAGGGAAAAAAATGAAATAAATACAAGGTTGTCCTTTAAAAATGGGCAACGTAAAAATGAGGTTAACAACCTCATAACCTTAATAACCTCGTTTTAACATGACAGACATCTTGATACACCCTGTTGCCCTGAGTTTATTAAGGGACTTCATTTTCTTGCTTTTAAACCAAATTAATTGGACTTCAGGCAAAACTTCTTACTCACAATGAAAGTGGCAGGTGATCCATATGTTGCACCAACTCTGGGCTGTGAGTTAAACCAGCTCTGGGCTGTGAGTTAAACCAGCTCTGGGCTGTGAGTTAAACCGGCTCTGGGCTGTGAGTTAAACCAGCTCTGGGCTGTGAGTTAAACCGGCTCTGGGCTGTGAGTTAAACCAGCTCTGGGCTGTGAGTTAAACCAGCTCTGGGCTGTGAGTTAAACCGGCTCTGGGCAGAGTTGAGCAGCTCCTCGGTGCAGTCTGAGGTTGTGCCTCCTGTCTCCCCAGTGCAGCCCCATCCTGTGGCAGCAGGTGTTGTGCTGAGGGTGGGGAGGTGCCCCCCAGCCCCCAGTGTGTTTTGGGGTTGCACTGAGGCTGTTCCCTGCCCTCAGGTCGCCCGCCAGTCACTGACCACCTACGTGATCATCATGAACCACACGCACATCGAGATCGACGTGCACCGGCTCAACGACGGGGGGCTGCTGCTCTCCTACGACGGCTGCAGCTACACCACCTACATGAAAGAGGAGATCGACAGGTACCCCCTGCCAGGGCCCCCTCCCCGATGGCCAGCAGCCGGCTGGTGACACCTTTCCTTCTCCCGTAGGTACAGGATCACCATCGGCAACAAAACGTGCACCTTCGAGAAGGAGAAGGACCCGACGGTGCTGCGCTCGCCCTGCGCGGGGAAGCTGCTGCAGTACATGGTGGAGGACGGTGGCCACGTGGACGAGGGGAAGGTTTATGCGGAGATCGAGGTGAGCTTTGCAGAAGAGCTGGAGGAGCAACATTTGGCAAAGACGGAACCCTGCTCGTGGGATGTGCGGCCCGTGGGTGCTGCTGGCTCGGTGACCCCCTTGGTGTCCCCTCCTCGCCAGGTGATGAAGATCGTCATGACGCTGGCAGTGGAGGAGGCGGGGAGGCTGCACTACATCAAGCGGCCGGGAGCGCTGCTGGAGGCCGGCTGTATCATCGCCCGCCTCCAGCTCGATGATCCCTCCAAAGTGAAGCCTGTGAGTCTCCTGGGGGCTGCCATCCCCTCCTGCCAGCTCCCAGCTGACGTCCTGGGAATACTCCCTAGGGAAGAAAATGGAAGAGCTGCTGTGATGAGGCATCATAGTGATGATGATGCCATGTCTTTGGGCTGGCTTGGGCTCAAGTGCATGCTCCTGTGCTTCCTCGGTGTGCAGGGGCTCACATGCGCTAAAGATATGCATTTATAGCACCAAAATCTCCACTTTTCCTGTGTTATTTTAATGATGAGACACTGGCAGATCCACTATGCTCAGGTGCTTCCTCTGTATCTGACGCAAAGCAGGGGTTGTGCTGGTTCCTCTGGGCCAGCTGCAGCTCTCAGGAGCTCTGTCCCTGTCAATGTGACAGTTCAGCCCATCTCCCTCTGTCCTCTCCAGGCACAGCCATTCACGGGGAGTCTCCCAGCCCAGCAGACCCTCCCCATCACTGGTGAGAAGCAGCACCAGGTTCTCCGCAACGTTCTGGACAACCTGACCAACGTCATGAATGGCTACTGTCTGCCCGAGCCCTACTTCAAGACCAAGGTGGGTGCCAGGCACCGGGTGTTTCACCCAGTTGCCATGAGGGCAAGTCCAGCAGCACCAGCTTCTTCTCCCACAGGTGAAGGAATGGGTGGCACAGCTGATGAAGACCCTGCGGGACCCTGCCCTGCCCCTGCTGGAGCTGCAGGAGATCATGACGAGCATTTCAGGCAGAATCCCGCTGGCTGTGGAGAAGTCCATCCGGAAGGTGATGGCGCAATACGCCAGCAACATCACCTCCGTGCTCTGCCGCTTCCCCAGCCAGCAGGTGAGTGGCAGAGGGGGTTCACATCCTCCTAAGTGCAGCCAGCTGGGAGCTCCTGCCTGAATTTGTGCTGCCAAGATTTTATAACAAAGGAAATGAGTGAGGGAAATATGTGAAAGTTTGTATTTTCTATGTGTGTTTGGTTTTATGTGTGTATTTGCTTCCATGTGTGTGCTGCTTTTTATATTTGTCACTTTGCATTTTTCACTTTGGGGAAAAATAAAACCTCAAGGGAAAGGCTTTGGATGGAGTAAGGAAAGGGGGAGCTGGCAGCTTTGTTCCCCTGAGCCACCCCGGACCCTGTCCCCTCTCCCCACAGATTGCCAACGTACTGGACACTCACGCAGCCACGCTGCAGAGGAAGGCTGAGCGGGAGGTCTTCTTCATGAACACACAGAGCCTGGTGCAGCTGGTACAGAGGTGAGCCCTGTGCTGTCTGTGACCCCCCTGTCCCCCCCATGGCCACCTCCTCACAGCAAGATGGGCTCTTTGCTCCCCAGGTACCGCAGCGGCATCCGGGGCTACATGAAGGCAGTGGTGCTGGACCTGCTCAGGCGCTACCTGCAAGTGGAGACACAGTTCCAGCATGGTGAGGGCTCGGGGCTCTCTGGGGGAGCTGCAGGGCTCTCTGGGGGAGCTGCAGGACTCTCTGGGGGAGCTGCAGAGCTCATCAAACCCTGCCCCACAGCTCACTACGACAAGTGTGTCATCAGCCTGCGGGAGCAATGCAAACCCAACATGACCCCTGTGCTGGAGAGTATTTTCTCCCATGCCCAGGTGGCCAAGAAGAACCAGCTGGTGATCATGTTAATTGTGAGTACATCCCATGCCAAGGACTAGCACCAGCAAAGGCTGGTGGCAGGGAAGAGCCAGGGCAGCTCTGCATCACTTGAAGTGTCCATTCCTGCCTCGTTATTGCTTTATTTTAATTATCTTCCCTTGTGGCATTGTGTGACTATGCTTGGGTCAAAGAGAGCCCATTTTAGTGCTTTGGGTCTTGTCCCTTTTGGCTGCATGGGGCTGGGAGTGCAGGATGAAGCCATCCCCTGTGGGACTGGGGTTTGGGGTGAAGCCATCCCATACAGCAAGGAGCCTGAGTTGAACCATGGTGGTTGTGACATTGCAGGACCACCTGTGTGGCCGTGACCCTACACTGACAGATGAGCTGATGACCATCCTCCATGAGCTGACACAGCTCAGCAAGGCAGAGCACTCCAAAGTGGCACTGAGAGCCCGGCAGGTCAGCCAGCACCATGCAGTGCCATCCCATTCCTGTCCCCATCCCTGTCCCCCACACTCCCAGCTCCTCTCTCCCCTGGCAGGTGCTCATTGCCTCTCACATGCCCTCCTACGAGCTGCGGCACAACCAGGTTGAGTCCATCTTCATCTCCGCTATCGACATGTACGGACACGAGTACTGCCCTGAGAATCTGAAGGTTGGGAATTGCGTGTTTTTCCAGAGGGGATTTGGGTGGCTTCAGGGAGGGGGTCTGGCTGCAAGTGGTTTAGTCTTTAAAACAGCTAAAAATCACTCAAAGCCTTGCTGCAGTGGCTGTGTGGAGCAGAGGAGGGGGTGAACCCCAATGCTGCCAGTCCCCATCTGTTGCTCCATGCTCCATTTGGCAGGGAACAGATGTGTGGATCCGTGTCTGGCTCTAGTGGTTTCCCCATGGTGGGCTGGGTGTTCCACAGCACCCTAGTGACCAGTCCTGCACAGCTCCACATTGAGGGACCCCCTAAACAGAGCAGGGAGCTCTCACTTCATCCTTGCCCTAAATTTTGCTTTCTTCCTGCAGAAACTGATCCTGTCAGAAACCTCCATCTTTGATGTGCTTCCTGTGTTCTTCTACCACACCAACGAGGTGGTGCGCATGGCAGCGCTGGAGGTGAGGCCTGGGTGGCACAGAGGGGGCCTGAGGGTGGCCTGGGGGGCCCAGGGGTGGCAGGGACACAGTGGTACCTCCTGTGTCCCCTCACAGGTGTACGTGCGGCGGGGGTACATTGCCTACGAGCTGCAGAGCCTGCAGCACCAGCAGCTCTCTGATGGCACCTGCCTCGTGGAGTTCCAGTTCATGCTGCCCTCCTCCCACCCCAACAGGTACAGGGGTCCCGCCCACACACCTGTCCTGCTCCCTTGGACATGGTTCTTTTCACAGAGCTGTGGGGTTCTGGGCAAAATGGGTGCTGCCACCGCTCTGTCCCATTGCCAGTGGAGCAGGGTGATCCTCCTCTGGGTCGGGGTGCCCTGTGGGAGCTGTGTGGTCCCACATGGTGCCTCCACCAGAGCTGACCCTTGCTCCCCATGGCAGGATGTCTGTCCCTATCAGCGTCTCCAACCCTGACCTGGCCCGGCACAGCACTGAGCTCTTCATGGACAGTGGCTTTTGCCCCACGAGCCAGAGGATGGGAGTCATGGTGGCCTTCCACAGATTTGAGGACTTCACAAGGTGGGGGTGCAGGGACACGCCTGGCCAGTGTTTGTGCATTTTGGGTGCCATTGCAGTCACTGGAGAGCAAAATGGGGTGGAAGAGCCACAGCTGGGGGCAGTTGGGCAGTGCTAGAGGCAGCCCCTGTTCCCACCACAGCTGCAGACTGGGTATTCTCAGTACTGCACTTACCTTGTGGGGACATGAGGTGGTTTTTGTGGACATGTGAAGCATGGGGAAAGCTTACATGGCTCAGGTTAAACTCTGCACACTAACACAGCAGAGCTCAGAGCTGAGCTGTGTGTTTGCTGGGGATGGTGGGGCCGTTGTGCCCCTGTCACACTGTCACAGAGGGTTGGTGGTGCTGTCCCTTCAGGCAGAGGGTGGGCACAGCGTGCTGGCTTGTGACCCCATCCCTGCTGTTTGGGCAGGCACTTCGATGAAGTGATCTCGTGCTTTGCCAACACCCCATCGGACAGCGGGCTCCTCAGCGAGGCACAGGCCACCACCTACGATGAAGAGGACACCAAGGTGGGCATAAAGCTGCTGCTGAGACCCCCAGGTGCTGTTTGGGACAGCACTGATGCTGCTGGCCAGGGTTGACTGTGGAGTTTTGTTGCCAGAACATCCGTGAGGAGCCCATCCACATCCTCAACATTGCGCTCTGCTCGGCTGACTACGTGGAGGACGAGAAGCTGGTGCCCATCTTCAGAGCCTTTGCCCAGTCCAAGGTCTGTTCCTGCAAGCCAGAGCACTGTACCCCAAGGCACAGCCTCCTCTCCATGCAGTGTACCCCAAATTGCTGCAGCTTGGGTTTTGTTGCTCCCTTGGGGGAGATGTTTAAACTCTTGTTACTGGTGGCATCTTCTGTTTCTACGTAGAAAAATATCCTGGTTGAATGTGGTCTCCGGAGAATCACGTTCCTCATTGCCCAGCAGGTGAGTGCAACAGTCTCTGACATCTATAAATACCTTATAGACACAGCACTGAGTGATGGATGGGCCCAGTGTGCTTCAGGAGATGGGAATTAATTAATGAGCAATTCAATGAGTAATTCATCTCCTGTATCATCCTTTATCCTACTCATGTTTCCAGTAATGTGTTTCCTGCAGAGCCACTCCATAGCTTTAAGCTGCCTTTAGAAGCCCTCATGGAGTAGAAGCCCGGAATGGTTTGGGTGGGAGGAAACCTTAAAATTCATCCTGTTCCATTCCCTATCATGGGGTGGAACTTTCCACTATCCCAGGTTGCTCCAAGCCCTGTCCAGCCTGTCCTTGGACACTTCCAGGGATGGGGCAGCCACAGCTTCTCCGGGCAGCCTGTGCCAAGGGCTTGCCTCCTTCACAGGAAACAATTTCTTCCTAAAATCCAACCTAATCAATTCCTCGCAATCCTTTTCCCTTTGGGGGAGAACAAAGCCTGCAAGGTTTTTTTCTTTTTAATGGAGGATCAGAAAAATCCTCTGCAGGCCAGGCCTATTCAAGTTGTCTTCTCTCCCTTTTGCTGCAGAGAGAATTCCCAAAGTTTTTCACGTTCAGAGCCAGGGATGAGGTAAGATCCTGTGGGAGCGGTGCCGGCGTGGCGCTGGCCCAGCCCTGGCTCACGGCTGTGCCTGGCAGTTCGCAGAGGATCGGATCTACCGGCACCTGGAGCCGGCGCTCGCCTTCCAGCTGGAGCTGAGCCGCATGCGCAACTTCGACCTGACGGCCATCCCCTGTGCCAACCACAGGATGCACCTGTACCTGGGGGCTGCCAGGGTGCAGGCGGGCACCGAGGCCACCGACTACCGCTTCTTCATCCGCGCCATCGTGCGCCACTCCGACCTCATCACCAAGGCAGGGTGGCACAGGGGCCCCCTGGGGGCACAGTGAGGGTGCAGGGGTGGCCTGGCCCCTGCTGAGCCACCTGCTCCATCACAGGAGGCTTCCTTCGAGTACCTGCAGAACGAGGGCGAGCGGATGCTTCTGGAGGCCATGGATGAGCTGGAGGTGGCCTTCAACAACACCACTGTGCGCACTGACTGCAACCACATCTTCCTCAACTTCGTGCCCACTGTCATCATGGACCCGTCCAAGGTGTGTTTCTTTGGGACCAGCTTCCTCTGGCCTGGAAAGGCTTCTCTGTCATCCCCTGTGCTCAGGACCACTGCACAGATGGGCAGTCACCCCCAACCGTCTCTCCCTGTCCCCAGTGGAGAGGGTGGATATCAGCACCAGGCCCAACCAGGAGGCATGGAGAGACGGAAGGGGCTCACCCAAAGCAAATCCAAAATGGCTGTTTGGGGTGGGCATGCAACAGGGCTGCTCCAGCCTTGGCATGGTGTGCTCAGTGTTGTCCCTGGGGTCACCAACCCCTCTGTGTGCCATCTCTGAGCAGATTGAGGAGTCAGTGCGCTCCATGGTGATGCGCTACGGCAGCCGCCTCTGGAAGCTGCGGGTGCTGCAGGCCGAGGTGAAGATCAACATCCGCCTGACGCCCACTGCCACCGCCATCCCCATCCGCCTCTTCCTCACCAACGAGTCAGGATATTACCTGGACATCAGCCTCTACAAGGAAGTGAGGGACCTCAGCACTGGCAGTGTGAGTAACCCCAGCTGTGACTGCGGGAACCCAACCACGCTGCTTCTGCAAAACTCCTTGTGCACCTGCAGTGCTGGTCTGCCCAGAGCCTCCAGACTTCCAACAGCATTCCCACAGCTGGATTGGTTTTATCCTATCTGTCTTCATCCAGTTGGGTTCCTTGGGTTGATGCTGGTGGGGAGCTGGGCAGTTTTGAGCACTGGAGGTGAAGGTCACTGTTAGGGTGTCACTAGTACTGGCAGCACATCAGTGCAACCATCCCCTCAATAGTAAAAAATGGGTGGAAAATCACCTTGACCAAGCAGGGCTGAGCAGTGCTCTAGGGGAAGGGTCACCATCCAGGGAAGACAACCAATGCTCTGCTTCCCTCTCCAGATCATGTTCCAGTCATATGGGGACAAGCAGGGGCCGCAGCATGGGATGCTCATCAACACCCCCTATGTCACCAAGGACCTGCTTCAGGCCAAGCGGTTCCAGGCACAGTCCTTGGGCACCACCTATGTGTATGACTTCCCAGAGATGATCAGGCAGGTGAGTCTGGCTGAGCAGAAAGAGGCTCCAAATTACTGCATTTGCTCTTCATCCTCAACCTCCACAAATATTCCCACCTGAGGAAAAGGTCCCTCTCAGTGGGCTGTCAAATGAGAAAACAAAACGAGCCTGAGCCCCAACATTTTTGGTTATCTGAAACATTTCCAAACCAATTCCTAGCTTTTGGAATGCCTTAAACTAGATGGTCTTTAATGTCTCTTCCAATCCAAACCATTCCAAGCCATGTGCTGTGTCTCCACAGGCTCTCTTCAAACTGTGGGGCTCCTCGGACCTGTATCCCAAGGACATCTTGACCTACACTGAGCTGGTCATAGACTCACAGGGGCACCTTGTGCAGATGAACAGGGTCCCTGGAGGCAACGAGGTAGCAGGGAATGATTTGGAATTGGGTAGGGG
The DNA here is from genome assembly GCF_030490865.1 of Poecile atricapillus. Classification (NCBI taxonomy): domain Eukaryota; kingdom Metazoa; phylum Chordata; class Aves; order Passeriformes; family Paridae; genus Poecile; species Poecile atricapillus. The sequence continues at coordinate 4,263,138 of NC_081264.1, forward strand.
AAGCAGGTGGGAATGGCTGGTGGTTTAGTCTGGCTGTGGTTAAAGCTTGGGAGATGCTCCTCAACCATTTTGTCTGTTGGTAAATGCCACCTGCAGCTCAGCCTCTGTGTCTCTTGGATGTGCTCTGGTCTAGTTGATAAGGTGATCATCGGTCAAACATTGACTCAATGATCTTGGAGGTCTTTTCCAACCCAGTTAATTCTGTGATTCTGTAAATAATTCTGAGATTCTGTGATTCTCTGGAGGATTCTGCCCTGTAACCTTGTGCTGTTTCGAGGCAGGTGGGGATGGTTGCTTTCAAAATGAAGCTGAAGACCCCTGAGTACCCCAAAGGCCGGGACATTGTGCTCATCTGCAACGACATCACACACAAGATTGGCTCCTTTGGGCCTGAGGAGGACCTGGTGTTCCTGAGGGCCTCGGAGCTGGCACGGGCTGAGGGCATCCCCCGTATCTACATCGCCGCCAACAGCGGCGCCCGCATCGGCTTCGCTGATGAGATCAAGAACTTGTTCCAGGTGGCCTGGGTGGACCCAGCCGAGCCCGACAAGGTGTGTAGGCACCTCCCCTCCTGCAGCACAGGAGAAAACAGAGGGTTTAGCTGGAAAAGGGATGATCAGAGCTAAACTGGGATGTCAAACTGTGGGATCAGAGCAGGGCATGAGGCCACACCTTCACCCAGCACCATGGGAACGGTTTCTTTGGCTTCTCCCAGGTGGTGGAGGTGAAGGTGCCAGTGCTGGCATGGCTGCTCTGTCCAGCTTTGGTCCCTGAGCTGCTGCACAGCATGGTTTGGGATAGGTTTGGGAAAGATCTGTGTCCCTCCATGCGTGTGGGGGAGCTCCACAAGTCATCCTTCTCCTCTTTGCTTGCAGGGGTTCAGGTACCTGTACCTGACTCCCCAGGACTACACGAAGGTCAGCACCATGAACTCGGTGCGCTGTGAGCATGTGGAAGAAGGCGGTGAGTCGAGGTGGGTCCCATATCCCATGAGACACTCCAAGCTCTGCTCTACACCCCACCAGGATGCAGCTCCCACCTCAGCATCCTGCCAGGCGCATCATGCAGGGGAGTGCTTCCCACACCACGCCTCCACTTTCCCTGCAGGTATGTCCTGCTGGACATCATTGGGAAAGACAATGGATTTGGGGTGGAAAACCTGAGAGCTGCTGGTACCATCGCTGGGGAGTCCTCCCGTGCCTACGACGAAATAGTGACCATCAGCATGGTACAGCTGGGGCCCTTCCCCTCTCTGCTCCTCCCCTCTCTCCTGCTGGCTCTTAAAGTCACCGTGGGCGGGGTAACAGGATGCAACAAGGAGGCTGAGCCCTTCACAGCATCCTTCTCCAGGTGCTCGTGGTCTGTGCTGCAGCCCCAGTGACCCCATGTGTCGCTTTGTGTGTGCCCAGGTGAGCTGTCGTGCCATCGGGATCGGTGCCTACCTGGTGAGGCTGGGCCAGCGCGTTATCCAGGTGGAGAACTCCCACATCATCCTCACGGGTGTCACGGCACTCAACAAGGTACCAAGCTCTGGCTGCATGTCCTCCATGGCACTGTCCTTCCCACCACTACCTGTGGGGGCTCCTTCCCTGTCCCATAGAACATCAACCTGGACAGAGGTGGAAATTCAGCCTCAGCCCAGAGGAAATTTGTGTTTCCCTTGGGAACTCTGTCTAGGTGCTGGGACGGGAGGTTTACACATCCAACAACCAGCTGGGAGGAGTGCAGATCATGCACAACAACGGCGTTTCCCACGTCACTGTCCCAGATGACTTTGAGGGGGTCTACACCATCCTGCAGTGGCTCTCATACATACCCAAGGTAGGAGGGTGCTGCAGCGTGGAGGTGGGGGATGTCACCCATGCCTGGCTGGTGACCTGCCCTCGGGGTCTCCCTTGCAGGATAACCACAGCCCGGTGCCTGTCACTGCCATAAGTGATCCTGTTGAAAGAGAAATTGATTTTGTCCCTTCCAAAGTCCCCTATGACCCCAGGTGGATGCTGGCAGGGAGACCCCATCCAAGTAAGTGAGAACAACCCAACGCCTCTGCAGCACTCCTCCCAAAGGCATCCTGTGGGTGCAGAAGATGCTTTTGGCTGTGGGTTGGTGCTCAGGAACCCTTCAGTGCTTGCCCTTGCACCATTCCATGTTTTCCTGTGCTTCACAGCTCTCAAAGGGACCTGGCAGAGCGGCTTCTTCGACCAGGGCAGCTTCATGGAGATCATGAAGCCGTGGGCTCAGACTGTGGTGGTTGGCAGAGCAAGGTACTGCTGGGAGCAGGGGATGGAGCTGAGATCCTGCATTTGTGGCCCCTCACCTTCAAGCCCTGGCTGTGGCACTGCTCTCTGGTGGGGCTGGGGTTGAGGGGAACTGGCCTTGCTGAGCCCACCCTACCCTACCATAGGCTGGGAGGTCTCCCCGTGGGTGTCATCGCTGTTGAGACCCGCACTGTGGAGGTGACAATACCTGCTGACCCTGCCAACCTGGACTCGGAGGCAAAGGTGAGTACAAAGGGGTACAGCTGGGGCCAGGTGGCATCTGAGAGGCTGGAGGGAAGGGAGGAGGAATAGCTCAGTGTGGTTCTTGGGCATGTCTTGATTTTCCTTAATTCAGGTGAAATCAAGGGTGCTGGGGCAGTTTGTTTTCTTCCAGCTGTTTCATGTGGCATGCCAGGAAGAGCTGGCACACTCTCAGCTGCTCACTGTCCTTTCCAGATAATCCAGCAGGCTGGACAGGTCTGGTTCCCAGATTCTGCTTTTAAAACAGCCCAGGCCATTCGGGACTTCAACCGGGAACACCTCCCGCTGATGATCTTTGCCAACTGGAGAGGCTTCTCCAGTGGCATGAAAGGTACCTGTGCTTGGGATGCCCATATTCCCATGGTGTGACAAACCTCTGTCACCCCTGCCATGCCACAGGGTCCTGAGATGGCCCAGCCTACCAGGGTATGCACCACTCTGGGATGTGGGGTTGGGCTGGGCTGGGGAGGTCATGTGGCGCTGTAGGGCAGAGGTCCCAGGGGTTGGTGGCTTCCTGGTGGCTGGTTTTAGAGGGTGGGAGGAGGCTGGGGCAGTGGCAGTTGGGACACCCAGCTCCTGAGTTCCTTTGGCTTTCAGACATGTACGACCAGATGCTGAAGTTTGGCGCCTTCATCGTGGACAGCCTGCGGGACTTCAAGCAGCCTGTGCTGGTGTACATTCCCCCTCACGCGGAGCTGCGCGGCGGCTCCTGGGTGGTCATCGACTCCACCATCAACCCCCTGCACGTGGAGCTCTACGCCGACAAGGAGAGCAGGTCAGCATCCACAACACCTGTGTGTGTCATCCAAAATACCTGTGTGTGTCAGCTGCCTGGACAGCTCGTCCTAGGATTTATTCTCCTGTGCAGACCAGTCCTTGTTTTACCAAACTTCCCTTCCAGGGGAGGCATTTTGGAGCCTGGAGGAACAGTAGAGATCAAGTTCAGGAAGAAAGATTTGGTGAAGACAATGAGAAGGATTGATAAAGTTTATGCTGAGCTTGTTGAACAGCTGGGTAAGGAAAGGGAGTTTTGGGTAGTGGAAAGTTAAACATGAAGCTCAAGCTGGTGGCAACCACCAGGAGTCCTTTAGTGTCCTTCTGGGAAAACTCTTCATGTCTTTTCTGTTGCTGGAGCTGAAGATGTGGTGGTACTTTAGAGCATCTAGGGGCTCTGTCAGTGGGTTAAATGGGTCTTCTCCCATGCTTTGAGATGAGGGATGGCCATGGCCACATTGAATTGGCTCCTGATTAGGAGCTCCTTTCCCCCTGTCCCTCCAGCCTGCTATAACATCCCACAAAGTCCTTGCAAATGCCACTTGCCCTCTCATATGGCGGGCACTGAGTGTGGTGTGACCTCTTTGAGGCCATCCTTTGTGTGGCTGTGGTGTCAGCGTGCCAGTGAAGGAGCCGTGTCACTGAGCATGGGAGCTGATGTGGGAGCACAGAGGGGACACCCTGGTGGCATCACCGGCCGGGCTGCTCATCCCACTGTGTCCCACAGGGACCCCCGAGCTGTCGGCGGCGCAGCGCAAGCAGCTGGAGAAGCAGCTGAAGGCGCGGGAGGAGCTGCTGCTGCCCGTGTACCACCAGGTGGCCGTGCGCTTCGCAGACCTGCACGACACCCCGGGCCGCATGCAGGAGAAAGGGGTGATCACGGTGAGCCGCACAGGGGAGGGGCTCTCAGCTGACAGGCCGAGGTGGGGGGAAGTCCCTTCCCTGTGACATCCCTGCTGCTCTCTGCCCTCCATCCCGCCGGAGCTGGGAGCGAGCGGGATGTGCTCCGGTTTCCGCAGGACATCCTGGAATGGAAAAGCGCCCGCTCCTTCCTCTACTGGAGGCTGCGGCGGCTGCTGCTGGAGGAGATGGTGAAGGGGGAGGTGCTGAAGGCCAACAGCGAGCTCAGCCACATCCACATCCAGTCCATGCTGCGGCGCTGGTTCATGGAGACGGAAGGAGCTGAGAAGGTACCCCCAGCCCCGGCTTCCTGAGGCACCTCCACAGCCAGGACATCCCGAGGGATCTCCCATCGCTCTCCCCTCATTCGGAGGTTTCAGTGGGGCCTCCCTGAGGGTTTCAGTGTGTGATGGGAATGTGTGGGGATGGGCAGTGAAGCAGCACCGGGCTGGCTTTTCAAATCAGGTGACCCCAGTTGGGTGCTGGTGCTCAGAAATGGCAAAGCGGTCCCCAGATAAACATTTTCCACCATCACAGGGCTTCCCAGGGCAAAAGTGGGGTCTTTAGCATTTGAGCTTCTCTCAGGTGACACACACATTGCTGTGCCTGCCTCAGGAAGCAGGACCTGCAAAAGAACTGTGTTTTACCCTTTTGCATTTTCAATCATTTGTAAATGTTTCCTGCATTTCAGTTTCCAGACTGAACCTTTTACCCCAACATGGGGGAGCGTGCTGTGCCATAGGGGCAGGACTGGGAAGAAAAGTCCCATCTCCTGGATTTGAGACTCCAGGAGGAGGAGGGGGCTCGGGCTGTGCAGGCAGCAGGATCCCCTGCCCACAGTGCTGCTTTCTCCAGGGCTACCTCTGGGACAACAACCAGGTGGTGGTGGAGTGGCTGGAGAAGCACATGCAGGAGGAGGACGGCACCCCGTCAGCCATCAGGGAGAACATCAAGTACCTGAAGAGGGACTACATCCTCAAGCACATCCGGAGGTGAGTGACTGTGGGAGCTGGGATGAGAAAAAGGATCCCAGAGAAGGGAGCAGCAGGCAGTGGGAGACCAGGCAGTTCTCACTTTGGTCTCTCAGAAATCTGCTCTCTGCCTTGCAGCTTGCTCCAGGCCAACCCTGAGCTGACCATGGACTGCATCGTGCAGATGGCTCAGCACATCACCGGGCCACAGAAGGCCCAGGTCGCCCATCTCCTGTCCAGGGTGGACACTGATGACCCCTCCTGAACTGGGCAATCACCACGGGGTAGGAGAAGCACCAGGACACGACCAGACCTCACCTGCCCACCTGGTTCCTCAGCCCTTGAACTGAAGCCTTGGACTCTTGCTCATGTGCCTAAATAAAGGACACCAGCGCTTTGAAGTATTTTAAACAATGGAGATGGTCTTGCCATCCATGCAGAGTCCCCTCTGGCACTGGGAATGCTGCCAGAGGGGCAGCTTTGGCAGATGATGAACTTGTCTCAAGCCAGGCCTGGAATCTGGACCTGGTACAGAACTTGGTTTTAAAAAGAATCCAAAATATTTTCCTGTTTTAGTTGCCAGCCCTGGCCTTGGTCTTTCAAACAAACACCAGGTCAGACACATCTCATGAGACTGGACAGAGCTGGAGGCACAGAACCCCTGGCCAGGGCCGGTGTCCAGCTGGCTGGGTTCAAGCTGACCAAGACCAGGAAATGAGAAGCAGCCTCCAAGTGATGCTTTATAAACAATTTCTGTCATCCTTCCCCTCGCTGTGGGGCAAAGAGTAGATGTGGCCATGAGTAGCTGATGGCCCAGGAAAGACCTAAGTGACTTAATTTGGGAGCTGCTCCTGTGGAAATGTCCAAGGATCCACCAGGGTTTGGCTGACCTGACTGTTCCTCTCGCCCATCTCCTGTCCTTTCTGCTTCTGCAGAGAATGGAGAGGAGGGAGGATGGCTCCAGTTGCTCCTGCCCCAGTGACCTGGTTCCTCCTCGGAAGCACCAGAGCCAGGGGAGCTGTCACCTGCTCAGACCTGTACCCTGCTGCTCAGGTAGCCTTTGATCATCTTGGTCATGGAGGGGAAATTGGAAGTTTTCCAGTACCTCTGGCTGTGTCATTTCCCCAGCACAGATTTACCTTGGGCTCAAAGGGAGGAGGTGGGATGGCAATGGAAGGTGGGACCCCTGGCTCAAGTGCAGTGCTGGTATTGCCCTGGGGTGAAGGTGTTGGACACCTCCTGGGACTGGGTTGGGGGATCCCACAGATTCTGTGGGAGGTCTCCCTGTCCTGGGGCGGGGATGGGAAGGGTCCTGTGAGTCACTTCCTGGCTGGAAAGTGTCACTGCTGACAGGCAATAAAGGGAACTCCCTGACCTCTGTGTCTTCTGTTCTGAGCAGGGCTTGGTGTCTCTGGCACTGGGCAGCCCCTTCCCTGTGGCACGGGACCTGTTTGGGGTGGGGCAGCTCTGAGCATCCCTCCTGCCAGCCCCTGTCTCCCCTCCAGAGCTTTTCCAGGCATTTCAGAGGGTTTCAGGAACAGGGTGACACCACAGAGGAGGAACTCTTACAATAAATACCTGCAAACTCTCACTCTCCTGGAGGATTTGAGCCAAGGATCCACTTTCACCTTGGCCACAGGGTCTGTAAAGGGAACGAAGGCTGGGGAAGCCCAGCCTGACACCAGAGCAGGCAGCACACAGCACATCCAGAATGCCCCAGGTGTAGTGCTAAGAAATGTTTATTTAAAAAAGCAAAGACATCGTAGGTGACACCAGTCACAGCAAAGGATCATTCATCACATGTGTCCTTGGACAATAAATTATGACGTGGAGCATCAGGGTGCCCTTTGGAAGAGGTTGCCATGGAGGGATGTGCTGGGAGGATACAGGCACAGATGTTTCCCAGCCCCTGATCTTCATATTTTCAAGCAAGAAAGTGCCCTTTGAGGCCACTCCAGCATCCTGCACCCTCCAGCTTTAATTCATGGATGGGTGTGGGAGAGAAAAGCCTGGGAGCACCTGGATACAGCACCGGGAAAGTCTCTGAATGCACAGGAACAGACAAAACCCAAGATATAAATATCACTTTTTGCTCACAGAGGTATAAGTAGACTAAATGCTAAATTCCAACATACTTCAGATGTTTCAGCTCATTATTTGCAATGTATGTTAACAAGTACAAAGCAGGGTTTGAAAAGTTTTTTTAAAAGCTACATTAAAATCAGGTTTTTTTAGTTAATTAGCAAAGACTATTATGAAAGGTACAGTGACAATATTTGGTCTCTGAATTTTTTAAAAAGCATGAGTTTCACAGTATCAAAAGTGCTTATTAAGGAAATGTAGTGTAAAAACTGTGATAAGATGGTTGTGGTTCTGATGATGAATAATTTAGTGGTTGTAAAACAGGTTACTGCAGCATTATACAAATTGAACAGTGCTCAGTTCACATAATTTCTTTTCATAACAATAAATATAAATAAATTTACAAATAGTAATACTGCCTAGCACAAGAATAGACAGAAGCACAATACACAAGACTATAAACAAATCTATTTTTTTAAAAAATCCTAAAAATTGGCATAATTCCTAAAATCCTCTAGCCAGTGATCAGTTTAATAGTTCAGTAGTACCACTTCCTTCAGGGGCGAGGACTTTTACAAATCTAGATATAACAGTGATCTGCTAGGGAGGTGGGTTTTCCTTTTTTAGTGGTTTTGCTCCTTTTTTCCTACCTCCTAACAATAAATTAACAACAGTTACGTCAGAAAAGTGTTAGTGGTGCAAATGTCTCCAGGAACTGGGAGAGGTCTTTGTCCAATTTGGCAAATTAAGTAAAAATTACACACCAGGGGCACAATCAACCAGCTTGGGGCTGGCCAGCCCCTTGTCTTGTGGTGGCTTCTGTGACACAGCAGCTGCACCGTGGTGTGGAATAAATTTAATTCCCTTAACTGGGTGATTTTTAGCTCAGTTACATTCCAGTGAAAGTTCCTGCTTCCTTCCAGCTCCTTCTGGAGAGCTCCCCAGTCCCACAACACAAATGTCCATGCCCTTGCCATGGGAGAAAGTGGTTCTACCAAGTCCCAGCTTGATTTATTTTGGCCTCACACGCTGGAAGCAGCCAACACATCCCAAAGCAGGACGAGCTCTTGGAGCTTCCAGGTCGGATTTTAACCGTGGGGAACAACCGTCCCTCGGGGTCCGTGGAGCAGGGCCAAGCTCAGAGCAGAGGGATGGGTTTGTTGCCTTGGGGGTTCATGTACTGAGCAGCTGCCACATTGTCCAGGGTGGTGTAGGTGGTGTAAAGGCCAGTGACCTGCAGGTCGGAGAAGGAGCGGTCGCTGCCGCTGGACACGGGCGTGAGGCCGGGCGTGCCCAGCTCGCAGTCGGAGAGATGCAGGGGGGAGTTGCTGAAGGCACCCAGGGTGTCCAGGCTGAAGCTGTCGTCTTTCATCTCTTCCCAAATGTTCCCTGGAAAAAGATGGAATCCTGCTCACAGCAGCACACCCCCAGCCCTCAGGGCCAGGACTAAAGGGCTTCATTCAAGGGTGGGACCACAGTGGTGCAAGGGGCAGCAAGTCTGATCCCCCAAACCCTGGGATTCCAGACCTTTCTGGGCAGCAACTCTGATCCCCCAAACCCTGGGATTCCAGACCTTTCTGGGCAGCAACTCTGATCCCCCAAACCCTGGGATTCCAGACCTTTCCAGACAGCTCCTCTCTGTATGTGCTCTACCCAGGACCATGTCAGGCATCACCACAAACCAGGGAAGTTCTACTTGCACAGAAGGAGAACCCCAAAGCACGAGCAGAGCTCTGTTTCCCTGGGGGCAGAGATGTGGTGTCCCAGATCCAGCTGGTTGGACACCCCTGCTTCCACCCTCTGCAGTGCCTGCACTGGAGCCAGGAAGGAGCTTTGCTGTCCCAGCTGGCACAGGGACAAAATCCACAGAGGGTGACCCAGGAAGTCACCCTGCAGATGCCAACACCCAGCACCAGTTCTTAGAGCCCCATCCCAGAGCATCCCACTGAAGACCCTGGCTGGATGTTCAGCAATGAACAGCCACAAAGCCCAGTTCTGCCCTCCCCCAGTGCCTCCCCCCGTACCTTGCAGTGCGAAATCCATAATGCTTGGATCCAGAGCGTCCACCTCCGTGCTCATGTCCACCGCCACGTTCGGGAAGTCCGGGGCGCGTCCCATGGGATGGTGGGGCAGGGGGCTGTGGCTCATGTCAGGCAGGGTGTGCAGAGGAGGCGTTTGTGCAGGGGCTGGCGAGTTGGGGGCGAGGCGAGCCTGGGTCTGGAGCTGGTGGTGCAGGGGCAGGGACTGCAGGGACAGCGTCATGATGGGCTGGGGCTGGAGCTGGGACACGGAGATCCGGCCCAGGGGGGGCCCCTCGGGCTCTGCCTGCTTGTTGGGCCGCCTGCAGCTCTCAGGTCTGTCAGTGATCAGCTTGTCCAGCTCCTCTGCCCGTTCCAAGGAGGAAAAGAGATGCTTTAACCCATTTGTTCAAGCAGGGACTGCCCAAAGCACAGCCACATTTATGCCATGAGCTGAGTGGCACCGTGTGAGACCCAGCACTGGCTGTGACCATGCAGGGAGCAAAGAAATGCCACCTAATTCCTTCCCCAAATCCACTTCCATGGTTATCCCTGGCTGATCATGAAACTGCAGAGCAGCCCAGCTACCCCTGATGGCAGCTCACCCCCAGCTGCAGAACTCTGTGCTCAAAAAAACACTCAGAACTCTGCTTATCTCCCAAATAATTGCAGAAACCCTCCTGTTTCAGTGGCCCTTTTGCTTTTAAACAAATTATATGTAATTTATCACTGCCTGCATGTTACTGATTTTGTAGCAAAAAAAAAAAAAACTCCAGCTGATTTTGTCAATACTGAGCTCCTGAAAGATTAGAAAACATGTTTTTTTATAAATAAGAAATTTTATAAAGGGGGTGGGAAATGATAAATAAATATTATATAAATATAAATAAATATATCACATACATAATATTTATAATGATAGTACAAATAATATTAAATCCTATTTTACACGTAAGACAATGTCTTAGGAAAGGGAGAGTTTTGCAGAAGAACAGGCAAGAAACAGCACTAAAATGCTTCTCTGTGAAAATATGACTTGATATTAAAATGTTCCCACAAACAACAACCCCGGAGGCAGCGGAGCCGTGCAGGGAACACCAAGGAGGTGCAGGATGGGGATGTGGGACACCAGCCCTACCTGGGTTAGCCATGCTCCTGTGAATAGCAGCCAAATCCTTCCTCTTCCACTTCTGCATCTCCTCCTCCATCTTGTCGATCTTGGCGGGGTTGAGGGCCCACAGGCAGCCCTTGCGGGAGGTCCCGCTCAGTTTGTTCTCCACCTTCTCAAAGCACTTGTTCAGGGACAGGTTGTGGCGCACGGAATTCTTCCACCCGTCAGGGGCTGTCTGCAAGGGGCAGGAAGGGGTTAATGGAAGCAGCCACGGAGGGGAAAAGGGGCTGGGATGTGGCGATTCCAAGCTCGGGAATGCTCCTACCTTGAAGTAAGGGAAGTGCTCCTTCATGAAGCTGTAGATCTCGCTCACGGGCAGGCTCCCGGTCTTGCTGTTCTTCAGCGCCATGGCGATCAAACAGCTGCGGGCGGGGAAACCCGGGAATGGCTTGGCTGGGAAAGGATCTTAAAGCCCATCCAGTTCCACCCCCTGCCACCTTCCACTATCCCAGGTTTCTCCAAGCCACGTCCTACCTGGCCTTGGACACTTGCACAGCTTCTCAGGGCAACCTCGCCACCCTCACAGGGAGGAATTCCCACCCAATATCCCATCCAACCCTGCTCTCAAGAAGTGGGAACTCACTCCTCCTGTCCTGTTACTCCATCCTTTCTTCTGGTCTAGCAACCTTGGACTCACCTCTTCAGACACAAAGAGCTGGGATCCTGGGATTTCTGTTCCCAAGGGCTCAGAAGCCACAGAATCTCAGGATAAGTTGATTTAGAAGGGACCCACAAAGATCACTGAGTTCAACTCCTGACCCTGCACAGCACCATCCCCAAGAGTCACACCACATTCCCAAAAGGATTGTCCAAACCCTTCTTCTTGGGCTCTGCCAGGCCTGGTGACCACTTCCCTGTGATCCTCAGATCCTCAGACTTTACTCCTCTGTGCTGTTACTCCCCCACTATGCTGCTCCCCAGGAATTCACCTGTTCACTCCTGCTACCCCTCAGAGGCAGCTTCCACAGAACTCCTGCATGGATGAGGGGATTTTTGTTCCCTTCTAAAGGACTCAGCCACCCCTGCAGTGTCACAGCCATGCCAGGACAGGCTGTAGGCAACGTGCTTCCTGCTCCCCACTCACCTGTAGGAATAGATGGGCTTGGGATAATGCTTTGGATGCAGCTCCTGGGCAGACTGGGGAGCCAGGCGTGGCTGGGAATAGTGTGGCTGTGCCCCATAGGATGTGTTGTAGATTGCTGCTGGGTTACACTGTGTGCAGAGGGAAAAAGAAAAGGAAATGTTGGATGCAAAATGTCTGTGGGTGTGTGGCTTTAGGGATATTTTGGGTTGTATTTTTTTTTAAAGACGTCTTGATTTGATCTTGGCTGGTACTTCAAGACAGACAACAAGCACATACCAGTACCTGCTGGGGGTTCTGGGCCAGGGCAAACACCTGCTGGGAGTGAGGAGGAGGAGGAGGAGGAGGAGGAGGAGGGAAGAGCTGTTGCTGTGTTTGCAAACCAGGGGACAGTTGCCCACCCACGGCGTAGGGGCTCATCTGCCGAGAGAAACACAACAGTCAAGGAATTCCCAACACCTTGTCCCAGGAGCTGGGGCAGTAACGAGCCATCAAGGGCTGCTCTTACATTGGCTCCGTGTGTTGAAATGGAATTGAGGCCCAGGATTCCCTGTGGGAGACTGGCCTGGACGTGGATCATTGCTCCGGGTGTCGAGTGCATCGTGCTCCCCACAGCACCTGGCGTGGAGAGAGGAAGGCAAGGAATGCTCCCGTGGAAGCACAGCTCAGGGAAGGGGTTAATAAATGCAGCTGTGAACACAGGGAAGCTCTGGAGTGGAGAATCCAACCTCTCTGGCTTTCCATCCCCAGAGCATTTCACAGCTTGCCCAGATGACATCAGCTGCTCCCAAAACTCGTTAGGCAGGGAATGAGAGGCGGCAGCTGCTTAACAGCCCACGGTGGGGACACAGACACGGAGTCTTACAAAAGAGAAAGAACACATTCAGCATTAGCTGGATTTGTGCTCTCAGGCAGGCAGGGTGACACGCTGAGCTCTCCCTGTGGAATGCCACAGGGAATGGTGTGTGTTTACCTAAAGGATGTTCACAAAAGAGAGAAAGGAGTTCAACCAACACACGCTGCAAGGCTGCAGGAAGCAAAGAGGTGCGAGGTAAATGAGGTGCCCTTGGTTTTATCCGTGTTGAAACAAAGCAGAAAGATTAATTATCTAATTTCCTAATTTCAGAGCCGTTGGAAACCTCTGAAACCTCGGGACTTAAAACACCTCAGCTCAACAAGGCACCAGCAGCTGCAAAAATGAGCAGAAACTCCCATGGGATCTGAGTGTTGCCAGTGCTGGAGCTCTCTCCCTCTTGGAATGAGGGGAAGGCACTGGCAGAGCCCTCATGAGAAGCCAACAGGCTCCAGCTCTTTGGACAGGAAGGAAAATGTAAAAGAATAAGCAAAGGGAGCCTGATGGGGGAGTGGTGGGGGCAGGTTGTTCAAGGAGCAGTTATTCCCTATTCCCATTTCCCATTTCCCATCCCAGCAGTACCTGTCTGCTGGAGCATGGCGTTCTGGGCCCCCAGGCTGAAATCCATCCTCCCACTGGCCATCTGTTGGAGCCGAGGCACATCCACGGATGTCAGCCAGGACAGGGACTGCAAATCCCCCGGGAGCTCATCCTCGCTCAGCTGGGATGGGTCTGAAGCCAGGAGCCTGCCAAGCAGCAGGGAAGGTTAACAGGGAGCAGGGATGGGGCTGCATTATCCCTGGAAAGAGATGGCTGGGATGCCAAAGCTCCTGCAGGTCAGTGGGAAAAAGCACCAGGCTGGAATTCTCTATCCAAATCCAGATGTGCCCTGTGGTTTCACAGCTGGTTACCGACACCCTTTACCTGGTCTTGTGTTCCTTTGTCCAGTTTGAAACATTTTGGTTAAGAAAACCTCATTTGGAGCATTTATAGGAGAAGAAACCCAGCAGAGAAATCACCTGGAAACGAACCCAAGTGATTCCTTATTTTCACATCTGTCAGAAATTTGCATTTGTTTGGCTTTGATGGGGGACAAACCGGGACTTTGAACCTGATGATTCTGTATTAACCCTGCAATCCAGAGCCTTGGAAGGAGCTCTGTGCCCAGCTCCTGGAACACCTGGAAAAGCTTTTCCCAGCCTCTGGATCCTGTCAGAGGTGACAGATCAGCAGCTGCATGAAAAGAACTTCACAGACTGAACTGCTCATCTATTCCATTCAGATACATGAAGTTATTGATACTTAAAAAAACATTTTTTAGGCAGGTTTTTGACAGAGTAAAGCATCAGAGTGAAAGGTTTGGGACTGGAGGAGCTGTATCTGCCAGGCACCAGCAACAACAGCAGGCACAGCTGTGACAGGCTGCTTTTGGTTTAAAGCTCTGCTTTTGACACCTTTTATATGCTCCAGATCACCTGTTTTGCTTTGCTTCTGATACAGCATGTGGTACAAAATGGGAATATTGGAATATATTTACAGTACTCAAAAATTCCTGTGTGGTCCAAGCTCCCCGTTAAAGTCAGTAAAAGAACTCTTGCAAATGAAAGGCCAAATGAATCAATTTATGTGAAACACTGTTCACAGGAGTCACTGGTACCTCGAGGAGTAAAGCAGTAATTAGGACATGTCAGGAAGTTGTCATTCAACACCCAGGGTAAACCTAAAGGGACTCAGATCCAGGAAAACATCTTTATCTCTCAGAAGAGCATAACTTAGTTGGATGCAGTTGATTTTGCTTTCAAACCCTTTTGCTTTCAAGAGCTCTCTGAGATGTGTTAAAGTGGTGTTTGCTGCCAAGTGATGCTGCAGAAACCCTAAATAAATCTGTTCTCTTGCTGATGCATCTTTTATGTTTTACACGACTCTAAATCAGCTTAAAAGAATAAGGCAGAACTCCAGCGCCTGCCTGCCCTGGAGCTTTCAGCTCCTCTATTCAGGAATTCCAGAAACACCTATCAAAGCTCCCTGAACCACTGTCGGGGAGATCTTTAAGGCAAAACGCCATTTGTTTGCAAAAAGATTTTGTAAAGAAGAAAAGGAGGAAAAAAAAATAATCAACACAGGACCAAGAGCCAAAAGCTCAAACCCTGGCAAAAAAAACCAAAAAAAACAAAAAAACACCAACCCAAAAAACCAAACCCCTCTTCAAATCTCCCTCGCAGCTTACCCCGTGTTCTCTCTCCTACTGTAGTTACAGGGCAATAATTAGCATTGCCATGGTTACGCCGTTATTTCGCGAAGCCTGGGGACTTCAACCCATTAAAAAAAAAGAAAAAAAAAAAAAAAGAAAAAAAAAAAAAAAGAAAAGAAAAGCAAAGCCCATCAGGTGACGGCTCTCCCGGCTCGGAGATTGGCTGGATTGGAAGAAAACAGGGGCACGGGATGATTTGAAAAGCGGGCAGGCTCGGGGGTCGTTTGCAACAGTTGGTTGCGTTGGGGGGGAGCCGCCGGCGCTTTGTGCGCCCAACGCCCGCGGCACGTGGCCCCCATTGTCTTTGGGGACCCCGCTTAATTGTCCTGCCCGCTGCTTTTGACAAACCTCCCATTAATCTGCCCGAGTGACAGGCGACACACAACACACGTCCCCCTCGCCATCTGGCACCCCGCGCCCTGCCAGCGCCGCCGGCCCGGGCGGGGTCAGCGCCCACCGCGCTCCGCACACTCCCGGCTCTGCCCTTCCCTTCCTTTCCCTTCCTTTCCCTTCCCTTCCCGGGCCGCATTCCCGGCCAACGGCGGCTCCTTCCTCGCCCTCACCCGGGATGCACCCAGCCCCCGACAGCCCCGCAGGCCGTGGGAAGGTGGAACTGCTCAGCATCCGCTCTAGGGACACAGGCAGGGGCGAGGAAAGGGACTGGGATCAACTGAAAAATTGCTGTCGCTGTCATGAGGTTCTGTATTAAACAGATAGGAAGGTGCAATCATATTTAATAACTAGGCAAGCTTGCAAGACGGCTCTTCCTCCAAGCCAAAGGCCTTCCCTTCCCTTCCCTTCCCTTCCCTTCCCTTCCCTTCCCTTCCCTTCCCTTCCCTTCCCTTCCCTTCCCTTCCCTTCCCTTCCCTTCCCTTCCCTTCCCTTCCCTTCCCTTCCCTTCCCTTCCCTTCCCTTCCCTTCCCTTCCCTTCCCTTCCCTTCCCTTCCCTTCCCTTCCCTTCCCTTCCCTTCCCTTCCCTTCCCTTCCCTTCCCTTCCCTTCCCTTCCCTTCCCTTCCCTTCCCTTCCCTTCCCTTCCCTTCCCTTCCCTTCCCTTCCCTTCCCTTCCCTTCCCTTCCCTTCCCTTCCCTTCCCTTCCCTTCCCTTCCCTTCCCTTCCCTTCCCTTCCCTTCCCTTCCCTTCCCTTCCCTTCCCTTCCCTTCCCTTCCCTTCCCTTCCCTTCCCTTCCCTCACTTATTTTAAAACCACCTCAGCCTGTTCAGAACAATTTTTTTTAAGATGGATTTGTTAGTTATCAGCTTAGCATTCTGTTAAAAATGGGGGAGGAAGCAAATTCAATCAGCATGACATCCCTGCCTGTGGCAGAGGGTTGAAACAAGATATTTAAGGTCCCTTCCAACCCAAACCATTCTGGGATTCTGCAGTTCCATGATTTGATGATTCTGTGATTCCATGATTCGATAATTCTATGTTTCCATGATTTCAAGTTTAAGGATTATCCTTCAGGAGGTCTTCAAAAGCAATGTTGAGATCTCTCACCTCTTAAAGAAGGTGAAATTTTAAAGAATTCCCATTGCTGCCTGCCTGAGGAGTTTTAAAAGCTCGGGGATATCCTGTAGCATAAACCCAGCACATCTCCCAGGCCACAGGCTCAATGTGTGCCCTGCTTTCAGTGAGGAAATTCTAATTTAACTGCAAAAAAGAGACAGAACCAAGCACAGGAATGACCAACATGGTCATCTCCTGGGGGGTTCAATCTTCCTGACCTGAAAATTACCTGTGCCAAGAGAGCTGCAGGTCTGTAAGTACCTGCTGGAATACCAGGTGGGATTGGATTCTGTTCCCCACCACCACCCTGCTCATGTCACATTGGAGGATAAACTCCAGGAGGACAAACTCCAGGAGGACAAACTCCAGGAGGACAAACTCCAAGAGGATAAACTTCAGGAGGACAAACTCCAGGAGGATAAACTCCAGGAGGATGAACTCCAGGAGGATAAACTCCAGGAGGACAAACTCCAGGAGTCAGAGCTCCTGCCTTTGGCTGGGTGTTCACAGCCCCTGGCACAATGGGGCACTGCGGTAAAAGCAGCCTTTCAGCGCATGTAAATGAGAGAAATAGCGATAGGCTGTAATTAATGCACTGCTGAGCCTCCCCTGCTCATTCCCAGGGCTCCTGGAACAGCCACGGAGGCGCTGAGCCCCGGGAAGGGGAGGAGGATGCAGTCCCACCGAACTGTTGCAAACGTGGTGTTACTTCTCAAGGTGTGGTGAAATGATGCAACTCCACTTTTATCCCCTCTGCTTTCAACTCTCTGCAGGAAAACACCTTCTGCCTTTCCCTCCTAGAAAGGATGAGAATCCAGAGGAGGTGAGGATTTAAACCCCAGTTCTCCTGTGGATCCCAGGATGCTGATCCACAGATCCTCACTGGGTGTGATACAGAAATGCTCCATGGCACTGTTAGTCTTTACAATCTGCTCTGGAGTTATCTGCCCAAAATATTCATCTCCTCGGGGTAATGTTGGATCAGGAGCACCTTGGAATGAGATCCTTTTCCAGATCTGATGCTGGGCTCACCTGGCAAAGCTCACCAGAGCCTGCCAGCAGCACAGAATCCTCACTCACAGCTACCTAAAGGTATTTTACCTTTTTCTCCCCACCATCAAGAGCATCCTGCTGGAACAAGATGGAATTGGAGTCATTCCCATCCTGACCTTGCAGGAATTTAACAGCAGAGCTGGATCTGAGTCTGTCCTCACCACTGGGACTTTGCCACCATCCCTCAGGCTGAGCTGATGGAAGGAGCTGGATCTAAGGTGGTTCCTCACCTCAGGAGCCATTTCCAGGGGAGCTCTCCATGAATTATCCACCCCCACATTGCATGGATGGTGAACCCATGCCTGGAGACTCTAAGGACCATCTCAACAACTCCATGTGCAACAAAGCCAGGCCCAAACCCTGCAGCTGCATTTGGGATGTTCCACAGTTTTAAGTCTCACTCAACTGACAGTTTTTTCCCCATTTCCAGCACTGCCACCTGAATTTTTAGCCCAGGCTCAGGTGACACAACTGCTCAACGGGCAGGAGCAATTGCAAATTGCAAAAATTGCAAAAAGCAATTTCTTAATTAGCTGTTTGCAATGGTTTATCCAGTGAGAGACAATAGGACAGGGAGAGTCTGAAGAAAACCTCTTCTAGGAGTGTTTTCCTTTGTCTGGGGTTACACAAAATGCTCAGGACAAGCACAGAGAGTTCTGATATGCAAGGAAAATATTTTCACTGTGACTCTCCAGCTGTGTCCATGGTGAGAAGTGCCCTCTGTTTTTCTGAAGGATTCAGCTTCCCCATCTCCTTTAGTTCCTCATTCCAGCTGCTCTGCTCCTTCCCTTTATGCCCTTCCCATTTTCCTGCCTCCCAGGTGCTTTTCCCCCCACTATTTTCTGGTTTCCATACTCACAACCAACTCCCCCTTTCAACTCCTTCCTGCCCCAGCTCCTCTCCTGCTCTGCCCAGCAGCTCCCAGAGATTTTGGTCAGTGATTCCTCCCTCAAGGCACAACACACACCCAGCCCCGAACCATCATCCCACCCCTCTCCCCGTCTTCAAGATCTCTGAGTTATTTCTGCCCTTGCTGGAGATCAGAACAGAAATTAAGCAGCTTTCCAGGGACAGAGGGAGTCCCTCCTTATCTATAACTCAACAGGCATTGCATTATCAGAACCAAAACCGGTGAGGAAAAAGCAAATAACATCATTAACCTGGCAGGTGGTGATGGTCTCCTTTCCTTGCACCGTGCTGGACTCTCCAAAAATCCCCTGCAAAGGTACTTGGCACTAAGAACAGGCTACAGCTGCACTCCTGGAGCCTTTTATCCATCCCAGCTCCACATTTCACAACCCCCATTACACCAGTTCACTGTGGGATCAGTAGAAACTGGATTACACTGAAATGTGTAATGCTCAAAGCTGAGAGGAAACGAGAGGTGATGATGGCAGCACTGCACCCCCAGCCACTCATTCCTTGCTCTGCTCTAACCATCCCTAGGCTGGGATTTGCCAAATGCAGCTGGAATCTGACTCTGGAACCCGTTTGGTAAAACATCCCAAACCAAACAACGCAAAAATCAGACCTTTGACCGATGTCAGAGCAAGCAAAATGTGTTGGAAGTACAGGAATGTTTTCTATTAAAAACAGACTGGGAAGTCTGACTGGGAAGCTACTTTTTCCTTGGAAATTGCTGTTCATTAGCACTGGAGCCCTGTGTAGGTGGCAGTGCAGTGTAAAGGGAATATCAGCTCTACAGCCTGGCCCTGGGCAGGGCTGTCAGAGCCCCCTGGCTCGCTGCTCCGTTTCCTGCACTTGTCAGTGGGAGCAATGAGCCTCTGAGATCCCCCAGGAGTGCTGGAAAAGTCCCAATTCCCTTGCTCTTCCCCTGTTTTGGCCAAGCACCGTTTCTGAGGTAAGGGATGAGCCCGTTCTGGTCTCACAGGACCCCGAGGTGCTGCCCCAAACCAGCCCCACCGTCACCGCGGGGCTTGGGGAGAAACAAAAGGCCACAAATTTTTATTCCCCCAGATCAGCACATTTCAGGAGTGCCGAGGAAACAGTTGTGCTAATCCACTTAAATCAATCCAGTTTGACTGATTCCTTGGAGGTTTCTCACTTTTTTTCTTTTTTTTTTTTTTTTTAAAAGAATGAAGCAGCTCCCGTGCTGGAATTCCTGCGGCACTCGGAGTCATTATCTCACTCCCTGTCAGACACGCACGGGAACGCCACGGGAATGGACACTGGCATTTTCTCCAGGAACAATTAGGGTGTTGTTAGTGATGCATTCGTGACCTTTTGTGTGCACACTCCCATCCATCCATCCATCCATCCATCCATCCATCCATCCATCCATCCCAGGGGACAGAGGTGTCACTTCCTCTCCAGAAACCCCAGATAGGAGAGCACAACTTAAAGCTAAAATGTGCTCAAATTAGAGATTTGTCATCTTTTTCCCCCACTGGAATGCTGTCACGTCTGGAATTTATGGAGTACAGCAGTCCTGTGCTTCTTAATCTGATTTTACACTAAACTGTGGCAACATAAAGTAATTATGGCAAAAAAATGATCAGACTAATGAGCTAATGAATATAGACAACTTTTTAAGAATCAAGGAGATGATTAAAATGGGGTAAAGGACAGTATAAACCACTAATATATTGAATTATTAATGATTAACACCTTTTGATCGAAAATGGGTCTGTTTAAAGCTTAATTCCTGTTTAACATATAGAAAATGCATCACAAGGCCTTCAAAATGCTCCACGTGGCTTCTGTCTACTGGAAATACATAATAACATAAAAAAATAGAAATGTGGTCCTTACACCAAATATTGTTGGATCAGATCTTAACATCAAAACAACAGATCCCATATTTCAATTCAAAATATTGCTTGAAGCAGCCAGGAGCTGAAGAACCTGGATTCCCAAGAATCAGCCCATAAATTCCATGGGAAAAGGCTGGAGCTGGCTCCTATAACTCTGAGCTCTGTCCTAAAACAACCACGAGCCACCACTGCATAAAAAAACTTTTGGTCTGCCTGTGATGTGATTTAAAATCAAAATGCTGGCACTAAAACATGTTAAATTATTCATTACTATTAACAAGGATGAAGTGCTAAGGGTTAAAAAATCCCGGCGTGTTACAATTCTCCACTTTCATTCTCTTAAATGTGATATGGAATCATTGGAAATATTTGTCAACCCTACAAGGATGAATATATTGAATATGGTGGTGTTTTCTGTAGGAAACTAAGAGAGGCAGCTGCTAAAATAAAGGATTACTTTGTATTGCAGGCAGACAGTGACAGAGCCATAAAAACAGGCAGTGGAGGAGATCTGATGGCCCTTGATCATCCCTGTGCTGTTTTATATCCCACAGCTGCACTGGTGGGAGAGATATTTCCCTAAAATCGTTTTACTGGGGTGCAAAAAGTCCTGGCATTTCACACAGCAGCCAAAAAGCAGCTCAAGCCTCATCACCACGGCGAATTTACCGCAGATGCTTTGCACAGTTCAAAGATCTGCCAAAATCAGATTTTTCCCACACTCCTTTTACCAAAAAAAAATTTAAAAATAATCAAAAATCTTAAGTTTTTTTTTAAGATTGTAAGCACAATCTGCCTGCAAACTGATGGGTGTCCGGGGGTTTGATCCCCTCCCTTCCCAGCCTTTCCTCCTCGCAGCAGAGCCAGGGCTGCTCCAAGTCCAACTGTCCCATTGAAAGATTCCAAATGAGACAGAAGAGTATTCTCAGCACAGCCCCCAGCCTCCCACTCGCTAATTGGAGGCCATTCCCCATTTTATGGAGCCTTGATGCTCCCCCATGGAGAACTCGGGACTGTGGGTTCCAGTCTTGGACTGTGGTGACAGCAGGAGAGTAAACAGAGCTGATAGAATTTGACAGGTCTATTCTTTTCTTAAAATCATTCAGTCTAAAAGATTTTCTTTTACATAATCCAAAGTGTTTTCTCATGAAGTAGGACAAATACTGCTCTGCATTTATGGTGCAGTTCAGATTTTATGCATTTTTATCAGAATTTGCCACTATTAAACGAGGTCAAATAATTCGTTTTAAAGCCGCGGTAAAGAAATCGCAAGTGGGTGAAAAACTTTAGAGAACTGAGTTCAAAATGTTTCACAGAGGACCCAAAGCTGGTTTTTAAAAAGAGGAAAATAAGAAAGTTATGATTTTGATTTTTTTTTTACTGCAGTAAGAGAAAGCCTATCTTTCGCCCCCAAAAAGCCATTTTTTTTTCCTGCAGCTCTCAGTTAAAGAATAGTTCTCCCCCTAAAAAGGGGGCTTTGTTAAGGTGGTGAGTTCTGCAGGACACTGAAGATCCAGCCTCAAATCCACATCGCCACAAGTCCCTCTCACCCACACCCTTCCTTAAATCCCAAATAATTTCTTCACCGATATTTAGGCAGCCGAGAAAAATGCCCAGAGCAAACAGAGCCTCGGTAAACAGCAAAAACAGAGCCACAAACCTTTTCCCCAGGGGCTGCAGGGACTGTAACAAATCCCTTGTTGAGCTGCAAGAGGCTGCACTGCAGCTTTTGCATTTTGAATAGTGAGAGGCCGGGGGAAGAATACCTGCAGCAGCCCCAGGAAAGGTTGCACACCCCTCAGGCTGGGAGGAAGGAGTCTCTCAATGCTCGTTTTTTTATATATAAAAAAGAAAAATTAATTTTCTTCTGGTTTGCATTAATGTTTTGTCGCGAGGACTGGGACGTGTTGTGTGTGTTCTGTATTTCTCGGAGCTTTGCATCATGTGACAGAATGTAACCTAACATAACCCAGGGCTCTGGAACTCATGCAGAACCCCCCTGTAACCTCCAACAATGCCTTGAAATGATAAATGGAAGCACGGTGGTGCAGGTAAATTAAATTATGAAAGGCTCTTGGCAAAGCCAGGCTTGTTCCCACCCATATTAAAAGCCTTTTGACGTCTCAGTGCTTTGGAGGGCTACACAAGTGCTTGTTTTAATTAAAAACTCCTCCAAGTGCCTCTTGCACTTGTTTAGTCTCTCCATGACTTCTCCATAACAATGCAAAACTTGATCTGCAAAGGAACTTTTAAATTATTATATTTTAACGAGAATATCTTTCTGTGGCAACGCTCACACAGGGCAGAGTTTAAGAGAGGGGTCAGCCCAAGGTTTTGGAGGTGTATTTATCAAATACAGGTTAGTATCAAAATCAGAGAATCATAGAATGATTATGGATGTAAAAGACCTCCAAGATTATCAAGTTCAGCCTTTATCCAAATGCCACCATTGTGAATATTTAAACAGGAATATTTCTAAATAAGGAATGCATTGTAACAGGTCACCAGCTTTAGAAATCTATTTAGAGTGGAGAAATAATTCAGATATCATAAAAAAAAAAAAAAAAAGAAAATAAAAAAGAAGAGGAAGAAGAAAAGTCGATTTCTGCATGCTGAAAGGATTTTTTAGGAAACAAGGAGGAAGCAACAGGAGTTGGCAGCTGTGCCAGTGCAGCGCACGTTTCTGAAACGGATAAAACCTCACCTGTACTCCTGCGAGGGGTGGTGGTTTTGCCCTGAATTCCTAATGATTCCTGACATTATGGACGGGATATCGCTCTCTATCATCTCCTGGGGAAGCAGCAGAAGGCAGCGGTCAGCAGCAGTAGCTATCCAGCACTTCAGCAGCGGCGGGAGCCACCGACCCCGCCCGAGCCCCGGCCCCGGGCCCCGGCACAGCCCGGCCCCGGCAGCCCCAGGTGCGCTGCGGGCACCGGGAAAGGCAGGAAAACACTTCCCGGGGGATGATCCCATCCCAGACGGGGATCCCTGAGGAAGGGACAGCCACGGGCTGAGGGTACCGGGAGCACCGAGCCAGCCGGAGCGCTCCCGCCTTGCGCTGCTCTTATCCCCCAAACAGCATCCGTCGCGTTTTGGGTGAAAAAGCTGCGGGAGCTGCAGCGGTCCCAGCGAGCCCGGGCTGCCCGGGGATGAGGGAACAGGGAGACCCCAGCCCTGGACGTCCAGAGGTGGAAAGGGAAGCCGGGAGAATCCCAGACCCGCTGCCCCATGGATGGAGGGAGCCTGCTGGTTCCCAGCCCCGCGGGTGGAAGGCGACTCCGGGAGAATCCCAAAAGCGCTGCCCCAGGGATGAAGGGAGCCAGGGAAAACCCCAGCCACGGACCCGCGGGGATGGAGCGGGCCCGGGAAGACCCCAGCCCCGCTGCCTCGGGGGTTCAGGGGGACACCGGATCCCCAAACCCGCTGAACCGGGGATGGAAGCGCCCCAGGATGGAGCGAGCCCTGCGATTCCCAGCCCCGTTGCCCCGGGGATGGAGGGATGCAGGGAGCCCGGGGATGGAGGGATGCAGGGAGCCCGGGGATGGAGGGATGCAGGGAGCCCGGGGTTCCCATCCCCGCTCCCCCGGGATGCAGGGAGTCCGGGGGTCCCCATCCCCGAGCCCAAAGCCCCCGCCCGGCGCTGCCGCCGCTCCGCGCACCAACCTGTCGTGCGGGGCCCCGGGGCCGCCCGGAGCTCGGCGGGCGCTCGGTGCGCGGGGCCGGCGGCGGGGCCGCGCTCCGGCCCCGGTTTAAATTTCCCTCTCCGGAGCTGTCCAGCCCCGAGCATGCGCGGCCCGGGCCGGGGTCAGCGCCGGGGCAGGGCCGGGCAGAGCCGCCCCCGCCCCCGGTGCCCCCGCCCCGCCGCACCGGCCCGGGCAGGGCGGGCAGCGCGTCCCAGCGGAGAGCAGCGAATAAAAAGGGGAGGGGGAGCGCCCAGATTAACCCAACTTTGTGCAACTTTCCGGAGGGAGGAGGGGGAGGGATCCGCCCGTTCAAACAGGCACCGGCGGGAGGAGAACGGAGCGGGGGAGCCGGTGCGCAACGCCCCGTGCCCGGTACCGGTGCTCAGTGCCCGGTACCCGATGCCCGGTACCGGTGCTCGGTGCCCGATGCTCAGTCCCCGGTGCCCCGCTCGGCGCTGCGGGAAGCGGAGCGGAGGCAGCGGCCGGAGCCGCCTGTCCCCTCTTGTCCCCTCCTGTCCCCTCCTGTCCCCTCCTGTCCCTGCCTGTCCCCTCCTGTCCCTGCCTGTCCCCTCCCGTCCCCGCCCGCCGCCGGTGCCGGGGTGGCCGCGGGAAAGGACGCGGGAGCGGGAACGGAGCCGGGACAGCCCCGGGCAGGCAGCGCCTGTTCTGAGCCTCAGCGCTGCGGGAGGTGAGGGATGAGGATGGGAGGGATGGGGACGGGAGGGATGGGGACGGGAGGATGCTGAGACCCTGGCACAGGCTGCCCAGAGCAGCTGTGGCTGCCCCTGGATCCCTGGAAGTGCCCAAGGCCAGGTTGGATGGGGTTTGGAGCAATCTGGTAGAAGAAAGTGAATCATTCACTCTGAGCACCGTAATTCGGCCTCGTCTTTCGCCAGAGGATTTTAAAGCGTGGTTGAGCCATCAGAGAGTGAAGTCTGATAATAATGACACAAATCTGGGACAGTGTTACCTCCAAAGACCAGAGAGACGTGGATCAAACATCCGAGCCAAGGCCAGACCAGCAGAGATCCAGCCCCAGAAAATATTGGCTTGGACTGTCCAGGTCTTTCCTTGCAACCAGATTTTATTTCCTATAAGCCCATTATCAAAACAGGGATCAATCAACCTTCTCTGTCATGAAAGTGGCCTTTGAGTAGAGGCAGTTTGAGGTCTGGGATGACACCGAGCCCTTTGGGCTCTCCACAGCAAAGCTGAGATGTGGAAATCCTCCCAATATTCTTGCACAACAAAAACCCACAAGATCCATGATAAATGTATTTCCCTGTGCTTGCCAGTTTGCCACAGAGTATGGAGGGGATGAAATGTGAAGACAGATCCACTTTTTTTCTGCTCTTAATGAGAATCTGTTCACTTTGATGAGCATCAAATCTCTCTCTGTTAATTGCTGTCAATAGAAGCGGAGATTAATCAATACTTCTATGAATCAATGCCTTTATCAGGCACCTCTGGAGAAATGAAATAAGAGGAAAAGTCACAGTACTGGAGAGCCTCAGGCATGGAGTTTGCACAGTCGCAAGCGTTCCCTTAATTACAGGCTGCATTAATTAACGTTGGGCTGTAACTTATTAAAAGGTCATCTCAGAGTCGTCACATCCTTACCTTGCAACTTACAAAAACACTTTAAAAAATGCGCTCCCGTGGCTGAATATTTGCAGGAGGGGTGAGGATAAAACAAAACGTTCCTTCCAGATCTCCTTGGAGCCTGCTCAAGACATTGTGCTGAGCTTTTCCCCTGGCTGCTTTCCTTCCAGGAACACATTCCAGGCTGGTTTTCCCTCTCAGGCGATTTGCAAACCTTGGAAGGGCAGGATTGCACCAGGTGAGGAGCAAAGGGTGGCTCCTGCGCCGTTTGCTCACTGGGGGAGCTTAACCTGCAACGGGGAGGGATAAAGGGCTTGGCTCTCCAAACAGGAGCAAGTTCCAACAAGGAAAATTCCAGTTAATTGGTGCAAGGAGCGTTTTCACAATGGGGGAAGTCTGACACTGCAGTGGGAGGTTTGGAGTCCCTGTCCTTGGAGGTGCTGGAGTTGGACAGGACAGAGCTCTGAGGAGCTCATGGAGTCACACAATGGTTTGGGTTGGGAGGGACCTTAAAGCTCATCTTGTTCCAGCCCCTTCCATAGCGCAGGGAGCTGCTGCTGTTCCGTGTCCCACCAGGCCAGCTCCAAGCTGCAGTTCCAGAACTGCAGCCTGATGGTTGGACTTTAAAAAAAAAAAATGGTTTTTAACTTGTTTTTGGTGTTTTCTCACCCGTTCCTGGCTAGAGAAATGATGCTGTCCATGGGAATGGCATGGAAAGGAGTATTGGGGTGTATTTTCTCCTGGTATCCAGCTCTGATTATTTCTGTGATTTAAAATACAGGAACACAAGAGATGAACAATTTCTCCATTTGTATTTGTAGTTATCTTTATTTCACTTAAGAAGCAGTTCAAATTCACCTGCCACAACTGAAGTTATTTTTACAGTATTCCATTTATTCCTGTTATTTTTACAGGTATTTCCATTGATCCAATTTCTGTCTGATTTATTTGGTGGCATGAAAAATATGTATGGCTTTTAAATTAACATTGTTCAGCAATTAACTTCTTTCTTTCTTTGGACCAACAACTTTGTAGTGAACAAATAATGCAACACAACAATAGAGGTAAAATAGGGATTTGTTTTTCAAAGGCATTCACTTTCTTGGGTGTGAATTTCTCCTAAAATATCTTCCATTTCTATAGATTTTCTTTTAAACGGTAGGAATTTCTTTTGAATGACAAACTGAATTCATTTTACTACCAGCTGAGGTCATCATAAAACAAGTTTGGTTTATTTTCCACACTCTCCACTGCTTCAGGAGAAAAGCAGGGGGGAAAAAAAAGCAAGAGAGAGTTGAGAAACCTTCAAAAGCAGAGATTGATGAGAACTCTGTGGAGATTTTGGTGACCTCTGTGTCAGGCTGGAAAATCAAAATATTTCTCCCACCTCAGGCAGTTTGGGACCTGTGGTTTTTGTGGTGAACCCAGAATGGCTGAAAAGCAGCTTCATGTTTATTCATCATCGTTTTTTGTGAAAGGACATCGGTGTGTCCTGACCCTGGATCTTCCTTCTCCTCACTTGGCTTTTTTTTTCTGATTATGGTTTTCATCCCTCTCTTCCTGAGCATCTAAAACATCTGGGGAAAATACTGATGTGAATTCAGCTCTGAAAGCATTTAGTGCTTCTCAGAGAGGAATAATTTCCTTGCACACTTCGAACCAGCTTTGTTTTATGGGAAAAACTGGATTTTTGAGCTTTTTTGATTCTTTATTTATTCAGTTTAATTTATCCCTCCAGTCCCCTCTCTGCAGAAGTGAAATATTCACATTTTAAACTTCATCACTCAGATTCTCAGTCCCTGATGGAGATGGGAATTTGGTTACAGTTCATCCCTTTTCCAGTCCCCAGCTTTGGGGTTGTATCCTCACCCCCAGAAATAAAAAAGCAGCTCTTCCCATTACCCACAGGCTCTTTTCCCAGGATTTGTGCATTCATATGGGAATGAAAATGTGCAAATGGATTCTGTCCAAGCCACTGGAAACACAGGAAACTCTACAAGCTCCCTCCTTTTATCCCCTTGCAAAAGCACTGACCGTTTGTTTTATTTCGGGATACTGTATCCTAACAAATTATCCTTAAAAATCATTTGGTGTGAAATTGCAGATTAATCCCACCGGGATGGGGGTTTAG
Source organism: Poecile atricapillus (assembly GCF_030490865.1). NCBI lineage: Eukaryota > Metazoa > Chordata > Aves > Passeriformes > Paridae > Poecile > Poecile atricapillus. The sequence goes on from NC_081264.1 coordinate 4,290,508, forward strand.
CCCTCGTCTGGCCACTCGGGAGCACACAGATGGTGGCTGGGAGTGTGACAAAAGGCACAATCCCTGATTACATGCATGGATGTAACGGACAGAAAGCTTTTCCTCATGGCCAAGGTGAGGAAAACACCGGAGGTCCTAGAGCCTGGCTCCTGCTGGGAGAGCTGTCCTGGAAAATCTGCCCTGGAAAAGTTCTGCACTATCTCCCAAACAAAGAGAAACCTGCTCTGACTCCCTTTAAAATCCGATTTTTACACCCCAAGGCCGGTAGTACTTTCCTTATTCCTTTTTTCCGTGTTGTTTTGTTTTATTGCATCTTTAGGTGGCAAACACCAACAAACGGGGATTCCTTTCAGAGTCTGGCAGCTTCCCAAAATTAATTCTGTTTATCCCACAGGGAAAATGTTGTCTTGCTCGTGAAATGCTGGAAGTCTGGCCTGGAAGAAATTAATCTTTATCCTCGTGAAATGGCGTTGGTGCCCTGCACAGCCCTGAAATTCCAACTGCCAGCTGAGCTACTCTCTGATTTTAATGTGAAATTGTTCTTATTTAGGAACAGAATCCACTCTGCTGCTTGTTCCTGGTGGGAATTCAGGTGTGTGAGTACAATGACCCATCCCTGGAAGAAGATTTAAGTCTCATCCAACCCAAACCATTTTGGATTCCATGATTTTCCTGGAAAAATGGGCCTGGGGCTTCTAAATGCCCCTGCAACAGAAATCCTGCAGAGCCAGGATTGTTTGTGCTTTAAGAGCTGGCAGAACCCCAAACCCAACCCACAAAGACACACAAAACCTGACAATATATTTATTTTTTAGCCAGTTAAACTTAAGCTTAGCACAATTTTCACCTCTGTGAGTGAACTACAAGAATATTTTGCCCTGATTTATGTCCAGTCTGGGGAAAAATGAGTTTAAAGGTGCTATAATTGTGCAGTGGTTATTATATACAATAATATGAAGCAATGAAATTAGAACAAATCCATGTATTATGTCAGCATAGAATTAATACTTTTATTTTGAATTTAGGGCATGAAATAAATACTTCTGAATTATTTTTTTTCCCAAAAACAGAGGGATATCAATATATTGTTGGCTGACAGATGTAATTCCTAATTTAGTTTGTCATTGGAAGAGACAACTTCAGCCCCAGAGCACACAAAATTGTCACTTCTGATTTCTCTATTGCTCTTTTGTAGCCTGTGGTTTATTTACAGCCGTGGAATTGTGCAGAGAATCCTGTGTAGGTCTCACCTATTCCTTCATCACAGTAATGAGCTTTTCCTTAATTAATATCCCTCCTTGTTTCAGCAAATCCCCATGGATTGTGTCATGCAGATAATGGCAATCAGTGCTTTTTCTGTCTCTGTGCATGAAAAGTTTTTTCTCTTTGTAGGTGAAAAGGAAAGAAGCAAAAAAAAAAAAAGGATATTTTGGAGCTCTTTGCTTCCATCTTTGGGCAAACACACAACTTTTTGTTGTAGGAGCAATGAATGTTGAGTGACTACGGAAATATTTTGGGGAATTCATCCCTGAGGGCTCAGCTGGAGGCACAGCTCATGGAAAAACCCAACAACAACTTTCAGAGAGCCCATTCTGCTCCCCAGAGAGGGAATTCCATGGGCACGGGGACAGGGATGGGCTGAGAATCCCACTCTGGCCGTGTTTAAATTGATATTTCTTACACAAAAGCACAGAGAATGCCAAAGTCTGGTTTGGAAATGTTGCAGAACTCAAAACTCCCGATGACATCAGGGTTGTCAACTGTGGCTGGAGATGCTCAAGGAGAACATTCTTCAAGGTTAGTGGAGAAGAGTGTTGATAACAAACACACTGTCTTTTCTTTTTATTTCTGCAATATTTTCACAGGCACATTACATCACAAATAAAAAATAGCACCCACAGGATGTCAGAGTAACATCCAAATGTGTACAGCCCAAATTCAGCCTGATAAATCCTTTCAGAAGGTTTGATTTCCATTTTCCTCCTGATTTCTGTAAATCTTTGGTGAATATTGGAATTTCCTGCTAGGCATTCCAGGGTGGTGGGTGTTTTCAGGGATTCCTGGATCTGAGGATTTCTGTAACTGTTCCTGGGTGGAAGCATCCATCAGAACCCAGCAGTGGCCATTCCTTTGGAGCCAGTGAGCAAAGAGAAGCCTGTGAGTATTTTTCTGAGGTTTTTAAGAGTGAGAAGTTAAGATCTCTTCTCTTTATAAGGCTGCCACCAAATTAACATAACCCAGAAATCGTCAGCTCCATTATGAGCAGCTTTTCCTGCTCCCTCAGCAGCTCTGCCCTCACCAACCCCACGATTTAGGGAATATTGTTTCCTGCTTCCATGACACACAAGTCTAATTAAACCATTTCTGCACCTTCCCTGGCCATAACTCTTCATTCCAGTAATTAGAAGACACCCCAGTACAGAACACACTGCTTCATCAGCTTTTAGGCTACGAGACTTAAAACTAACATTTTCAAAAGCATTTCATGGTTTGAAAGAATGGTCAATTAACCTTCAGTTTCCTGGGGGGAACCCTGCAAAGAACTGTCAACAGTTCAGTTTAGAGAGATTTGTCCAGTGACCTACAAGGCCACGAAGTTCACGAATGCATGGAATGGTGTCATCATGGATTTGTTCCCTGGCTTACTGTCACAAGAGAAAAACTGATTTTTCTGCTACAGTAACAAGTGACCAAGGGGCGACAGGGACGACCCCGGTGCTTCCTTGGGCTCCTGGGCAAAACCAGGGCCACTCAGCAGGAAAAAAAACCCCTGGTATCTTCAGGATGAATTATGTGTCTCTTTCTCTTCCTCCCATAAGGTTCTTTTTTAATCAGGGGCTGGGGGATTCCTCGGCTGCCTGCTGGGTTTCTTTGTATTTGGAATTCTCTGCAAACGGCAGCGTAAGGTGAACGTCTGACGATGATTGTGCTGGTGACATTCTTCAGATTTAAGTGATAGCAACATCTCGGTCTTTATAGCAAATGAAGGGCTTTCTGTGGAGCGCTGGGGATTGATCTGGGGATGCACCTGCTGGAGGAACCTGTTCTGAGCCTGTTGGAGAGGTCTCACCATGAATTGATTTTATTGTGAGATTCCGAAGGAAACCAGAGTCTGCTCCTGGCCATTGGAGGTAAAACAATGTCTGGCTTCATGAGGGAAGAAGAATTAGCCATAAATAAAATGATCTTCTATGTAGGATTTGATACAAAATTTGACTCTTTGGCTTTGCTTTTACTTCAGTGCTCTGTAAACACAGGGGTTTACTCCCATTTCAGAAGCTGCACGGAAAAATTGATTTTGTTTTCTTCTACTCATCATCAAAACATTTTCCTTGGCCAACCTTACACATCCCTACATTAAATCTGATTTTCCTGGCTTTTCTCATTTTGCCACACCCAAGGTCAGGGTCATTGCTCCATGACTGGAACTGTCTCCATTACAGTTTAAAACACTTCAGTTGATTCTGTGTAGTGCTCCAAACTTAAGATTTTAAGATATGAAGTAATCAGGAGGATTTTCTTAAGGAAAAATCCTTGTATTTAGAGAATCTTGGAATGGTTTGGGTTGGAAGGGATCTTAAATCTCATCCAGTTCCACCCCCTGCCATGAGCAGGGACACCTTCCACTAGCCCAGGTTGCTCCAAGCCTCGTCCAGCCTGGCCTTGGGCATTCCCAGGGGTGGGGAATTGTACTCACACTCCTGAATTCCCACCAGGAGCACGCAGCCATGGGTTCTAGGAGCAGTTTTTGTGCCGAGTTCAAATATCAGAGTTCTCCAGATCCCAAGTGCTGCATAACAGGAGCTGGACATCCTTCAGAGGAAATGGAGACTTCTTTACAGGGATTTTTTAAAACTAGAGCACACCTAAGGCTGGTAATTGAAACTTAGTCCCTGTTTTTCTGAGTTTTACACGGAGCTGTGCCTCAGGCTCCAAAGCTCTTCCTGCCTGTGGTGATTCCCATTCATCCAGGCAAGCCAGGAATTCCCTCAGACCTGGGGTGAGGATCTGTCAGAGCCTTCAGACCCGATAAAACCCTGCAGGAAGGGAATAACATTGGTGCTGTGTATTGCCAGTGACCCTTTGCTGCATTTTAGCAGCGACACATTTGTCACTCTGTGTCCCCTCATGAGGCTCTTGGTGAGCGAGAAGGGAAGGACGAGGAGAAACAACGGCCCCAATTAGAAATTTGCCCATTGTTTTTTCAGAACAGCTGGGGGAGAAGCCCAGACCCTGACCCATTCCTCCCCTCCTCAGAAGCCCCAGAGCAGAGATTTAAATTCAAAGCATGACTTTGCAGGCTGGGCTGCACGGGGGGGAGGGGAGCAGCGATGATGAGGAGCCGCAGTACACGAGCAGCGCGTTGGGCATGGAGAGAGATATCATTAGATTAAAAAAGTGTCTTCCCACACAAACAAAAGGAGAGGCTGGCTGGGAGCGTCTTTTGCCCAACACGAGCTCCAGAGGCACTGCTGGGACAGGCAAGGTCCTGTTCCTGCAGTGCCCGGAGCGTGGACACGCACGGAATGAGCCACACGGGCCCGGGCCCTGCGCCTCCCTCCCCACTCAGGATCAATTACTCATCCAAAATGACAGCCACTGTCTGCTGACCAAGACTTGTCACCCATTTCTGCTTCCTCAGGGGTGAATGCTTTTGCTTCTGAGCTGGTCTGACTGCTCTGCTGCGCTTTTAGAAGGAAAAGTTGGCAAATTTTTATTGCCCGAAGGAGTCAATTCATCACACGGAACGTCTCGCTTGGTTTCTTGTCGCATTCTTACTTCAACACTTTGGTTTCTCTCTACATTCAAATCATCATTGCTGATGCTTATTTTTTAGAAATAAAAGCTCAGTAGTTTTGCTACAATTTTTTGCCTCAGGAGAATGTTGATCCTGCTAAACTCCTTGGAATATGAAGTCGGGCCCTTCTTTTTCGAGTTCCCCCTTTAGCCCTGCCAAACAAGTTTAACCTTTATTTGTTCTATATTTGGTTTCAGAATGGGCAGTTTAATGCTCAGACGAATTTCAATATACAGGGATGCAACAGGAAAAACAACAAAAATAAAAGAATCTGTTGGGGTTATTCATGTGCTTTTGGATTTGATTTACTTCCTACTTCCTTATTTAATAACCAGGTTCCTTAAGACTCCTTAAGCTTGACTGACCCGTGTTTTGTTGGCGGGTCTATTCCACTGACCCCTGCCAAGACCCCTGCCCCAGTTCGTCTATCAGACAAAAATGAATCTATTCCAGGAGCTATCACTTCCCATTATCTCTAATTGAGCCTGACAGTTGGAGACAGGCCTCATTATTTTTAATTGGGCCCTATAGTTCTAGAGTTAAATTAAACACAATTTAATGCAGATAGCTCATCTACATCGCTATGACAGAGTCAAATTGTATTTTAAGTTTAATGGAACAACAGGGTTTGTTTGCAGGCTTTGCTTTTGCAGAGTGTTGCTGCTTTGAGCTTTGTGTTGTGTAAAACCTGCCTGGGGTGTGAGGACACGTCTGTTAATTAGAACCTGACCTAGCCCTGCACCTGTTGGACCTTTTCTCTCCACTTTTATACCAAAAATCCAGACGTGGGCCCAGGGTGGTGCTGAACAACTCTTTAATCAGCCCAGACTGCCTGTGAGAGCTTCACATGGTTCAGGTAGTTTTAAACAGATTTGCAGGGGTGTCATGCAAACAGAGAAACTGCTGAAAGTTTTCCCCAAATTCCTCTGGGATATTTTATTCAGAATTTAAAGGGAAGATACCTCTCAATACCTCAGCTTGGGCATTTTTCCTGCTCCATTCAGAGCTTTCTTCTGCCACAAAGGACCATTTTTATCACTATCAGTGGGGCTTTTCTCTGAAGACACCTCTGGATAAAGAAGGGATTGAACCATCCTGTTGCTGTAAATATTATAAATGTTCGTGTCTTGGATTTTCTTAGGGAAGGAACATTCCAGTCTGTTCTAAGGAAGGAGTTGTCTCACCCTTCTGGTGGTTTTCAGCCACACAGGAGTTGGAAAATCAGTTTGGTAAACCATTCCCTGTGCTCTTTCTTTGAGTCAGCTGTGGGCTGCAAGACCAAGTCATTTGTTATTGAATCTTTAACTTTGCCTGAGTTCTCAAAGCAAGTTAATCCATCACAAAACTCTTTGGATTACTCATGGAACCAAGATTCCTAATTACAGAAGGCTTTGATTAAATATTGGATTTTCCTTTGCACAGCTGAGGTTAAACACACGTTTCAAAGGACATTTCCTTTGATATATTTGTATTTTCTGTACTTTCTTCCTTGCTTAAAAGTCAAATAAACAAACTACAGCACTTCTCCTATGAGCAGTAACACATCCAATGTGTCTTGAGGAATCCGAGACAAGAATCCTTCAGTTTGGAACAGCGGGATTTCTACTCTTCTTAATAGTTTGGGCAGTTTGCATTAGTAATTATATACTGTGTGTTTAATTAATAGACACTTAATCATGGAAATTCTGTGACATCAAGCCTGGAGGCTGGGATTATCCTGGAGAAAATGAGCAAGGATTTCCCAATGTTTGAACAGTCCCTGCTCCTTCCTAACTGCTTTCCTTGGCAGCAGCCACCCTTCCCAGCCCAAGGTCAGCCGTGCCTCACTTCTCCTGCCTCTGGCATCTCTTCTGGAGCAGGGAATTCCTGCAGCCTGGAGAAGCTTCTGGAGGAGTCCTTTGCTGCCTGTTCATGCTGGATCTCCAGCTTTTCTCCTGGCATTGCTTTTGCTGGACACAGGGATTGTCCTGGAGAAAATGAGCAAGGATTACCCAATGGTTTTTTTTTCCAGCCCAACCTCTCACTTGAAAGTTGATGTGATGGCACCTCTGGGATGATTTTTTCCATGCCCACAGCCAGCCTGGAAATGCTACTCCAGCTAGACAGCACCAAATGCATGAACTTCCCAGCTTTTGCACTCATTAGGTGTTTTTGTTGGCTTTATCCCAAGGCTGGCAGAACTCCCCCCTCCTTCCCTGGCCCTGCAGGAGGTCCCTGCTGGGACAGCCTAAAATCCCAGGAGATACAAGGGCTCTGTCATGTGCTGTTGTCCTTTTGATTGAACTTGGAGAGAAAAGGCCTTTGTCCAGTCTGTGGCCAGGGAGCAGCACACTCCCAAAATTATGGCCCGGATTTAGTGACCTGTGTGAGGAGTGAGACTGAAAGGGGTTTATTACAGCTTTCCACGCCTCTGTGTATCAGTATTTGGGATTTATGACAGCTTTCCATGATCCCACGGGGCTACATTTGGGATTTGAATGGCTCTTGCACATCAGCATTGAGGCCTTGCTGGGAATACTCCCTGCAGCCACACAAGGGGGAGGAAGGATTGTCAGCCACGTCCTGGATGTGAAGTTTTGGGGGGGTGTTTTTTGTGGGAAGATTGTGGTGAGGGAGACTGGAGTGGTTTGGATGCTGGGTTTTATACATGTACTCGTTCTGTACAGCATTTTTTGGGGAAATTCACTCCAGAACTAAAGGGTTTCAATGTCCCCCACTTCTGTTGCTGGCAGAGGAACACAAGTTAACAAAAACATCACTCCTGTATTTGTTGTAGTAATTAACTTCTGTAAGTTCCAGATACCCAGTCAGGGAGGGCACAGCATTGCTGCCTCCCTGAAGTTCTGTCTGCATGTTTTCCTGTTAGAAAGAAACCTTAAATCCTCATCCTGAGAAATTCACCCCAATTTCAAGTGCAGACAGAAGGATTTTAAGAGTTCACATTTCCCTGATTCCTCGTTTGCCTTGTGAATATGAACTTTCAGTGGGATAAATTCACAATGGCCTGTGCAACACCATCTTGCTGCTACATGAAGCTCATGGATTATTGTGGCTGTGCTGGATTAATCCCAAAATCTCAGAACCACTGAGGGTGGAAAAGACCTTCCAGACCATCTAGTCCAACCTGTTTGGGCTTTAACTGCAATGTAAAAATCTCAGATTCCAACCTTCCAATGACAGAATTTCCTCGTGTGTGACTGCTCTGTTCCAGAGGTGCAGCAGGGCTTGGAGAGGCTCATGGAGAGCAGGTTGTGGTTTTCATGTATTTTACCAGGATCAAATTATCTAAATTATCTCTTGTTCCCTCTGTGTTGTTTTGAGGTGGGTTTTTTTGGTGGTTGTTTTTTTTTGTCTGCTTTGTTTTTGTTTCCTCTCAACCAGCTCGAGCAAGAATGTGGGTTAGAAACAAAAGATGTCGAGGATTTAATTTAGCCAGACAAAAAATACTCTTTTCAAATGTTAAAACAGGCTGAAAGAGAGGTCTGAGGGCTGGTTTGAAAGGACAGGACTTTGTTCCCAGTGCTGTTCCCAGCAGTGATGGGAGACACTTGGATCCTGAGCTGATGGATCTGCCCTCTGCTGCCTCCTAATAAAGCTAATCTGCTTTATTCTTTAATTAATATACACATTTATATTATATCATGTAATTCACTGGCCAGCTTGCAGTTACCTGGAGAAGAGCTTAAAAAATGTAAACAAAAATATTTGGGAATTTTAAACAGCAGTTAGAGGAGAGCTATTTTTTGCTTGGAATGTTTGGAATTACTGAGATCAGGGGTGAATATTTGATAATAATTTTAACCCAAGCAAGAATTCCATTAAATATGAACAAGAGGAGGCTGGACACGTGGTAAAGGATTTCTCTTTCCCTTTTGACTGCAACCAATCCCTTTGGATCTGGTCACTGAAGACACCTGGCAATGAAATGGGTGTGTGAAAGAGGAGGAAACCAGATATTATGTTACTTAAAAGTCATTCATCATGTCACAGGAAGGCAGGAATCTGAACTGCTGCAATAAATAATCGCTGAAGGTGATCTCTGTACACAAAGGAGCTGTGACAGGGAGCCACTGCCAGCTGCTGAAATGTCCCTCTGACAGCAGGCCAGGAGCTGGGGCTGTGCTGGAGTGAAGGCCAGGGAGAACAGGACACAGGGAAATGATTTCCTGGGAGCCATCCCATGAGCTGTCCATAGAAATGAGCTCCCTGATTTTGCTGGAGGAAAGCAGGATTGTGGGTTCAGATCTCAAGCCTGAGTTGCAAGGAGTGCTTGAAGAGCTCCACGTGTCCCTCACAACACCCTGGCTCCAGCCACAAAGCTGTCATTTTGCATTCCTCAGCAAAGAACAGCATTTCTGCCTCACTTCTTATTCCATGCTTGGCTTTTCTGTGCTTTCTTCATGGAAAGGGTGGTCAGGCCTTGGCAGGGGCTGCCCAGGGAGGTTTGGAGTCCCCATCCCTGGAGGTGTCCAAGGAATGCCTGGATGTGACACTCAGTGCTGGGGACAAGGTCAGGACTCAGTCTTGGATGTCTTTCCCAAGCCAAAAGATTTTACAATTCCCACTCTGTGCAAAGCAATTCCTCAGCATTCCCTGAGTAATCTCCTTTCCACTGAAGGCATGGAAAGATCTCTTGGGGATTTTATTTTAGCTGGTGACAACTTCCAGTTGTAATTGTGTGAGAGAGAACAGAGCTGCTCTGGTGGACAGGGTAACACCTTCTTGGCATTTCCAGCAGTCCAGGTGGACAAGGCATGTCCGTGGCATATCCAACAGTCCAGACCAGCTCACTGAAAAGATCCTCCTCATCCGTGTAACCAGACAGGGGCTTTGGGATTTTCTGTCAGCAAAAGAAAGGATTGGGTGGGATAAATTGGACCTACCTGGAGAGTCAGAGTGGCCATGAGCACCCTTTGTTTTCCATCTCTTGTAACTCTCAGTCACACCCTCTGCTCTGCTCCAATACATCCCTAAATGAATTAACGAGTTTCCCTCAGTGTTTCTTTCCCAAAGTCAGTAACACACATTTATATGGTTTTCATCTCTGTATTGCACCATCTCCTATTAATTTCTCTGTGTTCCTCTCCAGGAAAGTGTCCAGGATCTAAACTGAGTGGCTTGGCAGTGTTGACCTGCATTTCCCAGTTCATCCCTGGGATTTTTACCTGAAAATTTTGGCGCTGCTCAGTCCTGTAAGTGCTCCCTGCCCTCTGCTCCGAGCTCAAGCACCCACAGCAGTGTGTACCCACGCTCCAGAGGCACCAGGCAATGAATGGGATAAATCCTGAATGAATTGAATGAATATTTTCCCTGCTGAAGCTGCTGTAGGAATCGCTCCGAGCTGGGGGTGTAGTTTTTCACCAGCTGATGCTGAGCGAGGCTGGCGAGGTGCAGGTGGAGCAGCCTCTCCCCAGATCTGGTTACACCACGTCAGGACCCCGGGGGAGGAAAAAGGCAGAATTCAATATATGCATGTGAGAGCGGAGCCCTCATCCTCCACATGAGCTTTATTCCAATTTCTGCAGGGTAAATCAGTACCCACCCTGGGCCCTGTCCCAGTGAGGTGGAGGGATCCCAAAGGCTGCAGCAATGCAGGGAAACTGCTAAAATTGCCTCTGTGGGTTGGAATCACATGAAAGATTCATGTGGAGTCTTAGCACCTGCTCCTCCTTTGTGGGATATCTGCACTGTTAATTTTTAAGCATGTCTTAGCCTGGGGAAGGGAGATCCTATAACCAAGGGAATATACATTATTAACCTTAAAGCTCCCAGCTTGAGGCAGCTCCTCAGCCACTCTGGGTTCTGAAGGAGCAGCTGAGCACCCACCACCTGCTCCGTGCTGGCATCAAACTGGGATGGCTCCAGCTCAATACTCCCAAAATACACCCTCCCGAATTCAGGTAGTTTGTAATTAACACAGAGCTCTCCCACCAACTCCTTAAGGATCCCAGGTGCAACCTAATCTCGAGGAAGATACAGTTTCTAGTTCTTATCTTGGAAAAGTGGCCACTAAGTGGATGCAAGTGCCATAGGCCCAAGTCCCTGGTCCCAGTAAATTATTAAAGGTGCTCAATTCGGGTGAGGACATCGTCCCTGCCCGGCTGCCCAGAGTTCCGAGGGACCTTACCCAGGTTCAAAGCCCCTGGTGAATGGTTTCCCTGGAATAATTGGTAACAGCAGCCAGGATGGACACCCAGGTAACTTCAATTATCGTGGCTCTAGTGGGAGATGCATTAACAGAGAGATTTATTCCATGGGGCGTTTCCTGCAGGGGGTTGGAACTGGAGGGTTTTTAAGGTCCCTTTCAACCCAATCACTCTGAGATTTTATGATTTCTATTATCTGTATTAGTATGTATTTGAGTGGTGCATTTCTATAGGTTAAAGGAGGAGATAATGATCTGAAAATCATATTTTTATAAAGCACACGACTGATGCGATTCGGTCACAAATATCAGAACTCATTTCCCAAACTTCCTGGTGCAGAAATATATATTGAGTTTATCCTGGACAACGGGGGATAAGAGTGACTTTTCTCCTCGATTCCTGTGTGCTCCTAAAGGCTCCCTTCTCTCCTGGCTAATGGCATTTCTGGACTTCAGCACAGAAATATCTTGGAAGCTGGGACTGGGGTGACATCTCACTTGCATGATAATGAAATCTTGACAGAGGGGATGACAGATGGACTCCAGGATCAATCCAGCTACATATTTATTTTTTTTCCATGAAGTTTTATTTGTTATAAACTTTCCCATTTTTTAGTGGAAAAAAGGGGAAGGTTTATAAAAAAATTATAAGGTGCAGGTTTCTTGGTGTATGCTGATGACTTTCTCTTGTCATAGACTTTAGGAAAACTTCCAGGGAAAATTCTGCACCACTAACACAGGGGCAGGCTGGTTTCTTAAACAGCCCAGTTCAGTTTTCCTCAGTGCTCCTGAGGTTCTGGAGCTGGGCTCTTTGGACAGAGGTCACAGTCTTGGTGTGGTGCTCTGCAATCTCCATCAAATCCCATCACAAAACCTGGGCATGGTTTTTACAGGGCAGACATCCAGGTAACCTTGACATTCTCTGTCCAGAGCTGCCTCCTGAGGAACTGGACGAGGGTAAAATTCCTGTGTCTCCTCGGCAAACCTTCCACCTGCCACAAAACAACCTGGTTAATCCTCAGTTTATTTATTGAGCATCGGTGTGGTGAGACCTGCTCAGAGGCAAGAGGCTCCCTGGGCATCTCCTGTCCTCCTGTTCCCGTGGAAAAGCATGGTCAGTGCTGGGGAGGGACACGGAGCCCACGCTCGCCCCAGGAAGGTCAATCCTGCAGCAGCCCCAGGGGCTCTGAGTGTGCTGGAAAAGCTTCCCAGGGAGCTGCTCCCCGGAGGGACTGGGCTGCAGAGGCAGGAGGAGGGGAGGCCCTGCAGCTGGGGGGGCTGGAGGGAAGGAAGGAGTGACTCTGAGAGGAGCTGCAGCCAAGGTGGTCAGCTGGGAGCAGAGCGGGAGCCAGGCTCCTCAGGGCAGATGGCAGAGCTGGATGCAGAGGCCAAGGAGAAGGAAGGAAATTATTCCCAGAGAGAAAGTGGCAGAGGCAGAGCGTGACAGGCTGAGGGAGAGAGAGAAATACAGTGACCGAAGGGAGGATTTAATTTTTAATTAGCCACAATGAATTCCTTCCGCATCTGAAGTCTGGTGAGAACACGGAGTGAAAGGTGGGTTTGCTTTGGTGGGTCCCATCAGAGAGGGAGGCAGAGGGGTCTCTCAGGGAATTGAAGTCCTGAGGGCTGAACTCTGAGCTGCTGGGGGGTGTCTGGCTGTGGGACAATCCTGGGAAATCCCTGGAGTTTTCCTTACTGCAGCATGGATGGGATTTTTACTCTGCATGTGGTGCTGCTCTGTGCATGGTCTGGCTGAGTCAGAGGTGGAGGATCCCCCTGCTCAAAGATCCAAAATCCAGCAGGAGAATGGTCCATCCATTGGGATAAGGACTTTGCCACCGAGGCTTGGAGCTGATAGAGGAATGAGGGAATTTATTTTCACTAATGGTTGCAGGAGGCTCAAAAATAATTCCTCCTCAGGAGGGCTTGGGTTTGGAGGGGCCTTTTTCCCGCTCAGAGGGGACTCCCTGTCTGGCTATTTACTGTATTAGTGACACGAGGCAGAATTCCAGCAAACAGGATGAGCACATTCATTACTGGGGTAATTACTGGGATAATTGTTCCACTGTGGAGCCGGGACGTGGACAGAGCACTGGTTGCAGGATCTGCCTTCTCCTTTCTCCTCAATTCCCTGCTTTTCTCCCACATCCTCTCTTTGCTCCTCATCCAGCAGCAGGGAAATTCTCAGTGTGACTGCCAGGATAATTTCCATTCCCTGTAAATAGTCCTCAGAGAGGAATTCTTCTAGGGAAGTCTCATAAAGGTGATACATCCCTTTCCTCCAAAGCGCTCCTGTGTTATTTTTAATATGTAAAACATTTCCATCTAAATCACTGCAGTTATTTCTACTTCCTCAGATAACATTTAGCTCTAAGTATAAAAAAAACCCAGATAAATAATTCATAAAGAATTATGAGACTCTTTAAAAGAAACTTGTTAATTTTAGGTACGTTCAAATTTCAAGATGAGGAATAGCAACACTCTCTGATTCAAACATGCAGCTAAATCAAATAAAATGTGGCTATTTGGACCCATTTTGACAGGTTTTCCCTCTTTCAGAGGATGACCTTTCCCTCTGTCAGCCATCCAGAAGCCATCTAGGAATCAGCTGAATCCCCTTTGCCTCCACCTGCCCTGCCCACATGGAATGAGCAGTTTTGTGCTTCAGATGATGTGGGGGGGATTAATTTTTCCCTCTTTCCTTCTTGGCTTGCCTTTTTGTAGCAATGTGGAAAAGTGGGGTAAGTTCAGAGCTTTTCCTAAGGTTTTATGCTAATGGGCACTTTAAACTGGGAATTTCTGGATAATGGCAAGCTGGGACCTGACTGGGAGCAGTGGTTGCTGTCCTTCTCCAAGAAACAGAGGCAGAAGAAGTTTTGGGGTATTTTGGAGAGAATGGTGGGACCAAAGGAGGAGGGAAGGAGCTGATTTTCACCTACAAGATAAAAAGGGATTTTTTTCTGATCAGTGGAGAAAGGGGCTGGCAACACCAGAGTCTGGGAGCCTGGGAGTGCCTGAGGAATCTTGATCCTTAAACCCAAACCCAGAAGAGCTGCCCTTAGGTGACCCTGATGTGTGGGTCCTGCTACATTTGGAATGCTGGAGATGCCTTCTATTCCTGCTATGGAGTAGAACCAACCTGGATGCTCTCAGAGGGGGTCACAGTGGCTCTTCATTTCCCTTCTCCATCCCTGTGCCTGTAACAAGCTAAGAGCAGAGTGTTCCCTTTCCCTTCCCGTGGCTTCAGAGCTGCAGGCAGTGATGGATGATCACTGAGCCCTTCCCACTCTCAGAAACAGCTCTGGTGCACTGCAAGCTATCTTGAGGGATAGGGGAAGGATGATTTTGAAGAGAAGGGAAATTATTTGCTTTACAGACACTCCTGAATTGAGACTTTGTTGGTTGAAGCTGCAGGTCTGGTGCCCCTCTCCCAGGTGGAGACTGGGGTTCTCATGTGGCTTCAGGTAGCAGCTCCCAGAATGAAACTGATGTGGCCTCCATGCCTGACTCCTGAATTTAAAAGCTTGTTACTGAAGTGCTTTGTGTGCTGGGTTCCAGGGAACCTGAACCAGGGAAAGGCAGATGAAGATGTATTCGGAAGGAGTTTGGAGGAGGTTTTTGCTCTTTATTCCCATTGTGGCTGCATCTCCCGGCTCAGCTGAAATCCTGCTCTGCCAGTAAATCCTCAACTAGACCATGAGCCCATCCAGCCTCTTTGCTGCTCCTCCCACCCAAAACTGCAGCCCTGGCACTGCTGTCCCCTCAACCCTGAAGGAGCAGAGCCAGAGCAAGGCCTGTCGTAAATCACAGAGAGCTTTGGGTGACCTTGGCTGCCGCTCCTGAATCAGACCTTGCATTGCAGCCTCTGCAGGTCTCTGGTGTGCTATGGAAGCAGCCCCTGACTTTTGGGGAGCTCTTATGGAGTGATAAAAACTGTCTTTTGCTGTGGGAACTGGAGTTGTAATCTTGGTTTGGGCTGGGAATTGTTGTCCAAGGTGTTGTTTGTCTCATCTGCTCTCAGTTCTGATGCTGACACACACAGGCAGCTCCTTTCTGCTGCTTGGTGCCCAGAGGGTTTGGTCTTTGGGGGATGTTGGAACAATCCTATGGGAGATGTGATCCCAATCCCTGCTTTATCAGTGGCATTCTTGCTGTGTCCATAAATGTGATTTTGGGGCCGTTTTCCTCTGGTTCTCTGTTCTGTCCTGAAGGCTTGTAAACACCCTGGAGGTGTGTTCAGCTTGGAATACATGAATTTACTGTGGTTAAATGCTCCTCTCCCTGTACCTTAGGGACTGTCAGATACTCCAGGACCATCCTTCTCTTTCCTAGAAATTGAATAAATCTGCCTTGCCTCATTCCCAGGATTTTTAACTCTGAATTTTAGTTTTTCAACTGGAAATCCTGTGCCCTGTCAACTATGGAATGCTCTGGAGCATACAGAGGTTAGCCATGGAGTTTATCAGTAATTGATGTTTTCTAATAAACCATCCTGTGCTGCAATTAATAAGGATTCAGGATTCATTACGGAGCTGTCTCTGGTCCAGCAGTGGCAGTAAATCTAAGCATGAGGAAAACTCTGAAATTTATATCTAAAAGCCAATAACTGAGAGAATGAGCACTTCAGTGTCCGTGCTCTGGTCAGACAGGCTTTGAGCTGGGTTTTACCTGGTCCTAAATTTCCCAAGGGAAGTGGAATTGCTGCTGCTTTCCTCACTCATCCAGCATGTCTGGGGTGCAGGGATGAGCACGGAGTTTTGGGCAGCATCTCTGTGCGTGTGAAACAAGCTGAGACAGCACAAGGGCCCTTCCTACGAGTAAAAAAAAAGCTATAAAGAAGTGTTTTATGCTCTAAGTCAGGTGCTGGAATGCTTGGGTGCCTGCTGTAACCTGGGAGCACTGGCGCGAACTGGGAATTCTGGGGTGGGAAGCGTTTGCCTAACCTGGGCCGGGCTTGCTGGCACCGACCCAAAATGCGAGCTGCTCACATTAACCTGACAGGCCATTGTTTTATTCAAGCTGACATGGTGAATGGGGCTCTTTTTTGCCCATATTCTTTACCTGTCTCGTTGTGTTAAAGTGGGGAGCGCTGGGGGCAGGTGGGCCCAGGCCTCGGCCCCGCTCGCAGGCCTCGGAGCGCCCGGCGCGGCCGACGGGGACCCTGTGGCACAAGAAAGAGTTGCTAAGAACAAATCTCTATTGTTCCCCGTCATCTTTAAATGAGTGTCAAAGTAGGCAGGGGGGCTTTGACCGTTAACCGCACAATTTAGCCGGCCCCTTGTGTCCGGCAGCCCCCTCCGCCTTGGAGCTCCTGGGATGAGAAAAGGCGGCCTCAGCCCCTTCTAAATGGGCCAACTCTTCTCCTTTGTGTGCAGACTGCCCAGTGTGAAATCCGCAGTGACGTTAAATGTTTTCTAATGAATAATTACTGAAAGGAAATGGAGGAATATATGTGTCATGGATTGTAGCGCGTTAAAATGTTTTCTTTTGGGCACAAAAATGTTGTCCTTCAGCAGCGCCGCGATTGTTTCAGGGAGCCTTTTGTGGGGGTTTGGATTCTCAATGGATTATCTGTGAGCGTTCGCTTTTCCAATAGGAATCAAAAGGGTCCTTTGGCAAACTAATGTTTTTCAAAATGGCAGCCATGAAGCCCATTTAGTATTTAAAGTTTGGGGTTTAAAGAAATGTTTGAACTCAGGAGATTTTCTCACTTTTTTTCTTTCTTTTGATTTATGAAAGTGAAGTGGTTCACCTCGACCTCTCCTCTATTGAGAAAGACAGACAGTCACCCTTTAACAAGTCTATAGCAGACCATGCCCTGGAGACAGACAAGAGGCCTTAAGAACTCTTGGCGTTTCCCTGGGCTGTTGATTAACCTTAAAACCCTCTTATTCTGTATTCTTTTGAAAAGAAATTAGGTTACAATGTGTAAATTTTTCCACAGTATAATTGTATTTATGAATTCTCCTGCCTCGAGGAGCGTGTACAGTAGTGCCAGACAGTCCAAGTGCCTCCCTGCACACACAAAATATCCCTTTTCCATGGCTGCTGCATTCCCAAGCATGGTCCATGTCCAGCATTCCAGTTCTGTTAGAAATCTGAACGAGGCTTCCAGAGATCTGTGAAAAGTCTCAGTGAAATATCCAAAAATCATCTTATTTTGTTGGCTTTGCTGTGATGGGATGAGCGTAACTTGGTCCTGTGGTGGAATCTGCTCTGCTTTAATCCCCTTTTTTATGGGATTCTCGTTTATCTGAAAAGTAAGCCGGGCAGATGAATTCTCAGGAGCCGCACCAAGGTTTCCTCAGGAGGGGGAAAGAGTTCCCATTGCCCTGGGCTGGCTGTTCTTCCTGGGTGGGGATGTGTCACCCCAAGTCCTGCTGCCAACATCTGACACTCTGAATTTCCTTTGGGGACAATTGGATGAGTCCTGACTGCTCCTGGAGCAGACACAGGGCATCCCTACGGAGCGCTGGAGTCCTGACCTCGAGGTCACTGCCGTAGGAAGATCCAGGATTGCCGGGACGTGGCCGTGCTCCCCCGCTGACCCTGCCAAGTGCCTCTGGCAGAACATCTTCCTTTTCCATTCTCCGTGGTCACGGCCCCTTGGGCCAATTCCTCCCTAGAGCCGAGGGTGGAGCAGAGCCCGAGGGGTTCCTTGTTGTGATCCCTGCAGCCCAGGACTCTTAATGAGCGAATTCCTGGAGCACACGAGGGGAGCAGGATGGGTCAGGGAGCTGCTGCCTCTCGCAGTAAATGAGTATTTCCAAAACAGAGCTCCCACGTTCCTGAGGGAACGTGTGTGAACAGTGCTGCTCCGAGCTCAGCTGTGCTGGCCAAGCCTGACACTCTCTATTAAATCTTGTGTCTATTTTAAATCTTGTGTCTACTTTAAATCTCATATCTATCTTTTTATCTCGTGTCTCTTTTGAATCAGATTACTCCAGGGATGTTCACTTACTGCACCTTCCCGTGGCACCGCTTTTATATGATTTTATCTCAGGCCTCTAACTACAGAGAACAGGCAAAAATAAAGTTTGGTGTCACAGAGATTTCCAGGATGCTGGAGATGTGTCAGTGGGGTTTAGGCTGGATGTCAAGGAAAGGTTCTTCCTCCAAAGGGTGCTGGGCACTGCCCAGGCTCCCCAGGGAATGGGCACAGCTCCAAGGCTGCCAGAGCTCCAGGAGCAGTTGGACAAAGCTCTCAGGGACAGGCTGGGATTGTTGGGGTTAATTTTCTGTTACCAAAACCTGATTCTGTTGAGAAACAGAGAGGTCTAAACAACCTGGCTGACAAACAGATGCTTTTTCCACTTGAATGTGAAAATGTGCCTTATTGAGGGTTTTTCCATTTTAAGTTTTGAATGGTTTTGTTCATCACCAATATTTATTAGCTGAGGATAAGTCAGAAATGCCTTTGCCTGGCTCATGCTCCGAGGCGTGAGGGAAGAGATCCGGTTCCTGAGTGCTGCTGTAAGACCAAGGTATCCTGTGGCACAGGAAGGGCTCTTCCATTTCTGGAGAACCTGATCCTGCCACGAGTCTCTTTAGGAGTTCGTCATCCAGCGAAGTGGGACTTGGGTGGGAAACTCCTTAAATACAGAACTCATAATCCATGGAAACATTGTCTGGAGAATGGAGAGGTCGCTTGGTGCCGCTCGTGGATCGTTGGTTTCCCAAATGGATGGGTTTTATCCTGTTGGAAATTGGTGGGAGCTGGTGTCCAGCAAGAAAATCATTTTTGAGGGGAGAAAGCTGCCTGTTGAATATGAAAAAAAAAAAAAAAAAAAAAGAAGGAAAATCCATGGAAACGGCGACTTAAACTGGGTTTTGCAGTGACCTCTAGTGGGAGCCAAGGCGGGAACTGTGGGAAGGGGCTGCGGAGCGATGGGATGTATTTTGTGCCCGGATTTGCCCAAATTGCCCATCGGGAAGGTCAGAGCCCATCGGTTCATCCCCAGAGGCAGCCGTGGGTGCTTTGGTGAGAGGCAGAAGCTCCTGGGGCTGCTGTCGGCAGCTGCTGACAGCTCTTGGATAATTCATTAAAGCGTGAGGATGGCGCATCCCTGCCCAAGGAGGGACCCGACACACGATCCAGGGTGTCCGTGGGCCTCAATTCCAGCCCCAGGGACTCTGTGGAAGCAGCACGGGCTGGACAAGGAGGTGAGGGGAGGGTGAAGATAAAGCAGGACTCAGGTGTGACATAAAACCAGCTGGGAATTTGCAGGGCGGTGGAAGGGAAATCCAGCAGCTCCGGGATGGTTTGGGGATTTGGAGGGTCCTTGAGGAGATTTTTATGCTCTTGTGGGTGGAATTGATGGCCCAAATAAACCTGGGTTTGCTGGGTTGAACCTTTGGGTGCAGTTTCCTGCGTGGGTGGGAGCTATGAGGATTTCAAAGGTGCCCACCTGAACCTCTCACCTGCATGGTTTGGGCTTTCCCAGTGCTCCCAAAATAGCTGTGGCCTCATAAGTGATCCTCCTCCCCCCTGAACCTGCATCTCTTCTGTTCTGTGACATTAAACGAAAGAAACATCAGTGGAGCATCGGCTGAAAAATCAAGCTTTGATCTTCTGGTGAAGATAAGTAATAATTTTGCAAAGTTTCTTTCTTTCTTTTTAAAGTTGGTGTTTTTTTGACAGATCTTGCTTCAAACTGGTGCAAACTTTGTCAAAGAAACCTCTCTGTTCTGTCTGATTCTTTCTCAGGAGCTGCAGAGCTCAGGAATTTGTGCTGTGATCCCACAGACTTCCTTGCAGTTTCCCTGTTGACAGACAAATCCCTGTGGGAAAAGCAAAACCCTTCATTGTAGTGAGGGAGAGGTTTTCTGATAAAGCTCGTGTCTTTAGGAGAGAAAGAGATCTCCTGGCTCCTGAGTGATGAGGGAAGGGAAATAATCCCTTAAAAGAGCAATGTCTTGCTGGGGTCACGGGCACTGATGAGTCCTGGGGCATCTCTTACTCAGGGAAGCACAAAACTTGCAGTGAACTTCCAGAAATGGGTGGGGGACAGGGCACTAAAGGGTGCTGGCATTGTAGAATTATCAGCACCAGCAAAATACCGAGAAAATCTGGGCACAAAATAGCCCAGAAAAGAGTTCAGGAGTTTTGTCTGGTGGGGAGCAGTTTCATTTACTCATTAACATACACGTGAGAGAAGTGGGTTGAGGAAACCTGAGCAGACAGATGCCAAGGAGGAGTCAGGATGATCCCTTCCTGCTTCCCAGCTGGGAGAGAAAGGAAAAGTGGCTTGTTCTGAGAGCTTTGTCAGAAGAAAAATCCTATTATTATTATTTTATTTTATTATTGTTTTATTATTTTTATTTTTATTCTCTTTTCTCTCTCCCCCTTCCATGTTCCTCCCTGCACTGGCAGTGGGGCCTGTCCAAGTGTTGGTTTGAGAAGTAAAAATCATCCTTTATTTTGTCTTCCAAAACAATGGAGCCTGAGCTAAGGACAGGCACAACAAATGGGTGAGAGTGGTCACAGGCAGGGGAGGGTAAAAAAAAAAAGGATATTAATATTAAAAGGAAAAAGTAGGGAACTTTCTAACAGAAAAGTGATCACAATCAGGTCATGCCCTGGCTAAGGAAAAATGAGGAATTCTGTGTCCTGCCAGCCGGGGGCTGGGGACAGTCAGCAAAGCAAGAAATGGCATTCCTTGTGTGTGAAGTGAGTGCAGGTCTGGTTTATTTATTTTTTATTTAAATAATCTGCTTTCAGGGGATCTTTCTCTCTGGAGTGCTGTGGTCTTGTTGCTGCTGAACATAAATCTCAAAACTCAGCTCGCTCTCAAGGAGATAAACACAAAGAAAAGGCTAGACCAAATTGAGAATAACCTAAAATTCCTGTTCAAGAGCTGATTTGTCCAAGTTTGCCTCAGTTATAAAAGATATTGCATGGTTGGGTCATTTGCTCTTCATTTTATGCAATTCTGCTCCCAAATCCACTGAGCCCCAGTGTCCACCAGTGCCTGCAGGCTCGTCCCAAAAACCTCCCTCCATAGTCAGGGTTTGCCAGAGCTCAGCAGCAACGCTCAATTTTGTGCCTATACCCAACGTGCAAAGCTTCTTCTTTCTAAAAACCAAAATCAAATTTAAGAAATGGGGAGCAGAACCTGATGTGGCCCTACACGAACAGAGCACCGTCCTTTTATTGCTGGTTGAAAACCTTACACACAACCACGACGTCCCCTTGAGCAGTGGAGCAGCAAAATGGGACGAGCCAACGTCCCCAAGGGCAGGAGGAGAACAGCAAAGGTGCTGGGCTGGTGAGCACAGCCTGGAGCTGCTCAGCCACGTTCCTGCCCTAATTATCCAATCCTGGAACCCTCCAAGGGGAGCTCACTCCAAGGCAATTTACTCCAAGGTAAGGTGCTCCAGCTGTGGTAAATTAATTTCTGTCCGTTTATGCCTTAGGATCGGGATTCCTGTCTGAACTGGGTAATCCTGGCATCTGCAAAAATGAACCAAAAGGGTTCCTGAAAACCCAGCTTTAGCACAGTAATGCCATAAAATATGTGTGATGTAGACAAACCCATATGAAATATGTAGACAAAAATGTGTTTTTTTTAATTTGCTGGCATGAAATTAGCAGCTTGGTTTAAGTAAATAAAAAGCACGGTTTATTCTCGTAGCCTGGGAATCGAGCTTGACCCTCAGCAGTGAGAATTTCCCAGATAAATTCAATTTCAACCACAAAGAATCACAAGTGGAGGGTGCAAGAGGATTTGGTTTTGTCAGGGGCAGCCTTTTTTGCATCTCTCAGCCTTTGGAGAAGGATGGGGAATACAAGGCAAGGTTTAGGTTTTGTTGAGTTGCTCTCTGATCAGTTTTATCAGCAGTGGCCGCGTCTCTCGCTGGCGTGTGGGGACATCTGCTGCCAGCACTGAAAGCTGACTTGGAGCTGCTGCTGGGAAGCACTGGGAATGACATTCTTGTGCAGAGTGGTGCTGTGGGATTCATCTTTTTTGCCTACAAGTCAAGCCCCTTGCAGCCTTTTCCAGGGATTCTCCATTTCCATGCCTAGATCTGTATAAATGGGAAAAACCTAAGGATTTTTCTGCTGCCTTCCACTGTTTGTTCCAGCTTTGTGCCTGGAAAATTCTGTCTAGACTGAGTTACTGAGTGTTCAGATCCCAGCTGCATCTCCAGGGCTGGGTTTGTTTCAGTTTTGATCTAAACCGGGATCTTCCTCCCTGCTCACAGCAGCAAGTCTGGGACATCTGGGCTCTGAAGAGCTTGGATGGAATTGCCATCCTTGGACAAGCTGGAATCTCTTGGAATTACCTGTGCAAGGCTGATTTGGCCCTGGGGAAGGCCCCTCCTAACACTGCATCCCACAACCTTTGTGTTGTAGAAGGAAGAAGTGGACGAGAACGGCGACGCCAACATGGAAGGGGCTCTGATAGCCCGGGACAAGGTCGGGGTGCAGGATTTTGTCCTCCTGGATTCCCACACCAGCGAGGCTGCCTTCCTCAACAACCTTCGGAAGCGCTACCAGGAGAACCTCATCTACGTAAGTGCTGCTGCTGTGGGTTTGGGGCTGCTGGAATGTCCCTGAGGTGGCCTTGTGGCTGCTGGAATGTCCCTGAGGTGGCCTTGTGGCTGCTGGAATGTCCCTGAGGTGGCCTCGCTGCTCAGGTCCAGGAGGAAGAGCTGAGTATCCTCTGTGTATCCAACAAGGTGTGCCCAGCAGAGAGATCACCCAGGAGTAACTGATCTCCTTTTAACTCATGAAAAGAAATCTCAGCTTGCTCTGAGCTGCCTTGCAAAGCTTTAAAGGATGTAAATAGGAAGGGAATGGGAAAGGGAGCGCTGTGGTTGAAGGAAGGCAGGACAAGGTTTGTCTGGGAAGGGCTGAGGATTTTATTTTGTGTTGTTAACTTTAGTAGGAAAAAGGTCCTGGAAGCACCAAGAGATCCCAAATCCTTGCATTTAAATTGTCAGGCTCTGAGCTTGCTCTCATGGTTCAGCTTTACTTGTAACCAGGAGGATTTTGGAAGAAGTTTGGCACTGGTTTGGGAAGAGTTCTGGTTGGTTGTTTTGGCTCTCTCACAACAAGCTCTGTATCATCTTTGGCATTTTTCTGTGGATAATGTCGTGAGGTACTTGGCTCCTCCTTTGGGATTTTGGGGTGGAGCAGGTATCCATTGGCTCCTCCTTTGAGGTTTTGGGGTGGAGCAGGTGTCCCACCAGGCTCTCTCTCCCTGCAGACCTACATTGGCTCTCTGCTGGTGTCTGTGAACCCCTACCAGGAGCTGGACATTTACACAGTGACCCAGATGCAGCTTTATCGGGGCGTGAACTTCTTTGAGCTGCCCCCACACCTGTGAGTGTTCCCTTGGGCTCTCTGTGCCTATTCCTACTTTGGGATTTCCCTGTAACGCTGTCCTGGCACCACGGGGGGTGTCCACAGTCTCTAGGCTTGGTTTTTACTGTCAGGCCTTGAGTCAGGCTCAGGTTTTAAGCCCAGCTTTCACAATGGGAGTCCCTGCCCATGGCAGGGGAGCTGGAATGAGATGATGTCTACAATCCCTTCCAACCCATTTCAGGATTCTATGACCCTGCCCAGTACTTGTCAAATTAAACCAGGAGTAAAAACTCCTGGAAACCCTTTGCTATTCCTCCTCCTGTGCCATTCCTAATGGATGTTTCCCCTCCGGATGCCTCCTGTGCCCATCCCAGCTATGCCATAGCTGACAACGCCTACAGGGTGATGTGCAACGAGTACAACAACCACTTCATCCTCATCTCTGGGGAGAGTGGGGCTGGGAAGACAGAGGCATCCAAGAAGATCCTGCAGTACTACGCAGTCACCTGTCCCACCACGGAGCAGCTCCAGACTGTCCGGGACCGGCTCCTGCTCTCCAACCCTGTCCTCGAGGTGAGAAACTCAACCCAAAATGCAGAGGGGTTGCAGTTGGTGGCCTCACTGCTCGAGGATTCCCTGCAAATCTGCAGCACTGAGCAAGAATGGCCCATATTGGCGCAGCCTTTGAGAGAATATTTGGGATTTAGTGTAATTTAATGTTTGAAAATTTAAATTTGGGGGTTCAGTTTGAGGATGGCTGAAAGAAATACAAGAAAATACAAGAAAACTGCAGCGTGCAGCAGTTCCTTGGCACCTCAATTTTAGGTTAGATAAGAAAAATCAGTAATTGGTTTAGCAGAATTCCACTTTAAAGCTATGGAAATGCACCAGTTTGTACTTCTTTAATCCCACTAAATTCAGTGGGGCTTGGCTGAAGCAGCAAATCTTGGTTACTGGAGCTGGGCGTGAGGCTCCCAGTGAGGTGAGAAGTGACTTTCCCTCTGTGTTTACCCCCAAGGCTTTTGGGAATGCAAAAACCCTGCGCAACGACAACTCCAGCAGATTTGGGAAGTACATGGATATCCAGTTTGATTTTAAGGTGAGAACAAACTCAGTGGAGCGCTGGGAAAAGGAGCTGGGTCTGAGAAACCTCCTGGGTGCTGAGCAGACAGCCCAGGATCTATTAATTCTTATCCTGCACATTTCTGACCCTGTTTTTAAACACCTTGCATTTTGCAGGTGAGGTCACTGGTTATCCATCCTGAAAACTTCCAGCATTGCTGGCAATCCTGGCAGTGCTCCATGGAAAGCTGATAGAGAGTTTTAAAGCTCAAGTTACTTTTACAGGACAGCAAATCCTTGTACTGTTTCTGGACACTCTTTAAACAAAAGGTGGCAGATAAATGACAGCGGAATTTGGCTTTTCCTGAGCCTGTTCCTCATTCCTGGGAATAAAGAAACAGCAATCACAGGGATTATTGGTATTTTTTGGTGTTGATCTGCCTGATTTGCTCTGCCAGGGAGCCCCAGTGGGAGGGCACATCCTCAGCTACCTGATTGAAAAATCACGAGTTGTCCACCAAAACCACGGAGAGAGGAATTTCCATATTTTCTACCAGCTGCTGGAAGGGGGAGACAAGGACCTGCTCTGCTGGCTCGGGCTGGAGCGCAACCCCCAGAAGTACACGTACCTCATCCAGGTCAGTGGGAGCCTGAGCTGCTCCGTGCCTCCAGCAGGAATTGTAGGGTTGGAAAATTCAGCTTGGGCAGAAGATGTTCTTACCCTAAAAATAAAGGATAGCTGGAAGATCAAGCCCTGCACAGCTTCAGCTAATTTATGGTGATGCTTTCCACACTCAGGGGTTTGATTTATTTGGGGTTTCAAGTATAAACTGAAAGATTTGATCAAAGGAGCCATGCTCAGGATTAATAACAGTGAAAAAACTCACTGAGGGAGCTGGAAATGAAAGCAGTGTGCTCAGAAGTATCTGTGTTTGCTGATAATAAAAGTTCTTTATCAATTAATTGTATTAATTCATCTTGCTTTTACTGCCTAGGGTCGATGTGCCAAAGTGTTTTCTATAAATGACAAGAATGACTGGAAAATAGTCCGGAAAGCTTTTTCCATCATTGATTTCACTGAAAAAGATATGGAGGTACTGCTTGCTGAAAGGGACTGAGCAAAGGGATTTCAGGGATTGCTCTTCTCCTGAAGTGGTGGAAGCAGCTGTGCCTGGGAGGGGGTGAAGGGTGGAATAGGACACACTTCAGGACCTGAAGGGGCTGACAAGAAACATGGAGAGGGATTTGGAAAATGGCCTGGAGCAGCAGGACAAAGGGGAATGG
Organism: Poecile atricapillus; assembly: GCF_030490865.1. NCBI lineage: Eukaryota > Metazoa > Chordata > Aves > Passeriformes > Paridae > Poecile > Poecile atricapillus. The sequence goes on from NC_081264.1 coordinate 4,316,107, forward strand.
TTTCCCACTGCCAGAGAGTAGGCTGGGATTAGATATTGGGAAGAAATTGGGTCCCTGGCACAGGTTGTCCAGAGAATCTGTGGCTGCCCCTGGATCCCTGGAAGTGTTCAAGGATGGATGGGGCTTGGAGCAGCCTGGGAGAGTGGAAGGTGTCCCTGCCCTGGCAGGGGTGGAACTAAATGATCTCTAAGTTCCTCTCCACCCCAAACCATTGTGGGATTCCATGATGCTGTGGGATTGAGGGAGTGGGTGATGAGGAGCACGATGCCAGTGGTGCCGCTGGATTCTGTGGTTCACCTCCTTCAGCCCAGCCAAAATTCTGTCGATTAACGATGGGAAAGATCAGCAGCACCCCACAGGGCTGTGGGAACCCGTGTTCTAATGGAATATCTCCCATTGTCAGCATCTCTTTGGAATCGTTGCCACTGTCCTGCACCTTGGGAACATCCAGTTTGAAGAGGACAGCAATGGCCACGCCATCATCCGCGACGGGTCCCAGATCAAGTGGATTTCCAAGGTGCCTCTGCCCAGATCGGGTCAGAACTCCCAGTGCTAGGAGGAAAACCTTAACCTTGCTGTGATTTTCTTAACTGGTACAAAATATTTATTCCCAAGAGCACAAGGATAACTACAAAAATACCCAGCTCTTGTTGTTTTGAGTTTTCTCCCTGAAATTTCCTTATTTCCTCCAAGATTAGGGTGGCTGGGGGGGGGCTGGGGGTTGTGCCCCACTGAGAACACAGTGCTGCTTATTTAAAACAGGGACCTGTGGCTGTGCTCTGAGTGCAGATATTTCATTCCCTGCAGCTCCTGGGTGCTCACCTGTCCATCCTGCAGGAAGCTCTCACCCACAGGAAGATTGAAGCCAGATCCGAGGAGGTACCGGGGAGTTCTGTGTAGTCCCAGATTAATCTGGGAGACTCCCAGCTGGGGGGTGCACAAGGAGCCAGTTCTGAGTGTAAATCAGATCCTTCTGATTGTCTCTCTCCACCTCCACACCCCCTTCTCCCAGCCTGAGACATTAAACTAAAATATATTGGAGTTTTATTGCTGAACAAGGCAGGAGCTGTTAAAAAGCTGGAACAGGGACTTGTATTTGAGCCAAACAATTTCCCCTTGCCCAGTTCACGATGCTTCCCAGGAAACTGGGCTGCACAAACAGAGAAAAACCACTGGTAAAAACTGCTCTTTGAGCATTTTATATTTTTGTTTTAATAATAGAGAAGTAAAATGAGGTCAGAATATTTTCCCACTTTGTCTAAATTAGTACCCATCAAAATGTAGTGACTCAGTGCTGCTGGCAGGTGGGGATACACCAGACTGAAAGAACACTGATGGAAAATAAAGCTGTAGGGAGAGTCAGGGAATTCCAGAGTGGTTTGGGTTGGAAAGGACCTTGAAGATGATCCCATTCCAACCCCCTGCAGGAACAGCTGCAGTCCAGGGGTGGCTGTGCTGTGCTGTAGGACAAGGTGGCTGCTTCTCCAAGCCACAGATGTCACCTGGCTGTGCAGAAGTTTGCTCTGATCCCCCGTGGTGTTTATCCTCTCTGGGATATCTTTATTTCCAGGTGCTCAGCCCGCTGAACGTGGATCTGGCGTTCTACGCCCGGGACGCCGTAGCAAAGGCAATTTATGGAAGGACTTTCACTTGGCTCGTCAACAAAATCAATGGCTCCCTTGCCAACAAGGTTGGTGTCTTGTCTGGGGTCCTGAATGCTCCTAAAATGCTGAGCAGTTTCTCCAGAGAGGCTCCACAACCCTCATCACCAAATACCTGGGATGTTGGACAGCTGCTGCTGGGACATCCTCCAGCCCTGAGCTGGAAATCCCTTTGGTTACTCTCTGTTAAAGAGTTTTAGCAGTTCATTACCTGCTTTAAAGTGGCTTCTCCACTGACATTTCTCTCAAAGAGGAAGTTTGAAATTCAGGTGAAAGCAGCCACCTGCAGGGAAGGAGCAGTGGCAGAGCAGGGGTGTTTTTGGCAGGACTCGACTAAGAAAACAGTGATTGGCCTGCTGGATATTTATGGCTTTGAAGTGCTGGACACAAACAGGTATGGGCTGTTCCTGGGGTTTGGGGTGGCCTGGGGGTACAGGACATTCCTGTGTGAATTTCTGAGTGTGCCCTCAGCCCAGCAAGGTTAAAGGTACAGGACACTAAAACCTGGGGACAGGGGTTGGCTGGACCCCAGGAAAAACTCATCTGCAAGTCTGGTTTGGGCTGTGGTGCAGCAGTGTGGGAGCAAGGGGTGGGTTGGTTTGTGTGGGAATGGGGGACTTGGCCCGTGTAAAAATGGGGAATTTGGTCCCTGTGGAAATGGGGGTTTGGTCTTTATGGGAATGGGTGGTGTAGTTCGTGGAGGAAGAAGCAAAACTGCCCCTGGAACACATCAAACCCGCTGCTCATTTCACCTCCCTGAAGCTTTGAGCAGTTCTGCATTAATTACTGCAACGAGAAGCTGCAGCAGCTGCTGATTGAGATGACCCTGAAAGCAGAGCAGGAGGAGTATGAGCTGGAAGGCATTGAGGTAAATTATATTTCCCCCTCCCTTTTCCCTTTGAACTGCCATTACACAGAATGCTTTTGATCACCAATGTGGAAGTCATCCTGCTTTTTTAGTTTGTTATTGTTCCCATGGGAAGTGTAGGATGTGCAGGGGTCTCTTTCTGTAACCCTTTTGAAGTGCAATTTAGCCCAGACTTAATTGACATTATTTAAGGAAGAATTAGGACCTTCCCCAATGTCCCTGGAGATTGAGGGATTCCAGCAGTGTAAAACATGGGAAGATGGGCAGGATTTATGTAGAGAACAAGAGGATGGTGTGGGCTGCTGGAAACAGGAGAGCTCTGGAGTGGGATCATGGATCACTGTGCTGTCACCTTTTCCTTCAGTTGATCCTAATTCACAATTTGCTCATTTCAGTGGGATCTGAGGCTGTTATTCAAGTTCCAAAGAACTTCAAAAATTGAGAACAAAAGGTCTTCATCTAAAACTGTTCTTCCTTTTCCCCTTTTCCAGTGGGAACCAATCCCGTATTTTAACAACAAAATCATCTGTGACTTGGTTGAACAGAAGCACAAAGGAATAATCTCCATCCTGGTAAGAACAGAGTTTGTACTAAATTAAAATGCAGGCCTGTGCCTTACTCTGATGGTTCCTAATCACATTTTGCCCTCTAATTATGGGATGGGTCTGTGTTATCCAAAACATAAGCACAGATTCCTGTAACAAACACCCCAGAGGGTGAGGCAGAGGATCTGATTTTGGGGGGAGTTAAAGGTGGGGGATGTTTTACTTCCCCTGCAATGGAGCTTTGGGTTTTGGGGACAAAGTTGTCCTGAATGATATTGAGGAGGGAATGTGAGCTTAGAGCAGCTCTGATCCAGTGCCTGCTGTTCCAGGATGAGGAATGTTTACGGCCTGGGGAAGCGACTGATTTGAGCTTCTTGGAAAAGCTGGAGGAGAAAGTAGGAGACCATGCCCACTTCGTGACGTATGCATTTACCCTCTGTATCCTACCCCAGACCCTTCCCATCCCATATCCATGACAGGGCTGGGGAGGGAACAATCTCTTGTCCCAGAGGGAATCAAACAGCTCATCTGGTGTCTGATGCTGGAAAACTCCACGGGTGGATCCGGGGCACTGGGAGGTGTGAGCAGGGCTCTGTCTCCTCACTGCTCTGATGCTGACTCTGTCATTCCACACCAAAATTAGGGAATTAGGGATTTGGCCCAGGATTTTAGCCCAGGAAGGTTAAATGGCTTTGGCCATAGATGTTTTGGTCCCCATGGACTCCAGGGAAAGCTGAAGATGTTGTGACAAGGAGCCAAGGCTGAGGCTGAGGAGGGATATGTAAATATTTACACCCATCTTGTTCTGTGTGAGCTTGGAGTACGGAGAGGAGAGAAAATGCTCATGGCTGCTCTCCCCCCAAATGACTGACATTTTGGTTCATACTCCATTTGGAGGAGTTTTGGATCCCATTTTGGTGGCAGCTGAGCGCGTTGGCGCCGGGCTGTGCTGGCAGGTCCCTGCAGAAGGGCTGTGACAAGTCATCAATTCAAAGTCACAGCGCTGAGCTGTCACTGTTCCTGCAGCTCTGAACTCCACCACAGCCAAGTGGAAAATTTGTAGCCAACTTCCTTGTCACCACAATGTTCCTTAATGCTGTTCTGCCTGATTAAAAGCTTTAAATAGAAGTGCTGGAGCTACTTCCACGGGATCTGCTCTTGGAAGGAGCTTTTGATACGCGAACGTGCTGTTGTGACACTCAGCTCTGCTGTTTGTGACTGCTTACAAAGCTGAAACTTCAACTGTGAAGTTGCTCTTTTTTTCTTCTTTGGTTCTTTTTTTCCTCCCAGGAATCCTTGCTTTCTAAAATATTCCTGCTAGTCTCAAATATTTGGATTCCTCCTTTGTATTTGGGTTCTTGCTCTAGGGAAAAATGATTGAAATCCTTCCCCCACCCTCCCCGGATTCACTTTGGGCTTGAGGGAGCTTGGTGGCTTTTTCCCCCCACATAAGCAGTAAAAATGTATTTAAATGGATGTTATGGGAAGAAAACTTAATATTTCTGGAATTGGTGATTGCTGCCAACTGGCAGAGGGTAGATCCCAGGTATCCCGAGGGGTTTATGGGAGCTGCCAGCAGGGAGAAGATGATGGTTTGATCGTGGGCCGTAACTCTGCAGTCAGAGCCACATCAATAGGATCAAACACCACATTTCCAGCAGTCCCCCAGCTGTGGCTCTCCCCAAGCTGAGGGAATCTCTTTGCTGCTCTTCCTCCTGGTGTTTTGTTGGATTTTCCCCCGGCAGGCGCAAGCTGGCGGATCAGAAAACGCGGAAATCCATCGACTTCGTGGATTTCCGCCTCCTCCACTACGCAGGAGAGGTCACCTACTGTGCTGTGGGTGAGTGAGAATGGCCAGGTTGGAGCTCCTGAGCTCCTAAACTGCTTTCCCTTGATGGGAAGAGGAATTACAAAATACCTGCCCTCTGCAGGCACTGACCTGGAAGTCTTAAATGTGGCTGCAGTGACAATTACGAGGATGCAAATGTTCCGATTTTCTCTTTTATTTTCTTTCAATTCAATGTTTTTTCAGGATTTCTGGAGAAGAACAATGATCTGCTGTACAGAAACCTGAAGGAGGTAAGCACAAGACAAGGGATCCCGTTCTGTTACATCACCTGCTTGGTGCAGAAGATTTATTTACTCTCTGTAGCAAACAAAAACATTCTTTTCTCTTTAGCACTGATCTTTAGGCACCTCTGTGCGTGTTCTCAGGGCTGTGCTGCTCCCAGGAGGAGCAGAGGGGCTGCTCAATAGAGCAGCTTTTTTCTCCTGTTTCAGGTGCTGTGCAACTCCAAGAACTACATCATCAGGGAATGTTTCCTCCTGTCAGAACTGGACAACAGGAGGAGACCAGAGACTGTGAGTTCTGTCTTTAGAACAGAACTTAATTCTGAATATCAACTCAGCTCCCCAGGCCTTGGTTTAATCACCAATCCCTTCCTCAGTCCTGATGGCCAAAAACTAAAACACAACAAGTTCCACCTCAGCCTGAGGAAGAGCTTTCCATGGAGGGTGGCAGAGCCCTGGGACTCTTGGAGTCATTCCAAATCCACCTGGACACATTCCTGTGTCACCTGCTTTGGGTGACCCTGCCTTGGTAGAGGGTGGGACCGGGTGATCTCCAGAGGGCCCTTCCCACCCTATAAACTGTGGGGTTCTGGGATTCCTGCACTGGATGTTTTTGCTGCCACCCACCCCTGAGAGCTCCCTGGCAGAGGAACAGTGGTGCTGCTGAGACAGCAGCCAGCAAAGTGACATCCCACAGCACATCCCCCTGGAGCAGGGAGCGCTGAAGGGCTGCCTGGTCTGTCCAGGCCAGGGCTCAAATGCTCCAGCTCAGAAACGACCACGCTCCAAAACTCCAGGCTACCAATGCACCATCAGCTTTTGCTGCCAGGTTTAAGCTGGATGCCAGGAGTTGATTTCACTTCCTGCAGGGAGGAGTTGCAGAGCTCAGGAAGTCCTTTTGATGCTGTCCTTAGGTTGCAACCCAGTTCAAGAACAGTCTGACGAGTCTGATCGAAATCCTGATGTCCAAGGAGCCCTCGTACATCCGCTGCATCAAACCCAATGAGAACAAGGAGCCTGGTAAGGCTGGGGCTGAAGGCTCTGCTGAGTCTGAGGAGCAGACAGAGGGATTTGTTTGGAGCAGGCTGTGTAAATGTTTGTGTTTATATAGAAATAGCCTGGTTAAGCTGGCAGCAAATGGATCCCCGTGGGTAACTGGGGATTTGATGCCTTCCCAATTTCCCCCAACACATGGGCACGTGGGTGAGCTTCCCCAGACAGAACTGACCAGTGAAGGTGTGCTCTTGCTCCAGGGAAGTTTGATGATTTCCTGATCCGACACCAGGTGAAGTACCTGGGGCTGATGGAGCACCTGCGGGTGAGACGGGCCGGCTTCGCGTACCGGCGCAAGTACGAGCTCTTCCTGCAAAGGTGAGAGAGCTGCTTCCCCTCTGGCCAGGTAATCCTGCCCTCCTGAGGGCTGCAAAACTCGAGTCCCAGTAGTGGAAGTTGTCAGCAGAACCCCTTCTGCTTCAAAAACACCCTTTGTGTTTTGTCTGCATCATTTTGATCTGTGCTGGCATCTTCTGCCTTGAGTAAAGCAGGAGGAATTTGAAGGGGTTCCTCAAACTTCAGGTTGTTTGCATTGATGTCCTGCTGATCTTTCAGGTACAAAAGTCTCTGTCCAGCTACCTGGCCACACTGGCACGGGCCAGCAGCAGAGGGTGTGGAGAGACTCATCAAACACATTGGTTACAAGCCTGAGGAATACAAATTAGGAAGGTGAATACCTTGCTCTGGCTGCTCAGTGTTTGCTGTCCTACATCCCTGTCCTGTCTGTGACAGGAGCAAGGAGAGAGAAAACCCCCAAATGGACAAATTCCCTCACCATTTTTACCTTTTTCCGTAGGGGCTTGAATCCAACCTCATTTCTTCCATCTCTGGGTTAGGGCTCTGGCTTCTCCTGCTTCCCTGGGCAGCCCAAGGTGGCTCAGGCCTGGGTGGTATTACACCCACCCAAGCTCAGTGGGGGCTCTGAGCCTGCTCAGGGCAGCTGGAAGGATGGCTCACCATGGATAACCTGCTCCTGGTCTCTTTTTCAGAACCAAAATATTCATCCGTTTCCCAAAGACCCTGTTTGCCACAGAAGATGCCTTTGAGTACAGAAAGCACCTGCTGCGTAAGGTTCCAGTTCCCTTGGTCTGGGACTTTGTTCCTGGCTCTGGGTTGGGTGGGGCTTGGAGCATCCTGGGATGGTGGAAGGTGTCCCAGCCCATGGCAGGGGGTGAAATGGGATGGGCTTTAAGGTCTCTCCTGGTCTGCATAGCTCTCAGAATCCATGGAAATCTCAGTGAAGTTGCTCCAGGCTGGGGGGAAATCCCTGCCTGAGTCGTGGATATGTGGCTCCTTTGAAGCTCCTCGGTCCTATGAGGACCTGCCCGTGCCCAGACACACCAAGTGCCTTTCCCTGAGGATTGGGATCTCTTCTGCTCATCCTAGGGATACCTGTTCCTTGAAAAGCACTGCTGAAGGGCCTGGTTCCTACAGGGGCTGCTTCTGGTGCCGGTGGTGTTGTGGCTGCCCTGTTCCCTGTGCCCTGGAGTGCAGGAACTCGGCTCCTCACCGCCCCAACCCTGCAGGTGCCAGTGGTGTCTCTGTCTTCTTTCCAGTTTCAAGACTCCAGGCCAAATATAAAGGATTCCTCGGGAAAAGAGAGTACCAGAAGAAGAGGAAAGCAGGTACAGGCTCTGGAATATGGGGGATTCTCTTAGGGCTGTGCTTTCCACAAGAGCTGGAGCCTTGGGAAGTCCTGAATTTCTGGTGCTGTGGGCAGGGACAGCAGGAGGCAGAGCTGGGACAAGGCCTGGCCTTGATGCTGAGCCCCACAGCGCAGGTGGAACTGAGAATTAAACGTTCCTGACTTGCTGTTCCCACCAGCTGATTTTGTAGAGCTGCTAAAATAACCAGTTTTAACTTCTGCTGGGTGAATGTGAAGGCCCAGGAGTGATTCCCTCTTGCAGCAATCAAGCTGGAGGCCTGTTGGAGAGGAGCCCTGGCACGGAGGGCAGCCAAGAAGAGGACGTGGGCAGTGCAGATCATCAGGAAGTAACTGTCCCAACCATATTTCCCAACCACAGAATCCCAGAATGGTTTGGGTTGGAAGGGACCTTAAAGCCCATCCAGTCCCACCCCTGCCAAGGGGACACCTCACGCTGTCCCAGGCTGCTCCAAGCCCCGTCCAGCCTGGCCTTGGACACTTCCAGGGATCCAGGGGCAGCCACAGCTTCTCCCTGTGCTGGGCCTCACCCTTACAGGGAGGAATTTCCTCCTAATTTTTCTCATTGCCCTCCATTCCCTTCGTCTTCCCTCTCCACTCCCCTCTACCCAGCTCCTGAGGGAGAGCTGATTCCTTCTGAACTCCAAAGCGCTGTGGTTTGGCCAACAGAACTTGCTAAAACCTATTAATATTTAAAATATTCTAAAGCTTGGGATTTCCATGGGTGACCTTCAGTGCACCTGTGATCCTTAGCCTGCTGTGTTCACTGTCCCTCCCCTCATTTCCACGGATTTCTGGAGGTCATGGAATATTTTCTGTAGGTTCATAAACGGCTTCATCAATCGGAAGAAACCCCTTTGCCCAGAGAACAGGGACTTTGTGAGGCTTTCACAGTACTACTACCTGATGAAGCTCCGAGACCACCTCCCAAAAAACGTCTTGGACCAGAGCTGGCTCCAGCCCCCCTCGATCCTGGAAGAGGTGAGGGTTTCTGGAGGCTTTGGGGAGGTGGAGGTGGCCTCTGTTTGGTGGCCATGTGTGTGCACATTCTGGGTGGGAGAAAATGATCTGCTGCTGGCTCATCCTGTGTTCAGAGCCTTTGGAAATCCCCAGGATCTGCTGTGTTTGGGAATGGGAGCAATAGCACAGTGGATGGTCTTTCCAAGAGAAGTGAGGAAGCTCCCTGTTGGTTTAAGCAATAAAAAGGGGAAATGTGCTGACAGAAATGTGAACTCACAAGCCCTGATAAAGATAAAAATTAATCCCTCGAGGTTTTAGGCTCATGGCACAGACAGAACTGTTTGCACAACTTCCCTACTTTATTTTTTCCTGGGTTTTTTATTGCAGACATCCGAGATGCTCCGGAAAATCTGCATGAGGAACCTGGTGAGGAAATACTGCCGAGGGCTCACGGCTGAGAGGAAAGTGCAGGTAACCAACACCTGGAATGCAAATGTGGGAGTTCAGACAGTGTGATCTCTGCTCCCTGAGGATCACCAGGGACACAGGCAGCACCTTCTCATCCTGCTGCTCCAGTCAGTCCCTCAGGGATAAGAGCAAACTTCTGCTGCGAGGGATTTCCTCCAGTGTCCCTCATAATGGACAGAGCAGACAGGTGGGGCTTAATTCATGGCATGAAATCTGCTCTCCATATAATTGGAAAAGATCCATAAATACCAAAAATCTGTAGGGTTTTCCCTGCTGCCCCTTCACTTGGTGTAACACAAGTAAGGGATAACCCAAAGCAGCACAATTCCAAGATTCCATGAGTCAGGTGGGCAGTGTGTGAGCAGGAGGATGCTGTGGAGTAGCAGTGTTCCTGCTGATGTTCCCAGGGGAGGAATTCTGAGGGTAAAGGCTGTTCCTTCTCCCATCAGCTGCAGCAGAAGGTGGTGACCAGCGCTGTTTTCAGCGGGAAGAAGGAAGGGTACCTGGAGAGCCTCAGCCAGCCCTTCCTGGAGACGCGCCTGAGTGAGTCCAGCAAACCCCTGGAGGCCTCAGCCACGTGCTCCTGGCTCTGTAAATTCCTGCTTGACCAAACAGACTCTTTTCCAAGAGAAATCCCCTCCTGGCAGAGGCAGCATCACCTGCCATTGGAGTTCCTCTGTGTCACACAGAGTGACGTGAACGCAGTGATGGATCTGCTGGATTGTTCTCATACTGGGAGTACTGGGATCCCTCTGGGACAGAAAGCCATAAACCTGTGCAGAATTCCCTGGGGCTGGGGTGGACCAGGGTCTGAACAAAGAGCAGACTCAAGAACAGGCAGAAACTCATGGTGTAAATTAAGTTGTCGGGCAGGAAAAGTCACCAGAATGGGTTTGGGAGCAGCTGGAGGTGACCGCCCTCAGTTTGGAAAGGAGCGTTCCAAGGGGAAAAGGCCAGTTGGGATGAAAATGGCTAAAACAGCTCTCTGGGGTTTGCTGGGGGCTGGGGAGTCTGGCTGGGGCTGGGGCTCTGGCACCCACTGTCTCTTTCTGGTTTGCTCCTCAGAAGAGAATGACCTAAACCCCAAAGTGCTGCAGCTCATCCGTGGGGAGATCATCAAGGTAAGGGAAAGCGCAGAACTCCTGGAATTCCCTTTACTGGAGTCCTGGAGCTGCTTGCTCACACAGGGACTGATGAAGAGCAGTAGAGCCACCATTTCCTCGCTTTTAAATTTGAGACAGGTCTCAAAATACACCTAATTCAAAGTTATTTAAGATTCCTTCTAATGAAAGCTTAAAGAACGTTCCTAGCCCTCTCCAGGGCAGGGGCAGAGCTGGAGTGTCCCTGCACTTCCCATGGTTATGGCATAGAGGACACAGGGGTTCCATCATTCCCAGGATTCTGCCTCCTGAATTTCCCAGTGTAGAGAATCCAGATCCCCGTGAGCTGGGACCTGGAAAACTGCCAGGAACTGCCTGGAAAACAAAACAGGCAGAGCTGCTCCTCGCTGAGCTGCTTCCAGTCAGGAAAATCCAAACCCCTGGAGCAGGAGCTTGCAGTAGTGGAAATGCTGATTCCAACTCGTTGTTTTCAGTATGTGACCCCCGTGATAAAATATGACAGGAACGGGTTCAAGGCACGGGAGCGGCTCCTGGTGCTGACCCAGAGCTCGGCCTACGTGGTGGAGATGGCCAAGATCAAACAGAAAATCGAGTATTCCACACTGAAAGGTACCAGTGGGAGTCATTGTCCAAGGCTGGATGGGACCAGGAGCAACCTGGGCTGGTGGAAGGTGTCCCTGCCCATGGGACGGGTGGAATGGGATCATCCTTAACGTTCCTTCCAACCCAAACCATTCCATGATGATTCTGTGAGTTGTTGTGGGGCTTCCTGTCCTGCCAGGCATCCTTTAGGAAGGCTGACATTCTGAAATTCTGTCTTGCAAAGGCAATTGAACGATCTATGCCTCTTTTCCCGGGGGCTGGACAAAGCCTTGAAGGATGATTTTATGAGTAAGAGTTCCTTGAAATGTTTAAATGCAGGAGGACATCACTTTCTACTGACACAGAGGGGAGAAAAAATAACCCAAACCTTTCCTACCCTGGTTTGTGGGTATTTTTTAATCATGACACTGTTGGAACTACAGTTCAGGAGTAGAATGGATCCTTCTCCCTCTTCTATTACCAAAACCAAGGCACCAGGGAAAGGTTTGCAGCAAACAGCTCGTGCAGGGGTTTAAATCACCACTGGTGGAACTGTGCTATGGGACAATGGGTGGCATAAAGGGACCTTCAGAAGATACTTAGAAAGTTCAGATTAATTAATCAAAGTAGGAACTTTGTGTGTTTTGCTCTAAGAATGGGAATATTCTTCACTCTTGGGAAGGACAGAGCCCTCCTTCAGGAATGTCATTTCCCCACGTGGGGCTGGAGTTGCTTCTCCTGGGGGAAGGTGTGGTGTGGAGCTGGGTTTGGTAGGTTTTCCTCTAATTTTGGGGTTCTTTTGAAGGGATCTCCACCAGTAACCTGAGTGATGGGATCGTGGTCATTCATGTTCCTGAGGACAACAAGCAGAAGGTGGGAAATTGGGCTGGTGGTTGAAGTGAGGTCATGGGGCTGATGCTTCCAATATCATCCTATAAACTTCTGGAATGACACAATTCCTGATGTTTATTCAATGTGTAATCAGCCAGGCCTTTACATTCTTGTCTCAACATGAAAACTTGCCCTTGGAATCCCAACCTGCCAGGGAGTGGTGGAGAATGAGAAGATCCCCCCTGAGCCTCCTTTTCTCCAGGCTGAGCCCCACCAGCTCTCTCAGCTGCTCCCAGTGTGGCTGATTCTCCACATCATTCCCAGCTCCATCCCCTTCTCTGAACATGCTCCTGCCTTTTTTTAGACCAAATTCATCCTAAATAATCCCTGGAGAGGGTGTTTAAATTGGTCACTTCTGCCTGGTAGTCACAGCTCTGGCATTCCAAAGGAGTTTCTCTGCACCATCACGTGCTGGGGTGATGCCAGCTGACTTTGTCCCTCTTTTTTTGTTGCCAGGGAGATGTGATACTGCAGTGTGAGCACGTCTTTGAGACAGTGACCAAGCTCTGCATATTGGCCAACAAGCAAAGCGTCGTTAAAGTGGTGAAGGGAAGGTAAGGAAGCTGTGGAGGTGGATGGGTAGCACTGGGCAGGCTCAGTTTTATGGGGAAACCTTTTAGGCCTGGACTGGGTCAAGACTGTTGACATCACCCCAGCAGAAAGTGCCCAAAGCTGGACAGGTCTGGTGCAGCAGCACCTCTGTTCTAGTGACTTCCAGAGGTACAGGGAGATGAGATGGGATGCACTGAGAGAAAATGTATTAAAAATCATTCCAACCTTTTTCCCAGGCTTTTCCCAGGCTAATGAACCCTTGCTAAGGGTGCTGCTCTGCTCTGACAGCTGCCCATGCCCCACCTACCTAAACCAAACTTATTTCTAGGTGACTGTACTTCAAACACACATCTTATTTTCAGTTTTCTGATGTGACCTGGGCATGAGGTCATGGCCTTAGTGGTTCCACAGGGGATCCCATTAGCCTCAGGAAAGCCAGCTGGGAAGCTATGGGTCACCTCAGGACAAACACTCCTCTCCCAGAAGGATTGAGGAAGCCCAAAATGTGATTCCTCCCAGTCCCAGCCCCAAGCTCCTGGCAGGTGGATGCAGTCCGTGTCTCCAACCTCTCCAGGAATTGGAGCTGGCAGGTGAAACCTGCACTTCTGCTCCAGCTTTTCAGCCTGGCCTTTGCGTTTCAGCTCTAATTAGATTTGGTGTGCTCAGTGCTTTCCTCCAGCTCAGATCTGCTTAGCTTCCAGTGCTTAATTGCACCAGGAACACTCAAAAGCCCAGGCTGGGCAGCCTTGTTCCATTCATCAACCCCTTGGGCTCGCTGGCATAATGCAATTGTTTAGGAAATTCACCTAAGCTGGAGGCTCTGATCTGCTCCTCTAACGAGATTTGCCCAGGGAACAGAGGTAAAGGGGGTTTAGAGTAAAGCCTCTTGTGGGGAGAGCTCTCCAGGGGGGTTCTGTGCTTCCAGCCTCCGGTTCCGCATCGGCTCCGGGAAGGAGGGGACCATGGTGTTCACTGTGGGGCCAGAGCCTCAGGTCTTCAAGGACAAAACTGGACAGCTCACAGTGGTAAGGCCTCAGTGGAGCTCTGGGAGACACCTGGGGCTTCCTCCTTTGGATCTCCATCCTTCCAGGAGTCCAGGAGTCCCCTCCCAAAGCAGGGAGTGACCCCCCTGTCAGTGTCCCCTGCATGAGGTGATCCACGACAGTGCTGGGAGCTGCAGCTGCAGGGGCTGTGCAGGAATTGGCCCAGGGATGGGGGAGCAAGGCTGGTGTGGGCACTTAAGAGAATTTACTCTGACCCAAACTCAATCAGCAAAATGAGGCCTCAGGGGAGGTTTTCCACCGCTTGTTGCCACCCTCAACCAAATTATGCCTGAAATGGGTTGGGAGTGGAGGGAAGGCACTTCTTGTCACTCTCTGAGGAGCTGACAGCTCCAAGAATTCCAGGTGGAGTTCTCCATCCTGCAGATGAGATGGAGGGAATTTCTCTATGGGCAATAGAAACTCCACCACCACCTCTCTTCCCAGGCACCTTGAGGATTCCTGATTTAATGGCTCCTTCCTTTTCTCCTCCCAGGTGTCAACCCCGAGAAAGTCTTGATGAGAACCAGTTCCTGTTCCCTTGGCTGGGAACAGAAAGGAGCCTGCAGGATGAGACCAGCCCTCACATCTCCCCTGGAATCCTTGATGCCACAGGGCTGCTGTGATTTGAGAGTTTGTTTGCATCTTTTAGGCTCTTTTTTTTTTTTTACAGCTCAAAACTATTTAACTATAGATAAATAAAATCCCTGATGTTGTAACGTTCCCAGAAGGAGACGCTCGTTACATGGTCACAGGGACGTTTATCCCCAAAGTTCCAAGGTAAAATCTCCATCTCTGAGAGGTCAGGAAGGATTAGGACAGAAGCCAAAAGGTTTCTCTAGCTGTACTTGGAGTCACTGCTGGGGAGCACTGTAAGAAGTGCAGAGCAGTGTTAACCCTGGTCTAAAAACAACAGAATCCCAACAGCTGGGACCTCTCCCACAGGGAGGGCTGGGAGGTCAAACTGACATTAATTAGGATGGAGATCTGATATTTTATCCCAAAAGTTCCTTCAGCCACACAGCCCATGAGGACATCGAGCTCCAAGCAAGTAATAAAGTGACTCGCATGTAAATATGAAATATCTTCTAATTTATTGTGTTATATTAAAAAAAACAACAGTACATATTGCAAACATCAACCATACACTGAAATCCAGCTGAAGCTTGTTCTGTGCAGAAGTCTGGACAGGTGGGAATGATTGTACAGAACAGGAATTTGCTGTTGTCCATGAAATAATTCCATTAAGACTGAAAGGTTCTACCTACGCTTTGCTCTAAGGTAGGATGGGAGCTTGGAGCCTTGCCCAAGTGCTGTGGCTCAGGGCATCCAAACCTGCCTCGGGGAAGTGCAGGAGCAGCTGCTTTGGTGCTACAGGGAGAGAGGTGGGAAGGAGGCAGCAGGGCTGGTCCCTGTCCCCTCCTCGTGCAGCCCCATCCGTGTCAGGAGCTGGGAGGGGACAAAATCCCATCCCCAGGGGGACTTTGCTCAGCTCCCCTGGGCTGTGCTGTCACTGCTGGTGCTGGAGAATGGAAGCAGCCAGCTCTGCTCTCCCTGGCACTGGGAGGCAGGGAAGGATAATCTGAAGAGCTGCTTGTGCCCAGGACACCTGCCCTGAGCCCCAGCTGCACCTGAGAGCTCAGAGTAAAACCACTTAGAGTAACGAGGCTCAGGACTGAGAGCATTTGTGCAAGGGCATGAGCAGGGTGTGCCCAGAGCAAGGACAGGGGCAGCAGGTAAAGGACAGTCCCCAGGACAGCACAGCTTGGCTGCACCCTGAGGATGAGCTCAGGAGTGACTTAAGGCAGAGTCTGCCCAAAAATGCAGTAACAAAACTGAAATTGAAACTTCAACTCTCCTGGAGTGACTTCGCTAAACCAACAGCTCTACAAAGCACTGTACAAAGATTAAAAACAGCCCTCCCCTGTTTTTTAAGAACTTAGTTTGCATAACCTGAAAGGGAAAAGCCTGAAGCCAGTTAAGGATCTATTTACAGAGAAGTTAATCACATAGCTGTGACCTGTCAGGGGCTTAGGACTGGTGTCACCTCCTGGGGCTGAAGCTGCTCTGCTCCACAGGACTGGATTTGGTCTGGGCTCTGCAGGTCAGCACAGCCAGGGGATGAGCTGCCCCGAGCCTGCTGGAGAGCAGCTCCCAGCTGGAGTGAGCGGGGTTT
Organism: Poecile atricapillus; assembly: GCF_030490865.1. Lineage (NCBI taxonomy): Eukaryota > Metazoa > Chordata > Aves > Passeriformes > Paridae > Poecile > Poecile atricapillus. The sequence goes on from NC_081264.1 coordinate 4,331,757, forward strand.
GCTGCAGGACTGGTGCTGGTCCCTGTTCTCCCTCTGCTGAGACATGGCCAAGGGCAGCAGGGCTGTTGCAGATGCTGAAATGCCCAGTAACAGCCCAGTAATCACCAGTAAGTGTCAAAGTACACAGTGCTGGAGAAACAGCAATCCAGGACTTCCCTGCCTCACTGACCTCCCTGCCTCACCCTCAGCTTATCCCAGCCCTGAGGGGAGAGACACTGGCTCCTTCCCCCTCTGCTCCAGCCCCAGAGGAGGCTGCAAACAGATTTAAGTACAACACAAACTGGGAGCCCTGAGGTGTCAGAACAGAGCTGAAGCTGCTGAGTCCCAGGGAGACTGTGGAGCTCTCAGCAGCTGCAGGAGAAAGAGGAGAGAAGTATAACACCCCCACCTGCCACAGCCAGCAGCTGCCTGCAAGCTGGAGAAGTCTTTGGTTACTAGAAAGATGACCTCAGATTAAACTGGAAATCTTTGAGCTTTACTTGATGATCCAAAACTGTACAGCCACTTCCTGGTGTGTTTCAGCCTCTACCAATGAGCTCTGCAGAACAGAAGAACGTGGCTGGTGCTGCTGCAGCACCTTTGGTTTTGACACTGTTCCCATGTCCTTAGCAGCCCTGAGCCAGGAGCAGGGATCCCTGGAGCAGGAACACAGAGCTGCTGCTCCAGAGGAGTGTGGCTGTTAAAGCCAGTGCTAAATATTCCAGAGAAAGGGTCAAAAGAAACTCTAGCCCAGGGCAAAGTGCTCCGGTGTCACCCACGGGTGCTGCTGCAGTGCAAGTTTAACACTTCCTACCTCAGGTTTCTCTCCCTCCCAGGACTGGTGACCTGAACTGTCACAGCTGTGGCTCTGCTGCCAGCCCTATGGAATGACATCCCACCTCCCACCACCGCTATCACTTGACTCCACAACAGGCAACAGGAGACAAGGAGGTAGATAAAATATTCATTGACAAGAGAAAAGCACTTGTAGAAAACCACAGTGCAGTGGCCTTCTCCACGCTCTGCCCTTCCACACACAGCTGCCATGGCTGGGAAGACTTGGAATAACCTCAGGATAAAGTCAAACAGGGAATATCTGCCTCTGGGTCACTTCTGGCCTGCTTCTGTTTCCCCCTGCTCAGAGCAAGGCAACGCTCCTGGATCAGAATCAGAACCAGAACCAGGGCTGCTGCCTCCCACCAACACCCCCCAGCATGGGAGGATTGAACCTGCTGTGACTCCTGGTACCTGGGAGCTGCTGGAAACCAAGCCCCCAGCTGAGACCCAGGCTCAGGCAGAAGCTCTAAGCACTGACCAGTACCAACACCACTCCTAGGGAAAGAAACCATGGACAATTTGCTCCTGATTCTCCTCCTTTGGGAGGAATTTTAACCTTGAACCGTAGGGATAAAACAGGGGTGGGTGTCCCCAGCTCAGTGCTGCAGAAGCTCCAGTGAACCCTTGGAGGAGCAGATCCTGGGAGCTGTGGGGAACCCGAGGGAGCAGCCCCTGCTCCCTCCCACTGCTCTGAGGGGCCTGTCTGCCCCCAGCACTCCAGGAATCTCATCAGTCTGTGCCATTTGTTCATTGGGGAGTCACCCAAGGCACTCCCAAGCTCTCTCCCAGTAGCCAGGGAGCTGTGCAGCACCTCTGGGTCCAGGTCCCTGCCCCTCCCCCCAGCCCAGGAGGGTCAGGGAGTGCCTGGAGGGAAGGAGGGTGGCTGGGTAACCTTTCCTTTGTTGTTTTGGTTTTAAAGTGCAGGATCATTACCAAAGCCACAGGAAGCCAGACCTCCTCCTCTCCAGCACAAAACAGTAAACGACAAGAGTGCTAAAAATTCCGGGCATTTCTCCAGCTGCTCAACAGGCCCTTCCAGGCTGCCCAGTAACCTCATTGATCCTCGCCCTACAACTACCGCATTTAAATACCCCAAATAACCTAGAGTTTGTTACAAAATCACAATTTACAGACTGTGCTGGACAGGACTTGCACTGCCTGGTCCTGCTGCAGGGCAGCCCCTTCCCCAGAGCTGCAGGGGTCCCCAGGCTCACTGGTGCAGGTGGGCCCTGTCGTCCGGGCGCTTGATGTGGATCCTCCGCACGCGCTCGATGCGCTCCCGCTCCTCGTCCTCCTCCAGGTGGTGGGAACGCCCTGCAGCCCCTCCTGTGGCTTCCAGGAGGGCATTGTCCGGCCCCCTCCCATCCTGGGATTCGTACAGCAGAATGTTCAGGGTCTCCTCATAAATTCGGGCTTCTGGGAACTCCACCTGGCAGGCAGGGAAGAGAAGGTCACTCACTGCAGGCACCAGGAAACCTCGGTTTCGGTTCCTGATACCCAGTGCTGGAATTCCTTAATTGCATCCCAGCCACGGAAATCCTTTCAGGCACAATCCTTTCTATTCCATTTCTTGCTTCCAGCTTTTGAGACCAACAACCAGTTGGGTTTTTACCAAAACCAGGCAGATCTCTCCTGGGAAAGGGAAGATTACAGGGAAGGTGTGTGATCCATTGCTGGATCCCTCCTTACATGGGGGTCAGAACCACGGAATAGTTTGGGTTGGGAGGGACCTTAAAGATCATTTAGCTCCAACCCTAGATCATCTACTTGTAACTTCCCAAACCCAAAAGTGGCTAAATGCCCAAGTTTGTCTGAAGATAGAGCTGGATTGAACATTATGGAGTATCACAATGCATTATGGAATACCACAGAGCTTTATGGAATATCCCAGTGCTCCCTGCCCTGAGCAGGCAGCTCCTGCTGTACCCCCAGGATGAGCTCCAGATGCTGTCCCACTCTCCATGCATTGTTTATCCTCCAGAGGTGCTGAACAATGACAAAGTGCCAGCCTGTTCAGCTGTCAGGGTGCCAGGCTGGAGCATTCCCAGTTTTGCTGTACCTTGGTCTGCTTTTTCTCGGTGGCATAAACGATGGAGGTGCAGCAGACCTCGGCGATCTTGCGGCCCTGCCCGTAGAAGGACCAGCAGCAGATCTCATCCCCAATGACATCCTTGATGAACAGCACCCTCCCGTTGAACCTCAGGGACAGCTTGTCAAAGAGCTCAATGTTCTTCAGCATGTTGTCATCGGAGTTGCTGTGGGAATGGAGGCAGCAGCAGGAGTTAACAGAGCACGTGGAAAGAGTGGGAGCAGTGAGAATTGACAGCCCTGAGACCCCAGATTCCTGTGTCACAGTGTCCCAGCATGGTTTGGGTTGGAGGGACCTTAAAGCCCATCCAGTGACACCCTTTGCCATTGGCAGGGGCACCTTCCACCAGCCCAGGTTGCTCCAAGCCCCATCAAACCTGGCCTTGGACACTTCCAGGGATGGGGCAAACCCAAGAAATTAATTCTCATCATTTCACTACTACAGGCAGGAAAACCTGAAGCGGCAGCAATACAACAGCAACAGCCCCATGAACAACTGTCCAAGGCCATTTCACCCAGGTGCAAGATCCTATCAGCAAAACCAAACCATTCCTGAGCTCAGCACCCTGGATGGGCACCGTTATGTCATGAAACTTAAAAGGGAATAAAGGAAAGAGGACAAGGCCTCCAATTTGACTTTTTCACCACTCAGAGCTCCCTGTGTTTAACTACCACACTGCAGTCCATGGGAATGCAGACAGCACTTGGCCAGGAGCCTCTGCCAGCTGCACCTAAGGATTAGAGGAACTCCTCTGGCACAGAAATAGCACAGGCTCAGCCTTCCATGGATGGCAGCAGACTCCCTTCTGACTCCAGTTTGAAATTAATTGGGAAAAAACGGAGTGCCTGCCAACACCAATCTGTCATCAGGTCTGGGGAAAGAGAAGGAAACTTTTATAGTGGATTTTAGTCTATGAAAAACTTCCAACAATTCCAGATGAAGTAACTTACCTGGTGTAGGAATATTTGTTGTTGCTTCTGTTATAGAGAAGCTTCACAGCTGGCTGTAAGAAACAAAGCACAGATGAGTTCCAGGGAGCAGAGCCAGAGCTGGAACCTCAGCTCAGCCCAAGGCCCCACTGAGAAGCTGGAAGCACAAATTCCCAACGGGATTTTGGTGGTGTTACTGCTGTTGCTGTAAACCTGTGATGCACAGGTTGGCAATGGGGCTGCAGTCCCTCTCAGGAGTCTCTTCTGGGACTGGATCCTCATCTATTCTTATCTTCCCACTGTCTTATCAGTAACCCCTGCCATGGGCAGGGCCTTATTCCACTATCCCAGGCTGCTCCAAGCCCTGTCCAACCTGGCCTGGGACACTTCCAGGGATCCAGGGGCAGCCACAGCTTCTCTGGGCAACCTGAGCAAGGGCCTCACCACCCTCACAGGGAAGAATTCTTTCCTAATATTCCATCTAACCCTGCCCTCCTTTAGCTTAAAGGCATCACCCCTTATCCTGTCACTCTTTCCCTTGTCCAGCTCTTCTCTCCCTCTCTTGGAGCCCCTTTAGGCACTGGAAGGAAGGAGCTCTGATGTCTCCCCAAAGCTTTCTCCTGTCCAGGCTGGACACCCTCAGCTTTCCCCATGGCACATCCCAGTCCCTCTCACCTTGTTGGAGGTTGCAATCAGCTTCTGCTCCTCCTTGGAGGAGGTGATGACCGGGACCTTGCAGAAGGGCTCGTACGCGTCCTTGTTCTGTAGAGTGAGAACCAAAGAGCAGCTGAGTGACAACAGCTCCCAGGGCACACCCACATTTCCTGGGAATGATCTCTGCTGAGGGGTCAGTGTCCAGTCTGTCCTTGTGCTGGTTTCTGGGCTGTGCCTGGCCAGGCATCACTCTTCTGGGAGGACCTGAGGTGTCCATTCCTGCTCTCCACCACTGACTGTCCTATGCCCAGTTAAACAGCAGGATCTGGAATGGGGCTCCTCTCAGGAGATCAGTGACAGTGGCCTCAACCCCAAGATGGGAACCTCAGAGCATAACAAAGAACACAACAGGACTCCCAGCAACTCTGGGAAGAAGCTGGTTTTCCTAGATATGACCAGATTCCAGCAGATGGCAACACAAACTATTCCAATTTCCATCCCAGCCTCCAAAATCACCTCATTAAGACCAGGGAGAAAATCCTGCTCTGCCCAGATATTGCTGCCCACCCCCAGCTGCCCCTGGTGGCCCCTGAGCCCTGTGCCCACCTGCAGGGCTGCCTGGCATTCATCCACCAGCCCCTGCACCAGGTAGTACTTGGCCTCAGCCAGCAGCTCCTCGATCTCCCGGCGGCTCTCGGGGAGCGGCACGGCTCCGTCCCGCAGGTAGTTCAGGATTGTCCCAAAGTGCTTCCCACAGCGGTCAATCAGGATCCAGCCTGGGGACACAGGAAGGCCACAGTGAGGACAAGCTGAGATGAATGTGACAAAAGGCCTTAAAAGAGCAAAGTGGTGAAGAACATGATGGAACTGGGAGTGTGAGAACGGAACGGGGAATGTGAGCAGAGAGCGCGGCTCAGCTGGAGCTTAAGACCATGGTGGGAAGAAAATCATGGAATGGTCTGGGTTGGAAGGGAAATTCAAGATCATACAATCCCACCCCTGCCATAGGCAGGGACATCTGCCACTAGCCAAGGTTGCTCCAAGCCCCATCCAACCTGGCCTTGGACACTTCCAGGGATCCAGGGGCAGCCACAGTTTCTGTGGGCACCCTGTGCCAGGGCCTAACACCCTCACAGGGAAGGATTTCTCCCCGATATCCCATCTAACCCTGCCCTCTGGCAGTGGGAAGCCATTCCCCCTTGTCTTGTCCCTCCATGCCCTTGTCCAAAGTCCCTCTTCCAGCTCTCCTGGAGTCCCTCTAGGCACTGCAAAGTGCTCCAAGGTCTCCCTGGAACATTCTCTTCTCCAGGGTGAAACCAGAGAAACACCAAAGCTGGGGGTGCAGGATCCACATTTCACCTCTTGCTGCTGGAATCAGGCTGGACCCTGGAAAAGTCAGGCAGTGCCGAGGCTGGAGCTTCCCTGAGTGAACAGATGGCCACTCTCACAGGCTGAGGCTCAGGAATGCAGCGAGGAAACGCTTGTGGGGAAGGAGTCATATTTTGGACAAATAAGGAAAGTAGGTTAAAGCAGCCCCTGTGTGTTCTGCATGAAAGGAATTACAAGGAAAAGTCTGAACATTTGGTTCAATCTGGAAAGGGAACACAGCCCTTTCTGAGGGAAAAAGAGACACTCTGCAGCAGCTCACTCCAGGCTTCCCAGCTCCCTCATTCCTGCTGTCCACAGACAACACAAAGTGTGGTCCAAGTGTGATTTTACAGGCTGGAACAACAAACTGGAGACAGAAATCATGGAACAAAGGACTGATCCAGGCTAATGGCTAATCCAGCTAGAGCAGAAAAAAACCATTTAGCAGTGCAGAGTATGGAAAGCAATAAATCTCATTTTAGTGGGAGATTTAGTGGAAGGTGTCTCTGCTCACAGCAGGGGTGGAACAAAGTGAGCTTTAAAGTCCTTTCTGACCCAAACCATTCTGTGACATAGAGGAAGCACAAGCCATGGTAGTAAACCAGGACATCCACATTCCACAAATGCAGCTGCTTCCCAAGCTCACTAGAGCACACAGAAAGGTGAAGGACCAGCTGAAAGCAGAATTACCATCCCCAAACTCCTCTGTGATTCCTCGCAGGCTGCAAAAATCTGCTGCAACTTCATGTTTACAGATGGTGAAACTGAAGCAGAATTGCTCATTTTCATGTGGGGATGAGAAAACACTTCCAGTAGTGTTGCAAAATCTGAGTGACCACTAAAAGAGCTTTAAAAACCCTTCTGTTTCCCCCAAACAGCCCAAAGGAGATGAGTCACAGGGAAGCGACCCTGCTGCCACTCGGCCACAGCAGAGCCAACAAGTGGGCTGAGGCCTTTTGGAGTTATTTTTTAATTGCAGTGCTCCAAAAACATCCTGTGATCCACTTAGGAAGGGACACAGATTCCATGAGCAGTATGGAACATAGAATCATGGAATGGTTTGGGTTGGAAGGGAACTTAAACTTTATCCAGTTCCAATCCCCTGCCATGGGCAGAGACACCTTCCACTGTCCCAGGTTGCTCCAAGCCCCATCCAACCTGGCCCTGGACACTTCCAGGGATGGGGCAGCCAAAGCATCTCTGGGAATTCCATCCCATATCCCATCTATTCGTCCCCTCTGGAAAATTGAAGCCATCCCCACTTGTCCTGTCACTCCTTGCAAATAGTCCTTTCCCATCTTTTGGTCAGCTCCTTCAGGCCCTGAAAGCCACACTCAGGTCACCCCAGAGCCTTCCCTTCTCCAGGCTGAACAATCCCAGCTCTCCCAGCCTTTATTCCCAGCAGAGCATCCCTATGCTCATCCTGGTGTCTCCTCTGGACTCTCCAGCAGCTCCACATCCTCCCTGTGCTGGGCCCCAGGGCTGGAGGCAGCTCTGCAGGTGGGATCTCACCTGGGCACAGAGGGAGAGCCCCCCTCCCCTCATTGCCTTTGTCCATGGACACATCACAGCTTTAGGAAATTCATCTTTGTCTTACAGGAATTCTCAGGGACAAGATTCAAACACTCCACCTACAACCAGACATTTTCCAACCAAGCCCTGGCAGGTGAAACAGGAGCCTGACACTGGACACTGCCTGAGGCTCCACTCTCTTATCAGCAGCTGGACCAGGAACAGCTTCCCCATCAACAGCAGCAGGGAGTCAGGGAAAAAAAGAGAATTGGAAACAAGTGGATGCACCTGGAAAACTCATATCCTTCTCCCTGCTCATTACTATCCCAAAAAAATGTTCCAAATATGCTGATTTGCTACAGTTCATCAATAATTTCTAAGCTGAAAACAATCATCTGCCACCCACAGGCAGAGAAGTCCAGACTTTTCTCCTCCAGCCTGAGGAGCAGCAGGTTGGAATTGTTCAGCTGGGAGGAGGAGCTGGGATCTCAATCCCAGACACAGAGCAGGACCCCGTGTGCCACATTCCAGACTGGTTAAACCCAACTCCTTCCAGTTGCTCCCCAAGCCTGGCTTCTTTTCCTAAGAAACATTTTGTTTGGTGCCAGGTTTTGGGTGTGACCAATTAGGAGGATTTTGAAGAATTCCAGATAAAAAGTGTTTCCTTTAGCAGCCCCAGTGCTATTGTCCCAGTTTCCAGGCAAGGGGAGATAAAGCAAGAACTGCTGCAGTGGGAGTGTCTGTGTTACAACATACAGGAAGTATCAAATTCCTCTTAAAACACAAACTGGTTCCATGGAACAATCCCACACAGACACTGTGGGAGTCACAGCAAAACAAACCTGGGATTTTACGTCCCAAACATGATATTTTAGTTGGAGAAACTCCAGTTATCCTAAGATTTAGGGTGCAAACAGCACCTGCACTTCCAGGGACTGTGAGCCCTGGGAATGGGATGTCCCAGCCCTCCTGTATCTGCCCAGGACACTGGGATCATGCCAGGGTGAGTTTCCAAAATGAATTTGGAATTTCCAACCCGTTTCCAACCATAGGAAGTCTGGAATTATCAAATTCAGTGAAGCAGCTTCAGGGAGGGACAGGAAGATCCACCTCAAGTTTAGGAAAGGGAGAGGTTTCACAACATTTCCACTCCTCCAGCATTCCCAGTCAAGATGTTGGTTCCCACTTGACAGAGGTCTTCCCAAATTTGAGCCAGTATTGATTCCCATTTGACAGGTTTTTTCCTAATCTGACCCACAGACTGACTTTTTTTATGCAACCTCCATGGTCTGTACCCAGGATAAGTATTCCAGAGACCCTTTGATCCAGAGCCACAAATCCTGGCCTGGGATTACACCTGGAACAACACAGCTTTGTTTTCCCCAGCTTAAATATAAGACTTCTGGCTAAAACAGGAATATTCAGCTAATCAGGGTGTATTTTTACATTTTTTCCTTCAAATCCACTTCCTTTTATCTCAGGAAAGCTTATAATAAACCTCTAAACAGACTATTTTAAAGCACTCAATACTCAGTCCATCCCACCTCATCTTGTACTGTATTTTCTCTGTTTTCAGCAAATTCAAACAAAATTTTCAAATAATAATTAACTAATCCCAAGAGAGGTGCTTGAACCTCCAGGCTCAGCTTTGCAGAGGCTGTTGTGAAATACAAAGGTCCTTAAATATCGTTATGGGTAAAACATCAGAGTGAAAATAAAGCTGAGCTTCCAATTAAACTCTGGCACAACCACAACATGGGAACAGGGAGATAAAATTCCAAATTTTCTGAAAATTCTGCAACTGGTTTTGTTTTAGGGAAATCAGCTGTCAATAGTCCCACAAGAAAGTATTTTTATTTTTAAAAATCTTTTTTTAACTCATTAATAACTACGTTCAGAGCGTGCTTTATATTTTATTTATCAGCAAGGAGACAAGAAGAGGGAATGGCATTCTGAACTTCCAAGAGGACACACAAGTCCCAACTCAAGGATTCCTAATTACTTTTTAATTCCACCCTTTTCCGTGGGCTTCAGAGCTTCAGTGTCAGTATTCTGAAAGGAAAAGATGCTCCAGGTGCCACCTGGGCCTGACAGGAGCTTTGGCACTCTCAGTGCCCTTTTGCTGCTCAGGAAACAACTAAGGTCATCCTTATCTTTTGTTTCACATTTTTCCCAGCTGTATAATCATGGAATAACAGCATGGTTTGGGTTGGGAGGAACCTTGAAGATTATTTAGTCCAACCCTGCTGTGGGCAGGAACACCTTCCACTATCCCAGGCTGCTCCAGGCCCCATCCAGCCTGGCCTTGGACACTTCCAGGGATCCAGGGGCAGCCCCAGCTTCTCTGGGCACCCTGTGCCAGGGCTTCAGCACCCCCTCAGGAGAAGGTTTCTTCCCAATATCTAATCCAAACCTACCCTCTTATATACCACTCCAGAGCCTTATAAATATTCTCTCTCTGTCATTCTTGTTGCTCCTTCAGGCACTGGAAGGCCCCAGTTAGCTCACTCCAAACTTGCCTTTTATCCATGCTGAACCATCCCAACTCTCCCTTGCAGCAGAGATCCTCCATCCCTCCAACCCTACAAACAGAAGCTCCTCTAACCTTTCCACGCCCCCTGTGACTTTCCCTTGTCCAGGAAGGACGTGGAGGGTGCCGGGATCATCCCGATCCTTACCTTCGCTGTCCGTGAGCACTTCCATGCGCCCGCTGAACATGGCCTTGAGCATGGTGTCCTGCTTGGTCAGGGTCTGCATGGTGGTGTAGTACAGGGCCCCTCCCACGTTCAGCTTCACGTACTTGGAGCTGGGGCTGCTCCCCTTGAAGGACGTCGTGCGCGTCGCGGCCGCCGGCACTGCTGAGCTCACCACGCTCTCTCCCGACATCTCTTCCTGCAAGGAGAGGGGTTCCCAGCTCGAGGGGGCAATTCCCAGCTCGAGGGGGCAATTCCCAGCTCGAGGGGGCAGCTCCCAGCTCGAGGGGGCAGCTCCCAGCTCGAGGGGGCAGCTCCCAGCTCGAGGGGGCAGCTCCCAGCTCGAGGGGGCAGCTCCCAGCTCGAGGGGGCAATTCCCAGCTTGAGGGGGCAGCTCCCAGCTCGAGGGGGCAGCTCCCAGCTCGAGGGGGCAGCTCCCAGTCCGGCAGTGTGACACCCCTGTTCCCACTGGGTGTTTCACACCTCCCGTGCCTCTTTGTGTGAAGTCCTCAAGTGTTTTAAATGTTTCACTGTCAGGAACTGAAGGACACTCCTGGACACAGCCCCCATTTTTTTCCCGCCCGGGGAAAAACCCTGGGAATGCTGAGCTGGGTTTTGCACTGCAAAGCCAAAGGTTTTCCCACAAAAACTGCTTTCATTTCTTACACAACTCTGTAAAGCTTTACTCTTGTAAAGCTCTTACTCCATCAATAATCTGGGATGGAATTGGGCAATTCCTAACACACACAAGTGGAGCAGATGATTCCTGTGAGTCCAAATGCAGAAATCAACAGATGCTAAAATGCAGAATATCCACAGGTTTTCAAGGCTTTTTCCCTTGGAGTAAACAGGGAGAGCACGCACAAGCTTTTCCTGCTCTTCCCTGCCCTCCCACACTGCTCAGAGCACCAAAATCCAGCTGGACAGAGCAGCCTCCAGCCACATTCCTGTCAACGAGGTCACACTGGCGCAGGCACACGATGGCTCAGCACCACAAATGCCCCCGGAGCCGCTAAATCCTTAATACTCCGTGGTTCTGTTTTCCCTCAGGATGGGACAGGGTGCGATCATTAACCCACTCCATCCCTGCCGCTCCAGCTCCTACGGCTCCGGGATGAGCTGAACCGAAAGATTTTTGCTTCGCTGCCACGAAACTCCCAACGGAGCCGGAGTTGTGTGGCACAGGAGAGGGAGCAGGAGGGGCAGGGATGATCCCATCATCTCTGGGATGCACAGGCAGCAACCTCAGCTCACGTTCCAGCTTCCTCCGGTACCGAACAGCCCAGCTTGGGCAGCATCCAGAGGGGGTCGATCCTACAGCGCACCACGACCCTGCACCCCAAATCCCAGCCCTGCCCTCCCAAACCACCGGCCTCAGGCCAAGGGGAGCGCTGGGGACCGGAGACCGTGACCACCGCGATTCCCGGGGGTCAGACTCGCCCCGGGACCCCCCTCTCCAGCCTCGGGGCCAGACCATGTCTCCAGCCCGCCCCGGACACTGTCACCCAACAGCTGCACCGCTCTCGGGGGCCGGAGCCCCGAATTCTCAGCCCAACCCCTCCGCAGGGCAGGACCGCTACTCCCTCCCATGGCTCAAAGCCCCCCTGAGCCCCGACCCAAAACCCCTCAGCGCCCCCGAGAGCCGGAGCCCCCTCAGCTTCCCCTGCCCCGCTGAGGCCCCGAGCCCCCCAACCCCTCTCAATCCGCTCCCCGTTCTCCATCAGTCCTCCGCCCCTCCTCCCCCGCGAGGGCCGGAGCCCACGGCTCCCTCCAGGCCCGTCCCCGGGCCCCGAGCCGCCCTTTCCCCCTCACCATGAACGGACCGAGCCCCTCGGACGGAGCGAGCGGGAGCGCCGGGCGGGGAACTTCCGCCCCTCGCTTCGCTTCCGGCCCCGCCCGGGTGCGCCCCCAAACCCGTCCGATGGCCCTCCGGGCCCTCCCGGCCGCTGCCGCGCTGCCGCCTCACGGGCTTGGCCCAGCACGGTTTAGCCCTGCTCGGCTCGGCCATACTTTCCCGGTATCAGCGGGACGCAGGGCCGGCTGTTCTCCCTGCGCCGAGGCGGTGAGCGGGCCGGCGGAACGGCAGCGGCGGGGCGGGTTGGTGGCCGGACGGGGAGCGCGGACACGGCTGCGAGGAGGGGGCTGCGGCCGCGGCCTGGGCGGGGGAACCGGGAGGGACCGGGGGGTTCCGGGGCCGCTCGGCCCGGCCCGCCCGGCCCGGTGTCCGCCGGCACGAGGGTGAGCGCCTGGGGGCTGCGGGGAGGCTGGCGGCAGCGGCGGGGTGAGCGGCGCGGTGGGAGCCTGGGCCCGGGGAGGGATGCGGGAGGGATGCGGGGGCTGTGAGGGGCGCTGAGGGGGCTTTGCTCGTGCCTTGGGCGAGCCCTGGGAGCTGCGGCCCAGCTCCAGGGCTGTGGCTGGCTCTCGGGTGCTACTCGGGGGTTGCACCTGCTGCGGTCCCCGGGTCGCTTTGTCCTTCGGTGCTGTCACACCCGGAGCGGTGCCACCCCCCCGGCTCCCTGTGCCGAGCCGCGGTGCTGCTCCTCCTCCCACTCACCGTTTAACTTGCGGGTGCAGCGACAGCTAAATCGGGTCTAAAGGACTCGGAATTGCGGAGGGGAAGTCTAAATCCCCAGATCAGCCGCAGGGAGTGTGCTTGTCCCTGCAGGAGCTGCCCGGAGCCTCTGGACGGGGATCATGTGCGTGTGTAAATGAGCATCACACGCTTCCCTTGAAGAAGTGACCCCTCAGGTGAGTTCCTTGTTGTTATTTATAAAGCTCTGGTTGACCCTGGGTGTTTTACCTGGTGGCTGGCAATAAATCAGTGTCCCTTGTGCCCTTTGCCTCCTGTTCCTGGCTGGGGAGATGTTCTTATCTGTTGCCAAGGAAAGAACAGAGGCTGGAGAACGGGGAGTGGAGCGCAGTGTCAAAAACACTGATTTGTTTATTTTTCCACTTAAAATCTCCCAGTCTGCAGCAGGCTGTGGGTTGTGCTGGAAGGATTCCCTGCCAGTGTTTTTGTGTCCCTGTGCAGCCCCGTGACAGTCGCTGGGCTTTTTTTATTCCCACTGTTTTTATTCTCACTTTTCCCTCTGCTGTTGGATTTTCCCCTCCCCTGCAGGGAGCTGAGAACTGCCCTTCTATGGGTGTTTTTTCCCCTTTCCTCTCGTTTTCCAGGTGTTTGCTGCGAGGATCCTTTGCTCCCTGAGAGGTTCCAGCCATGTTCAGTGCCAGCCAGTCCTCCAGGGCCCAGTTCCTGGACAAGGCCCGGCAGGCGCGGGAGGAGCGGCGGGAGCTGAAGGAGAGGGAAAGAGCTGCAGTGCAGCTCCAGGCTCTGGTCAGGAGGTTTCTGTGTCGCTGCCGCCTGCAGAGGGAGATCAGGTGTGTGGGATTCATGGGATCATGGAGTGGGTTGGCTTGGAAGGGACCTTGAAGCTCATCTTGTTCCAAACCCTTGCCATGGGCAGGGACACTTTCCACTAGCCCAGGCTGCTCCAGCCTGGCCTTGGACACTTCCAGGGATGAGGGAGCCACAGCTTCTTCCACCCTCACAGGGAAGGATTTCTTCCTAATATCCCATCGAACCCTGTCCTGTGTCAGTTTGAGTCCATTCCCCTTTTTCCTGCCATTCCAGACATTTGTAAAAAGTCTCTCTCCACCTTCCTTGTGGGCCCCTGGGGAAGGAATTCTTTGCTCTGTGATTTCTTTTTAACTCCTCGTTTTTCCCTCTTTGCTAGGAGAGAGGTGGAGGAATTCTTTGGGACAAATGAATGTGGCTCAAGTAAAAGAAGTGCCCTGTCTGTGTTCAGGATTGCCAGGAAGCTGCTGTTTGTGTTCAATCCCAAGGAGGACAAGGAGGTGAGGACACTGCCCTCACATCCTGCTGTGCTTTTAGGGACAGGTTAAATACGTTTAATTCCTTACCCAGTGATCTTGGAGATTCTTGGAAGACATTTTCAGCAATGTTCTCTCTGTCTTCTGTCCCTTCCTGAAGGGATCTGCCTGTAGGATTAAAACAGGAGAAGCCTTGAATTTTTCAGCAGTGGTTCTGTATTCAGGGCATCCTTTGATGGAATGTTTTTCCTGGTGACTGTGCCAGCTGCAGGAGCTGAGCAGTGCCTGGGGATTTTGGCACACCCCAGTTCCCCAGGCAGGTACACTGGGACAGCTCCCAGAGATCTGTGCTGGCACAGGGAAAGCTGTTTGTATCCCAGCAGCCTTTCTGCCCTGAACTCTGTGGGTTCAGAGTGAAGCCCTGAAATGATGATCTTTGCCCCAGAAAGCATCCAAAAAAAGCCCTGTGCTCCCAAGGAGGGAATTCTACACAGCAGCAGCAGCAGCAGTGTGATGTGTGTGCTCCTAGGGAAGGAGCCATCAGGATTCCTGTAGGGATTGTGCTGGGAACATTTGCTGATTTGAGACAGAGAGATCTTCCTCCCTCTGCTGAGCTGTTCCTTGTGTTTTTCCAGAATAGCCCTCCCTGTATTAGTTATAACTAATCCCACCTTTGGATTTTCCCAGAGGTTTGAAAAGCTGTGCCGTTGCATCCTGAACAGCATGGATGTGGAGAACGAGCCCAAGGTCAGCAGGAGGGTTTGGTTTGGAGTGGGGAGAGGTTCAGGGTTGTTTTTAACTCCCTGTGTGGGGATTTACTTTGGCAATATGTAATTTTTAGCTTTCTAAAGCCCTTGAGCACTGTGGGGATTGCACAGGAAGAGTCTGGACAAGTCCTTTAGTATTCCTGGCATGTTTTTACTCTGTGCAGCCACAGGGGTTAAAGGACACTTGGTTTCTGGGGTGGGTGATGTGCTTTGACCAGGGAATTTGGGAAGAGGAGCATCTTGGTCCCACTGCTGGGTTCTGCAGCACAAACCCTGATCCCTCTGTGCATCCCCCCCTTGCTCAGGTGTGGTATGTGTCACTGGCACTCTCCAAGGACCTGACACTCCTCTGGATCAAACAGATCAAAGACATCCTGTGGTTTTGCTGTGAATTCCTCAAGCAGCTCAAGGTAAGGACTATTCTTGTGTTTTCTCTCCCTGCATTTGGCAGGTGACACAGACTCTAACTCTGCTATTTGTTATCCTAGCCTGACATCCTGCAGGACTCCAAACTGGTGAACTTGCACCTCACAATGCTGGTCACCTTCACAGACACTTCCACCTGGAAAATCCTCCGGGGAAAAGGTTGGTGCATCCAGGTCTTTAAGCCACTGATTTGGGACTTGGTGTTAAAATCTACTGAATGCTCTGGCACAAGTTCCAGAGAAGCTGTGGTTGCCCTTGGATCCCTGGAAGTGTCCAAGGCCAGGTTGGAGAGAGTTTGGAGCAGCCTGGGATAGTGGAATGTGTCCCTGCCCTTGGCAGAGTTGGAATGGCATGATCCTTAATATTCCTTCCAACCCAAACCATTCTGGGATTCTGTTTCTGCACCTTGGTGGCCACAAAGACTCATTCTGCTCCTGTGTTAGCACAAAACAAGGATTCCCTTGGGATTTGACTGTTCCCCTTGGAATTAGGTTGTTTCCTTTAGGACACCAGCAGTTGTTACAGTATTTTTATAATATTCCAAAAGCCCCCACACAGGAAGTGTTCAGAGGATAAGGGAATGTGCTCTTAGCTGTGGGGTTTTGTAGGAAATAGATGTAGGAAAGGCAGACAAGTAATGTGAGGAAATGAGGCTCATACAGTGTGAAATGCTGCCAGAATGATGGGTTTGTGTAGAAGGACAAGGACTTTGTGCCAGGAGGGCTTGGGCAGTGACAAACCTTTGTGTGGGGGAGTCAGAGTGGGGCTGTGGTGCTGCTGGAGTGACATCAGTGCTTTAACCCAAAGGTGAGACCCTGAGACCTGCCATGAACCACATCTGTGCCAACATCATGGGCCACCTGAACCAGAAGGGCTTCTACTCCGTGCTGCAGGTCAGTGTGAGCTGCCACAGTCCCAGCTTTACCCAAACCAGTCCCAGCCCTGCCTGTGCCCCTCTCCTGAGGAGCTCTTTGGGTCTCAGGGAGGAGCTGCTGGTGATTTGTGCCCATTTATATTTTTCTCAAAGCAAAAATCTCCTTCTCAAGTAAAGCAGAGTGTCCCCACCTGAGACCAAATCTACCCTTCCCCTTCTGTCACTGCTGCTGAACCCAAATCCTGCTCAATCACCTCATCATGAGATAGACAAGAACAAGTCCTACATAATTTTGCCAAACTTTGCAGCTGCCACATCGTATTGGTTGGATTAATTTGCTGCTCTGCTGGGGAAAGGAGCTGATGTAATGAATCTTCTAAATAAGAATTACATTACCAAACTCTGAGCCCTGCCTGTTAATTTTTAAAGCCTGTGAGCACAGGTTCTAGGGAAATAAGTCCTGCAGAGTGTCTGATTTCATTGCAGTTTCTTTCTGCCATGATTAACCTGAAGCCCTCCTAGTTCTGCCAAATAACTTGTAAGAACTGGATTTTAGGGTGTTCTGATGGTTTTTTTTCTTTGCATTAGGTAAACGTAATGCCTTTCAGGAGTAATGGTATTTTATTTTTTTTTTTCTAAGTGCTACAAGGTTTCTATATTTTGATTTCTTTCTTTCATTCCAGATTTTGCTAACTAATGGCTTGGCAAGATCCAGACCTTCCCTGTCCAAAGGTTCCTTAACTGCCATCTTCTCCCTTGCCTTGCGGTGAGTCAGCTGGAGCAGCTTGGGGGAATTTGCAGCCAAACTTGTCTTTTTTAGTGTTTTGGTGTTTTTTTTTTAAAGACTTCTCATTCTTTCAAAGTTTTTGTGCCATTGAGAATATCATCCTGAGGAAAGAAGTTGCTTTAGGCGAATAGCTCACTTTGCTGTCATCCTTCTTCAGATTAATATGGCTTTAAGTCAGCAATTAGTGTGAGCCTAAACTTGAGGGTGCAGTTCAGTTCAGGGTGAGCTTGCTCTGAGAACAAAAGTGTGAGTGAATGATCTTTTCCCTGGGATGCTTCAAAGCCAGGTTGGAAAGGGCTTGGAGCAACCTGGGATAGTGGAAGGTGTCCCTGCCCATGGTAGGGGCGTGGGATGGGCTGAGCTTTAAGTTCCCTTCCAACTCAACCCATTCCCTGTGTCTGTGGTTCTTGCTGAGGGAATTCCCAGGATCCAGTTCTGGATGGCTCAGTTGGAGGCTGTGTTGCTTTTCCAGGTTGGGCTGAGCTCTGAAGTGTCTCTCTGTCTCTCTGTAGCCCTGTGGTTGCTGCACAGTTCTCAGACAATCTCCTGAGGTCCTTCCTGATCCATGTCATGTCTGTGCCTGCTATAATGACTCACCTTGCTACTCTCACCCCTGAGGTAAGTGGGTGATCTCAGAGGGCTGATTATCACACCAGGCCACTTGTTATTCCATTTTATCAGCTCTTGGAACAGAGATTTGGCATTTCTCTCTTTGCCAGTGTCAATTCTCAAGTTGTGAAAGCCTTACAAATACTCTGGATTTCTGATGCAGAAGTTATTAACACCAGTGGGATTATGGGCTGAACTGCCCTAAAATACCTACATAAATAAGTAATAAAGGCACACATGACCCACAGCTTGAATTTTTCACATCCTTGCTCTTCCTTTTCCATAACCACAAACAGAGCCAGAGCCTAAATCACCCTGTTGGGTGGCAGAGGCTCTGTGGGGGTGACCAGTGGGCTGCCCACTAATCCAGTTCAATCTGCTTGGTGCAGACAGGCAGGTTTTGTGCCAAATGGGCAAATCCTGTGTTCTTGCAGACAGATCATTGCAAAGGTCTGGCTCCAACTCCAGCATGACCTGTTCACCTGCCAGGGGTTTATTTCCCAGCCCAGCTCCATGTGAACCGTTCTGTGGGACAACAGCCTCGACTTGCTGCTTTATTTGGGAAGAAAAGCCAGTGCCAAGTGCTGCTGGCAGATCAGGTGTGGGAATGTGCTGCTTCCCAGCCTCACTGGCACTTCCATGCTGTCTTCCAGCGCCTGGCAGTGATCGAATCCCACGATCTCTTCCGGAAGTTCATCCTGTTCCTGAGCCGGGAATCCCAGTGCCGGGATGTCTGCGTGTGCCTGGAGGGCAGTCACACTCTCTGCTTGCTGGGTGAGCACCTCCAACACTTTTATTTGGTTTGAAAAGAGAGTCTTGATTCAGATCTTCTTTTTCCATGGGGTAGAGATGCATCCAACTCATAATTTTTAAATGTTATTTTGATAACTTCCTCTAAATAATAACTGAGGTGTATTTTGGCATGTTACAAACAAGGTTTGAGACTTTTGCAAAGGAAGGAAGAGCCAGAGATTTGTCCTTGTATCCATGTCATGCATCATCTCTGCCAGCTTTTCACTTGGACTCTGAGCAAGTCTTGGAGTGACTTGGATCTCCCTTCCCTGAATGCTGCTGCATATTT
The DNA here is from genome assembly GCF_030490865.1 of Poecile atricapillus. Classification (NCBI taxonomy): domain Eukaryota; kingdom Metazoa; phylum Chordata; class Aves; order Passeriformes; family Paridae; genus Poecile; species Poecile atricapillus. The sequence goes on from NC_081264.1 coordinate 4,350,193, forward strand.
AAATCCACATTTCTGCAAAAGTAACAAGATTACCAGTTGGGATAACCCTGGATTGTAGTTTTTAGTAGTTTGTAGAAGGTGTTTGTGGGAAGGTGGCCAAAGGGAAGATGTCACCTCAGGGGTTGATGTGTGCTGGAAATGTCTTTCCTGCAGAGTGGCCTCTGAGATCATTACTGACACAAATCCTCTCCTGGGACTGGGAAAGGATTCACTTCACCTGTAACCCCTGTCCCACAGCATCTGTTCCTCCTTCAGCCTTGCTGTGCTGCTCCTTCCTCCAGGCAATCTGGTGTTCCTGGGCTCCCTGAATGACCAGGTGCTGGAGGAGGAGACAGCTCATTTTGTGGGGGTGCTCATCCACATGCTCTCCTACTGCCAGAAGTACGTGTCCCAGAAGAAATCCAACCTCACCCACTGGCACCCTGTGCTGGGCTGGTTCTCGCAGACTGTGGATTATGGGTGAGTGGGAAGGACCTCACAGGGAGAGATGATGAAGCCTCTCCTTTCATTTTTTAATTTTTTTAATACATTGCAAAGTGTTTTTATGTTTTGAAATGAACAGCAAGAATAATTTCTTAGATATTTCAGGTTCCAGCTGCACAATAATCTGTAGCATTCCTGCACAGACTGTTCCATGGGTGGGTGCATGTTCCAGTTTGGATTATGAGCTAAATGGATCAGTATCACTGCCTGGTGTTCTATTCCAAGCTGCCTTCTAACCTGTCCCCCTGCTCTGTCTTCCAGGCTGAACGAGTCCATGCCCCTGCTGACCAGGCAGCTGCAGCACCTCTGGGGAGTCCACATGATCCGAATCCTCTTCAATGATGTGCTCAGCAAGAAACTGCTGGAAAATCAGGAGATAGCTCAGCTGCCAGCACAGCCAATCTCCCCTCAGAACAGCCTTCCTATGAAAAGTCAGTTCTGGAGGGTTTTGGGGGTTTTTTGTCTGTGTGTGTGTGTTTATGTGGATCTTTCCCGAACTCGCAGGGCTTTGACTTTTCCACTTATGCCAAAAGCTTTGAATAATTACTTGCAGCAGCTGCTGCTGCTTAGGTGGGGATGTGATCCCTCTTATTTGTAATTCCTCCTTGGAATGCTTCTGTGACCTGGGGCAAATCTCTTTCTTTGGTGCTGGGAAAATGTTTGCTTATTTTAGCAGTTTCCTTTCATCGTTTTCTCAAGTAGCTGAAGTGCTTTTGGCAAAACTTAAGACTTCCAAGGGAAAATGGGAGCTCAGCTTCCTGTGTGGAAAGTAAGGTGAAGCTGGATCTTGTGCCTGTGAGGTGTGGTGGTCCTGCAGAAAAGGATTTGGGATAAGATAACCATAAATCTGATACTTTCTAGCTGTTGCCCATAACGCTGGATCCTGTGGTCATTATTTCCTGCAGTCAGGACCATGGATCACGAGTGGTTTGGTTGGAAGGGCACTTAGAGCTCATTCTGTTTTCACGTCGTCCTGTAGAGCATGTATAAAGCTGAGGAATAGTTTGAGTTGGAAAGGATTTGGGGACATGGGCAGAGACACCTTCCACTGTCCCAGGGTGCTCCAAATCCCGTCCAACCTGGCCTTGGACACTTCCAGGGATCCAGGGGCAGCCACAGCTTCTCTGGGCAACCTGTGCCAGGGCCTCACACCATGGCAAGGAAGGATTCCTTCCCAAAATCCCATCTAACCCTGCTCTCTGGCACTCCTCCTGTGTTTCTGCCCCCAGATCTGTTCAAGAGAGCTTTCCAGAAGTCGGCCTCAGTCCGGAACATCCTGAAGCCGGTGGGAGGGAAGCGCGTGGACTCGGCCGAGGTGCAGAAGGTTTGCAGCATCTGTGTCCTGTACCAAACCACCCTGACCACCCTCACCCAGATCCGCCTGCAGATCCTCACAGGTCAGGGCACCTCCCTGCTGCTCTAATCCTTTCCAGTGGAGTGAAAAAGGAGATTTTCTTATTTCTGTTGATTTGTTGGGAGTTTTATCACTGCCAGCAGGTTATTGACTGGCTGGGGAAGGCCCATTCCAGCCTGAAACATCCGTGGGCTGAATAACATTCAGCACTACTTGATCAAGCACAAACTCTCAAGAACACAAATTAAAGCAAGTTTTCCTCTCATGAAACCTTGCTTACTCCCTCTCAGCCTTCAGCCTGAGTCAGGGTTTTTGGGGAGCCTGGCAATATTAATCTTTCTGTGGTGGCAACACTGAATGCTTTCATATATCTTGGGAACAAATTGCCTGTCTTGGGAAGGGGTGGAGGAGGAGATCAGCACTGTTTTGTTCTGGTGGGTAGAGCAGGGAGTGAGTCCAGAGCTTTGGGTGCTTTGTGGTGACCATATGTGCAGCCCTGTTGTGTTCTCATCCCTAAGGTGGATGTGGGATCACAGGAATTCATTATTTTCTAAAGTTGCAAAAGAATTAGGGGGGAAAAGGTCCAAGATGTTCAAACAATGCCTCATTAAAAGTGCTTTTTTATTTGTGCTTTCCTGGTGATTGTCCATCTCCTGTTAATGCAGACAGGCCTGGGAGCCAAATGGGATGCTCATGTTCCTTTTCTGCTTTGCAAAAGGCTCTTTCAGCTTCACATCTCATCTCTCTGAGCTTTCACAAGCAGCAGAATGAGTTTTACTGGGTGTACTTTATATTTTCATAGGTCTCACTTACCTGGATGATCTGCTGCCCAAATTATGGGCTTTCATCTGTGAGCTGGGACCACAGGGGGGGTTAAAACTCTTTCTGGAGTGTTTGAACAACGACACAGAGGAATCCAAGAGGCTGCTGGCCATGTTGATGCTCTTCTGTGACTGCTCCCGTCACCTCATCACGTAGGTAGCACGTGGATGGGGATCCCTGGGCTTGTGACATGGAGCTGTTGTGTTCTTTCAGGTTCAAGAGAAACATTTAAGGTTTTATGTCTTTCCATGAAGATTAGTAGGCAGGGTAAAACAACAAGCTTTTGGGATTGAGTCCTGAGAAATAAAGGGCTTCAAAAGGACTTTTCCCCCTCAGCCATGTTCTGCTTCCAGCTGGTGACAAAACTGGGTGAGAGGAGGGGGAAAAGAAGCTACACAAAAGATGGGAAAGGGGGTGGAAAATTGCCCTTGCTGGTCACTAGAGACAATTCTCTCCTCTTGAAAGAGGCAAAAATTTTCTTGGGAATGAAAAAGGTCCTTTTAAGCTTGAAACACTGACTTTGCTTGTATCTCAGCCTTTCATACCATCTTCTGTTAAGATCTGCTATCAATCAAAATCCATAAATAAGGTTTGGTTGTTTATGACTTTAGATCCTCATGGGTGTCAGTTGTCATAGAAATAAGAGCTGCTGCTAAAGGATAATGTGCCTTTATGAAAATTTCAACAGGGAATTAGATTTACACTCGTGCATTTGCATTTGTTTGCTCTGACAGGATTCTGGATGACATCGAGGTCTACGAAGAGCAGATTTCATTCAAACTGGAAGAGCTGGTGACCATCTCCTCTTTCCTGAATTCCTTCGTGTTTAAGATGATCTGGGATGGAATTGTAGGTGAGTGCTTTTAGTAGCTTGACTTCATGTTACTGTTAGAACCACAAATAGCATTAATTTTGGAATTTGAAGCTTCTGCTAATTATTCCTTGGCACAAAAAGCACTTCAATGTGGGAATATGTCCCAGTCTTTTGATGTCCAGATGCCACAATCATGCTTTGTGCCAAATCCAGAGCACTTCCCCATTTCCAGTAAGAGTTTGTGTAACAGACATGATGGGCATGTTGGTTTTTGGCAGAGATGAGGTTTAGCAAGGCTGGGCCATGTGTTGGGCAGGAGCGGGGCAGTGCTGTGACCAGGCAGAGCAGCTTGCTTGGGTCTCTGTAGAATCTGCTGTGGATCTCTCTGCTGGTATAATTTGGGTACAGCTCAACTCTCTGGTAATTAGCTGTGATAGTCCAGTTCTGATGTGAAATGAGATGGCTTTGATTAGCTCTGTTTAAAGAAAAGACCATCTCTCTTCCCAGAGGCACAAAATCCTTCCCTGCAGAGGCCGTGTGGGTCAGGAAAATGCCCCACTGCTGTTTAGTGTGGGGAGGATAATCAAGATGTGGCTCCTGCTGCTGCCAAGGGTAGCTGGACTTTGCTGCCTTGTTCCTTTTGTGCAGAGAATGCCCGAGGGGAGACCCTGGAGCTGTTTCATTCTGTCCATGGCTGGCTCATGGTGCTGTACGAGCGGGATTGTCGCCGGCGCTTCGCTCCTGAGGATCACTGGCTGCGCAAGTGAGTGGCCCAGGGCAGGGATCCTGGGCAGCTCCAGCCTAGTCCCACTGCTCCACATCCTCTGGGGAACCTGATTTGGGATTCCTTGTTGACATTCTGCCTGTGGGGTCGAGGTGGGAACTGCTGCCTGTGTTTGCAGTTAAGGACGCCCCTCATATTGTGCTTTTCTCTGTGGTGGGAGGTTTAGGGGGTGCTTTGAAAACTGACTCTGCACCCAAGAGCTTGGGTGTCCCTGGGCCTTTTTACCTTCTAAGTGTGTACACTGAGCACTTCAGTCATCTTTGGAATCACTACCAGTTCCCTCCCTCCCCTGGGTTTTTCTCAGGGATCTCTGAATTTCTGCCTTTCTTTGTCAAGGGACCTCAAACCCAGCGTGCTTTTCCAGGAGCTGGACAAGGACAAGAAACGAGCCCAGCTGCTCCTGCAGTACATCCCACATGTCATTCCTCACAAGAACGTGAGTGGGATGGGGCCAGAGGGTGGAGGCTGGGAATCAATGGCCTGGGTGGCCATTGGGGTGGGAGGGACACGTTTTGTGTCCTTTTGGGGCATTTTGTGACATGAAGCTGAATAAAAGTCTTCTTCATCCTCACCTTCCCCAACAGATTTCCTCTACATGTCTTGATTCCTGTCACTGAGAGAGGACTGATCTGTGTCCTCAACCCCTTCCTAGTGCATTTCCTTCAAATGTCTTGGTCTCTGTGTTGAGACAGAGCTGATCTGTGTGTGCAGCTGCATGGAGTGAGCGGATGACAGCGGCACCACTGGGAATAGCTGCAGCAGCTCTGTGTGTCAGGAGCCTCCCAAATCCCTTCTGCACTGCAGGATGAGGATCCCTGTGGATTGAGACTTCCATTTGTTTTGTTTTTGCAGAGGGTGCTGCTTTTCCGGAACATGGTGACAAAGGAGAAGGAGAAGCTGGGGCTGGTGGAGACGAGCTCGGCGTCCCCTCACGTCACCCACATCACCATCCGCCGCTCCCGCATGCTCGAGGTGAGGGACACGAGCCACAGGGCAGCAACCTGGCCTGACTAAAACAGAGCAGGGGTGTGTGTTTTCCTTTCTCTGTGGCTGCTGAGGGCCCCACTCCCAGAACTGACGTTCCAGGAGAATGCTGGACCCTTATTCAGCTCAGGCTGCTGCAAACCTGGGATTCCGACTTGGAAAACACTGGTTTTTTGAGCTCAAGACTCAGTGACAAATGCAGATTTCTGTTGTGGGCCTGTGTCCTGTCTCTGCTACATCTCTGGGTGGGTGTTTCACATGTCTCTCTTTGGGAGTGTCCTCTGGATTTTCTGCTCTGTGTAGGATGGATACGAACAGCTCCGGCAGCTCTCCCAGAACGCCATGAAGGGAGTGATCAGGGTGAAGTTTGTGAACGACCTGGGGGTCGATGAGGCTGGCATTGATCAAGATGGAGTCTTCAAAGAGTTCCTGGAAGAGATCATTAAAAAAGTGTTTGACCCTGCACTGAACCTGTTCAAGGTAGGACACAGGTGCCACCTGAGGTGACCTGGTGCAGGCAGAGCCATTCTGGCTCACTGGACCTTTACCTCTCTTACCTCTTTGTGCAGACCACCAGTGGTGATGAGAGGCTGTACCCATCCCCAACATCTTACATCCATGAGAACTACCTGCAGCTCTTCGAGTTTGTGGGGAAGATGCTTGGGAAGGCTGTGTATGAGGTGAGCCAGAAGCACCAGGTTGGGATCTTGTCAGTGATGGTGCTTTTGAGGGCATCTGTCCTGCTTGGGGGGATGTTATTGAAAGTTTGGGAGTTTGGAAAAATGGCTTGGATAAAGGTCCTGATAATGGAACAGAATTTCTTCAGGTGTGTATTAAAAATAGTCTTGGAGGTAAAACCTGGGTCATGCCTTGATTGTTCCTCATGGTGTTGGGATGCCAGCCTGGTTTTTTGGTGTTAAACATTACAAACATCCATTTGTGGTTACCTTAAAGGGACATGAGGCAAAAAGGAGGATGAAATGACAGAAATACTCTGATAGAATGATTTGGGTTGAAAGGGAACTTTCTAGTCCAATTCCCTTCCCATGGGCCAGGTCCATCCTGGCCTTGGACACTTCCAGGGGTCCAGGGGCAGCTACAGATTCCTTGGGCAACCTCTTCCAGGGCCTCACTTCCCTCACAGGGAAGGATTTCCCCTAAAAATTTCCCACCTTTCAGTTCAAACAATGTAAGGCAATTCTTTTAAAGAACACGTGGAGTTCCCCAGGTGCCTTTTTGCACCTGCCTTACTAATTAATGGATTTTAAAAGGACGTGTGGTTTGTATCTGACTTTTGTGGCTTGCAAAGTGCTCTTTGGACTTGTTCCACATCACAAGATCTGCCTTGCAGGTGACCAAAGATGCCACAACCACAAGTGTGTGGCAGGACCTTATCTGTGCCTTCTTCTTGTCCACAGGGAATAGTTGTGGATGTACCGTTTGCTTCCTTCTTTTTGAGTCAGCTCCTTGGGCACCACCACAGTGTCTTCTACAGCTCCGTGGATGAACTGCCCTCCTTGGACTCAGAGTTCTATAAAAATCTCACTTCAATTAAGGTTGGAGCAGTAATTTTCCTGCCTTTCACCTCCCTGATTGCTGCCTGTTGTTAGAAACTGGGAGTAACTGGTGGTTCTGCTGCTGAACCCTGACCTTTCTCCCCTTTTTCCCCTTCTCCCTGTTGTTCTCCAGCGTTATGATGGTGATATCAGTGACCTGGGCTTGACACTGTCCTATGATGAAGATGTGATGGGTCAGGTAGGTTTTTATTCAGTGATTTCTCGGACCTTTCCTCTGCTTTGTCCTCTTCACGTTACCATGGAAGGCTGGCTCAGCTTCTCTGAACTCAGCCTGGGGATTCAATATTTACCTGTGGACAGAGAACAGCTTTTTCCACAAGAGGTTACCCTCTGACCCTCAATTTTTCTGCTGCCAGGGTTGAAAAAGTGTTTAATGCCTCCCCTGCCATAACTGGTGTTCCCCTCTTCAAAGAAGAACCTGTGAATAGGAAGAAATTTCTTTTCTTCACACATGGATGTTTCTGTTAGGGAAACTCCAAGCATGTCAGGAGGTCTCTTGGCCTAGAGAATGAAAAGCTGTTTGGCTGTCCCTTAGGAAGACTTGGAGGTACTTGGTTGCACTTGAACCCTGTGAAGTTGTATGTGCAGAGCTGGAAAATCTGAAATTAAAGATTTAATCTCAGAGAGATAAGATAAAAATGCCTTTTGCTGGCAGTGTTGTGCTGCAAATTCCATGGGGAGCCATGGAAGACACCTGCTGCTGCCTCAGGATTGCTGAGGTTTCAGCTTGGAAGGTGTTTCCATGTGAAAAATGAAGGTAGGAGCAGGATATGGAGCCCAGCAATGAGACACTGAAGGCTGTGGTTCACTGAGGTTAAAAATAACCCAGGCACTCCTGTTTCCCCAGTGCTTTGGTCATGCTGAAGGAGCCAGGTGGGGTCACCCTGACTGAACTCTGTGTCCCTGTAGCCACAGCCATGTCACAGCTGAGCTCATTCCCTGTGCTGGCCTTCAGTCTGACCTTGGGATTCACCTGGAGCCGAGGCACAGAGGCCTCTGTGAAGTGGGAATGAGGATGTGCTGCCTCAGCTTGGGCAAAGACGAGTGGTGACTCTGCAGGCAGCACCTGGAGGGTCCTGCACTGGCCCTGGGCTGGAGGAGATCAGCAGGCACTGGGAGATCCCTCCTGCCTCTCTGCCTTCCTTCCTGGAGGGACAGAGCTCCAGGAGCTCCTGCAATGAGACCTGTGGCTCAGCCAGCTCTGGGTTGTGCTGTTAGACTGAGCTCTCTGAGCTTGCCCAGCCTCTGGATTCTGGGATTGTGACAGTCCCCCATGGCTCTAGGAATTGATTTGTGTGTGGTTCAGCAGTGATGGATCAGACTGCAGGGGAGGCTTCCTTGGAGAAGGGCTGGCTCCACTGGTGGGAGAGCTGGAGTTCCTACTGTTCAATTACTCTGTTCACAGTTAAGTGAAACTGGTTCAAGGCAGAAGCAGGATTATTACTTAAATTTTAAGTCCTGCTGTTTTATAGTAAAAATAAATGTTTTATGGGGAGGTAACAGCTTAGCATGGCATTTCCTTCCATTGTGGTTCCAGGCAGTAATTAGCAATCCAATCATTTCTTCCCTCAGCTGGTTTGCCATGAACTTGTTCCTGGAGGGAAGACCATTCCCGTTACCAATGAAAATAAGTAAGTACAGCAATTAGATTTTTAAGGTCACCACTGCACAATACTTTATTCTGGTTCCTTGGGCTTGCATCTGGAATGAATTGAGATGGATTGGAGGAGAAGGAGCACATAAATATCTTAATAGAATTTGCTGGTTACAGTTCATTGGCAGAAATTGTATTAAATTTGATTTGCAAAATAAAAATTGACAATTTACTTCTTGAAACAGCACTTCTGAGGTCAAAGGCACCCAGTCAGGGAGATTCTGCAGGATTTAATGATGGTGATGGATACAGACAGATGGATTCAAAGCAATTCAGGCACACAGTCGTGAACACAGAGGGCACAGATGCTCAAAGACACCTTGGAGCAGACAGATCTCCTCAGAATGATAACATGTGGCAGTTGTATAAAGCACCGTGTTCGGAGCAGACAGTGCTGAATTCAAATGTACTCGACAGTCGTTCTTTAGAGCCAGGAAATCAGAGGAGACACCGAGCCCCGGGGCTGTTTTCACAGATAACCGGCTTTTAGATCGTTATCAGAAATGTCAACTCCGGAGCCTGCAAACCAACCCCACCTTTTTGTTCCTTTTTTTTTTTTTTTTTTTTTCCCCATCCCTATCCCCTTCAGTGCTCATAAAAGCAGAATGAAATATCTGTTAAGCAAATGTGTGTTTGAACTGGTGATCTGGGGGTTGTTATCTTTTTCCTGACAAATGGAAGCTGGATCCCACCTGGATCTGTGCTCTGCAGTCTGATGTTTCCAGGCTTTTCCCTTCTCCAGCTCTGACCAGGGAGTTTGCATTTGAAAGGATCTTCCTCTGGCCTGTCAAGAGTCAGCTCAGGGAAAAACTTGAAAGTCCTGGATGCTGCTCTAGTAATTTACAGGAGAAATTTGATGTTTTTGCACCCAAATTGGGAGTTGGAAGGGAGCAGAAGTGTTGGGGATGGCAGCAATCTGGAAACAGCTCTGCCTGGGAATGCTTGGGTGACCTTGCCAAAAACCCAGGCAGCGGAATTGTGGTGGGGTCTGTGTGGGAGCTGCTGAAGACAAATCAGCAAGTTCAGGTGTTTTGCCTGGAGGTGAGAAGAGGAAGACAGACAAAAAGTTCACCTTTCCCACATCCTGCAGGAAGGTGGGAATTTGCTTATTGGTTTTGGTGTAATGTTTCTCCAGCCATGGGACAACAGAGCCCAGTGAGCTGTTGGTCAGACCTAGAGGAGTCTGCTTGGAGAGCTGAGCTCTTAAAAGGTGTTGGAGCTGTGTCCAGCCAAGGCTGATCAAGGGCTTATTAAAGCCAATTAGTCCCTGAGCTGGGCAGGAGCTCTGAGAAATGAGCAGAGTCCCAGAGGCAGGAAAGGGTCAAAATCTGGACAGAAAAACATCATCTGCTTCAATAAAAAGCAGGGCCTGGAGGGGGAAGTATAACCCTGTGCAGGCTGTCCCAGTCCTTGTGGGGCTGGAGAGACAGGTCGGGGACAGTTCAGTGGTGGGTGGTGGGTACCCCTGGCAGCTCCATGTCCCCCGTGCCACCTGCCTGTCCCACAGGATCAGCTACATCCACCTGATGGCGCATTTCCGGATGCACACCCAGATCAAGAGCCAGACCGCCGCTCTCATCAGCGGCTTCAGGTCCATCATCAAGCCCGAGTGGATCCGGATGTTTTCCGCGCCGGAGCTGCAGCGCCTCATCTCTGGGGACAACGCCGAGATCGACCTCGAGGACCTGAAGTAAGTGGCAGCTGGGGCTGCTGGGCCTCCCCAACCTGGTCTGGGAGCTGAGCCCTTCCTTTGCAGAGCTCCTGGGAGGTGGCAGGACAATGACTTGTCCACAACTTGTGCTGCTCCTGCTTGGAGCAGAGAGGAACAGCTTTGGAACGTGTTCCTTAAGGCTGATTTGGGATGGGTCCTTCCTTCTCTTGGTTCCTGGGAACAGAATGTCTCTCTGCTTTTTCCTTTCCTTTGATCAAATGCCCAGGAGGTGCTGGGGGCTCAGTGTGAGCTGTGATCCCTGACTTGTGGCAGGTGTTGGACAGGGATTGGAGCAATCTGGGCTACTGGAATTTGTGCTTGCCCGTGGCAGGGGGTGCAACAAGATGAGCTTTGAGGTCCCTTCCAACCCAAACCATCCCACCCAAGCGATCCTGGCAGCACTTGTGCCCCTCCTGCTGCAGTGCCAGGCCTGTCAGAGCCTTTCCCTCCCCAGGAAACACACGGTGTACTACGGGGGCTTCCATGGCAGTCACCGTGTCATCATCTGGCTCTGGGACATCCTGGCCAACGACTTCAGCCCTGAGGAGAGAGCCATGTTCCTCAAGGTGAGTGAGGAGCCATCCCTGCCCAGCTGGGATCTGTGGTGGTGGGGCCAGGGCTCTTCTCCAGTTACTTGGGTGCTCTCTGAAGGGACACCAGAATTCCTGACACCTGGAAGTGCCCAGCAGAGCCCTGTGGATGCTCTGGTGTCAGAGGTGGCGCTCCCCAAAGGCTGTCAGACAAGCACTGGGGGGTGCTCAGGGCCAGTCCCAGCAGTGCTGGGGCTGTGTCACTGTTCTGCCCTCACTGCTCCCATCATCACCATGTGGCACTTTGCAGTTTGTCACCAGCTGCTCCAGGCCTCCACTTCTGGGCTTTGCCTACCTCAAGCCTCCTTTCTCCATCCGCTGTGTGGAAGTGTCTGATGACCAGGTAGGCATTCTGCTCTCAGGGCTTGGGAATTCCGTGCCCAGCTTCCTCCCCATCTGACCTGGAAACCCTTAACGTGGGAAGATGAGATGTTAGGATTAGATATCAGGGAGAAATTCTGCCCTGTGAGGCTGGTGAGGCCCTGGCACACAGTGCCCAGAAAATCTGTGGCTGCCCCATCCCTGGAAGGGTCCCAAGCCAGGCTGGATGGGACTTGGAGCAACCTGGGATAGTGGAAGGTGTCTCCTGCCCATGGCAAGGGGCTGGAACAGGATGAGCTTTAAGGTCCAACCCAAACCCTTCTGGGATTCTATACCTAAAAACAGCCCTACCCCAATAGGATGCTCATGGCTGCACACACACACCAGCTCCAAACTCTTCCTGCCTGGATTCCCTGGGTTCCTCCAGGGTTGCATTTTCTCCTTGGGATCTCTCTGTGTCCCACCCATCTCCCTGCACCCCCTGCCCATGTCAGGCATTGAATTACAAGCAGAGCTCCTTGGAGAGGGGTGGGAAGCTGAGCTTTGGGCTTTGGCTCTTGCTGTTGCCAGTGCCAGGTTTGGTGTTGGCACCTGTGTGCCAGGAGTGCAGAGGGAGGTGACAGCCCTGTGCCCTTGCAGGACACGGGGGACACCCTGGGCAGCGTTTTGCGCGGCTTCTTCACCATCCGCAAGAAGGAGCCGGGTGGGCGCCTCCCGACCTCCTCCACGTGTTTCAACCTCCTCAAGCTCCCCAACTACAGCAAGAAGAGCATCCTGCGGGAGAAGCTGCGCTACGCCATCAGCATGAACACCGGCTTCGAGCTGTCCTAGGCACGGCCTGGACTCAGGATGGGGCTTGGAGCTGCTGCTGGAAGGGGAGCCCTGCCCACGGGGAGCCCGGAGCAGCTCCGCGGGAGCCGGCTGAGGCCTGGAGAGGCAGCTGGTAGTGGAGGTTCACAGGGATCCAGGGAAGAGCTGCTGGGCTCAGGGCTGGTTTTTCTTAGGCACGGCTCCAGGCTGGAGGAGGGGATGGGCCTGACCCAAAGCCCTTCACTTGACACCCACGGAAATCGTCCTTAAAAGCAAACCCTGGGGGAGCGCGGAAGGAACGTTCCAAGTGCCACTCAGATTAGTGACAGTGAGACCCCTCCCCAGCAGGCTGGGCAGCTGCTGCCATGGGAGTGCTGCTTTTTCCTTTCCCAGGAGCTGGGCTGGCTGGAAGTGAGTCTGGGAAGCTGCACAAAGGCAGAGGGATGACAGAGCCCACGAGGAGATGTCAGTGTTGGGAGTGCCTGGACGGGCACTGCTCACTCAGGACAGGGGGATTCCAGATGTTCCTACCCTTGCAGGGTCCTGGGTGTGTCTTGGAGAAGGGATCACAGGGAAGCAGCAGCTCAAACAGGAGCAGATGGACACTGTGGCTCTCGGGAAGGCTTTGGAATGCCAGAGGTTAAGGGCTGGAGCAGCAGGAGTGGGCTCAGCCAGCTGTGCCTCTGCCAGGCTCCTGCCAGACCCAGGCCTTGTGACAGAAAGGGTCATGTCTCAATTTCTCAGGAGCAGGAAAGGTTTCATTTTCCGTGGTTTCCAGAGGACAGGGGCTGGCACACACTCTGGCTCCTCAGCACGGTGCTCAGGTGGGGCAGGTTCCTCTCTGGAGCCAGGGGAATGTGTCAAATCCTCTAGAAACCTCCACTGGCAAAATCCCTCTGGGCTGGAAGTTTCCCTTTGCTTGCAGGCCCTTTTTTAGGGAGTTATTTGGACCCAGGGCAGGGTCTCTGTGTAAGAGCCACATCTGCTTTGTTGCCAAACTCTTTATTTTGGTCGCTTTGTCTCTGGCCTTATTTCTGTGAGCTGATGTTTGCCTGGAGCTGGCAGCTTTTGCAGGGGGTGACTTGGGAAGGTGTGGATCCTTCCTACCATTTCTGAGACACTCATAAAGTGTCTCTGCAGCTTCCCATCTTTGGTTCCTTGAGATGCTGCGAGTCCTGCCCTGGCCCAGGCTGGAGAGAGACTGGGCTGCTCCTGGGCTGTCCTGACCCTGCTGTGAGTCTGGCACAGAGAAGAGCCACAGCATTGCCCTCTTGGGGACAGGGTTAAAAGCCAGTCACCTCCTCCCCTTCACCTCACTGGTAAAACAAGCTCCTGCACAGGCTGCTGGCTTCTGCCCAGGGCTTGCTTTCTCTCCTTCCCTCCCTGTGGCACTGGGGATCCTCATTCCCCTCCCTGGCCAATTCCCACCTCTCCTGCTGCCCTGCCTGGTCCGTCCCACGGGATTCCTGTGCCCAGGTGAGCTCAGCAGAGCACAGGTCTCCACATCCTGGGCTCTGGAAGAATCCCTCTAACCACGATATTCCCATTTCCAAGGGGTCGGAAAACCCTTGGCACCGAGCAGCGAGATGGCCTTGGCTTCATCCTCCTGTCGTGCTTCAGATGGATTTCAGAGAAATAACCCTTTTTTTAGAACCAATGCCTGGAAATGCATCTGGAAAGCAATGTCAGGATCCTTTTTCTCTGTCAAATCAGTGAGATTAAACAGGAGTGATGAGAAGGGTTGGTGCAGACAGGAATGTCTGCATCCAGAGGGTTCAGGACACTGGGCTGTGAGTCAGAGAAATTTAAGATGATAGTAGATTTTTTATTTTTTTAATTTTTTTTTGTTAATACATAGAACATTTTGGCATTAACCAGTTGGTGACTGCGTAGTTGGGAGGTTTAGGCACTGCCTTGGACTTCTCAGAGTTTAAATATCACCCAAAATCTCCTTTTTCCTTCTAGGAAGCGCAGTGTGTCTGACTAGAGCACAATGAGCATTCAGTGCAATGAGTTGTTGAACACTGAGATAAAACCCTTGCTCCCCTTTTCCCTTTGTTCCTCAGGACTACAATTCCTAGAAAAAAAATGTTCCTGCAGACTTAGCTTTGTCCCTCCAAACCTGGAGATGTTGCACTACAGCCACTGCTCCCGTGCTGGAGCTGGTGTGGAAAATGTGATAAATGTCTGGGAAATTCCCGGTGGATACAGGCAAGGATTCCTGTGGATGGGCTGATTCCTGTGTCCCAGGGAGGCTGTGTCAGTTCATGGATCCTGTTCCATGGATCCTGCCCAGGGATGGTTTTGCCACGGGAGATTCACGAGGATCTTTTCTGTCCAAGACTCGCTGCCGTGGAGACCTTGGTTCCATCCCTGTGTGTCTGACCTGCAGAGAAAATAAAGCTGGGATGAGTTCAGGTGGTTGGGTGTCTCCTGGTCCTTTCCTAGGGCGGGGAATGTGCTGGTGGGATGCTCCTGGCAGAGCAGAGCAGGGCATTGGGGCCCTGGCACCTCTCAGAGAGCACCTGCCTTTGTTCCAAGGGTGAGGAGGCCCTGGCACAAGGTGCCCAGAGAAGCTGTGACTGCCCCTGGATCCCTGGAAGTGTCCAAGGACAGGGCTTGGAGCAACGTGGGATAGTGGAAGATGTCCCTGCCCATGGCAGGGGGTGGAATGGGCTGAGCTTTGAGGTTCCTTCCAGCCTAAAGCAGTTTGGGATTCTGTGACTCTGCCAGGCTGGGCATGGAGCCTGCTGCTCCCATGGGAATTCTTGGTGCCAGGCTGGTTCCTGGGGCCTCTGTGCTCAGGTGTCCCTGAGAGCTGGGATTTGTGGGGTGCTCCAGATGGGAGGATATGAGGCCTGCTGAGCCCAAAGGGAGCTGGCAGCTTTGTTCAAAGCAGGATTTGCTCATGTTGGAATACACTTGGAGAAGCTCTGCCTGGTGCTGCAGAGTGCTGTGACTTTGGTCCTTCCTGAGGGTGTTGGTGCTCCTTGGATGCAGGGGCAGGTGCTGGGATCAGCAATGCTCAGTGCACATCAGGGAATGGTGACTGGAACCACTGGGGGATAGGAAAACAGGCTGGAATTCCAAGTGGGATCCCCCAGTGCAGGATCAGCCCTGAGGAGCAGCTGCTGGAGCTGACAGGGAGTTTGATGTTAATAACAATATTCTAATATTGTGTGTTTCTGCCTGGGCCTGACACTGGAAGCTCCTTGGAGGAGTGAGAGCTGTGCCTGCTGCTCCAGCTTCCCTCAGACTTCAGGTGTGGAGCTTTTCACTGCCCCTCCATCCCTGCCTGGAGCCCCCCCCAGCCATTCCCAGCGCTCTGTGGCTCTGCTGGGAGCGGGAGCACGGTGGGAGCGAGGGAGAGGCTCCCAGTCAGTGTGCAAGTGCCATTGTTTTGACACAGAGGCATCTGGCACTGTCAGGAACAGCAAAAAGCAAACCCAGAGCATCTGCTGCCAAGGCAGAGCTGGCAGCAGCCAGGGATGCACAGCCCCTGCTTCCCAGGATCTGGGCACGGCATCGCTCGGGGCCACCGAGGTGAGGGGTGGCCGTGGCTATCCCAGGCCTTGGGACCATGAAACCAGGGCACTGCAGGGTGAGGAGCTGGGAGGGATCCCTGGAGGATGGGAGAGATCCCTGGAGCCTGGTGCTCGCTCAGTGCTGGCACAGAGCAGAGCTGGGTGTCCCAACCTGCTGCAGGCACGGGGTGTTCAGGAACAAACAGCAGCTCCTGCTGCCCCTCTCCTGTTCCTACAGGCTCTCCCTGGCTGGTATTCCCTCTGTTTGATCCCTCTGTTCTGCACCTGTGCCCCATGCTGGATTCCACGTTAGGATGGAGAGGAGGCTGTGCCATGCTCCGGTCTCCACGTCCCTGAGCAGAGTGTGGTCTGATGTCTGCAGCTCGTTTTTGTGTTTGCTCTCCGTTACCAAGAGGTGCAGCAGCTCCTGCAGCAGGTGCTGGAGTGGTCACACCTCGTGGCACTTGGTACTGTCACCACCTGGGTAAGTGGCACTGAACTGGTGCTCACAATCTGCTTTTCTGGGGCTGTTTCTGAGGTCAGGTTCTTCAACCCTGACCCTCTCCAGTTTCCCAGGGGTGGTTTGAGCCCTCCCTGTGTCACTCTGTGTCTCTGTGGGGCACTGGGGTGGGCACTTTGGGCCATGTTGCAGCCCAGGGTGAGCTGAGGGTCCCAGACAGCCCCTTCCTCCACAGACAGGCTCAACCTGCTCCTGTCAGGCACAGCGCTGATGGTTCCTGCCCTGGGCTGCTCTGGGGTAGGGGGAGGGTTTTCCCTTGCCCATTTCCAGGCTAAATTGGGATTTCAGGAGCTTGTGAGACCACAGGACTTGCCCTGCTGGAGGATCTGTCGTCCTGTCTGCTCCTGCAGCTCCAGGGGAGCTGTTGGCTCCCCACTGCCAGGGCTGTGCAGCCCAAAACTCACTGGGCTGGGGCTCCAGCACATCCTGTCAGGGTGGGGGCTCTCATCCCTCCCCTCCCCTCTGAGCCCTGGCCCAGGAAATGCTGCCTTGTGTAAATTTACATCTGACTTGGCACAATGGATGTTTGTGTCATTGCTGGCGGAGCAGCAGCTCCCACATCGTGGTGGTAATCGAGGTGCTTGAGTTATAGCCCAACTTATTCCATTTTACAGCTCCTACAGCGTTAACAGATGTACGGGCGTCTGATCCAATCATGCAGCAAGAGATTTTGGGGCCAGTTCTTCTCATTTTGACAGTGTGGAAGCTGGGAGCAGCCATACATTTTACAAACAAGAATAAACGACCCTTAGCAACATATGGCTGTGCTGGCAGCTCCGGAGCGATCCCAGATCAGGCACCCTGCGAGGCAGGAATGTTGCTGGGCGCTGGAGCCGGGCAGCCCGGACAAAGCATCTGCCTTCCCCCGTGATATTAATGAGGTGCAGGCACTGGAATCCCTATGCTGTACGGCTGGGAGGGCTGGCAAGAGACAAAGAGCTTGGAAAAACAACTGCCAGCCCAGAGCAAGGGAGCTTTATTTGGATTTAAAGGCTGGGTTTTGTTTTGGTCACTCTGCTGCTGCTGCCTGGCTGAGACCTTGTGGGGCTGGGAGCAGGGGCAGCTCAGCTGTGCTGTGCCTCTGTTCCAGCCTGGTGAGGAGGGTGCACCAGACACTGAGGAATCACAGAATCCCAGGATCATTCAGGTTGGAAAAGCCCTCCAAGATAATCAAGACCAACCTATGTCCAATCCCCACCTTGTCACCAGCCCAGAGCACTGAGTGCCATGTCCAGGAATTCTTTGGACACCTCCAGGGATGGATTCTCCAAACCTTCCAAGGCCTGATCACCCTTTCCATGAGGAAATTCCTCCTGATGTCCAGCCTGACCCCCCCCGGCACAGTTTGATGCTGTTCCCTCTCCTCCTGTCCCTGTTCCCTGGGAGCAGAGCCTGACCTCTCCCCAGCTGTCCCCTCCTGTTAGGGAGTTGTGCAGAGCCAGAAGGTCCCCCCTGAGCCTCCTTTTCTCCAGGCTGAGCCCCCCCAGCCCAAGAGCCCACGGCTGTCCTGTGACCTTGGGGACAACTCTCAGGGCAGAACATCCTGGCCCAGCCCTGCTGAGCTACAGCCTTGTCTCAGCTCCCTCCTAAAGTCAAGCCCTGCTTAGTGACACATGAGGGTCACCCCAGCACCTCCCTCTGCCTCAGTCCTCCAGAAACAACTGCTGTGGGTAGAGAGGGAGGGGGCAGCTGGGGGCACCCCAGTAAATTTAATCTCTCCATCATGTGAAGTGTAGTAGCTTGATTTATTTCTCCTTGCAATCCAAACAATGCCAGCTTTGGTCCCAAATCTGTAGATTTCTTCCCCCCAGCTGGAAAAAAATGGAAATACTATAAATCCCTCCCCAAGCTGATTTATGGAGCATTCATGAAGAATTTATATTGCAAAGGATTTTATTAAATTAAACTTGAAAAGCCTCTTGATTCCTAAGGCTCAGTCCCAGAGCCGGAGCTCTCGTAAAACTGGATGGAGCAGGCAGAAGGAATGGCTGAGGTGACACTGCAGCTGATGGGACCATCCAAACCCAGAGCATTTGTCACCAGGATGTGTTCCAAGCTGAGGCTTGGAAAATTACTCCATGAAAAATGTGCATTAACAAGAGCCATGAAATATCTGCCTCAAATCCAGGTGAGTGATGAGACGGGGGATCTGTTAGTGCTGGGCATTCCTCACTCATTCCTCACTGGCCAAAAAGGGACACAGAGCCAGAGATTCTTTGGAGAACAAGTTTAAGGCTGGTTCTACTCGAATAATTGAACAGGGGAAGGGGCAGGATGGATTTAAAAGCTGCCCCACTAAAAGCAGGTGGATGGGCATCACCACCTTGCAGCCCACAGCATTCCCAGGGGAAAAATTATAACACCAGGATTCACATGGATTATTCCCAGTTGTATTTCCAAGCTGGAAGCAGCTTGGACTCGAGTGCAATGCTGGAATTGTCTGTGTGATGTGGGTGTGAGCTCGCTCCAGCCTGCTCTGGCCTCCGGGGAGCCACATTCCAGGGTCAGCACAGACACCCTGAGAGAAACCCTTGGGGTCCTGCCCCTCTCACCCAGCTCCAGCAGGGCCCTGCTCCTCATCCCAACCCCTTTTCCTGCAACCTCAGTGCCCTGGGTGCTCCCAAACCCTGGGCTCTGCTCCTGCAGCTGTTCCTGCAGCCAGAGGGGCAGCTGGTCTCACCATTCCAAGGGACAGCTCCACATGGACATGGACCCTGGAATCTGGCCTTTCCTGCTTCACCCCCTCCATCCTGTGAGCCCTGCTCCTGGCAGAGGATGCACTGGATTGTCAGCACAGAAACATTCCTCACATGCACAACAAGAGGCAGCCAGAGCCAAGGAATTCTTGGTGCATTCCTGTAAATCTGTACAGCTCAGCTCTAGCCAGAGCTGATGGATTGGAAGGGACTTGGAGCAGCAAAGCACACAGGGCTTGGTGTTAAAATGTGACAGTTTGTGGCCCTTTGGTACAAGGAAATTCACATTTATTATTTCAGAGCTGTGGACACAATTCCCAAACACCTCCAGCTGCTGCTCCATTTGAACACTGTGACTTCAAAGGAGGAGCTGATTGTTTTCCCTTCATCATCTCTCAAAGTCCTGTCAGAGCCTTCCCACAGCACCTGCTGCTGCCCAGGAAAATGAAGGCATCTCCAAAATGTTACTGGAATTCTCCTGCCTCAACTTCCACCTGGGAGAAGCAGTGACTCCAGAGCCATCCTCACATGGGATGTGTGGACCAGGCCCAGGGCACAGAACAAGTGTGTTTGGGTCCCTTCCAACTCAGGATATTCTGTGATTCTGTTCCTCTCAGGATTTATCAACAAGGTCCTGGTTATTTCACATGGAAATCCTTGGCTGCTCCCATTTCCAGTCCAGGCTTGTTCTCTCTCCCTTTCTTGATGGACAAAAGCATTTTTGGATTTAGTTTTTCAGGATCAAGGAAAAAAAATTCCAGCTCCCAGCTATGGCTCAGGTTTTATGTAGATTTTCTCTTCCTTCCCTTCCTTCATTGCAGCATAACGTGCCAGGACAAAGAGATAATCACTGAGCCTGGAAAGCAAGGGAGAAGCAGGAAAACCAGTGATCTCATTCCAGAAGAGAAGCTTGGTGAGAAGCAAAACCCCCCAGCTTTATCCCCAGAACTAAGGGAATGCTTCAGTAGGACAGGGCAATGGTTTGGGATTTTATTTTTTTACCTGTTTAAATACTTGGCCACGTTTGGATCTGCTTCCCCTGCTTGCACTAAAGGGACCACACTGGGAAAAGCAAAGGGAAATGCTGGTGTTTAATCTTCCAGCTCTGAGTGCACAAAGGCTGAGCCTCTTCCCTCCCCTGGGGTCCCCACTTTGACTCCTCTGGAAGTGAAGGATCTTTGCTTCCCAGAGGGATCTGGGAGAGGTAAATGATGCCAGAAATGTTTGTGGCTGTCCTGGAAGCCCCCAGCTCTGCTTCTCTCAGGATACTCATCTGTGGGAACCACTGAACAGTGAGAGACTATTTACAAGGGCCTGGAGTGTCAGGACAGAGGGAATGGCAGGGTTAGATGGGATATCAGGAAGAAATCCTTCCCTGTGAGGGTGGTGAGGCCCTGGCACAGGGTGCCCAGAGAAGCTGTGGCTGCCCCTGGATCCCTGGAAGTGTCCAAGGCCAGGTTGGATGGCGCTGCAGAATCCCAAAAAGTTTGGGATGGCTGACCCAGCTAAGAGAAAGGAAGAACAGAACCTGGTTTTGTGCCCCCTGCACTCCTGGAACTGGACTAAACAAACAAAAGCCTGGCTTGAGCTCCAAGCCCAGCCCTGGTTTGCTGTCACTGGGGTGTCCCCATCCCCTTTCCTCAGGGTGATCCCAGCACAGCACTCACCACCTTTCAGCTCTGCGGCACACGGCTCGGGAGAAGTGGAGAGCAGCACTGCTCCTGCCTCCAGACTGGGACAGCAAGGAAACAGCACTCAGTGTCTGCATCAGCAGGGACAGCCTCCCCTCCCTTCCCCTCCCCTCCCATCCCCTCCCCTCCCTTCCCTTCTCCTCCCCTCCCTGGCTCAGAACCTCCCACACACGTGGACCCTGTGCCATGGCCAGGCAAGGGAAGGATGCACTGGCCTCAGTGCAGCAGCGGGGGAAATGTAACTCCCAGCTCCTTGTCTCTGCTTTTCCCTTGGCATTTGCCTATGGAATTAGCAGCCTCCCAGGCTGTTTTCCCATGGTAAGCAGTGGAGCAGGGCTACCCCAAGGAAGTGAGGGGCACAGGCAGCACCTACGGGCAGGATGAAGGCTCTGAGGGGAGGGAGCTGCTCTGAGTAACTGTCAATCCACTGCTCCAGCTCCAGGACAGGCTTCTCGCTGAACGATGTTCGTTCTACAGAGGGGAAAGAAGAATCAGCTGAAAAAAAGGGATTCAGACAACATGCTGAACTCTTAATTTTGCTTTCTTGCATCAGCAAGTCCTAAGAAACCAAATACATGGCTCAGCATCCCACCAAGACCTGCCATCCCAGGAAAGGCGAGACTTACTCCGGTGAGCCTCCCTGGCCGAGGAGAGCGGCGTGGCGATGTTGGAACCCACATCCTGCAGCATGCACTGGACCTGGACAAAAATCACAACTCTGTCACTCCCAGCCATGGCTTTTTGCATCCCTGTGCTCAGCAGAACTAATCAGCCAAACTCACAGGCTGCCCAGGCAGGACCTGTGTCACCGCTGTGCCCTTGTGGTTGGTTTGTGCCCCAGTTTCAAACCCAGAGCTCTGTTATGACAAAAATTTGTGTTCATAATGTGGATCTGACTTAGAATAAACCTAGAGATGAATCTGTCTGCCCATAACTAATCACTTGATCCACCAGCTTCCTTCTAGGTTGAAGAAATTTACCTCTTAGAGAGCAATCAAGGGAGTCTTAAAGATTTAGACATTGAAATACTAAATGTATTGAATTCCTGTGTCAGTGGGAGCATTGTGGCTAAAATTAAGGCGTTCACATTTTAATAGCACAGATAAGAGACTGCACTGGATGAAGATTACCATCAATACTCACTTTATGAAGCTGATCAACAAACGTGTGGCCCTTTTCACTGCTAAACTCACCAGCCAGCCTTGGTTAGAGAAAAAAAAAAAAAAAAGACAAAACAGTGAGCTGGGAATGAAGAAATCCTAACAAACATGATTTTCCATATGATTTGGATACTCCCAGCCGGTCCTCACCCGATGGCCGAGCTCAGCTCGTCCGTGGCTCCCAGGGCCTCGAAGATCCGGTCGCCCTTCGGCCGCCGCTCCCCGGTGAAGGTGCTGGAGAATCCTTTGGGAAAGGCGGGAGGAGCTCAGGGCTCGGGGCTCGGAGCTCTGCCCGCGGCTCACGGAGCCCCCCTGGCTCTACCTGAGTCCCCCGTCCTGGTGTAGATCCTCGGGGCCCGCTCGGGAGCGGCGCGCTCGGGGCTGTGGAGGCACAAACCGTGACAACGGGGACACTGTGAAGGAGGGGGACGCACCGTGAAGGGGTCCCGGCCCTCCCACGCTCACCTGCCCGCCCCGCTCCGCCACCGCTGTCCGGCCATCCCCGGCGGCCCCCGCACTCCCCGGCCCGCCGCCACCGCCGCCCGCCGCCACATCCCTCCCGGCCGCCGTCGCCACCGCGCCGTGACCCCGCGCGGCCGCCGTCCCGCCGTCGGCCCGCGCTGTCACCCCAGCGCCGCACCACCCCGCAACGGCCCCTTCCCATTGGCCGCCCGCAAGTCCCGCCCCCAGGAGCCGCTCGGCGATTGGCTGGGCGCAGGGAGGCGGGGCCCCGGTTGGTGGATGGGGCTGTCAGTTGCCTCGGGCCGTGAGGCGGCGGCGATGTGGGCGCAGGATCTGACGGTGTCGGCTCCGGGGAAGGTGATCCTGCACGGGGAGCACGCCGTGGTGCTGGGCAAGGTGAGGGCACGACGGGCAAAGTAGGGGGTGCCCTGCTCGGTAAGGGCTGTCCGGCCTCGCTGACCCCCGTTCTCCGCCCGCAGGTGGCCCTGGCCGTGGCGCTGGACCTGCGGACGTTTCTCCGCCTGCGGCCGAGCGCTGAGGGCCGGGTGAGCGTCTCCCTGCCTGGCGTCGGCTTCGGGAGGAGTTGGGACACGCCCGATCTCCAGGCCCTGCGGGGGCGAATCGCAGGCAAGGCCGGGAGAGGAACCGCTGTCCCGGGGCAGTGAGGGGCTCTCGGTACTGTTCGGTGCCCTCGGTACTGTTCGGTGCCCTCGGTACTGTTCGGTGCTCTCGGTACTGTTCGGTGCCGGCTACACCCCGCTGACCGTGCTGGGAGCCCCCCATGAGGTGACCTTGCAGAACCCCCGTGGGGTGACTCTGCAGAGAACCCGTGGGGTTGTTTGTCCCCCCTGCAGTGTTTCAGGGCCTCGCTGTCTCTGGCTCCGCTCACTGACCTGTCCCTGCACCCCTCAGTTACTTACACTCCCCACGTGCCCCGTGTGACCTCGCTGATGCTCAGGTGTCCTTCCGTGGCCGTGTCCCCTCCTGTTTCAGGTTCCAGGGTCTTGTTCTGGTGCTGTTGTAGCGCGGGCAATGCTGTGACACAGGCAGGAGCCAGCCTGGCTCCACATCCCAGTGCGTTACTGGTGGGGGCCAAGCAGGAGCTCTCTGAAGCTGCTCAGAGCTGGGGGCTCCTGGGGAAATCAGGGATACAGAGCCTGTTTTCCTGCCTGTCTGTCCCGCACCAGCCCTCACAGGAATTTCCGCAGCACCTTGTACTGGCTGGACACCCCGGGATATCCCAGTTCCAAAATCCACATTTTTTAATGAAGAGTTTGTGACTTGCCACATGTTCCATAGTGATATGGATGGATGCACTGGGAGGTGTAGGCAGGGAAACAGTTGGAGATGTGGAGTGTGGAAACCCTGGGGTTTCAGAGATTTTGCTTTTATTTTATCATGAATCCTCAGGTAGAACCTGAAATTGGCCCCAGCTGTTTCTGCCTACTGTAACAGAAGGTTTTGTTGTAAATACTGCTCTCAGTGTAACAATTCCCTGTTTTTTAAGTGTTTTAACTCTCCCCTGCTTGCTTCCATAGCTGACTTTGATGAGTCCAAGTCTCCCAGTGTAGAACAGCTGGATGCACTGAGGGAGTTTGCTGGAATTACTGCTGGAGCCTCAGCTCCAGAAAGCCTTGCTACGCTTGCCTTCCTGTATATGTGCCTGGCTATTTCTGCTAAGTATGGGTAAGGCTCTGCTCCTGTCCCACAATTTTGGTGGTGGGTGGGTGCCCCAGGCAGGTGAACTGGGAGTCTGCTCTCACTTAATTTTGAGGGCAGAAACCAGAGCAGTTCATGCCACAGTCACAACACAGACACCTCTCTGTCTAGCAGGCAGCTTCTGTCATCCTGGCTTAGGCTGGAAAAGCAGAAATAAACAGTAAATTTGTTGTCTGAACTAAGTCTGATCTCTTTATAGGCTAAATCTCCCTAAAACTCTGAGAATTTGGGGCTGTTCCAGTTCCCAGCCTTGCCCAGCACCATCAATGATCTCGGTGTGGCTGGATGGGTGCTCAGGGCAGTGTCAGAAACCAAAACAGAGCCCAGCTTCCATATTCTCATCCAAGAAATCCAAGGGTAAAGACCTGGGATGTGCAGCTGGGTCGTGGTTTCCCTGTAGTCTCAGGGTGACACTGGGACTGTCACTCAGCAGCACTGAAAACCTCCTGGGCTTGATTTTGGGCTCTGTAGCACAACCCAGGTGTGTTCAGTGGAGCAAAGGGACATGGAGATGTCCGTGTTCCAGCTTCCCCACCAGCCTGTTGCTCCAGTGGGATGTGGCTGTGCAATTACAGATTTGGGATGTTTACAATTTGTTCAGGAATACGTTTACAATCCTGTTTACAGTCTCTGAAGGGGCTCTTTATGGTGCTGCTCAGGTATTTAGTTACCAAGTGCCCCTCTTAGCTGCTAGCAGCCTGATGAGCTGTGTCAAGCATGGATCCAGCTCAGGAAGGTTTTATTCCAGCACAATGGCTTGGCCAGGCTGCTCCCTTTGAGAATAACCCCTCCTGAAACCCTTGTGTGTCAAATCCACGTGCTGATGTTGCCAGTTCTCAATGAGCTTTCCCTGTCATCAGTCCTAATTTGCCTCCTTTGCCTTTTTAATGTTGTCTGGAGGTGGAATTCAGGGTGGTTGTGTCAGTCCCTGTGTCTGTGTTGCAGGGATGTTCCCAGCATGGATATCCTCGTGTGTTCGGAGCTGCCCATGGGAGCAGGGCTGGGATCCAGTGCTGCCTATGCTGTGTGCCTGGCTGCAGCCCTGCTCATGGTGTGTGGAGCCATCTCCTGCCCGCTGCAGGAGGGAGAGCCCACAGCCAGGTAAGGAATTCCAGCCTGGGATGCACAGCTCTGCTCCCTGTGCCCCACCTTCCCTCTTACCTGCACAAATTCAGGCACTGCCACCTCTCATGGTCTCCCTTGGTTGTCACCACATGTGACACCCTGAGCCCATCTCCTGTCCCTGCCCAGTGTTCCCAGTCCTGTCCCAGACTTTGTAAAACTCCCCATTTCCCTTGTTTAGGGTCAGATAAACATTCCTCAAAAGGGTTTAAAAAGCTTTATTTTTTCAGTCAAATAAAACACACTGAAATTTTTCAACCTCAGTTTCCTCTGTCTCTGAGCATCCAGGTTTTCCTTTGAGTCCTTGAGGATCCTTTCTGGGGTTTTTTTTGCATTTCCCATGGATTCTTTTCTGCATGTGCTACATTTCCTCCTGATCTCCTGCCTGTCTTTCCCTTTTATCAGTACCTGGTTGAAAGAGTTTCTTTCCTTCTGCCCTTGGAGTTCTCCTTTGGAAGCCTGGAGTGCTGGGCCCCTGTGAGAGGGGGCTCTGTTTGAAGCTGTTAAAAATCAAAGCTGGAGGGGCAGAACCTTTGTTGTGTGGGATTTTTTGTGGGGCTGAGAGTGAGACAGCAAGTGGGGGGTAATTCTGTGCTCTGCCTCTGAACCAGAATTTTCAGCCTGACCCAGAAGCAGGTTCTTGTTGGGAGCACTTTGTCCCTTGTGCTTGAGCAAATCCCCCAAATTGGGAAATAAAAGGGCAGCTCCAAGCGATGCAGCGAGGATGTCTTCATTCCCTGCTCGCCCTCTGTGGCTTCAGCATGGATCCAGCATAATTCCTGCCTTCCAGCTGGCGTGCAGAGCTGGGGGTGTCAGACTTCAGAAGGGTTTTGCTTCCCGTGGCAAGAAAAGAACAGCGGGATAGAAAGGCTCCTGTGTCAGGAGGAATCGCAGCCTCTCAAAGAGGATTAAAAACAAGTGGTTTACTCCTGTTCCTGAGGCTGCTGGTGTGAGCTGTTTGCCGAGTGCTCCCAGATTAAATCCTGGCAGCTGGAATGCAAGGTGTGTGGACATGGATGAAGACATTCAGCTGAGGCCCTGGGAAGCAGGAGTGAAGGGGAATGGTTTCTGGATAGCAGGTGGCGCTTGGAATTTCTGCCTTGTCTTGCAAGACGCTGCAAGGCTTTTCCAAAATGTGGGTTTGTGCCTCTGCTCCAGCATGGAATACCTGTTGAATGGGCTTGTGGTGTGCAGGGAGGGTCAGGGGTGTGTTTTTGTGCTCAGACTGAGAGCAGGATTGGATGGGATACTGGGCATTCCTCCTGTGAGGGTGGGGAGGCCCTGGCACAGGCTGCCCAGGGAACCATCCCTGGAGGTGTCCAAGTCCAGGTTGGATGGGGCTTGGAGCAACCTGGGAGAGTGGGAGGTGTCCCTGCCCATGGCAGGGGGTGGAATGGGATGAGCTTTGAGGTTCTCTCCATCTTTCTTGTAACCTCTTCAGGCAATGGAATTAGGTGACCCCAAAGCTTCTCCTCTCCAGGCTGAACAATCCCAACTCCCTCAGCTTTTCCAGTGTGTGTGGTAACACTCTGCTTGATGAGGTGGGGATGAGTCTGGACTTGAATTCCATTAAATCTGATCTTCAGCAGGCTGGGATCTTCCCCCTGAACCTGATCCCTCCCTACCCACTGGTTTGGACTGGTTTGTGTTGGAGATACTTCCTTGCCTTCCAGGTGGACGGAAGAAGAGCTGACACTGATTAACAGCTGGGCCTTCCGAGGGGAGCAGGTGATCCATGGCAATCCATCGGGTGTGGATAATGCTGTTGGCACCTGGGGTAGGTATATTTGCTGCTTCCCAGGCAGAAACTCCCAAATTCAGGTCCCTGTTTTGGCTTGAGCACAGGGAATCCTTCCCTTTTTTCAGTTTGTGTGAGCTGGGCCTGGAGCCAGCTGGAATGTTGGGAACTGGCTGCAGGAACACCAGAGCTCTGTCGCTCCCAGGCAGGTGCCATGGAGCAGAGACCTCGCTGCAAATAACTGATATTTAAACATTCTGCAGTGAACAAAGAAACCTAATCCTGTCCCAGGGATAATGCAGGGGAAAATGCAGTTGGACAGCTGTCATTTAGTTTCAATTAGCAGAGACTTCCCAGTGTTTTGAAAGTGTCCTTGGAGACTGTTAACAGTCTTTCTAATGAGACCTAATGGCAGTGCCTCTGTGAGGGTAGGAGCCAAGTGAGACATTCCTCCTGGACAATGAAATTCCATGCTGCAGGATGGCTGCTGACACCAGTGCACACACATTCAGTCCGTGGAATCCCATGTGCTTGGCTCTGCTGTGTGGAATCGCTGCTGGATTCTGTTTTCTCAGGAAAGGTTTCATGCTGGCCAATCCCTTTGCCTTTGCAAAAATTATTTGACGTGATCCTGGAGGAGAGGAGAGCAAAGGGAAGGGCCTTGGGTTAAGCACGTCCAGCCAGACCCTCTCATTAAGGCAGCAGGGTGAGGCAGGGCCGTGCTGCTGGAGAACATGGTTCATTTAGCTGGTGTTTCTTGCAATTACTGTCACAGGCTCTGGGTGAGGTTCTGAAGATGAAAGACCTTCTGTGTTATCTCTCAGCTCTCTCTGTACTGAGACAATACATGTATTTTACTTTAGGTGGAGCCCTGAGATACCAAGCAGGAAAAATCACACCATTAAAGAGGTAATATTGGAGTTTAAAAATAACCCTCACACACGGTGGGTGGAATATGTCAGAGAGGCTCTGGGTGGGTGTTGGAGGGTATGAGGATGATGGGAGATGGCTCTGCAGCCCCATTTTGGGTGTGGGCAGCCCCAGTTGTTGGGGTGAATGGGGACAATGAAACGTTTGGTCATTATCTGACATTAGATGAACACAGCACAAAGGATCAATATTAATTTCATGGCATTATGGGCAGCAGGAATGGATCTGCTCCTGGCAGCAAATGACATGGTGGGGAGGGGGAACTTTGTGCTTACCTGGTGGTGGGGAAAACCCATTGGCAGAGAGAAATCCAGGTCCTGTGTGTTCCCTCTGCCTCCTGCCAGAGAAGTATAATCTGACTCCATTAAAATCTTTCACAGTGCATGAAATTGCTCTATTAGCAGTTAATGGCCACTGCTGGCTATTCTTGTAGAGAGTATTTCAAAGGAAAAAAATTTGCTTGAAAAACATGGATTTTAGTAAATACATTACAGTCCTATTTATAGCTCTAGTACAGTTGTTCCTTGTATCCAGGAGGAACAAGCCTGAACCCAGCCAGCACTGAAACACCTGCTGAAGTTTTGTAAAATGAATGGGACTCCTTATCTTGGGTTCCTGCTCAGAGAGGCCTTTTGAGGCAGAATAAGCTGTAGCCTTGGGGAGTGTGAAGGAAAGAGGCCAGGAGATGTTCCCTGCCCATGGCAGGGGGTTGGAATGAGATGAGCTTTGAGGTCCCTTCCAGTCCAAAGCACTCTGGGATTCTCTGTCTCCTGTTGCTTCCAGGGTGCCCACACTGAGGATCTTGCTGACCAACACAAAAGTCCCTCGGAGCACCAAGGTCCTGGTGGCTGGTGTAAAGGAGAAGATACTGAAGGTGCAGATGGTTGTGGGATGGAGATGTGGGGGACAGCCTTTGGGAGATAACCCTCATGTGGGACCACAGGTCCCACAGGGATCTTCTGGGACAAAATCTCCTGTAGTCACTGTATTCCTGTCTGCCAGCTGCTTGGGAATGAGTTTTCAGCTCATCTCCTCCCTTCCTCCAGTTTAATAGGAGTTAAAAATCACCAATTTGCAATCATGGAAAGAGCAGTTCCTTCCTCTGGCCTGTTTCCTTCTCTTCCTCCCCTTTTTTTCAGTCAGGAGCAGGTCACCATCGCCCTGCTATGAGAATGAGGGAGCAATTGCCCAGCTCAAAGAGACTGGGACCAGTTTTCTCCCAGTGGTATTGGAAGAGCATCAAGCAGGCACCTCACATCCCTCTTTCCCCCTTTCCAGTTCCCTGCCATAATGAACCCAGTGCTGGACTCCATCGGTGCCATTTCTCAGGAGTGCCAAAATGTTCTGGAAGCGATGCCTGAAAATCCATCACCGGAGCATTACCCTGTGCTGGAGGTAAGGGGCTTGCTTGCCAGTATTTTTAGCCACTGTTACTGTTGAACATCAAAATGTCATTTAAAGAACATTAGGTCTGAAAAAAAAAAGAAAAAAAAAAGGTGATAGCAGGAAATGTTCAGTTCTAAGCAAAACCGTGGTCTGGATGTGCTGCTTTCTCTTCCTGGAGCCAGGAGACAGAATGCAGGGAGGGAGGGGGCAGGCCTGGGGCTCAGGGGACCTGTGGCTCTGGAGGGTTTGTTTCTCCTGCACCGAGTGCCACGGCTCTGGCAGTTGCTGCCTGTGAAGCAGCTGCTCTGTCACTGCCAGGGCTGGAGTGAGGAGAGCCCAGAGCCACTGGTTTGTGATGGACTGACTGGTTCCCAGCCAGCTCCTGGTGCTCCACGCTCATCCTGGCTCCGGAGAGCCACAGACAGAGCTGTGCCCAGAGCTGACCTGACATTGATGCACGAGGTGCACACAAAGATCTGTTTGTCTTGGCTTTGCTCAAAGAGCAGAGGCTGGGGAGGGGGGAGGAACAGGCTTCCGAGTGGAAGAAGTGCTGAGAGTGCTGTAATGCTGCTCCACAGCACTGTGGGGGAGGGATGTGTGGCTGTGTCCCAGCTGAGGCAAACCTGGCCTGGCCCTGGGAGCCAACTTGGACACTCAAGAACCATTTGGTACCAGTCCTTGTTGGCATCTGGATGCCTCCCCTTGGCTCTCAGGAGGACCTCTGTTTGTCCTTGCTCTTGCTCTGGGTTGTTCCTGTGGGGTTCAGAGCAGTCCTGCTCCCTTTGTAGCAGGGGGATGGTGGGATTGTGCACCCCCCAGGGTGGGCTGAGCTGCCAGCAGCTGAGGAAGGTCTGCAGTCTGTTCACAGCACAACTTCACACAACTCCTCATCTTAATTCCACATCCTCAGGCTGTCAGAAGTGTCGGGGGACAGGGAAGAGGGGGGATAATTTGAGTTGTGCTTTGAGATCCTCACATGGAAAACGCCATATCCCACACCTGGGAAGCTGCACTGCAGTGAGCAGGTTCCTGTCTTGAATCTTGTTTTGTCTTGTGCTTGAAGAGCCCACAGAGGCCCAGCTGATTAGATGCAGCACATAGATATATAAATACATCTTTTGGGCTGTTTCTGAAATGTGCAGCTCTGGCCAGCGCTGTATTTGAACCATGGAACTAGTCTAGTGTGTCATAAGCTGTCATCGGATTCCTGGCAGATTTTGGATCAGGAGATGACAGGTGTCTTGGATCATCACAGGCAGTGCTGTGCCCTCACTCAGGCATATAAAGAGGCCTCTGGATGGATATGTGTCCTGCCCAGCCTGGAATGGGTGGTGGCTGAGCTCTGCCTGCTGCCCACTCCTTCCTTCCCACAGCTCCTTAAACTGGGCAGAAATCCTCTGGAGGAGGGAGAGGGATTCTTTCTGTAGTGTCCCCTCCTGTGTGGGGTTGGCAGGGTTCCCAGGTGGAGCTGAGGGAGGGGGAGGTGGCTGACACCTGCCCCCTGCACAGAGCCCCTCCTGGCTCACCAGGAGCTGCAGGCAGGGAAGAGCTTGGTGCTGTTTGCTGGGGGAGGGAGTACAGGGCTGCTCCAGGAGCCTCTCTAGGACTGGTCCTGTCCTGGCTGGCTCCTGGCTTGTAACAGCCTCTGGAAAAGAAGAGCCACAACAGGCTTTGGAGGTGATGGAGTTGGGCTGTCAGACCAGTGTTGCTGAGAACCTTCCTCCACTGCCAGTGCTGAGGGGCTGGGAGGGCCCTGTGATGCTCAGGGAGCCGGTGTCTGCTCTTGGCTCTGCTCCAGACTTGCACAAGCACAGGCCAAGCCCTTCCCTCTGCTCCTGAATTCCTCACCTGTCCTTCTGGGAGAGGAGAAGCTGTAACTTCCACTTCTATGAGGTGTTGTCCATCCCTTGGGCCGTTTGGACCTTGCTGCCGGGGCAGCTTTCTCCAGCAGCAGCAGGTCTGGCTGGCTGGGAAGTGTGGCAGGGATGCTCCCACAGCTCTGCCAGGAGAGTGGGCTCACGCAGAGAGGGGCCTGTGCTGCTCCCAGAGGGAAGGACCCTCTCGACCCCACTTGAGCTGGGTGCCAGATTCCCAGCGTGGTGCTGCTGCGAGGCTCCTTGGCTCTCAGCCCAGGCCCTGAGGCTGTGAGGAGGGAGAAGTGCTGCACAGAGCAAACAAGGGGAGGTCCCTCCATGTCACCTCTCCAGCGATGCCTCAGCGGTGTCAGAAATCCCTGGATTTGGCTTTGCTGGATGAATTGCAGAGCAGGGCAGGGTGACAGCCAGGAATGAGAGCTGCTGGCTCGGTGCCCTTCCCACGGCCGGCGAGGGGCTTTGCACAGCCTCCTGCTCAGCACTCGAGTGACAGGGCAGAGGAGAAACAGTCAGGAAGCGTCAGAGAGCTCAGGAAAAAATTCCTGCTGGAAGCTTGAAGCGATCAGGATTTTCTTGGAAGGTGCAGGAGCTGTTGTGCCCCTGTCACTGTGCAAGTTGTGTTGGGGGATAGGGGCATATGAGCATCCCAGACCTCAGACTTTGGCCTGACCTTGCTCCTGGTGCTGGTGGCCAAATTTCTACAGAAATGAGGAGGTTGTGAAGGGGTGTCTGGGAAGGCAGGACTGCCACTCTGCATCACACTGTCCAGATGTGTGTTCATCTCCTCTCTTCCTGGTTGCTTTTAGGAATTCTTTGACATAAACCAACACCACTTAAATGTGCTCGGAGTGGGCCACCCCTCCCTGGACAGGCTGTGCCAGGTGACCGCATCCCACAGCCTGCACAGCAAACTCACCGGGGCTGGTGGGGGTGGCTGTGGCATCACCCTGCTGCCACCAGGTCAGTACAGCCCCTTGGGCATCATCTTCTTCCTCACAGCCTTGGGTAGGGTTGGGGTCAGGTTTGTGAGCAGAGGAATCCCTGCCAGCCTTGGTCTGGCTCTGGAGGGATGGGCGGGATGTGTCCCAGCACTGCCTGGCACTGTGGGTTGCAGTGTGCGATCCAGGGCCGATTCAGAGTGTTCATTTATGTGTGTCAGCCCCTGAGGGCACTGGCCCTGTGCCAGGGGCTGTGTTTGGAGTAGCCATGGCCCCTTCCCTCTCCCTGCAGTGGCAGAGCTGACTGGCTGCTCTTCCCTTGCTCTTGGCAGACACCTCCCCGCTGGCCGTGGAAGCAGCCAAGCAAGACTTGTGTGCCTGTGGATTTGAATGTTGGGAGACCAAGATCGGGGCCCCCGGGGTGACGCTGCACTCCGCCTCCTCTCTGAGTGCCCAAGTGCAGCAGGCGCTCGCCAGGTGCTGAGCTGCTGCAGGACTGAGCTCCTGGCACCACGTCCTCGGAGCTTTGTGTGTCCACATGCCTGGAAACTTCTTCCCGTTCTCCTGTGTGGCTGAGGGCCTCCAGATGTGGGTATGGAGCCAGTTTGGGGCCTGGTGTCGCTGGGATTTGGGACCTGGGAGCACCCGCCCAGTGGTGTTTGACCAAGGCTCTCAAAATCCTGATTGGAATTTCCTTCCTTAACTGCTATGCTAATCCCAAGGTGCAGGAAGAGAGGGGCTTGGCTGGATTCCAGGGTGGATAATGACACTTTGCTGTTTCAGATGCATGTGGTGTCTCTTCCCTCATCCCTGGTGTCCTGTGGGGGCTGGCAGGGTGGATGTGCATGGTGCTTTGACATTTTTTGGATGAGGAGCATCTTTGGCAACTCAGGGCTTGATGCTCGGGTCTCTGTGTCTTCTGGACTATATTTAATACATTTAATACATTTGGAAACCTTTAATACAGCTCTACCTTGCTATTAATTAAGTGTTGGATAATTAAAATGCAAGATAAAGCACAATTCTAGTGAAATTACTGGTTTTTACTCTTTTCCATAATCTCTGCCTGGTCTGATAAGCAGGGTCCTGTAGTCAGGCTCTGGTTTTTATTCACATGTGCAAGGTCTGTCTCAAACAGCACCTGCAAGGAGGGCAGCTCCAGGCCAAGGGCAGGCTTAAAATTCTTCCTTGTAAAAGTTGTTGTCAAGATGTGCTTGAACCAGCACATCTGTGACCCTGCCTGGTGTTTGGTTTACTTTGATGTAATTAAGATGGGGAAAGAAACCCAAACCACGTCCTCAAAAGCTCACCATAAGTTGCAGTTGTCAAACTCTAAAACCTAAATGCATTTAGACTTATTACACAAAATGTAAATGCATTTTTTTACTCCTGAAATTTTAATGAGCTGTGCCGCAGAACAGAAAGGGAAGTGGCTGAGGCCAGAATCTCTGGGAGTCATGAGCTGACTCTGAGGGACTGTGGTCTCTGCTGTATGTGCCAAAGGGGTTTTATCATCGCTCTGTTTGTCTGGAGTGGGTTTTTTAAGTGGGTTTTTAAGTGTAGCTGTGTTCAAGAATCACTTCACTCAAAGCTGAGTAATGAATTGGCAGAAATGGGGAACTTGTCTTCCCCTTCCAGCCCAGGGATAAAAAAAAATCAAATGTGAGAAGCTGAGATGTTGTAGCTCTAAACTCCCAGCATCATGGTGACCAACTTTAGTTCCCTGATCCCATGTAAAACTGTCTCTGGTTTTAATAAATCCATGGGTTTTTTTATGTGCAAAGTGTTCTTTGATAATTATGCTGGATACAAAAGGAAAAAAGCACCTTACACTGCTTCAGGAAAGCAGGTCTCAGATGCTGCCTTTCTACATGTCTAATTACAATTCCAATTTGCATCTGAGAGCGGCTTTACACTAATCACAAGTCAGAAAGGCTGATAAATAATTTACCATTTTCTAATACAGTGTAATCAATGTGAGGATCTGGGAACGTGTTGACTTTAACCACTTACATGTGTCGACTTTGTGATGTTGGCACAAAGAGATGCCAGATCCAGCACAGGGAGCTTCCCTTCAAAACAGCACGTCTGGGGCTGAGCCCTGTTGGCTCTGAGGGCTGGGGACTAGAACTGAGGGGAAATTCACAGAATGCCAGCGTTATTCAGGTTGAGAAAGCTTTCCAAGGTCATCCGAGTCCAAGCTGTGCCTGATCCTCACCCTGTCACCAACCCAGAGCACTGAGTGACACATCCAGGCCTTCCTTGGACACCTCCAGGGATGGGGACTCCAAACCTCCCCGGGCAGCGCCTGCCAAGGCCTGACCACCCTTTCCATGAGGAAATTCCTCCTGCTGTCCAGCCTGAACCAGCCACCTCTGCAGAGTTCCTCGAGCAGCGCTCATCCTGCTCTGCTCCGTGGTGGGGTGGAAGCGGTGACATTCCGGGGCAGGGAGGGCGGTGGCAGTGTCGTGGCAGGAGGGTGACACAGACACTGCTGGGATCTGCCTTCCCTGTGCCACAGGGACCAGATCTGCCGAAGTCAGCAGCTGGAGCCAGTCCCATTCTGGAGTGAGCACAGATTTCACATCCATCTGTGAGCACGGGAGTGCCCATTCCGTTCTTTCCAAACTCCTCCTTCACCAGCTCCATCAAACGCTTTTCAGGGGCACTGCTACACCCAGTGGGATAACCCAAGGGGTGGCTGGAATGTTTCTGACCCCACCTTCCACAGGGGAATCTCCCCTTCACTTACACCGAGTTACAACCTCCTGGGACACACGGAAACCATCCCTGCCCCTCCTCAGGAGCAGCTGCTGCCGTGGGACTGATGTCCCACGGGGACATGGAGTGGGGCAGAATGAGGCACAGCCCTGCCTCTCTTGTGTTTTGCTGCTTTGGAAGCAAAACTGGAGCCTGTGGAGCGTGTTCTCCCCATGGATCAGCCCCTCCTCTCCCAGGCACCCCGCGGGACGGATGTGCAGCAGGGCAGCGATTGCTGCTGAAGGATTAGCCTGGTAATTTGGCTAATTTTTCTTGAGCTTCATTTTTCACATTACGAGCTCTGCAGCAAGACTAACGAGCCTGGCTTTGCCTCTAATAGCCAGCACAGGCACGGGGAGGGGAAGCTGTGCTCCAGCCTAAAGGAGGGACTGAGAATTGAGGAGCGTGGGGGTCACCAGTGTTCAGTGACAGCAAAAAGGAAAACACTTGGTATAAAAATATCTTCGAAAATCTTCCTTGTCCTTTGCAGCCAGTGCCCAGGGCAGCATCGCTGCCAGGGTATCTCTCCCCATCCCTGGGGAATGTCCCGGTGCCCTGGAGGGCTCTGGCCCCCCTGGCACATCCTCCCCTGAGCCGGGACCCCGGTGCTCCCCGCCCGGCCCTGGCAGGCACAGATGGTATTATTGTTTGTTTGCACTCGGTGTCAGCAGTGCCTTCTTTCTGCTCCGCTGAGTAGATGCTGAGGAGGCAGTGACATTATTGGAGATCACGGAGAGAGCAGGAACAGGGTCAGGGAGAGAGAGGAAATGTCAGCGCGCAGTCACGCGGGGTGGGGGGCTGCTCACACCCCCGGGGCTCCCACTGCTCCAGGGATCCCTTCTGGGGACAGGAGGTGGCACCAGGACCCCCTGCACATCCCTGCAGGGCCAGTGCCATGTCCTTGGACACACTTGGAATGTTTGGGGGTCCCCCGGGGTGAGTAGGGACCTCCCCAGAGCCATTTTAAGGGTGATTTGTGCATCTGACACCTCCCTTGTCCCCTCTGCTTCCCATCCCCAGGGATTTCGGGGCTCCCCCATTCCCAGGGCTCGTGGGGAGCCCGTCCTCCCTGTCCCTCCCAGTCCCCCTCATCCCTCTCCCCTCCTAGCACGCTGAAGGTTTTGAAAGTTAAGTATTACCGTCTGCTTTGTTGTTGCCTAACTACGACAGACAAATTGAGAACTAGTTGTCAAAATGTCAGTGCACAACAAATCAACATTCAAAATGAGTCTCAGCGCTATGTGGTGTATAATTAAAAAAAAATCCTTTTTAGAAATTTCAGCAAGCGTTGGCTCTGCTTTATATTTGTCTGTGTGATTAATAAAGGCAGCTAATTTTCAGACTTTAAAAACAGCTAGAAAATAGCTCCTAATTACATATTAGGTTCCAAGCGGCCCCCGCTGAGCGAGGCTGGTATTGGTGGGCCAGAGAATTTGGCAGGGGCTTAATTACATTCTGAGCATCATCTAATTTTAGTTAAATGTAATGTAATCAGCAGCAGATGTCTGAAATAAAATATGAATTATGAATATGATGAAATTTCATTCTTGAATAAAAAAGTAATTTGCTATTTAGTTCATTAAAGTTGCAGAGGTTTATTAGGGAGCAGGTACACGGTGTGGCTGGGTTCTATTAAAATGATATTTCAGAGGGAGAAGGAAATTGCGTTAAAGGTGCTAAAATATTCTGCCAGGATGCTGTGCCGGGTGGGAATGAACATTTACAAAAATAACGGAGCCCTGGGCCGGTGCCAGCCCCCGGCTCCGGAGCTTCCGTTTACGCAAGGTGACGTCCCACGTCCTGGGGGGGACCCGGGATGGGCTCTGCGCCCCCTCTGTGTGTGCTGAGAGCAGCTGGGCTCTCCTTGCTGGTGGGCTCTGTTATTTCACAGAATCCCAGGATCATTCGGGTTGGGAAAGACCTCCAAGATCATTGAGTCCAAGCTGGGCCCGATCCCCACCTTGTCACCAGCCCAGAGCACTGAGTGCCATGTCCAGGAACTCCTTGGACACCTCCAGGGATGGGGACTCCAAACCTCCCTGGGCAGCCTCTTCCAGTCTCTGACCACCTTTTCCATGAGGAAATTCCTCCTGATGTCCTCCTGCCCTCCCCTGGCACACCTTGAGGCCACGGGGACAAGGCAGCCCAGCACACATTGAGCTGGGATCCACGTGCCTTATTCCAGCTTGGCCAGGAAAACAAAGCCTCAATTCTCCCATCAGCTCCGGGACCATGCTGGATCCTCCCAGGACGCTGTCTCCTAGACACCCTCCCTGCAGCATCCTCTGCACTTTCAGCTCTGAAGTTGAAATTGCTTTTCTCTATCCCTCAGTGGCCCGGGCTGACAGATCAGCATCTCCCGGCGAGGGGCAAGGATGG
Source organism: Poecile atricapillus (assembly GCF_030490865.1). Taxonomy (NCBI): domain Eukaryota; kingdom Metazoa; phylum Chordata; class Aves; order Passeriformes; family Paridae; genus Poecile; species Poecile atricapillus. The sequence goes on from NC_081264.1 coordinate 4,386,996, forward strand.
CGTGTTCATTATTTCCTTGTATTACAGATCCTGTCATTGTAATCCCTCCTGGATGCTGGGCACCAGCTTCAAGCCCTGCCCACTTCCAGGGTGCTCTCCAAGAAAACCCCGCTGCCGATTCATCCTGCACGGCAGCAAATCCCAGGGCACATCCCGACAGCTCCGGTGATGCTTTGGCACGGTCCCGGTGCTGGCGCCGTGGCACAGCCGGGCTACCATGCTCGCCAGCGTGGGTTCACCGTCCTCCCTCTTCTATTCATCAAGGGCATGACAGCTAAAATTCATTTGAAGATGAAGAAAGTGCCGGCTAATCCTTTCTGGGAGACAGTGATAGACTGGCGGCTCGGGAAGAATTGCACAGCAGTAATGAAATTAGGCTAAAACTGCTGGCGGATAGCAGATAATTGCCCTTGTCTGTCACGAGGAATAACATCTCCCAAATCCAACACAATGATTGTTAAAGTTGCAGGAATTTATTTTATTTATTTTATGGGCTCGGGGTTGGCTTTCCAAAGGTCTTTCCCAGGAAAATAAAGGAGCGGGAGCTGCGCGCTCGCCTCCCGCCTTCCCCGGGTGCTTCCACCGCCGCGGCAGCTCGTTAGCCCTGACGAAGCAGCATCACCACGATGACAAGGACACCCCGCTGGGGCCACTCCTGGGGAGTGGGAGCTGAACCAGCCGGCACAACAAGCTGCTTGGAGGAGCTGCTGGAAATGTCAGTCCATCCCCAGCTCCTGCTGACCTTCTGGTGCTTTCCAGGAGGAATCCATCCGCCGACAGCGGGTGCCTGCTTGGTGCTGGGGCGGGTCCCGGTGCCACGGTGACCACACAAGTCCCAGTCCCGTGTCCAGGCTGACCAGCAGCCATTTGTTCTGTAATTGATGGGGCGGTGGCGGCCCAGCGCGGGTGAGTGACTGCGCCGGCCGGCGATGGCGATGTTTTATCCGCTGGGGCTGGCACGGGTAATTTACTGTGCTCGGCAATAACATATTTCACTTCCCGTCTCCCAGATGAAGATTACTTGTGTTTGAAAGTGCCTGAACACACACTCAATTCTGCTTAAACGCTCGCAGCCAGCTGAGCACAGCTCAGCCCTGCGCTGGAGTGGCACAGGGATGAGGGTGGGGACGAGGATGGGGACAGGCTGGAGCACAGCCCGTGCTTCCTCTGGAGCCACTCACAGTGCTGGGGAAAACCCCCCTGCAGCACCCGGCACAGTGGCTGGAAATATTCCATCCACCTTCCCTGACATTTCGTCTGGCCGGGCGAGGAGCTCCGTGGCATTTCCGAGAGGGGCTGGGGAAAGGTCAGTGGGTGGAAAATGTTGGCAAGGTCAGTGCTCCTGCCTCATCCTGAGGCTGCTTCTGAACCCCCCGGACATCTGTGGCACAGACACCGCATGGGCTGGATGGATATCCCTTCCAGGGCTGGGTTATCCCTTCCAGGGCTGGGATATCCCTTCCAGGGCTGGGTTATCCCTTCCAGTGCTGGGTTATCCCTTCCAGGGCGGGGATATCCCTTCCAGTGCTGGGAATGCCACATGCTGTTCTGAGATGCCTGAGCCACCTGAGAGATGAGTTAGCACCAGCAAGGGGGGGTTCTTGTGTGCACCCCCAAAAACTCCCTGTGAGAGGCAGGTGTGAGTGAGGGCAGGAGCTGCTGGGGCTGCAGGGGTGAGGGGCTCAGAGCGATGGGGACGTAGCTGCCAGGGCTGGATCCCATCCAGCTCCTCCTCTTGCCAGCAGCTCTGGGTGGGCTTTGGGCAGAGCCAAACTGGGGGTGTGGAAGCCCCAGGCTGACCCCCTGTGACCCCTGGGCTCCAGGGTGGGGTGCTGGCCCCAGAGCTGCCGCTCCTCCTGCCGGTGCTGGCACGTCCCCAGCGTTCCTGACACGGCGCTGCCGTTAATGGATGCTGATGTGTCACCCAGCCCATTTGTCTTCATTTGGTGCCAGCCGGCGGCCGCAGGGACGCGCCAGGGCTGGGCACAACGCCCTGGAGCCACAGCCTGGCCCGGCAGCAGGATGGGGGAGTGGCGTGGCCAGCACAACCAAAAGTGGATGTTGATGTCTGTTCCCATTCCCAGCGAGAATCCTTGGTCGCTTTGCTGGCAGGAACTGCCAGCCTGAGACCCCGGCAGGGCTGGGGACTCCTTCCTTCTCTGTCTGTGTCACAACCTCCGTGTGCCACCGTGCCTGCTGAGCCGGTGTCCCAGGGAACGCAGGCATGGATTTGGGGGCACAGCAAGACAGGGACCAGATGGGCTGTCCCAGAGGTCCCTCCAGCTCCCCATGGCCATCATCATCCTCCCTCGGTGGGGGATGGCACCGCCACCACCGCGTCCCGCCGGATTCCGGGATGGAACCTCTCCACTGGAGCTGGGTAATTTCTGATTAAGGATTACTGTACCATCAGCCTTGGTTTGATTGCAGATGTTTTTAATTATATCGTATAAGATCGTATTATGTAATTGCATTTATCTGATTGAAGCCTTAATTGTAGGATTTCATAATGGTTTGACTGGGTAAATACACCGTCGCGTCTGTTGTCCCCCACCGAAAATTAGGTGCTTCATGTCTTTATTGCGTTATCCTGGAGAGGAGCTTAAATTGGGAAGGAAGGAATTAGGGGAGAGGGAAGAAAGGAAAGGCGAGTTTGTCATAGGACCATGGAATCCTGGAATGGTTTGGGTTGGAAGGGACCCTAAGGATCATCTCGTTCCAACCCTGTGCCATGGACAGGGACGCTTCCCACCAGAGCAGGTTCCTCTCCCATAGACAGGGACAGCTTCTTTCACTTTTCAATCCCAGAGATCATGGTTCCCTTACTGGCACAGCCACCTGGGCTCTGGAGGCACCAGCAGCCACCAGAGCTCATCCCAAACATTCCCTCCAGCCGGGCATCCCAGGGGCAGCTGCTCTTCCAAAAGCAGGTGAGGGATGGCAAAAATTCCTGTTTCCATTGATGCCAGTACACAGCAAAACAACTGGAAAGCTCTCCACCTCAATTCCTAAAAAAAAACACTAATGAGCTGCTGGCAAGGGGGGGTCTAAGCTGCTCCTCCTGCCCTCAGAGGAGGTCTCTGTGCCTCCCCCCAGCAATTAAAGGGAGGTTCAGGGTTTTGTGGGAGCCTTTTTCCCGGCTGTAATCCGCAACATGTGGTTCGCACGGAGCCTCCTGGCTAATGGGTTTAGGATTACGGGAATATGCACAAATCCAGCGGCTCGCTGTCACTCCGCTCGGCGCACTAAGGTGATTTCATTAGGATTTAGGTTTAGAGAAAAGTCTCTCTCCCTCTCTCTCTCTCCCCCCGCCCCTTCTCTCCCCTTAATATTATTTTTATTCAATTACATCAGCAATTCATGAAACTTCAAAGCCGTTTCATCAGCGCAACCCGAACGCTGCCGGATTGCGCTTGAAAGAGGGGAAGAGGAGGAAAACATAAGCTGCTGCTTTAATGGAATTACTGAAAGGGGCTTTTTAATTAAAAACAAAGGTTGGGCTGAGGTCTATCCATAATTCAGTGCCGCTGGATGTAATATCTGCCGGTGGTTTAATTTTAATAAATGTATGTATTATTAACGGTGGGATCTATATTTTCCAAGCCCAAGGAAGGCCCAGCTGTTCCCACAGGAATGGCTCTCGGTGCCATGGGGGGCACGAGGGGACACTTGATGGCCACAGGGCAGAGGATGGGGACAGGAATGGCTCTTGGTGCCATGGGGGGCACGAGGGGACACTCGATGGCCACAGGGCAGAGGATGGGGACAGGAATGCTCCTGGTGACCCCCCGGTGCCACAGGAGCTGTCACAGCCCTGAGTTAATTACCAGCAGCACCTGTGTGGATTATTCAGACAACTCCAGCCCCTCTTTTTGATGATTTACTCTTAATTAGCCTTTATTAATGAGATGTGACCTCGTCCAGCGAGCTGGTTCCTCACTGCCATCTGCCCGTCCCGCCCTGGGGTGGGACAGTGCTGTCCCCAAGGCCAAGGGCAGCCGGGTGGTGGCTGAGGGGACAATGTCACACTGTGATCCAGGTGCCACAAGGGATCCTCATCCCTGTGCAGCTCCAGCGGGATGGCACCCACCCCCCACCCCCTGCCAGCCGCCGCGTGCTAATAAAAACAAATTAACTTGTAGCAGCGTTAATTTTCCCGCATCCATCCATCCTGGCCTCATTACCAGGGCGATCCCAGGAGCCGGGGGTTTGGGCAGATTGTAATGAGGAGCATGCGGTAGTAAAAGTCCTTCTAATAGGATTTATTTACTGTAATTGTGATTCGAGGCACAGTGCCATCCCCGGCCAGCGGGGCCGGGAGGAGGGGGCGTGGAGCTGAGCGAGAATGCAGCGGAGGAGCCGGAGCTCCCTCAGGGGTCTGGAGGGTCCTGCTGGGCATGGGGCAGGAGCAGGGACTGTCCCTTGCTCCAGCAGATGTTTCCCGGAGTGTGGACACCACATCCCGCTTCCCAAACATCCCAGCAGGAGCTGCCGGGGATGGGGTCACCAATTTCAGGGTTTCCCACTGGAACTGGGATTCAGGGGCTGCTTCCATGGCACATCTCCATCCTCCTGAGCAGAGGCAGCTCGGAGATTTGGGAGGCGAGGCTGCTCCACGGGATGCTCGGGTGGTGCCGGGGTCACAACTCCTGCTCTGGTTTGGCCTCTCAACACACGCAGCGCTGGCAGATCCCCCTCTCCCGGCTGATCCCGATGCCAGGATCTGCAGCGGCTCCACTCCCGCTCCAGAACTCGTCCCGGACACTTGGAATGCCTCCCCTTGGGGTCCCCAAACCTGCTGGGAGTCCCCAGAGAAGGGAGCAGAGCCGGGAGAGCTTTTCTCTCACTCACACTTCATTATTGTTGCTAAGGAAACCTCTTCCCAGGATCTCGGCTGGAACATGTCTGCCTCGGCGGGGCCGCACATCCATCTCTCCCAAAGTGCCCTGAGAGCCGGAGCCGGTGCAGACAAAGGCGGGGATGGAGGCGGAGGCTGCTCCGGGACCACCGCTGCGGCTTTGAACCGCCCGGCCCGAGCGCGATGAGCCGCACGGAAAAGTTGTCAGGGATCATGCAAAACACAAGACAAAAAAAAAAAAAAAAAAAAAAGGAATTTGTCATTTTCTCCCGAAGTCAGCAGGGTCAGGAATTTGCAGCCATGCTCCAGGGGCTGCCACAGCGGCGGGATGAGCAGGGACACTGGGGTGGATCATCCCGCTCCCGTTTCAGCCCATCATTAATTTTGGTTCCTAGTTTATGGAGGGGACTGGTGCTCCCGGCCCCGTGTCCCCCCCGTTCCCAGCTAATGCTTCCCACTGTAGCGAGACGAGTTCCCATCGTTCAGAATGAGCGATTCCCGCATTGATTTGCAGCTTCCTTTTGATGCAGCAAGAATTTATTCCTCGGGAAAGCGCTTTCTGTAGCCATCAGGGATTATTGATGGTGTTGAACTCGCTCGCTGCCCTCTGGATTGCGGCCGGCCCCGGAGCGCTGCGGTGCCCACGGGATGGTGGGAGGAACAGGGACACGCTGCTTTTGGGGGGATGCAGCTGGGGTCTCCCTGTGTAAGAACTGCCAGGGATTGGGAAAAATATGAACAGGGCCAGGATGGCCCCAACAGCAGCGTGGTGGACACAGCACAGATCAAACCTGGTGCTGCTGTGGCACCAGAGTGAGCTCATGGCACGTGTGGCTCCATCCCTCGTCGCTGGTCATGCCATGAGCTCCTTGTGTGTCCCACACGGCTCTGCAAGGCCCGCACGGGGTGGGAGCAGCGTCTCAGCACGACTTCCAGGCGGGACACACCTGGAGTGCCCTGCATGGAGCTGCCTTTCTCCGTGTGCTGGTGGCTCCTGCAGCCCCTCAGGGATGCTCCCAGAGCCTTGGGAGTGGCTGGCCCCAGCAGGTTCCCCCTCCCTCCCAGGCTGGGTGGTCCCAGCAGAGCACAAGAACCCACAGCAGTGTGCCAGCCCGGTGCCCTGCATCCTCCAGAACCCCACACCGCAGAGGTGCCTTTTGTCCCACCCTTGCCAAGCCACTACCTCCACTTCTCCTCTTTCCCCCCTGCATTCCTCATTAAAGAGAAGACTACAGATTTCCCAGCCTGTCTCCCGGTTTTATATTGAAAAGGCTAAATGATATGCTGACACCTTAATTACACCCCATTGTCACAATGCAGCGTGGCAGTGGTGTGAGTGATATGAGAAGAAAGGGCTGCGGCGTGCGTGGCAGATCCTTTGATTCGCGCTGGCAGGTTTGGGAGCGACACAAACCGGGGGCTCGCGCCAGCGTCACCCCCGCGCGCGCCACCGCGGCGTCACCGGCGTCACCCCTGCTGCAGGCCGCCCGCTCTGGGGGACACGGCAGTGGCGCTGGCATGGGAACATCCAAGGCTGAGGGATGTGGTCAAGCCTAGAACGCTGTGGGTGGCCCCACAGCCGTCCCAGCCTGTCCCCGCTCTGTCCCCACCGAGGGCACTGGAGGCCGCGGCTGCCAGCACCGCCGAGGTTCCCTCCTTGGCAGAGACCCCAGCCAGGCAGAAATGTGCCAATTAAGCACTGGCTGCTGATTAGCGGGGGCTGGGGAATTTGCTGTGCCGGGGGAGCGTCGCCCTTCGCTACGCTCCGTGTTTGGGAAATCAGCGTCACCCGAGCGGTGGCAGAGCTGGCTCCCGGCCATCCCCACGGCGCCGCGCCTGCAGCCAGCCCCCTCCATCGCCGAGAGGCTGGCAGGCGGTGACAGTGACAGCAGTGGCGGTGGCACACTGTGCCCAGCTAGAAATAGTCCCCTTCTCCTGTTGGTTTCCCTCTAGTCCCTGCTGGCGCTGCTGTCACACGGTTTGGTGGCTCCATGGCCCCTTGTGGACTTGGCGTTGCCCTGATGGGTGTTGGGGTCCCCAAGGCTGGGTCAGGGTGCAGATGGAGCCTGGCTGTGCCTTCTGGGGGTCCCCTCCAGCTCTGTGGGACCCTGGAGGAGCAGCTCCCTGCTGTGGTGGTCTGCCTGTACCCAACGGGAGGGTGCAGGTGACACCCCTGTCCCCTGGCTGCCCCCACTGTCCCCTTTCCCTGCCACGGCTGAGGGGACAGGCTTTGCTCCCTGTGCTGCCGACCCACACCCAGGGTCGTTTCTCCTCCTCCTCCTCCTCACACCCCTGCTCTGAAAGTGGCAGCAGCAGCGGCACGTGGGCAGCTCTGGTGGCACATGGCCTGTCCCCTGTCCTCTCCCACATCCGACGAGACTGGCAGAGACAAGAGGGAAGAGCCAGGCAGTGTTTTCCATTAACAAAATGTTGCCTTTTAAAATGACACGATGTGGGAACAGACATCAAACAGGCAGACGGATCGCCCGGCGGAGAGGCACTTTCCCCATATGCATCCAGCAAATGCATTTGTTTTGGAAAATGCCATCCCAGGGGAGCGCGGGCGGGAGCGGGAGCGTGTTCCAACAACTGGAAAAGCCTTTGTAGGATCCACGGTGGAGCTGCTCACATGCCTGGGCAGCAGCACCAGGAATCCGGGCACTGCTGGGCTGGTGGCTTCCCCAGGGGGCCCTGTGTCCCCAGTCCCTGTCTCCACTCCCTGTCCCTGCTCCCTCTCACTGTTCTATGTCCCCATTCCACATCCCAGCTCTGTGTCCCTGTCCTGAGTCCCAGCTCCATGTCCCCAGCTGCACATCCCTGCCCTGCATCCCTGCCCTGCATCCCTGTCCCGTGTCCCTGCCCCGTGTCCCAGCCCTGCAGACATCGGTGACTCGAGCCAGTCACTGCAGGGCAGAGGAGAGGTTCGTGTCCCAGCTCCATGCTCCGTCCTGGACAATGCCGGGCCGTGCCGGGGGCGCACAGACCTTCCAGGGCAGTGGGTGCAGACGGGGAGAGCCTCAGGTGGGGCCAGACCCGAGCCGGCACCGCTGGGAAGGATCCAGGAGCCAATTTACATGCAAATGTCCTTATTAATCAAGGACAAGAGGAGGAATGAGCAGAAACCCCCCCAGCACAAGGGCAGAGGCTTTTTCACCGGATGCTTTTCAAAGTTGCTAATGAGGCATCAGCAGCTCTTTTCAGAGCCAGATTATTTGCTGTCTGGATTCTCCAGCGATCCCGTCTCCTCCGCTCCCAGCGTTACCCAGCCTGTCCCCAGCCTGTCCCCAGCCTGTCCCCAGCCTGTCGCAGCCCAGCCCGGCTGGAACACCGGGAACCGGAGGAAAACGGGAGCAGGGATGCGGCGGCTCCGGATGCAGTGGAAGGATAAAACCCCAGCTCTGCAGCGCCCGGGCAGAGCCGTGAGCACCTGAACCTGCTGGCTCGGTCCTGCCCCGGAGTCACTGTCCCCACGCAGTGTCCCCAGCTGTCCTCGCGTGTCCCCATCACCCCTGAGACATCCCTGCATCATCTCCTGTTGCCGGGAGGGTCTGGAAACCCTCCAGGCACTGCGCGGCCGCTCAGGGAGACTCTGTGTCCATCTGGGCCGTGTCCTTGTGTCCTCGTGTCCCCACACTGCCCGCTGTGGGACAGGGACCCTGTGGGGGACATTGGGGCTGGCAGCCTCGGTTCCCGGCCCAGCCACCCCATTCCCGGGGCCCTTTCCTCTTCCAGCGGCCCCATCCCGCTCCGCGCTGTTCATTCCTGCGCGGGGCTTTGTCTGCTTAATCTGATTTCGCGCAGTTCAGGCGTAGGAGCCTTGGGAGGGGAGGGGGAGAGCGAGCCAGGGGGGCTCGAGGGGGGTCTCAGAGGCCCCGCTGCAGCGTCCGGAGCGGGGGGGAACCTCAGTGGGTGCTTTGGGGGGGACCCCCGGGGCCGTTCTCCCAATCCGGCTGAGTTCCCTGGTTTCCACCCTGAGATGGAGCGGTTGCAGAGGCACTGGGACACCGGGACACGAACTGGGGTTGCAGGGCACCCACCCCACCCCACAGCCCACCCGTGTCCCACTGAGGGACTCCATCCCCGGGGGGGAGCCTGTCCCTGTCCCTGCTCCCAGCCCTGGAGGGGGATCTGCCAGCTGCGGAGGCAGGAGGGATGCTGGCACCTGGCACAGGGGCTGAATCTGCCTGGCCTGAGGGGCTGGGGACGCTCAGGGACACTGGGATGCTCAGGGACACTGAGATGCTCACCTGGCACTTGCAGGGACGGCTCTGTCCTCACCGAGGGTCCCCCTTTGTGCCAGCCTCGCCCTCAGCTGCTGGAGAGAATCCAGGAGCCAGGATTTCATGGATAAAACACTGGGACCGCTCCACGTCCATCCTGCTTTCCTTCCCTCTGCTGCGAGGCAGAGCCAGCATTAAAAACCACTAATAGGACACAAAAGTCATCAAAATAAAATAGACTTGTTGGGGTGACTCCCCCTGCACAAACAAACGCTGCCTGATTCAATTAACGGGGCAGTTAAGCAGATAATATTGTTAAGCAAAGCAAAACAGCCTTTTGATGTGTTAATCATCCTCGTGCCTGGAAAAAGTCACCGAAAGCAAAGAAATCTGGGCCCCCATTTGAGGGGAGGCAGCGACACAGGGGATGGCAGGAGCAGGATCGGGATGCTGGGGTGGGATGGGGATGGAGCAGGGCGGGAAGGGGTGGGTGAGGACCCGTGTGCCATCACCCACCTTTGCATGTCAACCACGTCCCTGATTTTATTTCGATTTCATTTAACTGAGGCAATTTCTGAGCAGCTCTGGGGCTGTGGCTTCCAGCGCCGGCTGCGTCGTTTCTCTGGAATTTTATACAATTTCCCAGTGGGAAAGAATCAATATTGGAGATCTCGGGCAAAAACTGCCTCTGGTTTCCTCCAGAAGAATAAAATAAAGTGGGGGTGTATGCGGAGGAGGATCTGGAGCGTCAAGGGGATATTTCAGCCCCGGTGGGTCCTTCGGGTGAACGCTGGAGCGGGCAGCTCCCCGGAGCATTCCCGCCTATTCCTGCTCAATCCTAGCGGGAATCTCAGCCTGGAGAATGGAGGAGGCAGAGGGAATGTGGGATTGCTCCTCTCCCGGGAATGCTGCAGCGGGCTCATCCCCGCGGGGAGAGCTGGCAGCACCCACGGTCCCCACAGCCCCCGCGGGGACAGCCCCGGTGTCCCCAGAGGCCACCCCGGGGACAAGCGGTGCCGGCGGGGCCTGGGGCTGTGGCTGGCGGTCCCCAGCACGGGCGGTGCCATAAATCACGGTGACACCTCCTCGGGGCAGGACGGGGCGATGACAGCGGCCATTCATCTGCGTGACACCCGCGCCGGGGCACAAACGGGACCCCAGGGGGCTGATGGTGGCATCCACGGCAGTCCCTTTGCTGGCGGCTCTTGGGGACAAGACCCTTGGGGGGATGATGCTGGAAGGGGATTTTCCCCCTGGAAGTGATGAGGAAGCTCTGGAGCATCGCCCTGTCCTGGGGCTGGAATGGGAATGGGATGAGGTGGGGACAGGATCCTGGGCAAGGATGCCGGGTGCTGGGCTGGGGAAAATTGCTGGGAAAACTCCTCGCAAAGTCAACAGAAAGTTTATTCAAATCATTCCCTCTGCAAATTGCCTCTGGAAACGAACTTGCAAGTGGTTCTGGAGCAATTGGCTGATTCCACAGGAGCCAAAGGCACAGGTTAACAGGATCAAAGGGATCCCATGGGAATCAGAAATCCCTCCAAGGAGGACGGGTGGGTGCTGCTCAGCGCCAGCCGCCTTCCCATCACCCTCCCAGCAGCAGGAATTGAATAATTGATGCAATTTGAATAACGCTGGGATTTGTAACCGTGCAGAAACTTGCAGACAAGAAGGTTGTAATCAAAAGCTGTTGGCAAACAGTTGTTTTTGTGCAGGTGGGGACGGTGCTGCAGGGATGGGGATGGTGCCCATCACTCCACCACGGCTCTGGGGCTGGATTTTGGGAAGCAAACTGCTCCCACCAAAGCACGGGGGCTCCTGCCCTGCGTGGAGCTGATTTGCTGAATGATTTCTCCAGGAATCAACAATAAATTCTTCCCTGGATGTCCAGCCAGAGCCCCCCACTCCTGCTCCATCCTCAGGGTCCCCTGAAGATGCTTTTGAGGAGTGGGTGATGGAGGAGCAGCATTCCTCCTGGAAAAGCCAAGGGAGGAGTTTTTCCTGGTGATAGATATTATCTCTCTTGGCTTCATCTCTAGGACCTCATGCTGACAATGTGGGGCTGGAGCACTCCCAGCTCCACTGGGGAACACCGGAGCTGCTCCCGCTCCCGGCTCCGTTTAATCCCCACGATAAATAACAGCACAAAAGACTTCGTGAAGTTCCCGGAGCCGCGTGTGCCGAGCAGCCTCCAGGCACTGTTTGTGAAGAGAGGTTATTAAATTGATTTTTTTTTCCCCTTTACATGCTCAATGAACATTAAAATTAAAGTTCTGCTCAGTCCCCACCCCGGGGGCGAGGAGGGGCCACGGCGGAGCAGAGGTGAGGTGTGCCCACGTGCGGGGAGCTGGAGCGGCTCCACCACGCTGGAAGGATGATCCCGGCATCCCCGAGGGCTGTGGGATGGGGATCAGTGGGGATGGAGAGGAGGCATCGTGGCCCTGAGCGCTCCCAGGAGCAGGAAATGCTGGGAGCAGAGAGCCAGCCCCGGACTGAGGAGCAGCTGCACCCGCTGAGGGCTGTCACACAGGGGTGGCAGTGCCAGGTTATGGGGTGACCCTGGCACCTGCTGGCACGGCAGGGAGGGGGGTACAGGTGCCATGTGAGGGCCAGGGCGGGGGGCTGGACCATGGCTCTGCTGCTGGCCCTGCCACCGGGGCACATCTGGGGCTGCTCAGGGCAGGTTTTGCAGCATCAGGAGCTCAGGGCACATCTGGGCGCTGCTCAGGGCACATCTGGTGCTGGAGCACATCTGGGAGCAGGTTTTGCAGTGTCAGGAGGGAGGCGAGGGGCGTCTGCAGGAGGTGACAGTCCCCTGTCCTGCTGAGGTCCTGGTGCTTAGGCTGGGGGGGCCCGGAGGACGCTCCCCACGGCCGCCCCTTCCCCCTGCTCAGCCCCATCACTCCCCCTCCCACCCCAGCCCCAAGGACTCGAATCATTGCCTAATTTAGAAAAATGACAGGGAGACGGTTTTCCACTGACACAGTCACTACTGAAAATTTACTTCAAGGTTCATTGTTGGCAATGTCAAAAGTGATGAAAACCAATAAAAAGAACCAGCACAGCATGAATGTCTGGGTGACAGCGCGCGGGGGGGGGCCCGCCCCAACCCCCTCGCCGCAGCCTGAGCCTGTACAGATAAAAGGTAATTGAAATGTTAGTTCCATTAATATTTCAGCGTGCCCCATATCTGACAGCCGCGCTCCTCACGCGCTCCCAGCCCTGTCTCTTTAGCTGCTGGGGGTGGAGGTTTCCCACAGCCCCAGCCTGGTGTGGGCATCGGGCAGGGCTGGGTGGCACCCAGGGTGTCCCTGAGTGGCACCTGTGTGATGCTCACGGTGCAGTCCTGGTCCTGCAAGAGCTTGGAGTCACCCCAGCCCCAGTGCCAGGGTCGGGTCGGAGGTGGGTGGAGGTTTCTCACAGCCCCAGCCTGGCGTGGGCACTGGGCAGGGCTGGGTGACACTGTGTGTGACACTGAGGAGCTGGGGGTGTTTGGACATCCCAACAGGATCCCTTGGGATGGGGTGTTTGCACCTGCCCCAGCCCCGCTGCTGTCACAGCCTGGAGTCTCACATCGCCCCGGCCACAGAGGGTGTCCCTGAGTGGCACTGGATGTCCCTGAGTGGCACTGGATGTTCCTGTGTGGCACTGGATGTCCCTGAGTGACACTGGATGTCCCTGAGTGGCACTGGATGTCCCTCGGCAGCACTGGATTGTCCCTGAGTGGCACTGGATTGTCCCTGAGTGGCACTGGATGTCCCTGCATGGCACTGGATGTCCCCGTGTGGCACTGGATGTCCCTGAGTGGCACTGGATGTCCCTGGGCAGCACTGGATGTCCGAGTGGCACTGGATGTCCCTCGGCAGCACTGGAGCAGTGTCCCTGCACCATGTGATGCTTCTGATGCAGTCCCGGTCCTGCAGGAGTTTGTGGTCACTTCACCAGGTGGGAGATGGGCAGAGCCACTTTTGGCCACCACTGGCACCTCTCACACCCCGCACCAGCGCTCCACATCGGCACATCTGTCACAGGGACACCTCACACGGGAACATCTGTCGTGGGGACACCTCACACCGTGCAGGGCACACCTCTCACGGGCACATCTGTCACGGGCACACCTCACACGGGCACACCTCACATCTCTCACGGGCACATCTGTCACGGGCACACCTCACACGGGCACACCTCACATCTCTCACGGGCACATCTCACATCTCTCACGGGCACATCTGTCACGGGCACACCTCACACGGGCACACCTCACATCTCTCACGGGCACACCTCACATCTCTCACGGGCACATCTGTCACGGGCACACCTCACACGGGCACACCTCACATCTCTCACGGGCACATCTCACATCTCTCACGGGCACATCTGTCACGGGCACACCTCACATCTCTCACGGCGCTCGGCACATCTCACACGGCTCAGCCCCCCCCGCCTCCGACAGCGCGTTTCATCTCTCCCCGCGCCCGCCTCGCCGCATCCTCATCTATATCAAAGCATCAGGCAAATTAAATTGTTTGCAAAGCACCGTCTGCGCGTCTGTTTTATTCCTGCTTTGGGAGAACACGACGCTGCCGCCGCCGCCGCGGCTGTGCCATTTTGTTGAGTTTTCCCTGTAATTCCTGTTCAAAGCGGCGCCGCGGCCCCGCGCTCCCGCCCGCCTCCCGCCGCCGCCGGCATCAAAGCCCACCGGGAACACGGGGGGGCTGCATTGGGGAACGGCTGGAGGGGTTGTGCGCTTCTCCTTGGATTTGAAGGATGGGGAGAAACCCCGAGCAAGGCGTCCCCTCCGGGTGACAGCACCGAGTGTCCCCCTGGGTGTCAGGGAGAGGGAGGAGGATGCTCCGTGGGGATCTGGGAAGTCCCAGCCGGCCCTGGCTTGGGCACCCGCTGCTCCATGTGCGGCCGGAGCCAGAGAAATCTGGATATCCCGACAGAGAAATCTGGATATCCCGACAGAGGAATCTGGATATCCCGACAGAGAAATCTGGATATCCGACAGGATCCCTCGGGATGAGGCCCCTGCGCCCGGCCCGGCCCCAGCTGCTGTCACAGCCCAGGGTCGCTGTCGCATCGCCCCGGCCGCCAAAGCAAACAAACAAACCCAACTCTCGCCACCAAATTGTTCCCCATAAATCCTCCGCTTCCCGCTGAGCTCCGGAAAAAGCTCTTTTTCTTCTCCATTGACTGGTGGTGGCTGGAAACCGCGCCGTGTACCAGGGCTCGGGATGTTTGTCCCTGGCTCCACGGGAGCTGCAGCAGCAGGGACAGGGGCAGACACCAAGACAGCTTTTATTGAAACTGAGCCCTTCCAGGTTGTTCCCTGCTGGGTTTTCACTTTTTCTCACTTTTATGACAAAGAATTTAATTTTTATTTTATTTTTTTTTAATGGGGTGGCAAATCCAGTGTGCACCCAAGGTGTCCCTGGGGTGATGGAGAGTGCCTGGATCCAGGCCTTGCCAGGGGCACCTCCCTGCTGGGGGCTGAGGGATTATTTGTGTTGGAAAAAAGCAGATTAAAAGCCCAGAGAGCAATTCTTTGCCGCTGAATTGCAAACGTGCTGTGTGCAGCGGGAGCTGCTGCAGTTGTCTTGGTCCTGAGCCATGGTAATTGTATTCTATGAAATATTTATTCATTTTCATTTCAATTTCATTTCCAACATGTATTTCCTATAAAATGATGTGGGGGGGAAAGGGAAAAAAAAAAAAGAAAAAGAAAAAAAAAAAAAGAAGAACCCGCCCTGGATACATTTATCATCATCACAGGTTCCTTGCCAGAGCTCCCTGAAGGGGCACCACCGGGCAGGACCACACAGGCTGCCAGGGCTGGTTTTTCTAAAAACTTTAAATGCCATTTTTCATTCTGCTGGGAGCCCATGGGAGCTTTGGGGGTGCTGGACATTCTGGATCCCAGCTCCTGGGAATTGTATGGCATCGAATGGAGCACAGCTGGGCACAGGAAAAGCACCTGTGGGTGATGAAACGCCCCTGTGCAGAGTAAAATACCCCTAAACACCCTAAAATGAACCTATAACACACTGAAATATCCCTGTGCACACTCAAAGACCCCTGTGCTCTTTAAATACCTGTTTGTATCCTAAAACACACCAAAATACTCCTGTGCAGAGCAAAATCCTCCCATACACAGCAAAATATTCCTATGTGCACCAAAATATCCCTGTGTAACCTAAAATACCCCTGTGCACCCTAAAATGCTCCTGAGCACAGTAAAATACATCTATACACCCCAAAATATTCCTGTACACCCTAAAATACCCCCGCGCATCCCTGCACACATTAAAATACCCCCATGCAGTGTAAAATATTCCTGTACACCCTAAAATATCCCTTTAGACACCAAAATATTTGTGCCCACCCTAAAATCCCTCCCTGCAGGCTCCTGGCTCAGTGCCAGTTTATATTTCCCGAAATATTTATGTGCACCCCAAAATATCCCTGTAGACACCAAAATATCCCTTTAGACACCAAAATATCCCTTTAGACACCAAAATATTCGTGTCCACTTTACAATGCACCCCCTGCAGCCCCCGGGCTCGGTGCCAGGCAGGTGCCCGCGGACATTTCGGTCACCTGCCGGTGCCACCCCTGTCCAGCCCCATCCATCCTCCTCCTTCATCCATTCCCAGCTTTTCCCGGGTGATTATTCCCAAGCTTCTGCAGTTCCCGCCTGATAAACAGTTGATTACTTCTCCTCCCAGCCCCGTGCCCGATTTGCATACAATAAATATCGCCCTCGGAGAGCCGAGCCCGGCTCATGCCTTATTTATGAGGGATAAACCCGGGATCGAGTTTGCATAATCAACACGTATTTAATTTGCGAGCTCTTCCACGCGGGTTCGGGCTCTAATCAGGCTCCGCGCGCCGCTGACAATCAGGGTGGAAATATCTTCATTAAGGGCTGGCAGGTTCCGGAGCCAACGGGAAAGCGCCAGACCTGGAATGCCAGACCTGGAATGCCACAAGCCAGGGCTCCCCTTCTCCCCCACTCCCAGGAATTTCCCTTTGCTGCCTCTACACCAGATTTTTTTACTCTAATTTGGTGACTCTACTTCCTCCCGCATGCTAATATATGCAAAAAACCACCGGGGCTCCTATTAAAATGCCATGAAAATGTAATGAAATTAATGTTGGCAACAAATATTACCTAATGGAAGAGCCTCCGGGAGAAGGATAAAAAAAAAACCACAAAAAAAAAAACCAACCGAGTGCAAATATATATTTGCACATATTTAAAGGCCTCTGTCAAGTAGTTTAGCTCCACAGCTTGGATGTTATTAAAAAGGAGAGGGAGGGAGCCTGGTGTTTTCCAAGCCCAACACAAGCGGAAGGGCTTCCATGAATTATATTTTTAATTTCAGTGGGAAGTGGGGCTGGCATGGCTGGGATGCTCTGGGTGCTGGATGCAGGTGGAGAGGTGGGAACTGGGCTGGGGAGGTGAGCAGGGCACGCTGCATCCCATCGTGTCCAGGGAGAATTGTATCCTGCCTGGAGCATTCCATGAGAGAACCACACCCAGAGGCTGTCCTGGATATCCAGGGGGAATCCCATCCTGCCTGCTGAGCATCCCATTCAGTGAGTATCCAATGCCATGGATATCCCACCTGTTGGACATTCCATCCACTGAGCATCCCAAACATCAGGCTTTGCGTCCATCCATCCATCCATCCATCCATCCATCCATCCATCCATCCATCCATCCATCCATCCATCCATCCATCATCCATCCATCCCTCCATCCATCCATCCATCCATCCATCCATCCATCCATCCATCCATCCATCATCACACCCACTGGGCTCCAGCTCCAGCAGGGATTGACAGGGACCAGCAAGGCTTCCCGAGGGAGGGGACAGCCAATTATCCCTGTTTATTAATTTGGGTGTTCATACTCCAGAGCCACCCGGCAGTGACAGCTCATTATGAGCTTATCTCTCACAGAGGCTACTCCTCGTGGGCAATTACAGCACCTCCGATTAATTCCTCTTTAAAGGAGCCCTGGCAGCTTCTAAATTTAAGATTTGTTTTAAAAAAAAAAAACAACCCAAGACCTGAGAGCCAATATTCCCATTAATTATGTTACATTTGGGGTTTTTTTTGCCATTTTACAGCAGACACGGTGTGTTTTCCCTCCAGGCTCAGCAGAAGTGGTTTGAAAGTCTCTGTAAAGAGAAATTTTCCTGGCCCAAAGTTTGGGGACAAGCCTGGAGCAACATGGTCTAGTGCAGGGTGTCCCAGCCTCTGGCAGGGGGTAGAACTGGATGAGATTTAAGGTCCCTTCCCACCCAAACCAGTCTGGGATTCCATGATTCCATTATTGATGGCTGGAAAACACCAGCGTGGCTGATGAATGAGGCGTTGGGGGCTGGATGATGCCCACTCCTTTTCCCCATCACCCTGGTGTCACCCTGACTCAGGACATCACCAGCAGGACAGGGCAGGAGGGGAAAATCCCTGAAATCCTGGGAAACTGAAAACTGGGTAAATGCACTTGGACCACCCTGTCCACAGGAAAAGGAACAACAGAGGTGGAAGCTCCCAAAGGTAAAGTATTGAAGGACCCCCGAGCTGTTCACCAGTTTTCACAGAAGTAATTGTGAATGCCCTTTATTTCTATCTTTAGCACACTTTTATAGGGTTCTACAGGGTCTGCGGGCAGAGCAAGCTACTATTGGCTAACACACACCGTTTACATTTTTTCTCTTACACACAGGGATATTGTTTTGCTTTACTCTCTCTTCTGCATGAAGGTTTCAAGGACTGTAGCCCTTAATATTACAACTTATTTCAAAGGCTGGTTTGTGCATACAGGCCTCTACTAATATATAAAATATAGCAACAGTTCCCCGCTCTAGAACCGCTCTAGAACCGCTCCCCACTCTAGAACCGCTCTAGAACCACTCTAGAACCGCTCCCCACTCTAGAACCGCTCTAGAACCACTCTAGAACCGCTCTAGAACCGTTCCCCGCTCTAGAACCGCTCTAGAACCGTTCCCCGCTCTAGAACCGCTCTAGAACCGTTCCCCGCTCTAGAACCGCTCTAGAACCGTTCCCCGCTCTAGAACCGCTCTAGAACCGTTCCCCGCTCTAGAACCACTCTAGAACCGCTCTAGAACAGTTCCCCGCTCTAGAACCGCTCTGGAACCGCTCTAGAACCGATCTAGAACCGCTCTGGAACCTATCTAGAACCTATCTAGAACCAATCTAGAACCGTTCCCCACTCTAGAACCGCTCTGGAACCGTTCCCTTGCTCTGGAACTGCTCCAGAACCGCTCCAGAACAGTTCCCTATTGAAGGACCCCCGAGCTGTTCACCAGTCTTCACAGAAGTAATTGTGAATGCCCTTTATTTCTATCTTTAGCACACCTTTTATAGGGTTCTACAGGGTCTGCAGGCAGAGCAAGCTACTATTGGCTAACACACACCGTTTACATTTTTTCTCTTACACACAGGGATATTGTTTTGCTTTACTCTCTCTTCTGCATGAAGGTTTCAAGGACTTTAGCCCTTAATATTACGACTTATTTCAAAGGCTGGTTTGTGCATACAGGCCTTTACTAATATATAAAATATAGCAACAGTAAAGGGCGTGGGAGGGGTTGATCCCAACCTGGGAGCACGAGGGTTTTGTATGGGAAAATAATTCAGACAAAAAATTGTGGAAGGTCAAACCAACTGACAGTTTGCTTGGAAATGTGAATATTTGGGATTTATCTTTTTTTTTTTTTTTTTTTTTTTTTTTAATTTCAAGTTAAGCCTTCGCAAAAGCCTTCCCGTAGTTACAGTCATATATATAAATACGATGCTCTATTTTTATACTTATATCAAAATGAAGCTCACTTTCAACCATCAGCACATCCAGAAAAAAAAAACAGCAGCAGAATTCCGCTTGGGAAGCATCTGGATGAAAATCTTTGAGCCACCTGCCCTTGGAGCCCCCAAACCTCCCTGGGGCGAGGGGTTCACTGTAC
This sequence comes from Poecile atricapillus, assembly GCF_030490865.1. NCBI lineage: Eukaryota > Metazoa > Chordata > Aves > Passeriformes > Paridae > Poecile > Poecile atricapillus. Next base: position 4,406,072 of record NC_081264.1, read on the forward strand.
ATTTTAAAGCCCAATTCCTCCCTGCTTTGCCTATCTCTCTTCCCAAGTCCAAAATAGCTCCAGCGGTATCCGCTCGGCTCTTCCAGAAAGGATTGTTCAATATTTCTCCGCGAGCTGTGGGATGTCTGCTGTTAGTGAGCACATTAAACAGGGGTATAAATTCGTAATGAGAGCCCTGAAATGAATGGCTCTTATCATTTATGGATGGAATAATTAAAGATACTGTACTTGGAGGTTTTACATGGGCCTGTAAATTGTCAGCCGTGAAAGCAGAGAATCAGGAGAGTTGGAACAAGCTCAGGCTGGGCAGTGGAGGTGGCACTTTGGTGCAGTCAGAGCTCAGGCACCCTGGAGGATGCCAGCCGTGCTCTGGGGACATCCTGGTCCCTGTTCATAGTCCCCTCTTCCCAGCTCCCAGAGACAGCCAGCCATGGCTGTCAGAATTTGAGGATTTAAGCTTTTTTGGTGACTTTCCTGCCCTTGGAAATCTCCTGCTGGCAGAGCCAGCGCTGGGGCTCCCACCTGCTGCTCCACCCCGGTGTCCAGGGCTGGCAGGGCTGCGGGGGATGCTCTGCTCCGGCATCCCGGGGCTTTGGGATGGGATTCCCTGGCAGTTCCATGCCCAGCCCATGGGACACCCCGTGGGGCGGTAGGTGCAGGGGCTCACCAGCCCACCCAAGCCCCCAGGATACCCCAAGGGGCAGAACCACCTCTGCCAGCACCTCGTCCTATTTTAACTCCGATCATCTAAAATACTGTAACTATGGCAACGGCTGCAGGTGAGACTCATTACAGTTAATCCTCTAATTACTAACTACCTCTTCAATCAGTTGTAATTACTTTGGGGACACAGTTAACCTCTCATTAGAAACGCATGGCCACGTTTTACCAAAAGCACAAACAGTGACATGCCTGGTAATTTAGCACCGCGGCACTCAAGGCCACTCTCCGGCTTTTATGCCGGCACAATCTCATCCCTGTCATTAACCAGGAATGGTTGTCATGACAATTAATCATTCAATCCCTCATCAGCAACTTTTGCCAAATGTCACCCTGCTCTTGATCAAATGAGAAGGGAAAATTAAATGAATCAATTCAGCACCTTGGCATTTGTAACTATTTTTTTTTTGGGGGGGGGGGGGCGGGATTGGGGGTAAATTGGCGGTGGCCCAGCAGCCACAGAGCCACGCTCTGTCCACGTGTAGGGGTCTGGGAGCCTGGCCTGGGGGGTCCCGAAGGAGCTGGGGGTCACTCCTCATGCCTCGGGGCTCTATGAACTGATAGTCCCACCCTGCGGCCACCATGGCACTGCCAGCTCCTGCCACGGCCACCCAGGTGTGCTGTGCCCAGATGTGCCAGGGTGATGGCTCAGCCAGCCTTGTGACCTCCAGAGCTGAGCAGAGCGTCCCTTCCTCCGCCGTGCCCCAATTTTGCAAACAATCCTCTCTCCGATCATTTTCCTTTTAAACCTGTAATTAGCTGGAGTCATTCGCTGCATGCAAATCCCAGCCCTTAATTACCGGCACTAACCTTGAGCTGCGCTGGGGTTCCCAGCAGGCTCAGCCTCACGGCCCTGCCAGACCCCAGCCTGACTTTGGGGGTTCACAGGGGGTCAAGGGGCTGCTGTGGCTTTGTTCCCACAAAAAAGGTGTTGGGATCTCAGCGCTGTCAGGCAGTGACAGCTCTGCACCTTCCCCTGGGCCCTGGGAGAGCTTGTGGAGCCTGTGGTGGGGTACAAGGCTCACAAATACCCATGGCACTGCTCGGGGCTTCATTTGCAATTTTGGGGGGCTGGGAAGGCATGGGGTGGTCACCCAGCTGCAGAGACCCCAGGGAGGTAGATTTGGAATGGTTGTAGATTTGGGATGGGTGTAGATTTGGGGTGGCTGTGGATTTGGGATGGGTGTGGATTTGGGATGGCTGTGGATTTGGGATGGGTGTAGATTTGGGGTGGCTGTGGATTTGGGATGGGTGTAGATTTGGGGTGGCTGTGGATTTGGGATGGGTGTAGATTTGGGGTGGCTGTGGATTTGGGATGGGTGTAGATTTGGGATGGGTGTAGATTTGGGGTGGCTGTGGATTTGGGATAGGTGTAGATTTGGGATAGGTGTAGATTTGGGATGGCTGTGCATCAGCAGGGCCACGTTTTGGGGCAGAGGTTCATCAGTCCTGGGGGCTGGCAGAAGGTCGCCCCTGGCATCGCAGGGCACCCACACTCTCTTCCCAGAGGGGATCTGGCCCCCACAGAGCACGGCTTTGGGGGGATGCAGCCACGATCCACGTGCCCTGCGATGGGAGGGGAGCCGGGGGAAGGGGAAGTTTCTCTGCCACTCGATTATAGGAGATTGTAAAATCGCATTAGGGAGGTTGGCATTTCAAGCCTGATGCGTTTGGACAGGGTGTCTCTCCCCGGCTCGGAGGGATCGATTATCCATCAGAGGGACAGCGGGCTGGAGCTGGCAGTGCACACATCTCCCAGCTCCCATCGGCATCCACAGCCGGGCAGGAGCTGGGGCAAGGGCCAGGGGGGCCCCCAGGGCACCTGGATCCGGTGTCCCCCTGAGCAGGGCAGGGACAGGGTCCCAGGGAAGGTGGGTGTCCCTGTGCTGGACAGTGGGATCCGGGGTTGCTCCCATCCCCACGGCGGTGAACAGCCCAGCCCGGCACTGTTTTAGTTGGTAACCCGGATTGTGAATTCCCGTCCTGGTTGCTCACACGTTGTGACTCCGTTCCTGCTCACAATCCCTCCTGCGTGACCCGTTTGATGCCAAAAACCCCTGGCACAGGCACCAGCACCCGCTTCCCTCGGTGCCTCCACTGCCGTGCCAGGAGCAGGGCCCCGCTCGCTCCCCAGACCGGGCGCGGCTGGGTGACACCGTTCAGTGTCACCTCCCCGGGATGATGCGGGAAGTGTCACTTTGCCTTGGGCTCACTTCTTTCCGCTCCACGTCTCACCGCAGCCAGGATCTGGCGCCCCTGAGGTGTGGGTGGGGATGTGGGGCTCCAGGGAAGGGGCTGGTTGTAATATTGGGGTGTCCTCCAAGGGCCAAATCCCCCTGGATCCAGGGAAACACCGGACGGCTCCAGGCACCATCCAGGCACCTACCGGGTGCCGGCATCACCCTTCCCACCCCGGCTGTCCCGGCTACCCGTGAGCCCCTGATTAATTCCCTGAAACCTGCAGTGCGCAAATGAGTAATAATCCCAGCAGCGCTAATTGCTGAGCTGTGTCCTGACAAATTGATTTGCGCTGTGTTAACATCGCACGCCCGGCCGGCCCCGCGCCCACCGCGCCGGGGTCACTCCGGCCTGCCGGGGGCACATCCCGGAGCCACGGCACGGATGGCTCCTTCCTCCCCTTCTCCTGCCCTCCCCGGGGTGGGAAAAGACTGTGGGTGAAACCAGAGCATCACTCAAACCCCCCTGACTTTCACCCTGTTTGTTCTCAGGGGGTCTGTCGTCTGGACAGCGGGAGTTTCCAGAAATTGGGCAGGAGCGGGGCAGGAGCTGGGAAGGAGTTGGGAAGGAGCCCGGGGCAGGAACGGGACAGGAACGGGGCAGGAGCTGGGCTGGAACCCGAAAAGAGCCCGAGGCTGCGCCGCTGCCGCTCGCTCTTGTCAATTCTTTATGGCGCTGCATCTTTAATAGCTTTACAGAGCCCATTTAATGTGCTCCCAGACATGAAGTGCTGTCTAATCAGCACATTTAGGAGAATTGCCCACATCCTGGTCTCGCTGCCATAAAACAGTGCCCACAGAAGCATCTGTAATTAATGTTTTTTTTCACTCGCTCTCTCTCTCTCCCACTGAATCAATTTATAAAGCGCGGACTTCCTCTGCGCTGGAGCTTTTAGGCTGTTTTACTCCGGCAGCCGAGGTGACTCGGCAGCGCTCGTCAATTAAGCAGCTGTGTATAATGGATGCTTCAGAGTAAAAAACACAGCCTGATTCCCAGAAATGATCAATGCGCATTTTTCTCACAAAAAAACCCAGGCTCACACGTCCCCACCGGGCTCCGCTCAACCCCCGGGGCTCAGCGGAGCCACCGAAAGGGAAAGGGGGGGGTGGGTTGGAAAAGAGATGCTCCCTGCGCCTGCTTTTGGAGTGGGAAATTAAAAACGGGATGAGAATTAAGGACAGAGATAATTAGTGTCACCCGCTGGGCAGGACCTGCCTGTTGCCACCCAGAGCGGGGACGACGTCTCTGGGGAAGTCACTGGGAGTCCTGTGCTGGAGGAACACATCAGTGAAGCCACAGAGGGTGGGAGGGAGCATTTCGGGACCCCCAGGGAGTTCCGTGAGGTGTCACAGCCCCCAGCCCCGGCCAGGGAAAGTTTACAGGTTTTTATTGCCGGAGGTGGCTGCTAATTGGGAAGAAGGAAATAAACCGGGAGTGAAAGCGGGGCTGGGCCGGCAGAGAGGGGCCAGTCATCCCCCTGTGCCCCATTTTGGGAGACTTCAAAGCCGCCCGACGGACAAAGGCGCTGCCTTTGCTCTTTGGCCGTGCGGATCAAAGCCCGCGGCAGGAGGGCACGGAAAGCTCACGGAAAGCTCAGCCATGCGCGGGGCCCGGAGCCTGGAGATGCCCGGCACCATCCAGAGCTGCCACCTCCTCCCTATTCCCATGGGATCCCCACTGCCGTGGGATGCAGCAGGAGCCAAGGCCTCCCGCACCCCATGGTGGCCATGTGGGTGTCCCCATGTGTGTCCCCAGGCATGGGACAGGGTGCTCAGCACCATCCGCAGGGGCTCGGGGCTGGGAAGGCACCCCGGGGTGATGAGGTGGGGTCAGGAGTGTTTCTCCCAAACAAGGGCACCCCCAGGTTTTGGCACCCAGCTCCGAGCCGCCCAGCGGGACAGCGGCCGTCCCGTGGAAACCTGCTCCGAAATGGAAAACTTATCATGGTGGTTAATTGCTTTTAAGCAAAGACTAATTGGGATTGTACACCTGGGCACCGTGCTAGTTTCTGAGCCATAATTGGCCTCAAAACTGGGAGAGGGGGTGGCGTGAGTGGGCTGTGAGTGGCGGGATGCTGGGAGCACGTTCCTGGGGACAGGATGCTGCCAGCGGGGTGCTGCCAGATGACTTCCAGGAGAGGGACACTGGGAGCAGGGTTCTGGGAGTGGGATCTGGGAGCAAGATGCCGCAGGAGATGGGGTGGTCCTGCCAATCCGCCGGGCTTGGCAGCCCTCGTGTGGGAGCCCTGCCAGGCTCCCGCTATCCTGGAACAACAAAGCTCTTGCCCAAGAGTGCTGTGCCTTTTCCAGGAGGGATTTCAGGGCTGGCTCCATGCAGAGCCCGGCTCGGGGGCACACAGAGCCTGATTTGCACGGTCCTGGTGTCGCACAAAGGCGGAGCCGTGCTGATGGTGACGGATGTGCTGGCTCTCGGTCACCGAGACCCGGCTGCCTAATCCCCAGCCCCAAGCTGAGGATGGTGAGGATGGTGAAGATGGTCCCACGGAACAATCACAGCCCAAGCAGGGTTGGAGATGCCCAGTGCTCCCAGCTGGGCTTCCAGGGAAAACCAAGGTGCTGCAGAGAAAGCATTTAAAAAAAAAAAAACATGAGAAAATCCTGATTTAAATTGACTGCTGTGGAGGCAATGGGTTTGGGCATACCCTGCTGAGGACAGGTCCCAGTGCCAGGCAACAGGGACAGGGATGGCACGGATGGATGGCAGAGATGCCAAGATGTTCCATTTCTCCTTCTCTGGAATTCACCATGTGGTAATATGCTCCTTGTGCTCTCCACATCTCCATTAATCTTCCTTGGTTGCTGCAGGTCATCAGGAAAGGACCCCCAGGTCCTGAGAAGCCAAAAGGAGCAGAGGGGGCAGGAGGAGCTGAGCCTGGTGGTGTCCTGGCCACAGTGCCACGGCCAGGCTGGCCAGGGGACTCAAAGATGCCTTCCCAGAGGTCATGGCTCAGCTGTAGCTCCTCATGGAACCTCATGGAAATGGGTTTGCCTGCAGCAATGTGCCAAAAATTAATATGCAAGTGGAAGGATCCTTCCCCCTGGAGCGGGTTGAGTGAGGGGAACACAAACCCGGCGGCTGCCACGGGAGACGACGCTCTTATCAGAGCAGCGGCACCGACAACCCAGCTCTATACATTTTTAATAAATCATTTGAAATTCCTGACTGTCAGGAGGATTGAATCGGGTGCTTCCCTGGCTGAAAGGCCGAGGGGCTGTGCCAGCTCTCCTGGCAACTCTGATGGGGGTACAGGGGTTCTGGTCACACCCTGTGGCATTGCTTGGAGCTGCTGGTTGTCGCTTGGTGCCCTGGGCACTGCTCTGTCCCACTGTGGAAGGTTCAGGGATCATTCATCTTCCTTCACCCACCACAGTCTGTGTCTTCCATGGTGCTGGGGCTGCTGACAGCCCAGCAGGGCTGGGAGCAGCACAGGGGAGATGGGGAACCTGCTGAAACAAGCAAATTGCAGCGATTCCCCTTTTCCAAATGTCAGCAGATTTGGAGGGGAAAGAAGCAAATAAGTTAAAGGTGAAGATCTCCTGGGAATCACCAGCTCGCTCTGCTTTCCTTCCTGCAGCTCAGTTTCCTGGGGCTGCCCCCCTTGGCAGGGACCACCCTGTAATCCAGGCTGGCAGCACATCCCAGCACTGCTCCATAAATGCAGTTAAACACCACAGTCGAACCTTTTGGGGCAGAACGAAACTGGTTAGAGAGCAATGGGAGGGAAATGAAATATTGGCATGGGGGGGAGGTAGGGAACACCACACACAAGGGATGGGGCAAGAACAAGCCCAGCATCACCATCAGGCTTGGCCCTGATCATGTCCTCTTCCAGGAACTGGTCACTCACAGAGCCAAAAGGTTTTGCCAAGGAGCTGGAGAATTCCCTGTGATGGGCTCTGAGGCCCTGGCATCCTGGGAACCAGCAGGGAGGAGGTGGTGCCCACAGCAGTGAAGGACAACACCCAGCTGTGCCCACCAAGCCCTCCCTGGGAGCAGCACCTTTGCTCTGCCCACAGAGGGTCCCCTCTGCAGCCAGAGCCTGGGGACCCCCCCGAAACCTCTTGGCCTTGCCTCCACCCAGTGATGCTTTTGAGCTCTCCAGCACAAAGAGGCTGTGGGACAGCCCTGTGCTGGATATGAAACATCCCCAGGGGAGATAAAACCAAATCACCTGTCAGTCAGCGCCGTATCTCAGCTGGCATCAGAGCCTCAGGACTAACAGGGATAGAAAAACTCCACAGGCTGGAGTTGGCTCCTCCTTACACTGCTCACCCTGCTCACAAGGGCTTTCACCCAAGATTTTGGTGAAATAGATTGAATTTTTAACAAAATATCATCAGGAGGGAAGAAAAAGGCACAGGATCTGCTCGGCCACTGGAAGGGCAGTGAGAGCAGAGAGTGAGGACACAGTGACCTCGGGATGCTCCCGGCCACTGCTGGGATGCAGGGCTGGGGCAGGGCTGGGGCTGCTGCTCATCTCACTCCAGTTCCAGGAACACATGGATATTTCTGCACCCCCACAATGTGGGGGCTGTGGTGTTCCCTTGGTGCTTTCACAGGATGGGAAGGGTGCAGAGGGCTCTTGCAGGAAGCTGGACTCTGCTCCTTGTGTTGGAGCTGGGAAGACCCTGAGGGGAGTCACAGGAATGATGATCCATCATGTGCCAGCGACCCGGACGGGGATATTTTTAAGCAGGGAATAAAAATAGACTCAGGCTGGCAGTGAGCACTCGCTCCCAGCATTGTTGTCAAAGGGGCTGGGGGCTGGGAGGGGGGGCAAGATGGACCCCAACCTCTCATTCCATCCAGCCCACCCCTCACCCCACACCCTGATCCCCCTACCATGGATCCTGGCTTGCTCTCGGGGTGGCTTTTGTGTCACCACCTGCACCCTGGGGACTGTCACCCTGCCCAGGCCAGCTCCTGGCCCTGCAGATGCCAGGGTGGTGTTGTGGGGCTGCCAGTACCCCCCAGAAAATGCTGCCTGATGCACTGGGAGAGGATGCCTGGGGCCCGGCTGGAATGGGGATTTGTTTCAGCTGAATAACTTGCTGAATCTATAAATAAACTGGGGGGAAGCAAGTGTAGAGCACGGGAGCTTCTGCCTTGCTGACCCTGCAGCACCCGAGGCAGCTGCCCCCAAATGCTGCCCAGCTCCACCTCTGTGCCCACCCACGGCACCTGGGGGGACAGCAGGGGGGATGCTGCTGGACACAGCTCCTTGCCCAAACAAGAGCTTTCTGAGCCTGGATCAGCTGCCTGCCCTCTGTGCCCTCCATGCCCTCTTTGCTCCCTGGATCCAGCTCTCCCAGCCTCCCCCAGCACTCGGGGAACTTCTGGCCCTGAGGACCCCCGCAAGGAGCTGTAAGGGATCAGTTTTTCCCTGTGGGCAAATTCTGCTCTCACTCTGGTGAGATTTGGGATCCAGGATCACAGGGCGAGGGGCAGCAGATCCCCTGTGCCACAGCAGCAGCTTGGAGAGACCCCCCCCACTCTTGCCTTCCTTCCTCCTCCTCCTCCTCCTCTTCACGCCTGGCTGCCCCTGGCCGTCTCACTCACTCTGCTCTCCATTTGCTTTCCCAACAGATGTTGGTGTCTCTCCTCTAACGAGCATTTTAATGCTGGAATCTCTCTCTCCCCTCTCACTGGGAAGGAAAAACCTTGACATCTCCCATCAGCTTCAAAGTCCCTCACTCCAGCGCCCTGCACCCCACCAGTGCTCCGTGTCCTCCGCATGGTGCTGCCATGGCACAGTTTGTGCCCCCCGTGTGTCCTCACCTGGAGCCGCCTCTTAGACCCCCATCCCCTGGAGTTCTGCACTTGGAAAGAGCTGGGAGCTGGGGGAAGCCTCTAAGGGTGCAGTGGGAATGGGAAGTGGGGTGCTGAGCCAAAACCAGACATGGGAAAGACCCACTGGAATGACAACAGCACCAGTGGCACCGATAAACCTCAGTGGGGTGGGTGAGCATCCCTACACCCCTGCATCTCCTGCTGTGCCATTAAATATAGGCAGGAGCTGGCAGGGAGGTGAAGGTGCCATTTCCCCCTCCGTGTCCTTCATCATCCCTTTGTGTCCCCGCTGCCAGCACGGGAGGGCTGTGTGCGGGGCAGGAGCCAGCGATCCCAAATATTGACGGCGGCCCCGATCAATGCTATCTCCTCTTTCCATGCCTATGAGCTCATTGATTTTTTTTTTTTTGTTGTTGTTACCTCTGTGTTTATGTAATGTCTGAACTTTGCACAACTGAACCGTTTAATGTGCAGAAAAGAGCCCTGTTGCCATGAAAACGGACCTGCAAATGACAGCACGGATGCGGAGATATCCCTGTTTTATTGGGCCATACGGAATGGATTTTAACCTTGATAAGTCAATAACTTTTCGTACAAAAAGAACGAGAGCAGATACAGCTTTCAGAACCTTGAATGCATTTAAAGCAGAGAGTAATGGCCCGGTTTTAATCCCCGGGAAATCTTTCTCATTCCGAGGGCCAGGCATTGCCAGGGCAGAGTGACATTTTGGGCAAAGAATTACAGTGTGCATTTGTCAGGATGAGAGATGGAGACGCTCCATGCTCCAAATTGCCAGTGCTGGTCAAAAATAATGATATTAAATTAAAGGGATATCGTTATCTGAAAGAGCACAGAATCACAGAGAAGAATCAATGAATGGTTGGAGTTGGGAGGGATATTAAAGCTCATCCTGTTCCAGTCCCTGACATGGGCAGTGACACCTTCCATTAGCCCAGGTTGCTCCAAGCCCAGTCCAACCTGGCTTTGGGCACTTTCAGGGATGGGGCAGCCACAGCTTCTCTGTGCAACCTCTGCCAGGCTCCCCCCATCCTCACAGATAAGAATTTCTTCCTCACACTTAATCTAAACCTACTCTCTGTCAGTTTGAAGCCTTTCCTGTTGTCCTGTCACTACAGGACAATCCCGTGTTCTTCCTGTTTTGAGAGCATGGAAAACTTCGGGTGGGCTCCCCAGTGCCTCAGGGGAGGGACTCACCCGCCGCCACCCCAGACGTGCTGATGCATTATTTATTTGTGCTAAAGCAGGAGGACTTTTAAAAATCTCTCTCCTCCAGCTTCCTCCCTGCAATTCAATCCCTCTGGAAGTGTCAGTGGAGCCGGTCTCACTTTGCAGAGCTCATTCATTAGCAGATTAAGGCTCTCCTTGTGTTCCCAACATCGCTGGGGGAAATTTATGTTCCGGCAAAGTATTCACGGGTTCCCTGAATCACAAAAGTGTTTCTCCTCTGTAAAGTCTTCAAAAAAAAAAAGGAGAAAAAGGATGGAAATGGGGAGGTCAGAACTGCTTTATGGTATCTCCTTGAAGGCAGTGCCAAAACACCCACCTTTTGAAGTTTGCTATTCCGGGACGGATCTCTTCCCTGGCAAAGACGCCTTCACCCTTTCAAGTCCTTGTGAGCGACTTCAGGTGGCTAAAACATTTTCTGAGAAGAATGAAGGCTCCTTTTTATATCTTTTTTTCCCCCCCCGAATAAAGAGCAATCTTTCTTCCTGCCTTCTTAATAGCTTTGATTAAATTATCTCTGAAAAATCTAAGTGCTGTTCGCAAATCTGTAATGGTTTTATTCTTATCTCCGGCCTCTATTGCGACGTGGGGAAGCAGATAAATAAGCTGCAGAGAAGGTATAAAACTGCACCAGAACCTGACAGAGAGATGAGCTAAAAATGTTTGAACTGAAACAAATGAGCAGTATGAATAGCCCTGCTCTGAGAGAGAATTTATTCAATATAATGTATTTTCATAGGGAGGATAATACGTGTTATAATTGCACAGAGGAGTCGCTCTCCTGAAAGCAGATCCAGCTATTATTTTAATTTCCCAACCTTCAGCATTTACTGGATCAGGAGTGGTGACTGGAGCAGCTTCATGTGTTTGGAAAATGGGCCCTGGGTGTCAGCTCTCCCCTTGCCACCCCCGATTATGGATGCCTGGAAAGCCGCTGGCACATCCCTCGGTGGAGGAGGTGGAGAGGCCCCAAGAAAAAGCCAGATCCACTCAAAACTCCTCAAAAACTCAGTAAGAAGCCAAATCTCCCCGAAACTGGCCAAACCTCAGTGCTGCGAGGCAGGAGCCAGGGAAGAGGGATGCAGGGATGTGATGAGCCATGGAGGTTCACCCTGGGCTGCTGAGGGGATGCTCGGGAGCTGCACGGGTCCATGTGGGACCGTCATGGACAAGAGTGAACGCGCTGCCCCCTTCCCACAGACCCCCGCACACGTCAAGTGGCAAAAATAAAGTGCGGCAGGGATTTTGGGAAAGCAAGAACGGATTCCAGGATTTGCGATAACGGGGGCAGACTCAGCGGCCAGCAGCGCTCGCTCGGACCTCACTGTGCGCAGGGTTCGGGGGTGCCTGTGCCAATGGCCATTGGGATGCCCAGGTGAGCTCCAGCCTGGCTCTCATCCCGTTAGCTCCGGATACGTTAGTTGTCACTCCGTTGTCCCCGTGAGATCCCCAGATTCCCTCTCCCCCGCCTCACACCCCTCACGCCCGCAGGACCACAACTCCCATGCCGCCTCGCGGCGCTCCGCAGCCTCACGGCGCGGCGGCGGCGCGCGGGGCACGCCGGGAAGCGCAGTCCCCCCGTTCGGATTTTCCCGCGAACGCGGGGCTCAGCCGTGGAGGGGGGGGAATCGGGGGGGGGGTGGGCGCGCACGTCCGGCGAGGAAGCTCCGCCCCCTTTCTCCCCCCCTCCCCGCGCGCAGGACGCGGCGCCGTGGCCATGGCAACGCGCCGGGGGCGGGGCCGAGCCGCGTGCGGCCGCCGGGCCCCGCGCGGGGCGCTCAGAGCCGCCGCAGCCGCGCGCCGGGCGGGAGCCGCGAGCCGGGGCCGCCCCGCCAGCGCCCCCCGCCCCGCCCCGCCCCGCCGCGACCCCCGCCCGCCGCCACCGCCGCCATGGAGCGCTGAGCCGCCGCCGCTGCCCCCCGCGACACCCCCCCCGCCCCGCCCCGCCGGGCACCGACCGCCGCCGCACAAAGGAACCGGGGCAGCCGCGGTGTGATGCCCCCCGGGGTCGCCGCGCCGCCCCAGCTCAGCCGCGCCGGGTGGATTTGGGTTTAATTTATTTTTTTAATTTTTTTTTTTTTTTTCCTCTCTCTCTCCCCGGATATTTTTTGCTCTTCCTCCCCCCCACCACTTCCCTCCACCACCTCCCCACCTTTCCCCGCGTTGCTCCCCGCCGTCCCCCCCCGGGGCCGAGCGCCGGGATCCGCACGCTGGCCGCGCACGGGGCGGGGCGGGCCGCCGGCGGGGCGCGGGGCCGGGCGGGCGCCGCCGCTGCTGCTGCGCGGCCCGGGGGGGGCGGCCCGGCGCGCCCCGCAACGCAGCGCCCGCAGCCGGCCCGGATCCAGCTCTGACGGTAACGGGGGTCCGGGCACCGGGGAGGTCGTGGGGGGGGGTTACCGGGTGGGGGCGCGGGGACCGGGGGGCTCCGCCGGCTCCCGGAGCGCAGCGGAGGCGGTGCCGCCGCAGCGCGGTGCCCGGTGGTGCCCGCGGAGCCGCCGCCGGTGGGGCCAGGCTCGCCCGTCGCTACCGGAGAGGAACGGGAACAACTTTTGGTTTTTTTGGGGTTTTTTTTTCCCATCCGATTTTTGATTTTTTTTTTTTATGGCTTTTTGGGTCGCCTGACTCATAAGTGGAAATAAAATATCCACGGGTGCCTCCAGGAGGAAAGCTGAGACACTTCCAGCGGGAGCCGACCGGGAGCTGCTGCCTTTGCTGCTACCCTTTTCTGCCCCTTTTCGCCTGGGAAAAAAAAAAAAAAAAAAAAAAAAAGGGGTTTTCTCCTCCATCCCGGGCAGGAAAGCGCCCGATCCCACCGCGACACCGGAGCGGGTGGTGGCAGAGCAGGACCCCGGCATGGACCCCGCGCCTGGTGTGGATCCCGCCGGTCACAAAGGAGAGGGAAGAAGGACCCACCCAGCGATGGTTTATTTAACACCCGTCTCCCTGGCTGCCTCCGCCGGGTCAGGAGGCTCTGCCGGGGAAAATCCCCTCTGGAAAAAGCTCCGCTGCGGACGCAGCATCCCTGTGGCATCTTCTGGACTATCGGCGCTGGGAATACGATTCATCGGGGACGAGGCATCGTGGTCCCCGAGAGCTCCTGGGCAGCACGGCTGAGCATCCACCGGGGCGGCCGCCGGCTCCAGCCGGGGACGAGCGGGCTGTGCCGCCTCTCCGGCTCGGTCCCCGGCTGAAATGAGGGTTTGCCGGTGCCAGCAGCTCAGCCCCAGCGTCCCAATCCAGCTCCGGGGAGAGCCGTCACATCGTGGAGATTTAATGGCTGGAGAGGCAGGGCCTGGACGCAGCGAGCCGGCGGCACGGCACAGCTCGCTGCAGGGCACGGCTGCAACCGGGGCTCGGCTCCGGGCCTGCCGGGTGTTTCCGAGGAGAGGCGGTGGCAAAGTTTTCCAGCAGTGCTTGGTGTTTACCAGGGGAATGAATTCATTGGCATTGGCCAGTGGTGGTTTGCCCGGCTCTGGTTGTTGGGATCTCCGTTGGGAGGTTTTTGATACGTAATTATGGATGTGTGTGTGAATATATATATATATTTATATATATATTTATACGTGTATCCTCCTGCTCGGGATGCTCTTGCCCAGAGGCTGCAGGCAGCGTGTCCGGGTGGGTGATGAGGTTTCACGGAGGGCAGAGCAGCCGTGGGGCTCTGCAGGCGTGGGGACAGAGCCACGTGGACTCTCTCTCTCAACAAGGAGAGTCCAGCGTCGTTCTCGGGATAATTTAGTGGGATTCGGCAGTTTTACACCTTCTCGTGCCCCTGTGGTGGGGTTTGAGTGCCCGGTGTGCCGGGCACGTGTCACTGGTCAGTGGCCACACGCCTGGACATCGCTCTGCTGGGAGCCCCAGCGGCAAAGCTCTCACACCCAGGCTGTGCTGCTGGGAGGGTGAGGTGGGAAATGTCCCTGGCAGAGGGCACCCGGCATCCTGCGAGGGATTTTTCTTACGAAGCATCCATAAAACTTTGAGGAGTGGGTTGGCTGAGCCGGGTGCGGTCGGGTCAGGCGGCCTCGAAGCCACGGTGGGAGGAGAGGGAAGCTCTTGCCGCGGTGCCTTCTGCTGACCTTGTGTGTAGAGCAGGGGAAGGGAAAGCCGTTCCCTGGCTGTGGGAGCGCGGATTGTTTTCCCAGCTTCAGGAGCAGCTTTCCATCTGGTTTGAGGGTCGATACCAGTAGGGCACGTTCTTGATGCCGGAGCAGCACCGGCTGTGAGGTGGGCCCTGTTTCAGCCAAGCGTGTCGTTAAAAATTGGAATGTCTTGGTGTGAATATTTACCCTCAGGCTGGAGCAGGGAAGCCCATGGAAGGAGGACATGAGTGGCTGCTGCCAGGCTGCTGAGGCCACGTCACCTTAGTTTTTTAGCCTCTCTCGTTGTCTGTTTTATTCCAGCCTGAAATTCGTCCATCCCTGAGCGGGCTGCGGAGGAGCTCCCTTCACCTCCTGGGGCTGGTTTTTAATTGCAGGCTGCTGCCCTGCCCGGGGAAGGATTCTGGCTCTGGGACCGAGGTTCTCCCGGTGCCACAGCCCCACGGGGGTGGTGTCCCCGAGCCGGGTGCCCCGTGCCCGCCGCCGTCCCCGAGCTGCCCCCGCTCTCCCCGCCGTGCGTGCGGCATTAGTGCCGGGCGTTTGCATCCCTGCCAGGCGGCGGAGTTAATTCTTGCCTGGAGCGGGTTTCCTGCGTGGCCTCAACTTGTGTGGGAAAATCTGCGCTGCAGCCGGGCAGCCCCGCTCCCTCTCCGGCGTGATCCTGCGGCACAGGGAGCGGTGGGCTCGGCGGTGTGTGGTGGGAGCCAGCCCACGCCAGCCCCCTCCGGCTGTCGGGGTACCACGGGCAGGGATGCGGGGTTCTGAGCGTGGGGGGTGATGTCAGAAGTCTCCTGGCCCCACGGCTCCGTATCCAGCGGGATGTGTGTCCCTGGGTAAGGTCCTTTGCTGGTGGTGTCTCATCCTGGGATGGAGAGAGTGTGTGTGTGACCCCCCCAGGGCTGGGGATGCTGCAGCTGGCGGGGTGGGCCGGGGGCTGCACCTGCCGGGACCCCTCTCCTGGCCCCTGCCGGCATCTGTGCCGCCGCATGTCCGTCTGCAGCAGGCGCATGCATGCAAAAATAAGACATTTCTTCTTTCTCTTCTGCCTGCGCATTCCTCAAAAAGCTAATATTCATGAAAGGTAATTCAATCAAACCACGATGCCTATCAGCTAATGCAGCAAAGCTGGCGCAGGGGTGAGAATGGGAGCCAGGAACACAAAAGCCCTGTTTTATTACCTCCTGCTTGCCTGAGAATTGCTTTTCTCCCTCGAGTGAGCCGGCTAAAGCTGGCTTTATTATGTTAACCTATTTGCGTGTCAAGAGCTATTGTGCCTCTCTTTATCTGTGTTTGTATTTGCTCGATGCAGGGAATAAAAGGACGAGGCGAAAATGGATGGCTGGTCAGTGCTCCGCACTCTGGGGGCACTGATTGGTTGCTAAGTGATTTGCATCCCCGGTAATCGCTTTTATCTCGGAAGGATGTCGTGTATAATTATAAGCCTACTGACATCTTTTGAAATCTGCCTAATGGGTGTTTTTAATTTACATGGGAAGCAGGGGCTATTTGTGTTGCTCTGATTACAGGTTGGGCGAGTATATGGGTTAAAATACAGATATTTCCATAGATGCGGGGCACTGGCAGGGATGAGGCTGGGATTTTTGGCAAGTCCCTGCTCGCCTGGGGATGTGTGGAAGAGCGTGTGTGAGTTTGGGATTTAATCCCTCAGCCCAGTGCACAGACTGGCACGGTGCTGGTCCGTGGGTCGCTCCTGCAGCCATCCCGTGAAATACAACACGAGGAGGGCTCCTGGCTGCTGCTAGAGCCCGCTGGACCCCCAGGACCCCCCTGTGCAGCCTGGGATGAGGCATGGGGGGCTGTACCAGCGAGTCCCCACTCCAGCCATCTGTGCCAGCCTGGGCTGATGGGGGATGGCACATGGGTGTGCCAGTGAGGGGACAGCCTGAGGTTCTTGTTCAGCCCCCCATGCAGGGGGTGCCAGGGGCTTTGCTGGGAGTGGATATGGTGTGTGGGGGAACCTGTGGAACCATCGAAGCCCCAGCTCGGTTCACAAGGGATGGGTTCACACAGGCACAGCAACTAAAGCTCCTGAGCACCTGTGCCAGCCCTGGGCACCTGCATCCAGCAGGATCCCAGCTGGGCGGCTCCCTGGAGCTGCCGAGGCAGCAGCAGGGTCCAGGGCGAGCTGCCGGTGCTGGGGGCACTGGCAGGGCTGTGGGTACCTGTTGTGGGCAGGCAGCAGGATGTGGGT
This sequence comes from Poecile atricapillus, assembly GCF_030490865.1. Classification (NCBI taxonomy): domain Eukaryota; kingdom Metazoa; phylum Chordata; class Aves; order Passeriformes; family Paridae; genus Poecile; species Poecile atricapillus. Next base: position 4,422,395 of record NC_081264.1, read on the forward strand.
GCTCTGAGAGTGTCCCGTGTGTGCCTGGGTGCAGAGGAGCCAGGTGTGGGAAACATCCTGCCAGGAATGCCAGGCTGGCCATGCCAGTGGCACGCTGGATTTCGTGTTTCTGTCTGTGCTGCTGGAAAAGCAGAGCTCTGAGGCGCAGGCAGTGGTGAGATGAGGGCTCTTGGAGTCCCCCCAGGGCTCTGTGCACTGGGACTGGGTCACCTCAAACACACTCAGGTCCTGAGCTGAGGTTGGTGCTTGTGACAGGGGCTGGGCTGGGTGAGAGTGTGGGGCAGGACTCGGGGCAGGTCACCCACGGGGACACCTCCAGCCAGCTGCCTCCTTCCTCCTCCTCCTCCTCCTTCTCCAGGAAAGGCCAGGACTGAAGCGCAGGCACGTTCCGGCTCCCTCAGGCCGCGCACAAGGTGACCCCATCAATTTGCAGGGCTGAGGTGGCACACGGTGCCGTGGGCAGCGCTGTGCTGAGCAGGATGGGGTGCAGGGAAACGTGGGCCATGGGAAAAGTTGCTAGAGGAGTGCTGGACCCCACACCTTGGAGTCTGGGGTGCTGGGCCCCCCTGCACAGGCAGCCCCATCCCATCCCAGCCTGTCCCGCTGGTGAGCGAGCGGCGCGGGCGCCGCTATTTATGGCTGGCTGTAAACAAACTCCCAATGAAAGAAAGTTAATGACCTGAGACTGACAGGAGCCTGCTGGGAGTTTTTATAGCCCCTGGGACTCCTTTTGCTAAAGAGAGAATACATCAGCGTTTTAACCCAAAACGGCGAGAGCCGCGCGCTGCGGGGGCGAGGGGACAGCCTCAGCCTGGGGAGGGGTTTCGGAGGGGCTGGTGCAGGGTGAGGAGGGGGCTTTGGTAGGGAGACCTTGACTCTGTGTCTCCCTGTGTGGGACTGGGGTGCACAGCCCCCTTCTCAGGAGTCACGTCCTGGCATCGGGGGCTCTGTGAGGCTTTGCCATCTGCCTCTTGTAGGTCATCTCTCTGCGCTCCAGGCAAGAGCGGGGGCTGGCTTAGCGTGGCTGGTAACCACACACTAATAAAGCCTTAATACCCTGCAGCGGGGAGATTTCACTGTCAGAGATAAATATTCATATTGCTTTCCAATTCAGTCTTGGCTGCACGACAAGGGCGCCATGGGGGGAGACGGGAAGGCTGCGGTGTGGGGTGCTCCGAGCCCCGCTGGCTGCCCTGCCTGCTCCTGCCTGCCTGGCGCGTTTCATACCGTGCCCTGGCTAATTGTGGGGTGTGAATATCATCCCCAGGGCTCTCAGGGCACAGGATGGCGAGCGTGGCACAGGGTGCCCCTCTCCCCGTGCTCCCCGCCTCCTCCTTCACCGCCGCCTCGCACGCGCAGCCTCCATCTGCACGCGACGCTTGATTTACCGAGAAGAGCTGGCAGTTAAACCTGACAAATTGAAGGCAGTTTTAAGTGGTTCAGGTTAATTAATAGTCAGGGAAGTATCAATTTTTTTTTAAGGGATGCTCTTGGCTCGCGGGGAGGACTGGAGTTTGACTTTGCCTTTGGGAAGTAACACCATCTGTGCAGGTGGGTGCCCACAGACAGGGGGATGGAGCCAGGGAGGGAGATGGAACAGGGCAGGGGGATGGAGCCAGGCAGGATGCTGAACTTGGTGTCACTGCTCGGGTTCCTGTCCCACAGCCTCACATTGCTGCTGGTATTTCTGACCCCAGGTTGCTGGTGCTGAGGGAGTCGCTGGGACGGGGAGGGACAGGGCTGTCCTGTGTGGCCCAGGCTCCGCTGCTCATCTCGGTGTCCTTTGTGGCTCTGGTTGTCCTCCCTCCTGGGGTCTGTGCTGTGGCTGCAGTGCCAGAGGGTGCAGCTGTGCCAGGAACCAGAGAGATTCATCCTGTAGTCCTTAGGATCCACCCATAGCACCTGCAGTGGCACAGCTGGGTGGTCACAGTGTCCCTGCTCCCGTGGGGAGCCCAAAGGTGAACAGCAGCTTTAACAGGTTCATGGGGCTCCATCCTGGGCTGGGACTGGGAGCTGATGTGGATGAACTGGAGCAGCACCTGCTCCCCTTGGTTTCTGCACTCGTGACCCCTGTGTTCACATCTGCCCACATCTGCCAAGCCTGGGAATGCTGAGGGGGGGAGACAGATTTTAAAAAACATCCCAGTGAAAGAAGCTTGAGGTCTCCTATAAGGAGGAGAGACGGCCCAGGAAGGCTCTGAGCTGTGTGTGAGAAAGTGTCCATGGCACAGGGACCTGAGCAGTGTCTGTGGCTGTCATGGTGCTCCGGTGGCACGGGATGCCACAGGGGTGGGCAGCTCCAGGATCAGATTTGTGTCCCAGAGCAGCACAAACCCTTCATCAGGCCATGTGCTTTGCCTTTCCCAGCACAGAGCAGGATGCAGGTGGAAGTGGTGGGTTTCCAGCAGCCCTAATTCTTGGGAATATGAGAGATTAAGGTTAGTGACCATTTTTTAACTCAATAAAGGGGAAGACAAGCTGGAGTCTGCAGTCCAGAGATATAATTAGTTCGCAGCAGTGGTGCTTTCTTGATTTAGCTTCAGAGAGCAGAACAAGACAAGGATGTTATACCCAATTAGCAATAACATACAGCCCGAGCCTCGCTAGGTGAGATAACAAGCCATTTTTATAGCTCTTCTTTACGGACTTTTTTTTTTGGAAAGAGGGGGGAAAGAAGAAAGGGACCAAGTCTCGATTTCTTTTCATCAGGGGAACAATTATTAGTGATCTCAGAAAGCCCAAAGCTGAGTGATCTGTTGGCCAGTGCAGATGATAAAACAAATCAAACAGCTCAGAGCTGGGCTGAGACCGTCTCTCCATCCAGCTGGGGGAGGCTGAGCAGGTGACAGCCGTGTCCCAGCAAGGACACGGCCAAGGGCCACCCACACACCCTGGATGTGCTGGTGGCACATGGCCTGGCCATGGGGTGGCCATCGGTGCTGCTGGCCGTGCTCCCACGGTGGGCAGTGTGACCCCGAGCTGTGTCCCCTGTCAGCGCCGTCCCCAGCGAGGTGACCTGAGCCGTGTCCCCTGCACAGCCCCGGTCAGATGGCAGCCGCCTGCCTGCTGGCTGCCAGCACCACTGTCCCTTTGTGCTGCAGATCGATGGCCATCGATTTTTCCTGCCGTGTAAAGCCGGCCTGGCCGGGGCTGTGCAGGGGTTTTGTGCACGGCTGGCTCCGTCTCTGCCGTGCTCGGAGTTGGTACCCGAGCCCACCCAGCTCCCGCGGTGAAACTCAAGGACATGCGGAAAAACAGCCTTGTAAAGAGTCGGGAGAACTTGGGTTTCATTAATCAGCTCTTAATGACGGGCTCTGCTGCTTGGTGGGGTGTTTTCAGTCTCTCTCGCTCCCCAGGGCAGCATCCCCAGCCTCTCCTGTGGTACCTGCTGGGGATGGGGCTGTGGCAGCTGGTTTGGGGCAGCTGTGGGAGCAGAGTGATTCCCGCAGCCTGGGGACACTCCTGCTGCACAGGGGGCTCGGGGTGGGCAACATTCTCCCTCCTGATGTTTGCCCCCCCTGCAGCCACCCCTTCCATGGGGCAGAGCCTGGGGATGGAGCAGGAGGCTCCCGTCCCCCTCCGTGTCCTTCCTGTCCCCTCCGTGTCCTTCCTGTCCCCTTGTCAAGGGTTTTACAGCCTGACAGGCGGTGGTGTGGCTGCATGGGACCACTTTGAGCTCATCCCAGCACACCCCAGCCCACCCGGGAGAGCCGGGCTGGCGCATCCCGGTGAGAGCAGCCGCGGAGCCGATCTCCGGGCTATTAACACCCCGCGATGATCATCAGCTCTCGTCGTAATCATTAAGACTATTAGAAAGAAATGTTGGCTCGCAGCTCGTGTCAGACTTTCCGTTCTGCTTTGCAAACGCGCACAATTAATGCCAATCAGGCGGGGGAGGCAGCCAGCTCCGATCCTGGCTGCTCCCAATCCCGGCTGTCAGCTCTCCCCATCCCGCCTGGTACATTTTCATACAATTGCTATAAACATCTGAGGGAAACTCCGTGTTCTTCGGCAGCGCTGAGTATTGTTCTCTGTTCCTTTTAATTACTCGGCATTCAGCGGCTCATCCGGCCTCCGATCGGTGGGGAAAGTAGGGATTTGTAAAACAAATAGAGAAATCTGGAGAGATGCCTTATTTTCCCATTCCGTGGCTGCGTTAGGTTGTCTATGGCTAAATAAGAAAAATCTGTCTAATTTTTCTTTGTCTTTTTCTTTCTCCCCCTTCCGAGTTGCTTTCTCCCCAAGAGGAAGCAGCCTGGTCCATCTCCCCAGGGAACCCCAAAAGCAGGCTGAGCTTGGGAAAAGTGAGGGGGAAGAGCCGGAATTACTTGACCGGATGGTGGTATAATCCTCGTTACAAAAGTACACATCAATTATAAGAATTCCTACAGTAATCTTGGAAATCTATCTTTTCTGCTGAACCAGCTCATTAAAGAGCACCATTCATTTCCATCTCTCGGGGTGAGAAGGGTTTAAATCTCCAGAGCTTTGTGTTACCAAATAGACTGAGGGTGATGGACTCGTGTTAAATATTAAAAGGAAGAAGTTGATTTTTATTTTTTTTTCCCCCCAGACCGGCAGAGCAGACGAAGTGGAACGTAAGGAGGGGAGGGTGGGGGGTCCCCGCTGTGAGAGGCTTCCCCAGCTGTCAGTGGGCAACTCAAGGCTGCTCAATGGGTGCCTTTGAGGATCCCCCCTCCCCTCCTTTAGCTGGGGACCCCTCCAGCGCTGGGGGAGGAGGGAAGGAGCGAGGGAGGTTTCCCCAGGCCACCCTGGCAAGCCCCTGAGCCTGCGCTGGAGCCGGCCATGGCACAGGCAGGGCTTTTGTGTGCCGGCGGGGCAGTGGGCGGCTGCGGGGTGAAGGACGGGCACAGAGCCCCTTTGTGTGCAGCTGCGAGCAGAGCAGGATGTGGGATAGGGCCCAGCCATGGGGATGGGAAGCTGGTAGCCAGGGATGAGGAGAGGGTAGCCAGGGATGGGGAGCAGGACTGAGGATGGAGAGCAGCGGCCGGCCGGGGGTCGAGGGCGGCGCGGGGCGATGTGTACGTTGCGCCGAGTCTCTGTGCAAACATGTTAATTTGTTTTCTTTCTTGCCTCGCCTTTCAGGGTAATTGGTTGCATTTGAAGCCTTTGTGAAAGCCTTTGATTATAGTAATTTCAGCAGCACGATCTACCCTGGATTCCTTCGTCAGATTCTTTCACAGCTCCGGCACTTGGGGCTGTAATTACGGAGTGGAGCGCGCCCGGCTGCCAAGTGTGGGACGGCTGGACGGGGCACCCATGGCCGTGGGAGCACAGGGACTGGCGCTGCAGGGGACAATCGAACCCCTGGGATGAGGCAGGAGTGAGCCAGGAAGGGACAGGAGCTGTGATGGGGAGCTTTGGTCTCTGCACTGCTGAGTTTGTTTGGTCTCAGCTGGAGACGTGGATGCTGCGCGTGCCCATGGTGTGGTTGCCCACGCTGGGGTTGGCTCCTGCCTTGTTGAGGTCCAGAGTGCTTTAGTTGCTGCTCTTTGGGGCTGCTTGGCTTTTCTGCTGGTTGCTCCCATATCTGTACTGGGGCTGAGACCAAAAGCCCGTGAGCATCCATGACAGCCAGTTACCCCCATTCCGTGTTCCCAATCCATGTGCAGGAGCAAGGCACGGCACCACTCTGTCAGATCAGTGAGGTTTTGCTTTGAGGAGCTGGTGCCACATCGAGGGGACACGTCTGCACACGTCTGGCAGGACCTGGCAGATCCTGCCTGCCCGCTGTGCGCTGGCCCTGCCGGGACCTCGGTGCACGCAGCCAGGGCTGAGCCCTGCCAAAAACACCGACGGCACCCGAGTGGGGCCCTGACCTTTGCTAACGGGGCCGCTCCCCCCTCGCTCCTGGCATTTTGTTCCCAGCCCCACGTAATGACCTTCTCGGCAGCGCCGTGCCAGCGTCTGCCACTTCCAATTACCCACGGCTGCTCGGCGCCCGCCGCGGCACGCGGGGTTCCTTCCTCCCCGGCAGGATGGCAGCGGGGCGGGGGGATGCTGCACTGTGATCCCTCACCCTCCTGGCTCTGGGAGCCTCAGGAGCCCCCCAACAGCACCCAGGGCTCTGGGCTCCTCACCCAAGGTGCTGGAGGCGCTTGGCTTTCCAGAATCATTATTAACCTGTTCGAGAGCTGTTCCCGCTCGCAGCGAAAATAGATCTTTAATCTCTGCCCAAAATAGCTCATTTGATGAGAGGCCTCCTTAAAGCTGACACATAAATTTAACCAGGCCGCCCGAGCCCTGCACGGGGACGTCTGCAAATGCTCAACAGCACTCGAATTGTTGGGTTTTTTTAAATTCCATCGTTACGGACACATCTGATACCGTGTTTCTTCCATAGGGTCTTTGGAAGTGCTCAGGAGGTGATTTGCCGTGCCCTGTCCCAGTTCCTTTGGTCCTGCTTGTGAGCAAAATGTGATTTTGGGATATTTTTTGATGTTGACTTTCTTGAACAATCCAAGGGGTTTCTCCTTGGAGCTTCCACGAGAGTAGAAACCTCATCTCTGGGTGGGATGGCAGAGACATGAGATGCTGCTGTAGGATGGCAGCAGTGAGGGTCCTGGTGTCCAGTGCCACTCTGTCCCTGGCACTGTGCCACAGCTGGTGGGCTCTGTGCCATCCTGGAGTCACAGAAGCCCAAAAAAGTGGAAGATGGGGATGCTCAGGGTGTCACAGCTCTGCTCAGTGCCGGCATTTCCACAGAGCATGGGCTGGGAGAAACCACTTGGCTGCTGTGGGCCTCTCCCCCAGCCCCCCACAGCCCCCACATCCCAGTGAGACCCTGAGCAGCAAAATAATCACTTCCAGCATCATTATCCGTCGCAAACCCCAGCTTCCAATTTTAATCAGAGGAGCTGGTGTTGCTTTAAGATCTGCGGGTTTTAAAGATCACAAGAGGGGTTAGAGAAAATTACCCTTGACTCTTACATGCTAATGTAATCTCTAACCAGATCTGCAGCACTGCAGCTAAAATTGCTTTTTAGATTAACATTTAATTATTAACAGGGCCCCCTGAAAGGCCTGGGGCTGGAGCACGCGGAGGGGAGCGGATTAGCCAGGCGGGATGAGGGAAGGTCGGGCGAGGGAAGGTCGTGGGGTGACCGACAGCACCTTTGGTGACAAACTTTGGGTTTTATTTTACCTGATAAAATGTGCTTCAGAGCGGGGTGACCTTTCTGTGCTCAGCCCTTGTAGGGCTGAGCTGTGGCATCCCCTCCACCCTAAATCTGGATGGGAGATGGGTACGGCAGTGCCAGGCAGCAGCACCAGCCAAAATCCCGCTCGCCCTGCAATGGGGTGGGCATCCACTGTGTGCAGAGGGGAATCCTTCCTCCTCTGGCACCTGCTCACCCTGGCCATCGGATGGGGAATGGGTGTCCGTGGCACCAGCGGTGGTGGCGGTGATGGGGGCGGTGAGAGGGAGCTCCAATGTCGCCAGGGCTGTGAGGAACAGGAGCTCCCTGCTGCTGTGGTTGGATTCTCCTCTGTCCCTGGAGGGATGAGGGACAGCATGTTCCCAGTTGTACTTCGGGTGTACTCTGCACACCAGGGGCCAGTGAGGGCTTTTGCTTTGTTTCTTTGGTTGCTGCCAGCCTTGGCCTCGCCCTGCGCTGTCCGTGTGTCCGTCTGGCGCTGTCAGGAGCCTCCTGTGCCTCTCCCAGCCAGGGTGACCTCTTATCTCCTGTCCTTGTGCCAAACCCGCTGCTAGCTTTTAACAGCCAGGGGGAACATGGCCATGGTGTGACTCAAACAGCTTTGCAGCATCCCTGGTCCTGCCCCCCTTTCCCCTCCTAATCCCAAAAATTCCCTTTTTATGGGATTGCACCCCGATAACACCCGGGGAAGGATCTGGACGTGTTCCACCACAGCCTGGATGGTGACCAAGACCTTGTCCCTCACCGTCCCTGCCCTGCCACAGCTCAGCAGCTGCACAGACCCACTTCAGGCTGAGACTTTAAAAGTTCCTTTTTTCTTTTCTCCCCCCTCCCGTCACATTTTCTTTTATCTAAATCCTCGCCTGCAAAAGCCTCTATCGACAGCTGCGCCGGCCTTATCTCGCCGGAGGGACCTTCGCAGGGCTCTCGGAGGAGATAAGCCCGACTTATCAACTGCTGATGTCAGAGGAGGTGCCAAACCCTCCCATCACTGGGGCTTTAGACATAGAGGGTGGTGTTTTTTATTAAAGTCACAAAGACCTTGGGCTTATAAATAGTGTGATGTCGAGATGGATTAGCTGGGTGTGGGGCAGGATGGAGGGGTGGGAGAGGGGAAGGATGGAGTTGTGGCTCCTCTATCCCTAGAAGCGTTCAAGGCCAGGTTGGACCAGGCTTGGAACTTGGGCTTTAACGTCCCTTCCAACCCAAGACATTCTGTGAATCTGTGATGCCACAGTTGTGGGATGTGGGGTTGGGAGCTCCTGTGGGATCTTGCTCCAGATGTCCCCAAGGAACCCCACTGTTGGTGGGACTCACCCTGTGCCCCAGTACTGGATAGTGGTGGGTCCATGGGCACAGCCTGGGCAGAGGCCGTGCGGACTTGGGGCGTTCCAGCAAAACTGCTGAGTGTTGCCTTTCCTGCCACGAAAGAGCCAGAGCAGCTTGAACTAAATCGGATCCTGCTGATTGGAATTAGTTCAAATGCAGATGGAGCTAACTAAGCCGGCGCTAAGCGTTGGACAGCCCAGCGCCCAATTCCCATCAGCTGATTCAGGGGCTTTTCGGAGCAGCATTAGCGAAATGCCACCGTGGCACAGATGCCCATTGTGCCAGGCGCCCACCCGCTCGCCCACGGGCCTTCTGGGGCTTGGGGCTCCCAGCAGGGTGCCTGGGTGGACAGATGGACGCTCTTCTGGGGCCGTGGCACCGGAGCCTTCCCGGTTCTGAGCGTGCCTCTGAGGGTGGGGTGCGGCGCAGCATAGCTGTCAGAAAAATCATCTCGTCTGCGAGACGCCGGGAGACGGGGGCAGCGGCAGGGGCTGAATTAATGGGTGGCTTTATTCAGTTTGGCGTGTGGCTCCCGCGCCTCTCCCGCCCGCTGCCGACCACGATCCGTGCCCAGGGTTGGGATGGCTCCGGGAGGGAGCGGGGCTGTGCGTGGCAGGGCGCAGAGAGCAGTGCTGGGGGTGTCCCCAGGGACCTGCTGGGCCCTCAGGGTGCCCTCAGCTCCTGTGCCAGGTGGCATCCACACCCTCCCTGTGCCAGCACGTGGATTCGGTGACCCCCTGGGTGCTTCCTCCTCGCCCCACGTGCCCCAGGGACCACCAGGGATCTGATCAGCATCCGGCAGTGGCACGAGAGCCGCCCACGCCGCCCGTGTCTGCCAGGGACAGGGGTCAGTGTCCCCGCCAGGAGCTGCCTCGGCGCAGGGAGTGGGTGACGTCCGCCGCTAATCGGCCAGATGGTGACACCCGGCGGGACGCCAGCCCTGAGGTCACCGCGGAGCTCGGGCTCAGGTACGGCGGGAGCCGGTGCCGTCATCCATCCCCTGCACGGCCTTGGGTGCTTTGAACCAGGGCCACCCCTCGGGGACAGGGATGGGGACGAGGTTGGGGTCACGGAAAATCCGGGCGCTGGGCACGTGCCGGGGGAGCCGAGGCGCCAGGAGCGGGGCTGCGTAATGAACCCCGAGTCCCGGCGGGGAGAGGAGAACTCCTGGCAGTCAAGTGCGCTCAGGCTCTGAATAAGAAGCACTTCATTCTCTTTTCAAACTGTATAATTTCTGCCTGATTGTAATGGCATATTTTAAAATTACCAGAAATCGAAGCCAGAAAATGGATACGGCTGCTTTTACTGCGAGCTGCGTTAACAAAGGATATGTAATGCATGAAATAAAAACACCTCCCTGCCCCCCTCCTTTTTTTTTTTTAAGACAGTAATAGGAGAAAATTGGTTTTGAAACTGAATAAAAGTCCCTTTCAGAGGAAATCATTTCTTTCAGGGTACCTTTGCTGAAAGTAAAATAGTGAATAATGAAAGGTGGTTACATGATTGTCTTTCATTTAGAGAGCGCGAGGACAGATGGAATCTGGGAGAAATGCACGATTGGAATAATTGCATGGTAACAAGGCGCTTGTTGTGAAATTAGTATCTTAAGAAAGTAGTGAAAAAGGCTTTTACTCATGAATACTTCATTATTAGGAGAAAACAGCACAATTTGGGTTCTCCAGACACCTGCTCGGTATTAGATGACTTCCTCCCCTCCTCCTCCTCCTCTTCCTCACTCACACCTTTTGCCGACAAGTCTCTCCTTGTCCCTGGTTTGCTGGGGGAGTCGGGATGAGACCCTGAGCCTGATGAGCCCAGTGAAGGCATGGACACCCTGCATGGATCCCATCCTGGGGATTATCCCAGAGCCTGGCACCCCCTGCCTGGTGGAGGGCACAGAGCAGGAGCGAGCAGCACAGGTCCTGTGGTGTCCTGTCCTTTGTGGTGGCTACCAAGCTGTTTTGAAAGGTGACATTTAAACCAGCAGAGCTTGGAGAGCCCTGGGCACAGCTTGGCGAGCATCCATCCATGCTTTGTTTCCTGGTGCTGATGGTCACAGGCTCTGCCAGTGCCTGCCTGAGACCACCACACTCCTGAGGCCACCACACCACTGCCCTGCACGCCGGTGCCAGCACTGGGACATGCGGGAAACATCCCAGATGGCTTCAGGAGGGCTCGATTCCCCCACAGCAGAGAAGAAGGAGTGATGTACCCAGCGGTGACACCATCCCTGATGTCCAGTTGTGACCCCCAGCCATCCATAAACCAGCTTGAGAAACTGAAACCAGCTGAAACGCTGGCGGATGGGCACCATGCCTGCTTTTCTGCTGCTCCTGCCCACGTCTCCCTGCACTCTCCGAGTGGGAATACCGCTCCCTGTGCCAGCTGGAGCAGTGGGAGGGTGTCAGCAGCAACTGGTTATAACTCAGGGTGCCGGCAGCGGCTGGGCAAGGATGTACAATGAGCAGCACCGTGGTGACGACGACGTTGGCCTGACCCCTCCAGCTTTTGTCGAGCAGATTTTGATGCCAGCTGGGAGCTGGTGACAGATCCCAGGACCCCGAGTGGGATGTTAACACTGTCTTTCCCCAGCCTTGGCCGGGGTCACTCCGTGCCAGGAGGCACCGGCTGGCACGCCGGCAGAGCGGTCTGGCACTGCCGGGACACCCCGGCTCTGCCGCATTCCCGGTGGGAACGGCGGAAAGCTCTGCAGGAAGCTCAAATCACCCGCTGAGACCTTCATATTTATTTTATATACATCCCTATTCATTTCAGGCTTTCAGAGTTAGTTGTTTATCTCCAGAGGAGCAAAAGCACTGAGTGCTGAGGAGCTCCTGCCGGGTGGGCGCGGGGGTGGTGGCAGGGGGTGGTGGTAGGGGGTGGCAGGTCCCTGGCTCACCAGGTGTCTCCTCTCTTGCAGGGTGCGGGGCGGCAGCGCCCACAGGAAAGCCCAGACCATGCTGGCCTGCCTGCAGAGGACTCAGAACCCCCCAGCCCAGCACCTCCCCTGCCCCAACAAGGCGCTGGAGCCACGCAAGTGTAAGTGCCTGAGGGCGGGCGCCCGCTTTGATGCTGTTTTCCTTATTGAAAAAGACATTTATTTAACCGATAATTAAAAAGAGCAGGAGAAGCGGGGAGGAGAGGGGGAGGAAGGAGCCAAGATAAGCAAATTAAATTGGGTTCTGTGGTTGATAAGTCCAACTTCAGCAAACGTTGCAGAGCTGCCTGGGAAGCGTGGCGGCGGCAGAGGATGGTGCAGTCGGCCCCCCAAACCTCCCCAGCCCTTCCCCCCCTAATTACTTTCCCCGTTTTGCTGCAGCTCGCCTTCCCCAGGAGCTGGCCTTTCAGATAAGCTGTAAACTAGTTACATTAAAATGGGATCCAAAAGGTCACTTCGGCAGAGCACCTGTCTCTCCCAGCCTTTGTCTCTCAATCCAAACCGTGATTAAATGTATATTTAATGAGCCTGCTTTAGGCAGGCGTGTTTGACCTCCCCGGCTGGGAAAGACGCATTAAGATTCTCAAGTGATGAATGTGTGTTTTAAAGAGGGGAGTGGATATTTTTCTGCTGGTCTCAGTTGGATTTTTAAACATTGCCGGCTGAAGACAAATCAGCTGCTAAAGCTCTGCTTGTTAGGCTGTGACAGCCCCCGGGTGTTTGTTTAATGAGCTGGATTTTCCCGTAGATGTTTTTTTTTCCCCCTCTACCTGGGCACCCTGAGCAGCCAGGTGAGCTGGGCATGGGTTTTGGGCAAGCTGGGCATGGATTTTGGATGATGCTCAGCCTCCCTGGGACCCCTGGCATCGCTTCAGCATTGCACTGCCAGCCTGGAGGGTTATTTATCCTTGGAAGTTCTTTTATCCCTGGAAGTTCTTTTAATCCTAGAAGTGCTCATGGCCAGGTTGGACAGGGTGTGCAGCAGGTGTGCCTGCCCATGGCAGTGGGGAGAAGTGGGTGATCTCTAAGGTCACTTCCAACACAAACCATTCTGCATTCCATATTTCTTGTGTGAAGCTCCCCAGTGGCCAGCACAGGGAACAGGACACCAGGACCAGAGGTGGGGTTTTGGGCACCCAGGTACAGCTTGCACTGCCCTGGAGCATGCAGTGCCTCCCAGGTCTCCTCCTTATTGGTGTCTGGAAGGAAAAAGGATGCTGCTCTTGTAAAATTATTCATAATCTGTCACGCCTGAGCACCATGGTGGCACAGGGCTGGTGAGAGGCTCCTGGAGCACCTCATTGCCATGGAATGATGAGCTCAGCCGTGCCCACATGGTCTGGGACCCACGGGCAGGATGAGCCTGACAGGGTTTTCTGGAGACTGGAGGTGTTCAGCACCGAGAATCTGTGTGAGCTCGTAGTGGTCCTGAGGTCAGGATACAGCACAAATGGTGCCATGGGTGTGAGAGGTGCTCCTGGATACAGCTGCCTGTGTCCTGGGAGGATCCCAGCCCCAGGATCCCGGTGGTCCTGGAGTTGTGCCATGGGATGAGGGCAGAGGTTTGACCCCACCCCAGACCCTGGTAGGTGTGGGGAGAAAAGAGAGTTTTTGACCGGTCTCAGCCCATCCTTCGAGCAGGACTGTGCTCACCTGAGATCTCCAAGACACTTGTATCCCCCGGGATGGGTGGCAGCAGCCAAGCTCCCACCCAGACCCCCATGCCACGCTCGCCACCAGCTGCCACCAGCCAGGTCACCTTAATCAAAGTTTAGCTGCCCGTATGTTCCCGCTCATTACGGGCAAATCCGGCACGTCTCGCTCCTCTCTGCCTCCTGCCAGCGCAAATTAAATTGCAGGTGACATCCAGGGCCACGCATCTGGCTTGGAATACAATTTTCCCTTCCTTATTTATGGCACCTGTGGGAAGCACGGTGGAGGGGCCGGGAGCCGGCGCGGGGCTGAGCTCTCGCCGCCACCGGAACGCCCGCGTGGGGAATCGGCGCCGAGAGCGCGCTCTTCAAACCAGCCGCAATTTAGAAGTGCCTCTGATTACTTAATTTGCTCCTGAGTATCTCAGTAATTATCTTTATGGGTCTTATTTCTGTCCTCTGGCATTGTTTCTGTCGATATTAAATGAGTCTGGCTCTCGGCACACTGGCTGTCTGGCCCGGCACCACTGTGAAATCCTATTATCCTGCCCACACCGCTGATTAATTTTGGTATTAATTTCACGTAAAAGGTGAGCTGACTCGTTTTCCTGCCCGTGCAGGGAGCTGCAGGCGCCTTCACCCCCTGGTTCTGCCCCTGGCCTTTCCTGCTGATTGTTGTCTCCCCACCTCCGTGCCCCAGTGGGCCCGGAGCATCCCACATAATCCATCCTGATAAAGCTGGAGGTGACTTTGCAGCTGTTGCCAGCGGTATTCCCAAGGCTGTTCCATAGGAACCAGCCTGGCATGCCTTGAGGAGGATGCAGGAAGGTGCCAGAGCCCTTCCAGCCCTGCCTGTGCCTCCTGCCTCCAGCAGAGGAGCAGGAGCCTGCAGAGAGGCAGCAACCTCAGGAAAATATCACGTCCAATTAACTCCAGCAGCCTGGTCCCTTTTGATTTTTTCCTGGGCGCATTACAGGAATCCTGAGCTTTATTTAAATTATAAATCAAATAATGCCTCTCTCAGCTTGGCCAAACTCTTTGCTGCTCCCACTCTCAGCAGTCACGGAGCAGTGGATGATATTTAATGAAATGTTGCTTTCCATGTGCCCTCCTCCAGCCAGCCTGGGGCTGGGAGCGTGGCAGGGAGCAGGATGTGTGTCCCCTTAAAGGGGCTGGGAGCCCCGGGGAGTTCACAGAGATGAACCTCATGAGCATCCTGCATAGCCTACAAGAAAGATGGAGAGGGATTATTTACAAAATAATGGCAGGATGGAATGGGAATGGCCTCATACTGCCAGAGGGCAGGGGTAGATGGGATTTTGGGAAAAAAAGTTCTTCCCTCTGAGGGTGGTGAGGCCCTGGCACAGGTTGCCCACAGAATCTGTGCCTGCCCCTGGATCTCTGGAAGTGCCCAGGGCCAGGCTGGACAGGGTTTGGAACAACTTGAGATAGTGGAAGGTGTCCCTGCCCATGGCAGGGATGAGCTTTGAGGTTCCTGCAGCCCAAACCAGTCAGGGGATTCTTTCACCATTCACATCCTCCCTGCCAGGGGTCCCATGGGAGCTGTCACCTCAGCCCCACTGGGCCAGTGGGATGAGCAGCTCTTTGGGGCTGCCACAAACCCTCCCAGGGCCCATCTGGGCATTAAAACACTGAAGAGGGGATGGCCCTAATGAGAGGTGATGGCCATGGCTCCGTGCCAGGGACGCAGCTCCAGGGTCACCCACAGCTCTCCCTGCACCTGTGGGGCCTCTCATCAGTGATAAACCCGTTAATTGCACAGGGGATGAGGCCCCATTTAATGTTACCCAATGTTACTCTTTAGTTACCCAATTCTGCTTGTTCCAAGGGCATTTTCATTAGAGTGGCTGCAGCGAGGCTTTGCTTTTGTACACACCCATAAAATATCATTTTAATTTCATGAGGGGTTACACATGAGTGAAGTAAGATTAATTCTTTCATTTTCAGTTTCTGGAAGGGATCGGTTAATGATGGTTCTGTGTATTTATATACGTGCCATAAAAAGGAGTTCAATTAACTGCTGGGCCCAGAATGTGCTGTTGACTTGCACTTTCCCAGCCAGGAATTGCTGCAAAAACACTTTTCCATTGGTCACGTGAGGAGGGTGAGGTGGGGCTGCTCTGTGCCCATCTCCCCCCAGGTCAGAGCCCTGGATTTGGGGTGGGCTTGGCTGGTAATGGTACAGCACACGAGAAGGTTTGGTTTGTGTCCAAACTTCCCAGGACTGTGATGGTGCATTGGCCACAGAGCAGGTTCCTGGGCACTGGCAGACCCCAAGGTGGGGCACCCTGCTTTGGGCATGCTTTGCCCACCCTGCTCCCCTCAGCAGGTACAGAACCCGTGTCTTAATTTAATTCAAATATTAATTGGCTGTGGATGAGTGAGCTGAGGGGCTGGGGGCAGCTGGGATGAGCTGCAGGGCCAACAGAGATGGTGGGATCCTCTCCTGGTCTGGGGGTCCCTCGGAGGCTCTGTGGTGAGATGGCACCAGGATGGCACCAGGGCTTCTGAAAGGTGGCACTGGGACAGCACTGGGGTGGCATTGGGGTGGTGGTTGTGTTGGGGTGGCCTCAGGGCAGTGTTGGGTGACATATGGGTGTGACATTGCGGCAGCATCACTGTGGTGAAGCTGAGGTGGCACTTGAGCACGGTGAGGGTGGCATCAGTGCCATTAGGGTGGCACTGGGGTAGCACCAGGATGGCATTGGGGTGACACTGGGACACACCAGGACGGCGTTGGGGCGGCACCGGCGCATCCCCGCGCGGCGGCCGCGGTGGCACGGTGGCCGGCGTGGCACAGAGCACGGCGCCGGTGCCGCGCTAATACCTCGTGGAGGAGACAAATGGGAAGTGACACGTGTGTGTGTAGACGGGTATTTGTGGTGACGCTTTGACTGCAGATAATAAAGTGCTCGCCCCGAGGTGATCCAATTCAGCAGCCGCCTCGGCAGAGCCGCGCGCGACGAGGGGGAGAAGAAAGGGGAGGAAGAAAGGCCCGTCTGAAATGACATGTCAGCCTAAAAAGGGAACGTGTTAACGGATGAATATCTGGGGACGGCGAGCCCGGCGCTTCCCTTTGTGCTTTGTCATGAATTTTGTTGTCTTTGCAGATTCCGGCGCTGCCGCGCGGGGTTTGCCACCTACGGTTATTCAGATGGATTTCTCCCGCTATTATTGCTGTAGTTGGTTTAATTTAAGCCCCCGGAGCCGGGGCGTGTTTGTCTCGGTTCCTGGCACCGGGGACGCTCCACGCCGGTGCCGGGGGGTTCCGCCGCGGGGACGTGGAGATTCTGGGGACGGCACAGGGTGCTGGTCACGGGTGGTGCTGTCCCTTCAGGGGGGGCAGGGACCCCCACGGCATCCGCGGCGGCGCGGTGGCCTCTGCGCCACCCATCCTGGGGACACTGTCACCATAGAAACCGCCGCTGGAGCGGGGTGGGAGGGCTGCGGGATGTGGCAGCCGCCCAACCCGCCCGGAGCGGGGGGCACAGTGCCCGCACAGACCCCAGGCAGCATCCCCCAGCCACCCCCCAGCTCCATCTGGGACCCTCTGGAGCCTGCCCTGCCCTTGGCTGGGGGTCACCGGCTCCATGTGCCAGCTGTGCCAGGCTCTGCCCTCCAGGGCAGCCAGATCCTGCCAGGCAGCTTTGCTACTTGGGGCACAGACCCAAAACTTGAAGGACTGTCTCGATTTGTTAACTGTAGCAGCTTTTGTTTGTTTTCTTCCAAGTGTTTTCCAAATATTGAGGTTTCTTCCAAGTGTTTTGCAAATATTTAGGGTTTAGCTCTTACAAAATCTGTTCCCAGTGTGGCAGGCAGAGAAAAAGGGGATTTTTGATGCTTTTCGAAGCTTTGAAGGCATTGGGATCGCCTTGCTGCAAAGGGAACAGGGATCCTGGTCCCAAAGCTGGGTCTGCTCTCTTAAATTCTGCTCTCACAGAGTTTAATTCATTTGGAAGCTGCAGCACTATTATTTTTAATAAGAGCCATTGGCACGGCTGCTCAGGTCCCCAGTGTGCTCCTGCCTCCGCCCAGCCTCGCTTCCCTTCCCACCCCTCCTGCCCCTCTGCCAATTAAAAATCCTGCCTAATTGCTGCCCTTCCGCCCTGCTGGCTCAGAGAGGCCGGGCAGGAACAAACCAGGAGCTCAGGGCTGGAAATGCCAGTGCTGTTGTGGGAGAGGGGCAGGGCAGGACAGGGATGGAGGGTGAGGATGAGCAGGTTGAGTAGGATGCTCAGAGCATCAGGAAAATGCCCCTTCCCAGGGTGGATGTGGCAGTGGGACTACGTGAAGACATATCTGGGGCAGACGCTTTCCTTGAGCTGCTTTTTTGGGGCCGAGCCCTCCATTACAGCTTTTTTCCCATCTGAAAAAAGGGGTGAAAAGCGTTTTCCCTTGGGAGCAGGGGAAGGCGAGGCCCATCCCCGGCGCTGGGAAGCTTCCAGCCACACGTCGCCTTCGGCAGCTTTATAAAGATTCCCTGCCGAGATTACTTCTTTCATTTATTGCAAAATATTGTAGCGCCTTCGATGTGTAAAAATAAGGATTGTCCCATCTTATCTCGGAAGGGATGGGGGGGAGGGAGGGAGGGAGGGAGCAGCACGTTTCTCTCGTGCTGCTGTTAACCAGTGAGGTGCCGTGTCCTGCCACGTTCCCACTCGGATTCTCCCTCAGGAGTCCTTGCTCAGGGCTGTGCTGCTGCTGGTGCTGATCCCCAGATTGTTCCTTCTGTGCACCCAAACATCCTGCTCCCCATCCCCTTCCAGAGCTGGGCAGCTGCCAGGCAGTGCAGTCTCATGGGCTGGAAATTAAAGGCACAAATTGCCGGTCCCATGCTCATCCTCCTCCAGGGAAGAGGGATCCCAGCCAGGGATGTTGTTCCAGCACCGGCCTGGGGGACACACAGACACAGTGGAAATTCTGCTGGGTGTCCATCCTGTCCTTCCTGGTCTGGAGCATCCTTCCCAGTACCGAGCATCCTTAGTAGCAGTGAGGATCCACTCTGTCCTTCCTGGTGCTAAACCTTCTTCCTGATCCTGAACATCCTTGCCAATACTGAGTGTCCTTCCTGGTCCTGGGCATCATTCCTCTCCTTCCTGGTCCTGGGCATCCTTCCCAGTGCCATTTTGATCCCACAACTGCTTTAACCAAGCAGACCCTGGTTATCTTCCTTTCCCTCTTTTCTTCTCATCTTCCTTTTTTTTTCCTAGACCTCGTGGGCAGTGGCTGCAGCTGGGCACAGTGTGGGGGTCCCTGGGGACACCTGGGGTCAGAGGAGTGCAGGGGATGCAAGGAATGCTGTGAATGTGGGGGATTTGGGAGATGCAGGGAATGCTGAGTGTGAGGGGGATGTGGGGGATGTAAGTGGTGCTGGCAGCAGGTGGGCACGTTAGAGGAGGCTTTTGGGAGGGGTTTCTCCCACCCTTCCTGCAGCCATCCCTGGTCCCTGTCAGACATTTTGCTGCTCCGGGCACAAAGCTCCCTGCTGCATAAACCGAGATTTATTCCGGACCGCATCCCCAGCGGGGTCTGGGATTTACATCTGTGTCTGGGACTGGGTTTGGTGGCCAATTTGCTAAAGTAAAAAGTTGTTTAGCTGGAGGCGTAATCTCATAAGCCCGTGCTGCCATTAGCCAGGGTCTCCTCTCTGCCTGGCTTTCCAATAATGCTCCAAGCAGAAGCTCAGAGTAATATAAAAAGCCATCGGATTATTACTGCGGGCGATGCATTTTCCATTTACAGTAATAAAATACTGAAGAAACAAAACAATTTAAAATTCCAATAAAATTCAAACCAAATCTTTGGCTGCTGAGCAGATTCAATTATTTAGCTGTTATTGAGTGCAGGCTGGAAAAATAGAGCAGGTCAGGGAGGGAGGGGGAGCCGGGGGGTGCCGGACGCATCCCATGGGAATGTCAGTGAGGGAGGGAGCTGGGAGGCAGGGAAACATCTGGGAGAAGGAGCTGCTGGTGGGCACTGGGCACTGGCAGTGGCTGGGCTGGCTTTAGGGATGGCAAGAGGCGCGGTGGTGATGAGCGTGCCGGCAGCCCGGGGGATCCCATGCCCCGCTCCGATGGGTGGGCTCCGATGCTCCAAGTTCAGGGCACGGACGTGGAGGACGAACAGCGAGCAGCCGTGTCAGGGCCGGCTGTGCCGCCGGTGCCGCGGTGGCTCGGGCGAGTTTGCATCTTGCAGCAATTACAGCCCGCTGGAAAGCAGTAATTACTGCGGAGAGCGGCAGCGCCGCAGCCGCCGGCGTGCCGGCAGCCGCCGGGAAAGCGGCCGCTCTGTAATTTTCCCGGCGGGGGTGCGGTGCGTCACCCTGAGATGTGACAACACACCGAATTGGTGGCTTGTCACATCCAACCCAGCTGGAGCAAGGAGGCAGCAAAGGCGGCTCCGGGCACGCGCCGGGGCTGGCGGGTGGGATGCCCTCGGCCAGGCTCGGATCACCGGGCCTGTCCCACGGCACAGGGTCACCCCTGAAGTGTCACCTGCAGCCCCAGTGCTTGGGGACAGGGTTTTGGTTGTCCCCGTCAGGGAACCGCGGTGCCCGCGGGTGACACCACCTCCTTCCCTCCCTCCTGCAACGTCCCCTTGGTTTTTTAATATTTTTCCTGGGAAATGAGCATTTCCACGGAATGGGCTCATTAGGGATTCTGCGAGTGTCACCAGCTAATTAGTGTCATGTTAATTGAGTATTCGCGATGCTGCCACCTCCAAGGACAGTGGTGCTGGCATGAAGGGGAATGCAGATGTGCGTGCTGTGCCGTTCCTTGCCGTGCCATTCCATGCTGTGCCATTCCATGCCATGTCTCTGGGCAGGCAGAGGGGTCCCATCTGCAGCCCCCTGCACCCTCTGGCTTGGGGGGTGCCCATGCCCAGCAGAGCCCACCGTGCCCCCTCAGTGTGCCCTCTCTGCCCTGCTGGCTCTGCAGGAGCACTGGAGCTTCCCAGAGGCCGGGGGTCAGTGCCTGGGATGTCCTGGTGCCACACGTCCTCACGTGTCCTGCCTGAGGGAGCTGCTGGTGCTGTTCCTCCTGTGTTCCAGCAGCTCCATTAAATCCTCCTCAAAGGCGCTGGTTTTAATTGGCTTAATACACTCGTTAATAACAATGCCTATTTAAAGACACCTGTAAAAAGCCCATAATATCAGCTTAATGGGAGCAATGGCTGGCGCAGACACTGCGTCCTGCCTGGGCAATTACTGCACTGATGGAAAGCATGGAGAGCATGGAGATCATGGAGAGCATGGAGAGTGGCCATGGATGGAGAGCATGGAGAGCACCCACAGCATCACTGCTGGGAGTGGGGGGTGATGTGGAGAGTCACAGATTCCAGTGCGTCCCTTCCGCTGAATCCTGGTTTTAACCAATGCCTGGTTCATCTGGGCATGTCACAGCCATGGAAATGTCACTCAGGGCAGGACTGGGACAGGCAATCCCTTCACAGGGAGTATGGAATGTACCCAGAGGTGCAGCTCTTCCATGGTGACTTTGCCACCCAGGATGTGGTAGCATCAGGGGTTGCTGACCCTGGTGGCATTGGGAGCAGGGTGCTCCAGGTACTGGGGGGCTGCACTGCCTGGGGAGGCCCAGTCTCCCCAAACCCCCCAGTTTTACCATCTCTCTCTTGCAAAACCTTCCTCTGGGCAGGCACCAGGTCTGGCATTCCCAGTGAGCCACAGACATCCCTTGGCAGGGCTGGGAATTTTGGGAAGCAGCTGGGAACCAGCCATCGTCCCTGTGTGCTGACGTGTACGTGCATGTGCCTGCGTGTGTGTGTGTGTGAGTGTGTGTGGAGATTTTAAACACCTAATTTATTCCATCTATTAGATAGATTTTGTAGATTTAATCATTTTCACAGTTGGTGGCTCATTGGATACTCAAGATAAACTCCAAATGAAAGTATAATGGGAACGACAAATGAGTTTTCACACCAGAATGGCAGAAACTTGCTCAGGAAAGAGTTTGAAAGGAACAAAACTATATACATATATAATTTTTTTTTTCTGCAGTGGCTTTTGCTGACTCCAGTAGGTTACCACAGTTAATTTCACCAGTTTTGTTCATCTGTAAAATTGCATAAAAGTGACATTTTTGTGCTCATTATAGGAACTGCTGATTTATGGCTGGTAAATGCAATGCTTTTCCATTTTTGGTGAAGTTCTCGTAGCAGCGCAAAGCACCCATGAAATTGCTTGTATAATGTAGTTTAAATCCAATCTCAGAGAAAGATTCCCCCGTTGGGTAAAGTGACATTTCCATTCTCCACACCGAGTTTATTTTAGGCCACTTACAAGTGACTCCCGTCAGCGGGAGGGGACAGCTCGGTGCCGTGACCTGGTTTCTGCCGGGAGTGGGTGGGATCCGGCAGGGGGAGGATGGTGCTGGGGGGCCGGGTCCCCTCATCCTGGTGGCACTGGATTCACCCCAGGCTTTGCTCCCGCAGGCGAGACGGCCCCCATGCATTCCCCGCGCTACCCCAGCCCCGCCGAGCTGGACGCCTACGCACAGAAGGTGGCCAACAGCCCGCTGACCATCAAGATCTTCCCCACCAACATCAGGGTCCCCCAGCACAAGCACCTTAACCGGACGGTGAACGGCTACGACACCACGGGGCAGAGGTACAGCCCCTACCCCCTGCACGCCGGCGGCTACCAGGGGCTGCTGGCCATCGTCAAAGCCTCCGGCAAAAGCGTGGTGAAGAACTCGGAGGGGAAGCGGACTAAGCTCTCGCCTGCCCAGGTGGGCGTTGCTCCCTACCCCGCCTCAAGCACTTTAGCTCAAGGTCCCTCCTGCGCCGGGCAGCTGAGCTACCACGGCGGCCAGAAGCAGCTGGAGGGTCCCGTGCCCCCCAACGTGACGGTGGCGGCCTCGGTGCTGCCTCTGGCGGGAAGGAGCCTGGCCCTGCCACCCTCCAACCTGCCCTCCATCCAGAGCATCATCTACCAGATCAATCAGCAGTGCCAGGCGCAGGGTGCCCAGCCCGGCTGCCCGGCCGTCGTGGCCGCCCACCCCAGCCCGGCCAAGCACGGCGCCTTCGGCCCCGGCTACGGCGGCACCGTCCTGCCCGAGTGCCGCAAGGGCGCCGAGCTGGCGCTGGGCTCCAACCCGGCCGCCGCCCTGGGACCCAAGGCGGGCGTTTACCCCGAGGGCATGGACTACCTGGTGTGGCAGCAGAAGCAGCAGCAGCAGCACCTGCGAATGTACAGCGGGGGCAGCGGCGGCGGGGGGGCCCTCAGCAAATCCCCCGAGACGTGCGCGGGCGCCTCGCGGCCCTACGGCCTGGGCGGCGCGGCCGACAAGGTGAGCTCGTCGCCCTTGAACTGCATGCACGGCAACTTCGCCGTGGGGCAGTACTTCGCTCCCCCCTGGAACAGCATCCTGGTGACCCCCAACAGCGACTGTTACAACCCGCCGGAGCTGGGGGCCGGGCCCCGCGAGCTGGGGGTGCCCCCGGCCGAGGGGCTGCCCAGCAAGACCCTCTGCAATACCTCCATCCTCAGCAGCAGCCTCCAGTCCCTGGAGTATCTCATCAACGACATCCACCCGCCCTGCATCAAGGAGCAGATGCTGGGCAAGGGCTACGAGACCGTGTCTGTGCCAAGGCTCTTGGACCACCAGCACGCCCACATTCGCCTGCCCGTCTACAGATAAGGGATTGATGCTGCTCTTCCCAAACCCAGGGCGAGGACTTTGGCGCGAGCTGCCGGTACCGGACGGCGGCAGCGAGGGCGGGGGGACAGGGAGGGGGACGCGGGGTCGGCTGCCGAAAGGGCTCCCGGGACACTGGCGTTGCACCGGGGTCCCCAGACTGGACACACCCGCGACCCGCTGGAAGCCGAGGCCGAAGGACCGCTTGTCTATATAGCTCAGAAATCATTTTATCTCCACGAATGTGAACAGGGAATTGCTACGAGTTGCTGCTATCCAGGGAGGGGAGGCTCCGCTGCGCTGGCAGTGCCCAGAGCGGGGCAGAGCCCGGTGTCGTGGCCGGCCGGGAGGCTCCAGGGTGGGTCCCAGCCCAGGGTGTGGCCAGGGGGGGCTCTGTGGTGGCCGGTGCTGACCTGGCAGCTGTCCAGGAGGCTCCACAGTGGCCGGTCCTGGCACCATGGTGGCCAGTGCCTGCCCAGTGGTGGCCAGTGCCAGCCCGGCGTGCGGCCGGTGCGTGGCTGCAGGGAGCTGGCGCCTGACCTGTAGCTGAAGTCCGTAACTTGCACTGCTTTGATTAAAGCTAATAACTGGGGACAGTCTGGAGGCTATTTAAGAAAAACACTTGAAAACTTGAACAGATTTTTTTTTTTTTTAATTTTTTTTTTTTTTTTTAGTTGACTAGGCTGTACATCTACGTGTTGGCTGCTACAGAGTCTCCTCCCACCCCTCTTCTTCCTCATCCTCCTCTCGCCCGGCCCCACAGTGGCCACGGCTCCTATTCCCACTCAACCAGGAGATTTGGGACCCCCTCAGCCCCTCTCTCCCGGGAACCCCCTGGCTATCACACTTCCAGGCTGTTTTATTTCCCCCCTTACTGTCAGTTCTACCTTGGTTCTGGGTCGCGGTACCAGGGCACTTGCATACCTCCTTTTTTTTTTTCTCTTTTTTTTTTTTTTAAAAAAACCAACCCCAAACAATTCCAAAATGCTCATTACGGTCCGTTATTCACTCCGTGTAATTCTGTGTTTAATAGATTTGTTCATTTACAAAAGGCTCCTCACCACAAAATACAAAGTGTTTTGATGTTTAAAGGTAAAAGAAGAATAATATCCCGATGAAACCCAAGGTGATTGTGCTCGGAAAAGAGGTACTGTATCCCTGAAAGCCTGTTCAAGCACTAAGTGCATTTACAAATCTCTGAGAATGTTTTTTTTTTATACGAAAATTGACCATTATATTCTACTGTGAGAAGTGCTGGCTGCACTATATTGTTTTAAAAATGAGAAAACAAAATGAAAAAAAAGTAAAAAAAAAAAAAAAAAAAAGAAAAAAACCAACACAAAACCCGCAAGCCGTGTGTCCGGATGGTGTTTTTCCCAAAGTAAAACCAGGATCTCGCTGGATGTGTGCTCTGGAGTCTCTTTGCTTTGCTGTGGGCTCCCCCAGAGCTGGGACACCCCTCCTCCTCCTCCAGGAGATTTTTAGGGCACAGAGGAGCACCTATAAATAACCCGTTAACGATGCTGAGCCATTAATCCCGCCGGCACCAGTCTCTGCCTCACACCCAAGGGACTGCACATGGGACAAATCCCTGGGATTAGGGGCTGTGGCCTCACGTGCACCCGTGGGACACCCACGGGGCAATGGGAGCCAGGGTCAGGCACCGCGTCCCCATCCCGTCACCGCCGCAGGGGGTGGCATCTCCGCTACCACCCGTCACCCACAGCCAGCTTCCCACTGGGTTTCCCCATGGAAGGGACATTCCTGGTGCTCTCCTGTCACTCTTAGACCTGACACCCCTGCTCTGCCCGGCAGCAGCAATGAGTCAGTGGCACCACCGGGAGGATGGTACTGGATCCCAAATAGCTCCCGGCTGTGGGTGCATCTCCTCGGCCTCTGTGTCCCGTGGTGGGACACACGGCATGGCCTGATCCCAGCGGGATGGGATGGGATGGGATGGGATGGGATGGGATGGGATGGGATGGGATGGGATGGGATGGGATGTGGTTGGGATGTGGTTGGGAACCAATGGGGACACGATGAGGATGAGGTAGGATGGGAATGAGGATGGGATAAAGGTGGGGATGGGATGAGATGGGATAGGGATGGGGGCAGGACAGGGATGAAGATGGGAATGGGATGGAGACAGGGATTTGGGTAGGACAGGATAAAGAGGAAGGGGATGAGGATGGGGACAAGGATGAGAACAGGATGGGGAGAGGATGGGATGGGATGGGATGGGATGGGATGGGATGGGATGGGATGGGATGGGATGGGATGGGATGGGATGCGATGCGATGCGATGCGATGGGATGCGATGGGGACAAGGACGGTGATGGGGGCACAGCCACGTGCCTGGAGCTGCCTGGTGGCCGTGGCTGAGGCCGGGGCTGGCAGCTCCATTTGCTCACTCACCATAACGGCACGCGTGGCTCCGCCGGTATTTATGGCATGCCGGGAGGGGACCGCTCCATCACCGGCAGTGAGCGGCGTGACAGCCAATCCAGGCAACAAAGAGAAATTGGGACAAAAGGAAATTTTCACAGAGGTTAACATTACTGATGGGGGGTACCACTGCCTGCCTGCACGTTAAAATTAGTCCGTCTGGAGGAAGATCTTTGCTCAGATCTTTGTCATTAAAAAGATGCCACATCAAAGGAATGTGAGGCTGGAGCGTGGCTGGGGCTGCAGGCGGGTCCCTCTGCGCAGGGCAGCCCCTCCTTGGGGACTCCCCCACACCAAAACGGGGACTTTACAAAGGCTGGGGTGCGTGGAGCCGTGCTGGGGGCTCCAGGAGAAACTTTGCTCCGTCAGCGGTGCCCGTGGGAGGAAGATTCATTAGCGCTGCCTCCATCAGATTTCCCAGCTCGCCATAAATCAGGGCGAGTGGCTGGGAGCGACGGCGCGATCCATCTTGCAGGTCTCCAAGTCATTACATTTCATTAGGAGGTGTGCGGGGGTTTTTATTATTTAGCAGGTTAATTCTCCCCTCAGATCGCTCCTTGGGAGGAGGATTTCGCTGGGCACAGGGAGGCTTCAACTGTGGAATGCAAAATAAGTGGGTCCCACCTTGGCAGGCACCTGCCTCCAGCCAGGGCTGCCCCAGTGCCAGCTCTGGCAGGTGCAGGTGAGCACGTGGGGACCCAAAATGTGCACAGGCACCTGTGGGAGATGAGGCAGGGACACCTGAGGTACGTCCCAGCACAGAGGATGAAGACACCACAACCCATTGTCCTCCCATTCCATGGGCCACAGCCCCCAGGAGCGCTGCGGGAACACATTGAAGGAAACGATGCTGCTTCTGGCCTACAGATATCTTCCTATTCAAATAATACCAATAATAATACAGATTTCTAAGGCAGGTGTGCATGAGGCTGATATTAAACTTAGCGGCCGCCTTTGCTGTTTGGGAGCGAGGAGGAGAGACAGGCAGTATAAATTGCACGGCTGCAAAAGGACTTAAAAAAACCCATCTCTCATTTTGATTGATATTAGCTTCACAAATTAAGCTTTAGATTTATCTAAAAATAAATTTGCTTCCACGCTCCGCATTCTGGATGACAAGTGCTTTTCTCTTCCCTTTGTTGGGTTTGTCATCGCTGGCAGGGCGGCGCGGGGAGGGGTGGGAGGGGGCCGGGGCCGAGCACCCCCTGTTCACCGGCCCCCAGGGTGCCCCCATCACCACAGCTGAGGGTGAAACAGCTCAAGGCTTGGTGGGCCAGGGGGTGAAAGGGCCAAAGTCAATCCCTGAAGGTGGCAGAGGCCTCCTGTGCTGAGATGTCACCATGGTGGCTGTGGTGTCCCCGTCCTCACAGAGCCACCACAGGGTGCAGAGTGATGAGGCTCAATGGCAGCTGCCCTTCCCACACCCCAAATCTTTTTAAAGCCCATTGACATGTGGCCTCTTGGCTTTGGGGCATCGAGATCTGCACGGGAGGGGAAAAAATTGGTTTATATCTCATTTTACTGGAAAATCCCATCTCTGGCACATTGGGTGGCTGAGTCCTGCTCCAGGGCTCCCCAGCCACCACACCTGGCCCAGCCAGGACTGGACTGTGCCACCCAAGTTTATTGTTTTCACCCAAGAACCGGCCTAGAAGCAGAACAGCTCAGCTGCTCATTTGATTATGAAGCAGGAGCCGCCACCTCCGCCTCTCCCAAGGAGCAATAATGAAACATATTCATCCCTCACCCTGGGGAAATACTTAAACCACAATATGAGAGATGTATGTAAATCACATTTAAACGGAGACGGTGCCGTTAACGCTGACGGCGACTCATCAGGTTGGAAGACGAAGTGTCCCCTCTGCTGCTGAAGCATTTGCGGAGAGAGCTGGGCTGTCCCCAGGGCCCTGGCCAGGGTCTCTGTCAGTGTCACCGTGTCACCATGCCACTGCTGCCCACGCAAAGTGCTCCTTCACACCCACACAATGTCCAGCTGCTAAAGGAACGCTCACCACTGCAGGCGGCTGGGAGGATGAGGAGCAAAGGAGTTACAGAGGGGTGATGGATGGGATGGAGTGAGGATGGGGATCCATGGGGATGGGCTAGGGACGGGAGGCGATGGGGCACGGATGCGATGGGGATGGGATGAGAAGCACTGGTTTGTCCCTCGGCCCGGTAGCAGCCCCACGCCTGGTCCCGCATCGCGCGGTGTGTGCTGCCCTCCAGTGGGGCAGCCTAGCACGGCGACGGTGCACCGCATCCCTGCAGCACATCCCTGCACCGCACCTGTGCATCGTAACCGTGCACCGCATCCCTGCACCGCATCCCTACACCGCATCCCTGCACCGCACCTGTGCATTGTAACCATGCACCATATCCCTGCACCGCATCCCTGCACCGCACCTGTGCATCGTAACCATGCACCGCATCCCTGCACCGCATCCCTGCACTGCACCTGTGCACCGCACCTGTGCATTGTAACCATGCACCGCATCCCTGCACCGCATCCCTGCACCGCACCTGTGCATCGTAACCATGCACCGCATCCCTGCACCGCATCCCTGCACTGCACCTGTGCATCGCACCTGTGCATTGTAACCATGCACCGCATCCCTGCACCGCATCCCTGCACTGCACCTGTGCATCGTAACCATGCACCGCACCTGCACATCACATCCCTGCACACACCTGTGCATCACATCCCTGTACCACATCCCTGTACACACCTGCACACATCCCTGCACACACCTGTGCATCACATCCCTGTACACACCTGTACACATCCCTGCACACACCTGCACATCACATCCCTGCACACACCTGTGCATCACATCCCTGTACCACATCCCTGTACACACCTGCACACATCCCTGCACACACCTGTGCATCACATCCCTGTACACACCTGTACACATCCCTGCACACACCTGTGCATCACATCCCTGCACACACCTGTGCATCACATCCCTGTACCACATCCCTGTACACACCTGTACACATCCCTGCACACACCTGTGCATCACATCCCTGTACACACCTGTACACATCCCTGCACACACCTGTGCATCACATCCCTGCACACACCTGTGCATCACATCCCTGTACACACCTGCACACATCCCTGTACCACACCCGTGCACCACACCTGAGCTCAGCCTGATGGGTGACCGTGCCCAAAAGCATGGCTTGGCATGGTTCGGCTTGGCCTGGCCTGGCACGGCCAGGGAGCAGGCAGCTCCTCCATCCCTCCCCGAGCCCTGCCGGCAGCCTGGCTCTCCCATCCGGAATCACCCAGCGCCGGGAGGAGGCGGCGGTGGCGGGTCACTTTTTATTACTAAATAAATAGTCGTACAAATCTTGTGCAAAACTCTGTGGTAAAACCATCGGCCTTGGCGGGCAGCGGGGGCCGTGCTCCCCACCCCGGCCCGGCCCGGGGCTCCCGGCACGGCAAAGCCAAGCGGTGGCCCTGGAGCTCGCCGGTACCACCGGGGCAGGACCAGGGCCCCATCCGGGCTGGACACCCGCGGGGACAGCGGCTGCCGGAGGGACAGAGGCTGCGCGAATCCCTGAGGAGCAAACAAGCACCATCCAGCTCAGTGGCGATTCCGGAGCCGCTCCGGGGGCCCGGGCAGAGTCCATCAGCTGCCGGTGCTGCCGTGCTAGAGCGGGGAGCTCGGGGCATGGCAGTGCCGCCGCTCCCGAGGCTCCGCTGTGCCCATGGTCCCCAGGGGCACCACCACCTCCTCCGGCGGGCAGCTCTTGTTCAGCTCCACCACGCGTGGCACCACCGTCGACCACCGATCTGTGGAGATGTGCAGAGCTGGGAGCCCGTGGCTGCTCCCCAAACCCCCAGATCTGCCCCTGGGGCTCATCAAAGGCTGCAAGCAGCATCCTGAGGGATGCTCCCAGCCCACAGCGCGGCACTCACCTCTCCGCAGCCGGCCCACGGTGTGCGAGAAGCCGTAGTACTGGTATGTGTCGCTCTTGCCTGGGTCCTCACTGATGATTCCCAGATTCTGGTTCCAGTGGGACCAGTTCACCTCATCCACCCTGTGGGGAAGGTCAGACACGCAGGGGCTGCACGGAGCGCCCGGGAGCCAGGGCAGGAGCTCCAGCACCCACCAGCAGTGCCAGCTGAGTCCAGACCAGTACAAAGCACCCAGCAAACGAGTGCATGGTGACAGCCCCCCAAAATGCTGCTGGCTCTGGTGGGAGAGGCTCAGATGAGCCTTTCTGAGGGCGCCCACCTTTACCTGAAGCACCAGCGGCGGTCAGGGGTCCCGTCCGTGCCCTTCCCCACAGTGACCATCTCCCCCGAGCGGAAGGCTTTCCGCAGGAACACCGGGAAGGAGCGCTCGATGTCCAGGATGGTGGTGGCCCACTGCCAGGGACACCAGGGACTGCTTGAGCATGGAGGTGCCTTGCCCATGGAGCTTGGGATGCTGCAGCCCCCCAGGCACAGCCCCCAGGGTGGTACCTGCAGCTTCCAGATGTGCTTGCTCTCCTTGGAGACTTGGCCCACGGTCTCACCCATGAGGGCGATGAGCATGTTGAGGAGGAGCACAAAGGTGAGGATGATGTAGGTGACAAGGAGGATGATGAAGACGCCGGGGTACTTGGCACTCTCGAGCATCTCCAGGTCGCCCATGCCGATGGTGAGCTTGAAGAGGTCGAGCAGAAAGGTGCTGAAGGTCTGGCTGTCCCGGCAGGATGGGTAGGTGGGCACGGTGCAGTTGGGCTTCTCGCTGCACGACTCACTGCTGGGACACGGGTTGAGGAGGGACACCAGGGCTGGGGGAGAAGGGACAGGGACAATGAGTCCACAGGGGCGATGGCAAGGACAGGATCCACAATGGGCCCCAGTGTGGCTCCATGCTGGCTGAGACCTTCTCCACCATGGGAGGAGGCAAAGGCTGACCCTGTGGGCAGCTGGGATGGAGCAGGGGGTCTGCAGCCCCCGGCCCACCCATGCTGAGCCACAGGGCTCGTCCTTCCCCCAGCCAGGGGGCCTGGCCGGTTACCTGACGCGTAGCCGATCATGAAGAGCAGGTAGACCAGGAGGAAGCGGAACAAGTCTTTGAAGAGGATCTGAAAGTGGTGGAGAGTAGGGTGAGGTGTGCTGGACCACAGCATCATCACCAAGCTGGCACAACTGGGCTGGAAGCAGGGCAGTGGAGAGCCACAGGAACCCTTCACAAAGCCTGGAGGAACCTCTTTAGGTTGTAGTTCCACAGGAGGATCACCCCTGGAGAAGGACAAGACCCACGACCCCACCAGACCTTCTGGATCATGATGCTGTAGGTCCCTGTCAGCTTGAGCCCACGGGTGAAGTACAGGGCATTCATCCAGCCCAGGACCAGCGCAAAGACCATGACAGCCAGGTAGGCCTCGATGCCACCCAGGTACAGCCCCGCCGTGACAATCACCAGCACCGAGTAGATGAAGCTGGAGGAGAGTTGGGGTCAGACCCTGCACCCACAAGCCCAGGGGCTTCAGTGGCCCGTAGCAGCCCTGGGGGTTCCCCACATACTAGAGCAGCTGGAAGGAGCCATCTATGAAGAAGGAATTCACACCTGGGCACTTCTTCATGAACAGGTCTTTGATCTGTGGGAGAGAGGAAGAGGTTGGAGGGTCTGGGTTGCAGGGTCCCTGTGTCTGGGGCCACTGTGGCAGTGGTGGATGCCTCAGGGGATGGGGCTGGAGACCCCAGAAAGAGTTCAGCGGTCCCACAGGAGGACCCCCTGCCTTGCCACACTGACGTTTGTGCAGAAGAAGAGGATCCCAGTGAAGAGGGTGATGATCTCCCCGGCCAGGCGCAGGTAGTCAGCGGTGCTGGTGTAGGGGTAGGGCGGCTGCGGGGAGAGGACAGAGGTGAGCTGCTCCCCCATTCCCTGGGACAGAGACCCCCCTGCGAGGCAGTGCTGGCCCGTGGGGCTGTGCCAGCCTGGGGACTCACAGGGCCTTCCATGGGGCGGTAGTAGGCGACGAGGGTGAAGATGATCATGGCGCTGAGGTAGGAGACCACGCTGATGTAGAAGGAGACGGCCCCAAACTTGCGCCACTTGTCCCTCAGCAGCTCGTTGATGGGCTCCACGGCCAGCATCTCGTGGCGGTTCTGGTGGGATGTGGGTGCTGACAGACGGGACAGGGCCACCCGGTCCCCTCCAGGCCCCTCCCAGTCCCCCCCAGCCCCTGCACACCTCGATCTTGCTGTTGTAGACGAGGATCTCCAGCACGGACACCTCCTCCCCGCAGGTGTCCAGCGAGGAGAGGTCATAGAGGGAGGAGTAGACGGGGCCGTACGCCCAGTCCTTGAATTTCCGGGAGAGGTGCCGGACGTCCTCGTCCGTGATCTCCCGTCGGATGATGTGCTGGAAGATCTGACAGAGGGAGGGAGGGAGGTCTGCTACCCACAGACCTGGCCCCACCTGCCCCCCTGACCTCCTCCCACCCCATCCTGGGTGCATCCCCAACCCCCTCCTTGCACCCCAGTGGGCTCAGGATGCTCCCAGGTGCTCCTGGGGTGATGCAAAGACACCGTCCCAGCCCTCCAGGATAACGCAGCTTTTGCATTTTTGATGACGCCCCTGCCTGCCCCACCAGGGGCCAAGGGCAGGTCAGGGGAGGAGATGGACCGTGTGAGGGTCTGGAGTTAATTAGGAAGGGGTCAGAATGCAAAGGGGTGTTAATTAGCCAGGTTAATAGGATGCACATCCAGGTTTCCACCAGCATCTGCAGAGAGAAGCCGGGCATGCACCGAGTGTGACAGGGCTCAGCAGGGACGGCAGGGAGACATCCCCCAATACGGGGGGACACCGTACCCCGATCTTGCCGGTCTTGGCTGCCATCATGAGCGGGGAGAGCCCATCGTTGTTGAGCAGGGCCTCCAGGTTGGTGTCGGGGAAGAGCTTGGCGCACTTGATGAGGAGCAGGTCGTACATCTTGGTGACAAACTTGGTGTTCTCGCGGGTGTTGTCGGCGATGGCCACCAGGGCGTGCAGGACGGTGTTGCCGCGGGAGTCCTGGCGCCGCAGGTCCGCCTGCTTGTGCCCGTTCTCGGTCAGGTAGTGCACGATGTGCGGCTGGTTGGTGCAGGCGGCCAGCGAGAGGGGCAGCTCACCTGCGGGGACAACAGCGGGGCTCCTGTCACCCCTTCCCCTCTGCGGGGACATCTTGGGGTGCAGCCCCCCGGGTCCCTCCCTGCTCACCGAAGTAGAAGTAGCCGCCCTCGCTCTTGGGCTGGAAGAAGCGGCCGCGGGCTTGGGCATGGACATCTGCTCCCTTCTCCACCAGCAGCTCCACGTAGTGCTTGCAGCGGCGCTCGATGGCGATGTGCAGCGCTGTCTGGCCTGTGACACCACGGCCCGTCAGCCACCGCCTTGCCCCGGGACTTGCCAGCTCCCTTCTCTGGTCCCTGAAGCACCCCAGTGTCCCCCCTGCCCAGGCGGGGCCAGCAGCGGCCCCACGCCCCCCACCTCGGTAGTAGACGTCCCTGAAGGGCGAGTTGATGAACTCCCGCATGTTTCCC
Source organism: Poecile atricapillus (assembly GCF_030490865.1). NCBI lineage: Eukaryota > Metazoa > Chordata > Aves > Passeriformes > Paridae > Poecile > Poecile atricapillus. The sequence goes on from NC_081264.1 coordinate 4,455,142, forward strand.
GTCTTCTCGGCGATGTCCAGCAGGACGGGGATGGTGTCGTTCTTGCCCCCGCTCAGGTTCAGCAGGGCTTTGGGCAGGCACGTCTTTCCCGTGGAGGGCTCTGCGAGTGGAGGATGCTGAGGGGGCCCAGGGCAAACCCCTCAGGCCCCTGGCTGCCCCTGCCAGAGCTGTGCATCCCCATCCCTCAGCACCGCAGGGATCCCCAGTGGTCACAGCACAGCCCCGGCACCAGGGCAAGGAGCGCCCAGGTCCTCACCTCGGAACTCCTCGTCTGTGAGGCGCTTCTTGTGGGTGAGCAGGAAGGAGAGGAGCCCATCCAGGCCGGCCGGGGACCCCCGGGAGACGATGTCGAAGAGGATGGGTCTGTTGAAGACCTTGAGGACGGGGGGCGGCTCGGGAGCCGGTCCCTTTGCGGCCGGTGGCTGCTTCCTGCGGGAGAAACGCCAGCGCTGGCAACGGGAGCCGCTGCCTCGGCTTCCCCCTCCTGTGCAACGAGCTTGGGGGTGCTCAGCCACTGGGGACGGACCCGTGGGGACACCTCCCGGCTGGGGTCACCTGTGAGGCCTTGGCAGCTCGCACCAGGTGCTGCAGCGCTTGGGGCCCCCAGCTGTGCCCCCCGGGAGGGACGGGCTCGGTCACGCTCCGGCACCACGGGTGAAGCCAGACCGGTCTGAGCAGTCGGCAGCAGGAGGGGGGATGGAGCGGGGACAGCCCTGGGCACCGGGAATGGGGGCACCGGGAATGGGGGCACCGGGAATGAGGACACCGGGAATGAGGACACCGGGAATGGGGGCACCGGTCAGCTCCGGGCACCGGGAATGGGGGCAGGACGGACGGCGGCTGCCCCAGCCGGGGACTTCCAGTCTGAGGACTCATGGGGGCATCCTGGCCGCCTCCACCCACCTGCACGGGGGAACATCCCGCTCTCCTAAGCCGGTTGCAGCCCTGGGTGGGGACCCTGGCGGGCCGCCCCAGGTGCCCGGCACAGAGGGGCATTGTGCGTCCGGCCGCGGGCTGCCCCCCCCGGCTCCGGTTTCCTGGCGCGGGCAGGGCGGAGGCCCTCCTGAAAAGCCCTTTCATGCCGCAGCCAGACGGCCGCACGGGCCAGGGGAGCGGCCGGCGCACAGAGCCTCTTTCATGGCGCCCGTAAGGGGGAAGGGGAGCGCCATCCCGGCCCCGCGGTACCGGGGGCTGCGGACCCCCGGCACGGCACGGCACAGCCCAGCGCTGCCGCTGGGACTCACTGGGAGCTGCTCCCTGTGCGCGGCACCTCTGCCCAAAGCACCCCAAAGTGCCGCTCGAAGGTCTGCCCGCGTCCCCAGCTGCTGAGCATCCCCATCCCCACCGGGGTGTCCCCCACGCCGGCTCTCTCCGCCGCACCGGGGGGCGCGGGGGGCCCGTACTCACTCCACGATCCTCCTGCGCCAGCGCTTGTTCTCGCTGGGGTGGTGGCGGTAGGTGCCGTAGTCGAAGAGGGAATCCATGGGGGCTTTCTTGGGCGCGGGGACCACGGGGGACTCGTAGATGGTGGCCTCCAGCAGCTCCATGGGCTTCGGGGCGCCTTTCCGAAAGGCCCCGTGGAATTTCATGCGGAGGTTTTGCTTTCCATCCCCGGCACCGGGGGGACCCCGGGTTGCCTCGGCGGGGCTCGGGATGTCCTCGCTCTCGAACAGGTTGGCCAGAGAGGAGAGCGGGAAGGATTCGTTCTGGAGGGAGCCGTCCTCCCCCGCGCCCTCCCCGGCATCGCGCGGGGCGTCCTCGGTGTCTGCCATGGTCCCTGCCCGGAGGGACGGGCACGACCGACCTGCCTGCCTGTGACCCCCGGCTTCTTCCACGAGAGCAGGAGAGCTGGCAGAGGAAAATCCCGTGTCACTCCCAGAAGACCCTCCCCATCCTCTCCCCGGGGCACCGAGCCTCGCGGCGGGACAGGTCCCACACCCACTCTGGCAGAGGTTGGGGTCGGGGGGACTCCCTGAAGCTCAGAATCCCCCGGACGGTCCTGCCTTGTCCCGGCTCTCCTCAGCACCCACCTATCGCTGCGGGGACCCCTCACGTCTGCGGGGGCCCCTCCGGCTGCGGCGCTGCCGTGCTCGGCGAGGGCGAGCCCGGCCCCGCTGCGGTCAGCCGGGGTGCAGCCCAGGACAGGGCACAGAGCAGACCCTGTGCGCTGCGATCTGCCGCCCAAGGAAAGAAAACATTCCTTGGGATACTCCCCACATCCAAGGAAGCGTCCAGGGAAGCGCCCAGAGGCAGCAGGAGCTGCCACTGCAGCAGCGCTGGGAGCGGGGCCAGGGCTGCTGCTGATGCTCCACAACCCAGGGGGGCTCGGTGGGACCCGGATCTGGGCACCGGGAGGGGACAGGCGGGGCACCGGGGGGGCTGCAGCCCGCGGCAGGGCAGGAGCAGCGGCTGGGACAAGAAATTACGGGTTTAGGTTGCCCAGAGGAACGCGGAGATGAAGGAGAGACGTGCTAAGAGCGCGGCGACACTGCACCGTGTCACCGTGTGCAGGACACGGACAGGTGACTGAGCTCAGACACTCCCCCAGCCCAGCTTTCCACCAAAACTCTCCGGTGAAACCCAGCAGCGTTAGGGCTCAGCACAGCTCCCGCCTGCGGGGAGCTCAGCCCTCCCGGGACAGAAAAAGCAGTGGGAAACGTGTCATTTTGTGCTGGGCTGAAGCTCCGTGCGACAAGCCACAGTGGCAGGCTGGGCCCTGTCGGGAGGGCAGCCCGGCCGGGGAAAGGGCTCGAATGAGGCAGCGGGTCCTGGCAGCCCCGTGGCTCCCGTGGGCACGAGGGATGCGGGTGGGAAACTGCCCCAAAACCCTGTAGCGACAGAGAGGGCGTCCAGACAGTGTCCCCTTCTTCCTGCCATCCTCGGGGACACCCGGTGGGGCTGGTGCAGCCCTGGGGAACACAGAGCTGACAGTTTCTCCTCTTTGCTGACTTTCCTGCCATCCCTGTCTCTGCAAGAAATTCCACAAGCACCTGCCAAAGCCCGCAGCTCCCACATCCCGACCCCATGCAAACAGGGCCCCTCGCATGGCCAGGTTGACCTTGGACAACGGAGAAGAGGGAATTGCCAAGCACACGGACCCTGCGGGCTGGGAATGGGGACGGAGCACCTGATCTGTCCAAACTGTGCTGAGACCTGGAAAAGTGCAGCTTTAGGGAAAACCTGGCCATGGCACGGGCTGTCACACACCTGCTGTCATCGGCCAGGACAGAAATTGTGTGGGAAATGAGGGACTCAGGGCTGGTGCCACCAGCCCGGGTGCTGCCAGGAAAGGTGCTGTCACAGGGGTTTGATTTGGCCCGTTAGTTATTTGGGTTTGGATTTTTCAGACTTCCTCACCTCATGGAATAACTGAGTCAAAGCACAGCTCTCACATCCAACACAAACCCCACCTGTGCTCCCACCTCTTCCCAGCTTCCCACCAAGGTACCTCCCAGCTGGACCGGTGTCCCCAGTCAGTGCCCACCACGGGAGCACGGATGCTGTCACCAACACGGGGATGTGCGGGGACATCTATGGGTGGGCGGCAGGGAGGGTGTCCCATGACATTAAAGGGGGATCCGGTGGGAGTGAATCATGTTAGAAACGCTCATCCGGAGTGATGCAGCTGCTTCCCAAAACCATCCTCGCTGCTGGCCCCGTGCTCACCTCGGCACCAGCCAGGAGCTCGGTGTGGGCAGCACAGGGGGTTCGGAGCCGGGGGGAGCCCCTTCCTCAAAGCTCCGCCCGGGAACCCAGCCGGCACCTCAATCTCAGACCATCCATAAGGGCCCACCTGGCCCTGATCAGCTCAGCCCCCGACCCCGGCCTCACCTGGGGTCTCCATCCTGCCCCGGTCCCCGTGTGCTGCCCGAAGAGCTCCATCCTGCCTCAGTTTCCTTGTCCCCTCACTGGAGGGGCTCCATCCAGCCCCTGTCCCTGTGTCCCGGCCCGTCCCACTCCCCACGGTGCCCCCCGTTGCCCGTTCCCCCGGCTCCGTACCGCGAAGGGTCCCGTGGAAAGTCCCGTAGGCTCCGGCGCCGCCGAGTCGCCCGGGGCCGGTCCCCAGAGCGGCCCCTCCCCGCCCCGGCCCCGGCTCCAGCGGCGGAGGCGGCACCGGGACCCGCCCTCGGGATCGGCCCCCGCGGCCCCGGGCAGTCCCCCGGGAGCACCGGCCACAAAACAGCCCGCAGCAACAGCCCCAAAATACCCTTCAAAAAATAAGCCCCCAAGAAAAATGTCTCTGACACAGCCCTCCCAAAGAACAGCTCCAAAAACCCTCCTAAAACCAGCCCCCCCCCCCAGGACTCAGCTTCAAAACACCCTCCTGAAAACAGCTCCCCTAGGGAAAAACCCAAACCTCCCTACCCAAAACAGCCTTGCCAGGAACAGCCCCAAAATGCCATCCCTGAAACAGTCTCCCCAAACACCCTTCCTGACACAGCCCCCACGAACAGCCCCAAATGAAGCTCCCAGACCACGGCTACTGTCAGTTTTTATTAATTGCTGCTCCTGCCGGGGCTCAGGAGGTGAGGGGGGCTCATAAGGCACCACAAACACCGCGGGGACAGTCCCTGGTTTCCAAATCCCAGCGGAGGGGCTCGATCCCACGCCGGCACTGGAAGAGTTGGGGTCACCCGGGAAAGTCATCAGCTCCTCCACCACGGGCATCATTCCGGACGATCCAGTGCCAATCTACACATGGTGCCCATCGGTGGGCTCCAGGCACAGTCCCAGTGTCACTTCTGTCATCAGCAGGACACTTCATTCCCTGCCCCACTGAAGACAGGAATCCGAGAGTTGGGACTAGAAACGCTTTTTCTTCCCCTTGGGAAATTCGAGGGTGACACCCACAATTGTTTTATTGCCCTATTCTTAATAGAAAGTTAATTACTATTATTTTTTGGTTAGAAAAGACGTTATCCACTGCAGATCCAGACAGGAATCGAAGTCACCGGAGAGCTGGGAGCCACCCCAGCTGCCTCAGTGATGAAGACATAGGTAACACCCATCACACGTTATTTCATCTGTGCCAGTCCTGTGCCAGCTTTAGGCTTTGTAGCTCAGCTCAGCGTTCATCTTCGTGTACATCTCATAAATTGCATCCAGGATTGGAGTGACCCTCGTGAGAAACTGGTGGATTTTTTCTATGCTTTCCTCTTCCTTGACTTCTTTACCCTTCTCCAAGGCCTTCAGCAAATCGGATTTGTAGGGAAGAGCATAGATTGAGCCCTATAAAAGAGGGAGAGGGTGTTTGACTCCCACAAACCCAACAGAGACCACGGGTTGCGTTGTTCCCGTTCACTGGACACTTGTCAGTGCACGGGAACAGCCCTAGGGATGATGGCTGGATGTTTGGAGAGGCAGGGAATGCTCACCGTGAAGAGCTTCTGCAGCATCCAGCCGTGGTATTTCTTCAGCGCGATCTCGTAAGCCTTCAAGGCGTTCACTCGGATGAGGTTGGGATGCTCCTCATCCCTCTCACCGTCGGAGATGCTCTGCAGCAACACCAGAATGAATTTCAGACCCCTGGGAGAAGAGCAGAGATGTTGGACTCAGGGAAGTGGGTGCTGTTTCTCAGCTTCCAGCCCAGTGTTTCCAAGCATCCCAAAAACCCACAGTCCCGGCAGTGCATCCCTCTCGCAGAGCTGGTGCCTGTCCCTGTGTGCCCATCCAGGGAAGAGAGAGAGAAGGGCTGGATGGAGCCCCCCAGGGCAGGACACAGGGCCCAGGGCAGGAAGGAACTCCCAGGAGAGGCTGTGGCTGAGGGCAGAGCTGGGCAGGGTCAGGTGCAGCCCCATGGATCCTCCAGGCACTGCAGTGTCCTGACATGTCCAATCTGTGGGATCACACTCCAAGGCTGAGTTCCCCTGGGCATTCCCAGGGGGAAGATCTGGGGAGGGGTTTCCCAACAGCTGTGCTCCCCAAACACAGCACCCCACGCTGCCCAGCCCACAGGGACCAGCCCAGCCCACGCAGCTTCCATTTGGCATTCTCCAGCTCCCCACATGCCGGGACACAGCCGGAGCAGCTCCCGACGCCGTGAGTCACCTTTTCAACCACATCAGCGCCAGCGTCGCGCCTATCTTGGGCCAGGCTGAGCCGTGCAGCTCCTTCTCCACCTCCAGGATGTTCTGCAGCGTTTTGAACTTAGCAGGATTGGAGTCATAAACCGCCCGGATTTTCTGAGGGCAGAAAAGAGAGTTGGCTCCCAGGCACAGGGACTTTGGCAGGAGCCCCAGCAATAAACCTGTGACCGGATGAGCCACTGCTGAGCCCAAAGTCCCCATGGGAAGAAAAGCCTTTTGAAACACCTCCAGTCCCACAGCATCTCTCCCCAGGGATTCTCTCTGAGTCCTCCACAGTCCCTTCTTACCTTGATATTCCCAGTCAGGTCTGCTTTGACCGGTGAGTAGACGATGGGAGTCCCCAGGCAATCTGTGGAGACAGGGAATGAGGACAGTTAGACATTGGTGACACAGGGGACACCACGGACTTCTCATAACCATCAGGATTTACTTTAAGCACAGCCCAGGCACGGAGACACACCAGCGGGACTAGAAAAAGATCTCTGAGCTTCGTACATGGTTATTTGCTCTTGGGACAGCCCTGCCACCTACTACGGCCCCACCAGTGACCTCTAATCCCCCTGGCTCCGGGACACAGCCCTGGCAGAACGTCCTGGAACAGCCTGACCGGCACCGGACACTGCCCGTCCGCAGGCAGGCAGCCCCATGTCCTGCCCTTCCGGGGCTGCCACCGAGCCGCCACACAATAGCTGACATTGTGGAGGGCAGCGGGCACGCTGTGCCACGAGGGCGGCCACGCCGACACCCACCCATGTCCCAGCACGGGGTGGGATCCATGGGTGGGGTGGCAGCTCTTGCCCCGGGCGATGCCTCTGGATGGGATGCTCCAGGGCACGGCACGATGCTTCCCAACGGGGCTGCTCGGCAGGTTTGACAGGATCGTGATGCAACCCTGGCCCTGGCAGAGCAGCCAAACCCGGCGTGAGCCCTGGATTAGGTAGGGGGGTCACCACCCAGAACTGGGGAGGGGGCACCCCGGAGCGGCTGAGCCCGCAGCAGGCCTGGTCCCAGCCCGCATCTCCCAGCCCCAGCCACCCCGGTCTCACCGAAGAACGGCGGCAGGTGCGCCACGGCCTCCAGGAAGGGCAAAGTCTCGATCTGCTTATCAGCAGGCAGCGGCTTGAACTCGTGCTCCAGCAGCAGCGCCATGACTGGCGAACCGTCCCCCCTGTCCCCCTCACCGCTCCCCGGCTGAGGGGGCTCTGAGGGCAGCGGGGGCCGACCCGGCAGCGCGCCCACGCCACGCTCCGCCCCCCGGCGCTCCGACCAATGGCTGCGCACATTCCGTGCGGCCGGTACGCGGCCATTGGCCGGAGCGCCGGGGGGGCGGGACCTGCAACCCAATGAGGAGGCCACGCCCCCACCGCCCCCTCAGACTCGGGGCCGGGCCGTAGCCGGGACCCCGCGCTGCCCCGGCCGCGTTCCGAGCGCCGGGCGGGCCGGCGTTAATTATTCAAGGGAGATAAATATTTTATAGGGAACAGATGGAAAACAAACCTCAACGCGCGGGAGTGATGAAACACCTCAGTGAGGGGTTGGGTGGGAAAATGACACCGAGCGGGGACACGGAGAGGTGAAGAAGGGGTGGGAGCGGAGGGAGGCTCAGCCCGTCCCCTGCGTGAGGAGGGGGCTTGCCGGTGACAGAGCCCCACACACGGTGTTTTTACCGGTTATTCTGGAAAAACAGGTCCTGGGGCGATAGCGATCGGTGGCTGGTAGGGCGGGTGTGGATACAAGGCGGGGGCTGCCGGCTGGTGCCGCCTCCCTCCCGCAGTGCCCGGAGCCCGTCCTGAGAGATGCCCGGACCCCCTCCCGGGACGCTTGAAGCCCCTCCCGGGGTGCCAGGAGCCAGTTCCGTGGTGCCCGCGGTACCCTGAGCCCACCCCAGGGTGCTCGGAACCCGTCCCGGGATGTCCAGAGCTCACTTGGGGATGCCCGCAGCCCCTCCGGCGGTGCCCGGCCTGTCCCGGGTCACGCAGCGGCCGGTCCGGTTGGGTTCGCCGCGGGCGGCGCCGCGCTGGTGCCGTTCCAAGGCGGGCAGAAACAGAAACCTTTAACCCCTGAAACATTTACAACGCCACAAAGCCCGCGGTGCTGCGCGCTCCGAGCCGCCACAGCGGCACCGCGCCCGGCTCGGGCTGTATCGGGGTGCGGCGGTACGGCCGGGCCGGGTCAGAGCGAAGCGATTCCCCGATCTCCCCTCCCTCCCTGCTCGCCTTCCTCTCTCCCCGCCTCCCTCTGTCGGTCCCCGCCTCTCTCCGTGCTGGCGGAGCCCGTCTCGCCGTGTCCCTCGGCGGCAGCCGTCGCGGGCGGGCCGCGATGTCGCTGTGGCTGCGGCGGGGCCGCGGCCCGGAGCGCAGGGCGGCCGAGCGGCGGGAGCTGGAGGAGCGCAGCCGGCAGCAGTGGGAGAGCACCAGCCGCGCCTTCGCCCGCGCCGCCGCCTGCTGCTCCCTGCAGGCGCGGTGGAGCGAGCCCCGCGTCCCCCGGCCCAGGTACGGCCGCGGTCCGGCGGGGTCCCGGGGCGGTGCCGGGCTCCCCCTGACTGCCGGTGTGTGCGGCAGCGCGGCGGCGACGCGGCGGGACGCGGAGGCGGCGGCGGAGCGGCTGCAGCGGCGGCGGGAGCGGCTGGAGCGGCTGCTGGGCGAGGAGCGGGAGGCGCTGGCGGTGGAGCTGCGGGAGCGGCGGCGGGGCGGCCTGCGGAGCCGGGAGCTGCGGGACGGCCCCGGAGAGTGCGGGAGGAAGGTGAGGGAGCGGCCCGGCCGCGCTTGTCCCGCATCCCGGGGCTCGTCCGGTGAAGGGCCGCTCCCGTGCTTCAGCTGTACCAGCGGGACTTGCTGGAATTGCCACCGCTTGGTGCCCTGAACCCCTGTCAGCCTCGGCGGGGTTTGGGATGCCGAGCACTCCCGTATCCTGACCTGACCCAGCTCTGTATTCCCAGTTTGCTGAGCCGCTGCTGCACGAGCACTGGAACAAAAACAACGCAGAGCTCCGAGAGGTGATGTTGCTTTTAGTCCTTGCTGCCTTGTATTTATTTTCAAGTTTTTAACTTGAAAGTCATCATATCTCTGCTGTTGTCACTCATTTCCCATCACAGAAACTACCCCAAGTTCTGATAAACAAAAGCCAAAAAAGTGAAAGGGTTTAAGTGTTTAAATAGTTTTAAGAAGCCCTCTCAAAGCTGTACTTTTAGAAGTTAGAAATCTGTTCAGACTGAGCAAATTTTCAGAGCTCACAATGTAAATATCTCAGGTGCATAAAATATAAATAATCTAAAAAGTATAAATCTTAATGTCTCAGCTGTACCTGCCATGCTGTGGTGCTTCCTCATTTTTTATTCCACCTTGTGCTGCTCCAACACCGCAGTCCTGTAAACACTGTGGTGTTTCCCATGTGACAGTAACTCTCAGCTCAGGACCTGGTGGGCACTCGGACACTCAGATGAGCCCACCTGTGCAGAGACAGATCCTACTGGGATTTCAGGGCCAGGTGGTGCTCTGGAGAGTTTGAAAGATCCTGGGGGACAGAACCTCTGTCACTGATGGCCCTGCTGCATCTATTGTATCTCCAGGCGGAGTCAGAGCTGCACAGGAAGCACGTGAGAGAGGCTTGGGGTGACCAGCTAACACAACAAAACAAGGTATGGGGGTAGCCCTGGTGTCCTGGTGGCTGGGAGGACACTGAAATGTGTGTGCAGGTGGAGGGGTGACACTTGTGCCACGGGAGCTGCTGCCAGGAAGGGCACTGTTTACAAAGGCATCCAGCTTGCAGGAGTCTGCTCCATGGATTTTCTGAGCCAGAAGTTGTTTCTTTGTGTCAGACTAACAGGAAAAGCTGTTTTCTTTTCTTTGGGAAAGGAAGAGGTGACCAAAGTCGAAGAGAAGAAACGTTATGAAAATGAGTACGAAACGGCACGAGGGGAAGTGCTGGAAAGAACGAGACAAGAGGAAGAGAAGCATCAGCTGGAGAAGCAGCAAGCAGAGACATTGCTTCAGCAAATAGAAGAACTGAAATTGCAGGAGACAAAGGTAATCTTGATTTTCTCCTCATTTGAGAAAGGAATTTGTTGCTTCACTCGGAAATACAGCAAGGCTGACCTGACCTCTTCCCTCTATGTTTGCACTGCAGGGAGGGTTTTCCCTGCCTGCAGAGGAATAGAACAGGGTACAAACTCTGGTCAAGCACGCTCTCTGGGATGTTGTAGCTCTCTGATGTACTCTCTCTTGGTGGCTGTGTTTTCCTTTTTAGGCAACAAAGCTGAAAAAGGAACAAGAGAATTTATTAAAGCAGCAGTGGGAGCTGGAGAATTTGGAAGAAGAAAGGAAACAAATGGAAGAGCACCGGAGAAAAAAAGAGCTTGGGTAGGACACCAAGTGGAACTTGTTTTGGATAGAATCTGTTCCTGTGCCCACAGCAGTACTTGGGGCACAAGGAGATACTCCAGGTAGCACTGGTAGGCTGTAAATATCTGTGTTTTGATGGACTTGCCTGACAAGGAGCAGAGCCACTGGTGCTGCTGTTAGTGCTTTTTTGTTCCTGGTAGCAGGTTCCTCGTTGTCACAGATGTACCTCCCCGAGTGCTACTGTACAATGATGTGCTGCTTTAGAGTCAGTGTGGTACTGTTTTGTTTTTTTAATTTTACTTTCTTCCTCCTTCAGTCGCTTTTTGAGGCATCAGTGTGATGTCCAGTTAAGGAGACGAGCACAGCAGATACAGGAGGAGCTGGTAAGAGATTAATTTATACTTTCATAGATGCTGTGTGGTGAAAAACCTTAAATGTGGTTTGTGTCTGCCTCTGATTCCTACAGATCAGGAGGCCCCTTCCAGCTTGTGCACAGAGCTGGAGCACAAAGTTCACGGGGAAGCAGCAGATGTAGCATCTTGCTGAGCACACCCTTGACATCCTTGGCTCCTAGAGGAGCCTGCACACAGGCTGGAAGGCTGTTTGGATAATCTCATGGTTTTTCTCCAGGAGACAGACAGGCAAATCTTATCAGCCCTCCTGGAGAAAGAAGAGGAGGATCAGCACTGGCAGATCACACGGCGGGAACGGGCCGTGGCAGATGTGGCCTGGATGAAGAAGGTCATTGAGGAACAGCTCCAGCTGGAAAAGGAGAGGGAAGCAGAACTCGAGACTATCTTCAGGTGAGGCTGCCCACCTCTGATCCTCACCTGAAGAGTGCTGAATGTTCTGGGTCAGGGCCACTGAGTGGCACAGGAGGGATGGACACACCAACTGGCAGGGAACAAACCTGAAGAGAAACCCAAGTGCCTCTCTAAAGCACAGGATAGCTTGTCTGTGCCTGTGGAGTATACAGGGGGGTTAACCTCAGAGATAATTCTTCCTCTCTCCTTTAGGGAAGAAGCAAAAAAAATATGGGAGAAGAGGGAAGAAGAATGGGAAAGAGAGAAGGTGGCCAGAGATCGCCTGATGAGTGAGGTGATGACCTCGATTGATGATGTGTCTCCCTTGGCTCAATTAAACCATCAATCCACTTGTAACCCAGCACCCTCTGGAGAGTTAGAGCCTTCCATACCAGGCTGGATTTTTTCTGCTTGTCTGGTGTGTTTCCTGGGAACTGTTGAACCATCTTCTCCCTCCATCTCCTGTTTTGCACAGGTCCTTGCAGGCAGACAGCGCCAGATCCAAGAGAAGATGAAGTTAAACAGAAGGGCCCAAGAAGAGTCCATTAAGTATCGAGAGCAGCTGATCAGAGAACTCGAGGAGGCGAAGGAAGGGACTCGTCAGGAGAAGGAGCAGGAGGAGGAACAGCAGAGAGCCCGCAGGAGGGAGCTGCAGGCACAGGTAGGCTGAGCTCCCAATACACACCTGGCTGCTGAGGCTGCCCCATCTCACCCAATTTCCCCTGCACAGGGGACAGAGCACAGCTTGAGAGAGGAGGAGGAACAGCAGGAGGGATCAGCCCAGCAGCCCCTCGAGGAGCTGGAGCGGCAGGAGGGCGAGCAGGGCTGGCACAGCAGGGTAAGGTCACACCTGGGTCCCCCTGGCACACGAGCCCAGCGTGGAGGATGACAGCATCATTGTCTCTGATGTGCATCACAGTGCCAGGGCACAACCCTGGGCTGTTCCTTCCCCTCACAGGGCTCTACAGTTCTCCCTATTCTTTTTTGCTGATACTGATATATTAGGCCCTAACTTTTAAAGAATTTTTGAGGCAGACGTGTCGCTAATGCCTCAAATGTTGCTCAGTGCTGAAAGGCCTGCATTAGTGCAGTTGGTACAGTGCAACTCCCCTGCCCAATGTCTTTGTTGATTGTCCTGGCTCTAAAATCAAATTTGAGTAACCCTGTCTAAAGCCCCTGCCCAGCCCATCAGCTCCTGTTCATGCTGAATAGCAGGTGTGGAATTAATTCCAGAGCCCATAAACCAGTGCTGGTCTTTGTTTTGACCCCATCAGTTCTACAGTTCCCCAAGAGCGGCTTGGACCTGAGGAATGAGCACGAGATGCAGCTCCAGACTACAGGAAGAAAACTCTGAGGACCCAAGGAACTCCTGAAATAATGGTGCCTCTGGAATAGCCCACAGTCAGCTCAGGACTTGACTGAGTAGACTTCTGGAAACATTTAGTTGTGACCAAGCTGAAGAGGAGAAAAGTTCTACTGTCTTCAGGAACGTGGAGGTTGTGGCACCTTCAGAGGAGTGAACTGCTTCACTTTGCATTCTGGAGTTGTGCTCATGCGTTTTAGTACATGAGAGGCTGAAGCAACCCAGTAAATAAAAGGGACCAGTGGACCTGAGCCACAAAGGAGTCTGTGTCTCCCCAGGAACAGGAGCTGAGAAACACCACAGGCTGTGTCAGACTCCCACCTTGGAGAATCAGGCAGTGCCTGGGTTTCCACTGGACTTTGAGGAGTTAATTCATAATGCACATTGCAAATCAGTCAGGTCATGTGTGCTGTGGCAGCACTGCCTGTCCAATTCCTCTCCAGAAGGTCCTGGAGATTTCATTAAATGTTGTTTTTCACTTGTTTAATAAATAATGAATAATTGAAACCTCAACAAGGATTTGGATTTTTTTAACATGAGCAAACTACTGCAGCAACAGGAGAGGAGATTGAATTAATTATTGCAGTTCATTCCTTGCTATTACCATCCACTACTGCAGCTTGACATCAGTCCTGTCACAGTGCACAAGGAGCTGTTACAGGGCTATGACAAAGACTAGCACTTAAGAGTAGAAATCTTTCCAAAGATCTTTAGAGGACCAGCAGTCAAATAAGCCCACATTATTTCACACACTGAAAGGGTTTTTGCATTTTATAGTAATACTGTAAACAAAAGATTAAAAGTCAAAATATTGTACAGACAGAATGACACTGATAAATACAAGGTTTGGAAAAAGGCAAAAAAAGCTTTTCCTTTCCTCTGCAGCATTTTGTAAAGGAAGAGCAAGTTTGTTTACAGGGGAACAAGAGGAAATCTAGTCCTAAAAGAAAAACACACCTTTGTTACTTGAGGTGCTACAAACTCTGTGACTGCAGTGCTGTGAGTGGAGGGTTCATGAACTTGCTGCTGGGGGTTCCTGTGGGGCGTGGACCACTCTGATTTCAGCGTAGCTGGAGCAGGGGCTGGCAGTTACTAAAGTGTCCCTTGGATTTGGATCAAAGACAGGTTTAAATAAGTGATAAATTACACCATAACTCAGTGTCACCCTGCTTTGGAAAGCAGGTAAGATATGTTAAAGAACAGCACACAGCGCTGTCCTGAGAGACTGAAAAATACCATCTGCTGCCTTTCAGCCATGACAATTTAAGGAAAAGTTCCTAGATGATTCCCAATGTATTTAATTAATTACCAATTGCATGATTTTGAAGTAGGTTTCACAAAGGTCATTTGCAGTTTTAATCCCAGCCTGTCTCTGTTGTCAGGCTAGAGCTGCTTCTGGGGTTCAGAAGGGCAGAAAGGAAATAAAACCCCACAATGAAGAACATTAATTTACTGGGCTGTCATCTCCTCTCTCCATTCCTTCCCTCCCTCAGACTCTGGGAGCCACACAGCACCAGGAATCCAGCAGTGCCATGGCACTTGTGCTTGGATATATCCACACAAACCATGGCTGGCTCCTGAGCAGTGACAATGCTTCCAAATGGGACACAGGCAGAGGCAAATATCAATGATTTCCTGCACCAAAAATATTCTCATTTTTGAAATTATGGACTGACACACTTTTGTGAACTGTTACACTGGGGCCAGGCAGCCTGGCAGGGGTTACTCGGTCAAATTTTGAAAGATTTGCATAAAAATCTTAGGAGATATGAGAAATGTTTTCACATTTGGATATGTTGAGGTACAGAGGTTATGTGCTGTGGCAGACACAGCTGCTTTTGCACTGGCACTCTTCTAACTTCCTTTTTTTTGTTAATGAGCACAGAAATCTTTAGTGAAATTGCATCTGGAGTTACTGAGAAATGCTGCTGCAAATGAGACGGTGCCTCAAAGATGACAGGAAAATTCTGCAGGAAACTTAACAATGAATTGCTAACTCAGAAACAAAGAATAATATTTTAACCACTAATGCCCTAAAGTAACATCAAACATATATATTAATGGCATAGTGACAACTAAAAGAAATAACTATTAAGTTTCAAATTCCTTCCAAAACAGATAAAGTGACAAAGACCTTGTAGAGTTACACATAACAAGCTTGGATGCCCACAACTACTACTGGTTTAGCAGACTAAAAAAAACATATTGCACAACAGTTGATATGGGAACAGAGAACGTTGGGCTTGTACCCCGTTACCAGGACAAACCTTCTTCCTGCTGGGAGCGGTCCCGGAGCCTGGGGAGCCTCAGCCAGCGGGATCCCGGCAGGGGAGGCTCTGGAGGGATGGAGATGCTGCCCTCCCATCCGTGCAGAGGTGTCAGAGCAGTTCCACCAGCAGGACCTGAAAGCAGAACGTGGCCCCAAGGAAACATCTACAATAGCTCGGTACAGCGCTGGGACGTGAGAGTGGCTCGACAGCTACTTGCAACATGCTATTACCCATAACTACACTGGCAACACAGGCACAAAATAAGGCAGTGGGTTAAATTAATCATAAAATTGTTAGAAAACATGCAAAAATAATACTGAGTTAAAAAAAAAAAAAAGCTTCTTGCCCCTCGAAGTTTTTTCCTCGTAAAAATGCGCATAGTTCCACACCTATATGTTGAAATCCAACCTTTAAAAAACCCCAGAGTAAAAAGCCCCGAGTGCCTCAGTTGTTGTTCTCTTTGGTTGTGATGGTGACCAGCTGCTTGGCAGCCTTGGCGATGTCGTAGGCGCACTGGATGACCTGCTGTGTCACCAGCTGGATGTCGGGCGCGGGGCTGGGCTCGGCGGGCAGCGCTTTCCTGCACTCCGACTGCAGTCTGTAGGCACTGGATGTCAGCAGGCGCAGGGAAGTCCTCACCAGCTCCGACTTGGGCTTCTGGGAAGGGAAAACAGACGCTGGAACAGGCAGAACAACACAACCTTTTAATTAGCTGGGAGTGCTCACAAGGGTTCTTTGATGCGGGGCGGCTGTGGACAAGCCCTCGTGGCAGCAGCCGGAATTTCTCCTTTCAGGGAGATTCCCAAAGGCTGCCAGGCAGCAGGCAGGGAGTTTTGCTCCGTGCCCTCCCTTAGGAAGTTACTCATGCACATTTCTGGTGCCTGTTTACTGTCCCAGCCCAAGTCCTGGCTGGCAGGAAGGGACAGCATGTCCAGGACGATTGATGCAGGCGGGACAGCAGCCTTGGCTCTTTCCTCGCAGTTTTGGAGAGGTGAGTAAGACTTTACAAGAACTCAGTCATGGGGATTTCACTCCCTAAATCTGCTGTGAGCAAACAGATCACTTTGATGGATGGATAGCAGATCTAAAGGTGGCTGCAGGAAAGAAATACAGGCAATGGCACTCAGATGGAAAAGGGGGTGATGAGTCTGATGAAATTCCCATATAACCACACAACTCTTCATGCCACATCCAAGCACCTCCAGTTTTGTGCAATTCTTAAAGAGTTTTACATTCAAGAGTTCAATTAAAGGCCTGCACTCACACTTTAGCCCTTCCCAGTTCCCATGTCAATAAATACAAAGGTGCATCATAACACCATTATTTCTCTCTACCATTTTCATTCTGAAGGGAAATAATTTCTGATTTTCATTCTGAAGGACACGTGAGGAACGAGGCCGAAACCATTCTGATGGTGGCAGGTACTTACTTTTGGGAACAAAGCTGCCATTTCTGTCACTGCCACATGTATTCTCTCGGAGCACGGTATATAGCTGCAGAAAGATGCCCTGGGTTATTCATTTTGTAGAGACTCCCTTCCCTCTTCCCTGCTCAGTGACTTATTTTAAAAACAACCACGTGACTTCACAAAAAGCAGGAACTTAACCAACAGTGCAAAAGTATTTCTTAGATTTTCATTGTTCTTCAGAGTTGGTTTGAAGGAATAACTGTCCATACTTTTTATATAAAACATGGTCAGGAATGTCTCCATTTGTGTGCAACTTCACCAAGACGCCTTCTTGGATTAATTAATACCCAATAAATAGACAAGGCAGAGTTCTTACACACATGCATCCCCAAACTACCAACTGCATTCACAGTCTGTGGGTTCTAGACTAAATATTCACTAATTCTGATGAGTTAGTTCATAAAACAAAGGCAGATTCCATAAATCCTCATAGATTTCACTTCTGATTTATACACAAAATAAAAACTGGTCTCTTCAAAATAGAAATATTTACCATAAACTGCTGTGAATAGTGCAGTGTTAGTGTGCTCTCTCACAGTTCTCTTTTCAAAATACTCACTTTTGTGCTTCAAAGATTCAATTTTAGTGTTAGTTCACATGATCCAATCTTAAGCAAGAGAATCTCAAAAATCACAAAGCATTCAAGAAAACTATTCAGCATGTGTGGGTTATGGTAGGTCAGTGCCCTTTCAAGCAAAAAGAGCCCCCAAACCCACCCCCACAGTCATTATTTATTTGATCTTCTTGCAACACCAAAGGTGCAAAAAAATCAGTCACTTGCAAATGCACTGAGAGAGAAGCAACACACTGGGGTCACTTTGGCAATGCAGGAAAATTGCTTTAAAAGGAGCATTTCCATGTGTCTCAAGTCACATGAGTTCTTCCAAATAAACTAAAGGTGGAGAGAGGTCTTCCAAGTTCACTACAATTCCTCTTCTGCTGTGGAGTTAATGAATAATCTGCTCCCTGCACCCTATCTCGTTAAAAAGTCAATTTACTGATTAAACCCTTTACTAACAAGGCAGAGAAAGCCCTGAGAATAACCTGAATGAGACACTCAGGTGAACAACACACGTTTCATTGTATGTTCTCTAGGTCAGCTGCAAAGTTTCCAGCGTGGCCTGGAGGAATGGTTTTATTTTAATGTCTAAACACTCACTGTGAGCTTGTGAGATGCTCTGACACTGTGTTGGGTTTGCACACATTCCAGTGAGACATCAGGAAGATATTCAAGTAGTGACAGCTTGGAAAAGGAATCCCTCATTAGCAGTAAATTGTGTTAATCTCTTCCTCCAAGCCTGACATTTGTTGGCCAGGGTTTGAACCTGGGCAGTTCTGTTTTAAAAAGCCTATCATGCAAATGTCACTTTTATTTTAGGCATTAACAAACAATAATTTGGTCAGGTTGGAAGATACCATATAAGAACATATCTTTTTTCATGGATTTGGGATACAAATGATCTCATTTGACCCCCAGCTGTATAAACACTTGACGGGCCTCAGCTGTCAGGTGTGAATGTTCCACCTTGAGAATGTGAAACTTCTGCTGCTTTTGCAATGGTGGAAAGAAGTAGCAACCACGTGTTTTGTTCATAAAATCACAGAATGGTTTGGGTTGGGAAGGACCTTCAAACCTCAAAGATTTCTTCCTTAAGGAAGAAATTCTTCCCTGTGAGGGTGATGAGGCCCTGGCACAGGGTGCCCAGAGAAGCTGTGGCTGCCCCTGGATCCCTGCAAGTGTCCCAGGCTGGGATGGATGGGGCTTGGAGCCAACTGGGCTAGTGGAAGGTGTCCCTGCCCATAGAGGGGGTGGAGAAAGGTGGGCTCTAAGGTCCCTTCTAACCCAAACTGTTCTGTGATTCCATGAGCCAACAGAGTTGTAATTTAATTTATCTTGACAGACAATAAAAAAAGGAACAGAGAGAGGAGAATACACCAGAGCCAGCTCCAGCTGCAGGCTGTGGCTCTGTTCACTGGTAACTACTGGGAGCTCAAGGGGCTGTGCCACACCCCTGGCCTGGAGGGGCTGCCTGCAGTTCCCTCATCCCCTGGAGCATTTCATGCATCGCCTTCCATGACCCCGTGTAGCTGGAGTGGGAGGGAAAGAGGCAGCAGAGAGAAGGAGAAAGGACACTGTGCCTGGGAGGCAGGGACAGAGGCCAGAGTACCAGGAGGCAGGGCCGGGCTGCTGGCTGGTCAGAGGCTGCAGGGGCGCTCGCTCAGCCCCGGGGACCCGTGTGCCGAGGCTGTGTCTGAGCTGGGATGTGCCCCCACGCTCCAAGGGCCTGCTCAGCCCATGGAGCACAGGGAGAGGGATGGGAGAGAGTGAGAAACAAAAGGAAGAAGGGGTTTCATTAATAGATGATATTCTTGCATCGTGTTTTTTACTCTCCAGTTATCTATGCAGCGCATGGTTTTTCTCTACAGCGTTCCCAGCATGAGCTTGGAGGATGTGTTATTACATCCTCAAGTATCTCATTTTGGTAAGGAAGCATTCCCCTGTGTTAAGGAAGCCAGGGAAGAGGAAAACAAAGAACAGCAGCTTCCTAGTTCGGTGTTTTGCAAGATAACACTCATCTAAGCATAGGCAAACACTCCACTCTACGTGTGGTACAGAAAACAAAAATGCAGCATAACAGATTTCTTAGAAACCTGATCAATTCAACAACGAAAGCCAGGTATGCTGCATTGTTTCCTTCAGTGATTTAGAAAAAATTCACATACTGTATAGTGTGATATACATAAAAACTACACTCATTTAAAGCTTCTCTGTGTGGAACAAGCAACAAGAGATTGCACTGGAAAAGGTTACGCCAAGGGCAATGAGCTCAGCACAAACACGGCAGAAGTCGTCACTCGGCGTGAGAAGGAGAGGCCACGCCGGCCCTGCTAAAAATAGCAAAGTACAAGAAGGAAAAAACACAGAACAAAAGTGGCCCCATTGTTGTGCACTTCTCTGAGCGAGGCAGGAAGTGAGGGCTCAACACAAACTGCTGCTGCTTCTCCCAGGCACAGAGGGCACCGAGCTGGGGCCACAGCAGAGCCAGATCTGCCAGACTGCAGGGCCAGGTTTGCTGGAGCCCAGAGTGTTCCAGCTCCAAAATGTGCTCACACCTGGGAATTTGTAGCTTTGATTTACAGCCTTCTACAAAGCTGTGTGGGGAGCACCACCTGATGATCAGCAGGGCAGTATCACTCTTAGTCACCCACAGCTATTCTGGAAATTGTTCAGGTGGGCCAGAATTTCCCGGAGGGAGCTGAAGCTGCTGCAGCCTCATGTGCTCAGTCAGTGTTCTGCTTACTCAGCTGGGTCTATATCTAAAACCAATAGTTCAAAATCCCTTTGCTGGTACACAATTTGTACTAATACTTCAGTAGGAAAGCCAAATTCTCCCTCTTTCACAATTTGCTCCTGAAGCAAGGCTTGGTGTTACTATCACGTTCTGCAGGGTGTAATTACCTATGGACATAGAGGGGTGAAGATCCAAGAAAACCTTGGAGTGAGTTTTGTACAACACATTTGATTTGTGTCTAATACAACACTCATTTTGCAGCAGGACTTACAAGTTAAGGGCAGGGCAGGGAGCACTGCAGCCAGAAAAGGGCTGGTGACTCGACTCCAACTTGCCCTGTGGCACTAAGGACACCAGGGAACACGACAGACCTACACATTTTACAGGTGTGAAATAGCAGGGCTGTATTTCACTTTCACCTGTGCTACAAGGTGAAAATACCTGAAGAATTTCCTTTGTTTTTTCACCAACTCCAGAGCTTCTCCAGCACTCCCTCCTTACCTGTCGTGTTTGTTCTCCTGTGCTGCTCGCAGCAGCTCCTGGATGTTCTTGGTGATCTGCTCAGTTTTCCGAATCACATCTTCTGTACTGGGCAAACTGGAGCTGGGGGCTGAGTCTGTGTCCTCAGGGATGGAGCCCTCCCCCTGCCAAATGACGCTGCGCTGCCGGCCCTTCCTGCCCGACCTGCAGGGGAGCAAAGCAGGGGTTGGTCTGGGGCCAGAGCAGCTTCCTGTCACCCCCAAGCTGTGTCAGCTCTGTCACAGCACCTACCCCTGCTCCTCCAGCTCCACGGGGGTGGTGGGGTTGTCGTAGTCGCTCTCAGACACGCTGCTCTGCTTCTCCAGCTTCGAGCCCTGCAAGGAACAGATTTACTTCAGCCTGTGCAGGAAGGAGCAGCCCTGGGCTGTGCCAGAGCCACGTCCTGCACACGTGGATTTGCTCTTTGCACAACAGCTCCTGCAGCAGACACTACCCTGGAGCTGCTGTGCCCCTCTCCCCACGCCAGGCTGCTGCTCAGCTTGTACCACTGCCAGCACAGCTCCACCAGCCCCTGAACACCCAGCATGGCAGGACAGACAGACAGACAGAGCACAGAGTCCTTCCCTGCCACTGAAACTGCCCCAGGGGCACACTCTGACAGGCCACCAGGAGCAGAGGCCAAATGGAGAAGCAGCACCATGAAACAGCAGCCTGAACGGTGAATGAGAACCACTGGAGAGGGAGAGAACCCCAGAGAAAAAGAGAACCCCAGATCAAGAGAGCAGAGCAGAGGCAGAGACCATGGTGGGGAGGCTGAATGCAGAGTGGAAAGCAACTGGTGGGAGGCTGGCCCTGTGAAGGCCACTGCAAAATAGGAGCCCAAAACAAGGGCTGAAGACTGTGGCAATGGGAAAGCCAAAATAAAGTCAGGAGACAGAGGTGGGGGAGCCCAAACCGCACATGGAAGACCGAGGGCACGTACGGAACCGATGAGACCCGGAGCTCATTACAGTTTGGGGGCCAACACGAGACTGGTTAAAGCCCACTGCAAAGTGAAGCCCAAAAAAGGGTGGGAGGCCCAAGTGTGAGGAACTGAGGCTCACTGAATGCTTAATATTGGCACAGAGTTGGAAGACCAAGTGAGAGTTGTGCCCCAGAGCATGAGATGCAACAAGGGCAGGAAGCCCAACCATCAGAGTAGAGGGCCACAGAAGAGTAGGGTCAAAAGGAGGATAGGGGCCAATTCCAAAGTGGAAGCTGAAATGAGAGCAGGAGGAATGCAGGGAAGCAGAGGCTGGATTGAGCTCTGCAGGCCCATTGCAAAGTGGGAGGCTGATCCCACAGCAAAGGCTGAATGAAGAAAGGGACACCAAAATGAGCTTGGAGGCCAAATTCTCAGCACACATCTGCTTCCTCAAGTTTTCTAAAAACTGCAAAGCTTCACCCAGGTGCTGAGCACAGTGTGTCTGGTGCCAAATACACCACAGTGCTGTCACTCTGATCACAGAACAGCAGCTCAGGGTCCTTCACAGCCCTAACATCCAGCCCTGGGGCTCTTACAGGAACCCTGAAGTCATTGTAAGGGAGTCTTGAGGCTTAAGCTGTAAGGGACACCTCCAATCTGCATCCCTGACCCAAACATTTAGGAATCTGCTTACCAAATAATATTTCTGCCTCGAGGACAGACCAAAAATGTGACCAGGAACTGGTTTTCACTGAGATTCAGTACATTTGTTGAGCATTCATCTGATCTTAAACCCATCAATTCTTAAGTGAAGCACCTGGAGTTAGGGACCTGTTTCAATTTTAAGATTACTCTGCACAGAAGGAAAAAAACAGCATTTTTTGAACGTTCCTCTCTCAGAACAGCTGGTAAAGATCAGTTGTAAAAGTGATATGTATTTTGAAGATAAGGAACTACTTTATGTAGTGTCTGACCTTTCCCCTCTCCCAGGTGTACAGAGACAACAATCCTAATAGCAGCAAAGCTCTACCAACAACAGTGATCAATTACAAGAAGAGAATACTATGGAATCACTAATATAGAATCAGTGTAGAATAAAAACAATCAACCAAACCCTCTGCAAGTTTCCAGTACCAGAGAGCAGCCAAAACCAGATTTCCATTTGGCCAAGCAGGATATTCCCTTCAAAGTTTTTTCTTCTATACCTACTTGCAAATCTAATATTTTCTGGACTAATATGTCCAAACACCGTACAGTCAAAATAAAATGGGGACAGAAATAATTAAAAAGCAGGTTCTGTGTCCTGGCAGAGAAAGACCAGAGTAAACATTTAAACCCCCAAATTTGTTATCTGTAAGGCAAACAAGTCAGTCAGGACCACCTGGATTGATGCATGCCACCGGCCCCCAAAGAAAGCAGCTTTGAAGCTGGGCCTCATGCAGTGCTTTTAGTCAGCAGGAGAGTTGTACATTGGCTTAGAAATATCAGTGAGAGCCTGGAAAATCACTGTCCAAACAGCAGCCAGCTTGTCTTGGGGCTGTTGTGCAGCTGAACAAGTGACCTGTGCGTGGTGTTAAAGGCTGAAGATGTGAAGTTAGAGAGAGGCAAGAGCCCAGAGCTCGTGGCAGCAGGAATGGAAGGGAGGAAGTTCTGCTCCATGCAGGCTGGAAGGCCAGGCAGTGAGAGGGGGAAGAGAGAGGATGTGGTTCTGGGGAGATTGGCACCTCCTCCAGGGAGAAGACCGATTGGGAAGGTACTTAACCCTTCGTGTGCTCTCATCCCTCGACCAGGAGAGCGTGGAGGGGAAGGAAGGTAGAGATGAAGAGGAGGTCACAAACGCACTCCTCCCGATCTAAAAATGGGAAACAGAAAAACCAAAACCAAAACACAAACAAACTCTTAACTGAAATTAAAGGAACATTCTTAAAACCATGGAGATGACATAAAGCAAGAATGATGTTGAGAATTTGACTTAGGCTGAGGGGACTTAATTGTTTCAAAATACAATTGAATTCATGCCCATTCCAATACTGAGATTCCAGAGGTGTCAAATTCCATGGAGAATAAACAAAATTCACCACATGCCAAATTAACTAACTCCACACAACAAATCAATGCTTCAGAACTGCTACTGCTATCCAAATTTCCACCCAAACGACCAAAATACCTATACAAAGCACTGTCACATTTTGCAAACACTGTCTCACACAGATGAAATCTGACATTTCTTGCTGCCAGAACTGCCATCGTATCAACATGACAATATAATTTAAAATTATACAGATTTCATAGCTTAAAATAATTTAATTGAAGGTGGCGACTGATTCCCGTGGTGCATTCAACTGTCTTCTGTGCAATATGCATGGCATATTTGCCCTCCATCATGCAAAAGGTAAGTTCAAAATACATTTTAAAGGTCTTAATGATTTAACTGGAAGGAAATACAAGACATTGCTGCCAGGAGATATTGTCAAAAATTCACACATTTTAAATCTGTGTCTGAAAGATACTGTCCTGTATTCCAGCCCACAGGGTAATCTAAGAAGGTGAAACAAAATATTAACTGTGCTAATTAATTAACTGTTCCTGTTAATTAAATGCACTGGCGTGTGTTGGGTCACTTCTGTAAAGTGTGAACACCTCAGTGCAAAATCCCTCTGCCCAACAGAGAACTCCCTCTCCACATCACACAGGAAAATACTAAACCAGAAGAATCTTCTTGACTGGCAGATCTAAACCATCTCCAGCCTCCAGCTCCAAACTCAGAATCAGAAATTGGTTGTCTGGGGAAAATGTTTGAATTTTATTTTATTTTTGTAAGGTGGTTATAAAGTTCCACATATTGGTACCAGTGTGTTTATCTCCAGAAATACATTAACTTTACCTACCTTCTTGGAATAGTATTTCCCCTGCCTTCCTGGTTTTCAATTACATATTGATATTTTATATATATAGTGTGGTTAAAAAACCAGCTGAGCAGAAGCCAAAAGCTCCAGTTTACATATTCCAGAACTGTTACAGCTTCTGCTTTTCAAACCATCAGGCTCCTGCAGACATGTTAATACAGCAAACATGAACAATTCTCACAGTTCTTATTCCCCCTGGTTTGTTTGGTTTTTTTCCCTCTGAGGCAGAAGCTGAGTGAATGAGCAGAGCTAGAAGAGACAGGAAAGCTGAACATTAGAGGCAATGCAGAAGCAGCAGCAGTTTTACTCACGTGTGGAGGGAAGGGCTGCAGCCTGGTGATGTTTTCTTCTGGGTAGGTGACCTCCCCCATGGGCAGGTAGGGCTTCTGCCCCGAGCCAGTCTCGTACATGGACATGGGCCTGCTGCCCCGGGCCGACGGGCGCCGCTTTAGGGAGGAATTGCTGCTGGGGTCTGGGTACTCAGAACCACTTTGCACCTGATAGATATTGGTTGTGGCCTGTCTTCTGAGGTTGGTATTTTCACTCTGTAGCGTTTGGAGCTGAAAGAAATGTTTAGCAGTGGGACTTGGTTTCCTAAAAGCAAGTGCCGAAAGCAAAGCGACCGCGCGACACTCGCTTGTCAGCCGTACTAAAAAATCCAGGTACTGCTGGCTGGGGGTTCATTTCTTTTTAAAAATCTACTTGACTTGCTGGGTATGAGCATAGAAACACCTTTGTTCCAGATCTGGAACTATTTAGGTGGTGATTTCCAGCAGCTGCTGGGATGTAAACTAAGTTAGATGTTAAAATTGGCTGATGTAGCTCAAAACACATGACCCATTCCCTCCAGCCTGCTCTACTGGCACAGGAATCCTGGGATAGAATGAGGCTGTGGGGGAAGGACTGCCAACACAACAGTTTTCCAAGCAAAGGGATCCACTGCAGCAGCCAATACAAGGACTTAGAAGACTTTAACATAAGGCCAGTGAAATCTGACAATGCCAGAACTGCAGCACAGACACCAGAGGCAGCACAAAGGAACTTGAGCTTGCTCTGCAAAGCAAGGAGAGAGTTCAGCTTATGAAAATTAGGCATCAGCTATTGCTATCTAAGAAGACAACAAGAAAGCACTTTAAAGATTTTTTATTACTATGTATTTATTTGATAGTAAAAATGCACCAATTCTGATTATTTTGTGGACTTGGAAAAAGTTTGCTATATTAACACATCGGAAAAAAAAGATGCAGTGAAGAAAAACTGCAGAACAGCAAGGATTTTCCTTCTGCTACACCACATAAATATCTTAAAGCCTCATCAATTCATAGGCCCCAAAGGGTTTTTTTTTTACTCTAAATGATTATATATGTCTAAAGAAACCAAATGAAAGTGAAAAGTTAATTCAATTGACTTGAGAGAAATGCTGAAAACTGGTACAAGCTATTGAAAGAGCAAGGAAACACCCTGAAATCTCCAATTCCAACAGAACAGAGTTGGCACTCAACAGACAGGGATATTCCAAACTGCTGAATTAGCTCAGCCTCAGGTGTAAACAGTTCCACCACTCTCCAAAATCCCTGCTCTGCCCCAGAACAGCAGGTCCACCCTACAGCCTGAACAACTTTCTTTATATATGACTCCTGCAGCACTGTAATTATTTGGAAAACACGATTTTAATGCTAGTTAAAGGGATTCATTTGAGGGGAAACAGCCAGCCATTTCTAGCCAGCCAGCCAGGATAGTGAACTCAGATACAAATTGTCCTTTACCCCACAAAAATATAGACAAGTGCATAAACATAAGGTGTGCTGGCACTTGATTCCTCATTTTTTAAACCTGCTTATATTGAAGCAAGACAGGAAAAATACCCAAGACTTGCAACAACTGTCCTGTCACTTGGAAAACTGATGTCAAAGTTTTGAGATAAGTCAAATCATCCTCATGATTTGTAGGGCTGGATCACCACCAGCACCACGAAAAAACAACATTCAAAGCATGTGTTGCAAATAAATTTATAGTTTCATGTCTGATTCCAAAGCAGCTTCACTTTAAAATGAGTTTTCTCATTATCCTAATACTGGATTATTTCACCCTCAGTTCCAGCAGTTTTATTCTAACAACTTCAGATACCCAAGAGCTGGAGGGAGGGGTTTCTCTGTTACCTTTTTCTGCATAATCCTCAGCTCATCACTCAGATTGATGTTCACTTTCATTAATTGCTGAATCTTCACCTCAGAAGCCACCAAGGCATTTTTAACCTGCATATATTCCTGGGCTGTCACTGGTCCATCTGACAAGTCTGAATCCAAGCTCTAGGAAAAGGAAGAGATAAATACTTACAGCATTAAGAAGAAGAAAACAAGACCATGAGATTTCAATGGCTTTTCATGTACTTACTTTAAAAGCATCACAGTTCAAATGAAGTTTAAATTAATAAAATCCATTAACCAGAATAATTTGAAATCTCTAGAAAAGCAATCTGATGTCAATTAGCTCTTAGCTCCTCTAAAAACATTTGCATCAGCATTTCAGTGATCAAATACTGTTTTACATGTATTTAAAAAAAAAAATGCAATAAATGACTGCAAAATTATAAAAGACAGACTGCTTAATATCCAGTGTGCATATCCCAGGGAAGATCAAAATAGAACCACCAGGTTTTACTGCTTTTGATGCCCTTCTGCATTACTCCAGGAATGGACACTGTTGGTCTGCTGTGAATATTTCTTCAGTAGGAGGCAGTAAATATTTGTGAAATACCATGGAATCACTGATTCAGAGCTTTTAAGCAGATCCAATTATTTAATCTATGCAATTTAATCTATCTTATCTCCAGCCACACACATTAGTTTTCTAAAGAGGCTTTTTTTTTTTTACAATAAAAATTCCTTAGGCAACAACATTTCATTTTAGAAAGTTCACAGACTATGAGGCATGATTACAAAATTAATTAATTAAAATATTGATTTTATGGTAATTTATTCCAAACACTTGGGGGCTTATCACTATTTCAATCCTACCTTCTGCCTGTTTGATTTAGCTGCATTTGTTTCCAGATCTGTATCTTCATCTGAAGCAACACTGTCATAATCAGGCTGGTCATTGTCCTGACTTTCACTGCTGTGCTGATTGCTGATTGATTTGAGTATAAGCTCCACATTTTCTGCAGATCAACACATAAAACACATACTAGTAAGCCTGGAGAAGAAATGGAAGTTCATACTTTGAAAAAAAAAAAAAATTTAGATCCACCGAGGAGGAATGAATCATTACTGTCCAAAACTTCACAGTTTTATGGTTTTGTCTTTTTATTTCTTCTAAGTGTTTAGGCAAGTTAAAATAAGTGGTGAGAATCATTTAGCAGCTTAATAGAATTCATACAAATGAAAAAAAAACAACAGGCTACATTGGACAAATGGATGTCAGCATGCAAATGAATAATATAGGGAAATATTAAAAGTTAGAAAATATTTTTTTTGGTATTTTCTCTCCAGAGGGAAAGAAATATATGAAAACAATATATAGATCTCTCATAATTCAGCTCTGCTGAGGAGCTCTGGGAGTGATTAAACTAGTGAAGAAGTGCCTGCAAAGGAGCTGACAAGAAAAGCTCACTCACCTTTGGAACCAGTGAGAGAATTCCCCTGTTGTCTTCGTTTGGCATCACTTAAAATGTCTATAACCAATGTAGCAAACTCGTGGGCATTAAATCGAGCCAGTTTCTGCCTTCCCTAAATACAGAATAATGCAGAGGAAAGAAAAGTACATCCTGTATCAGAAGAACAGCAAAGTTCCCAGGAAAAACTAAGACTACACACTTGGAGTTGACTGTTCAACTACATTTATTGCAAAAAGTGTGATTTAAATGTGAAATTATTTTAACCTCTTTCCAAGTACATGGAACTGTTCTACAATAATGAACTGCAATAAAGCAATATTCCTTAGGCCTACTTAATTACCTGGGCTATTAAATGATTTTTACAGTGTTAAGATTTCATACCTGATTCCTGGTTGAAGAATACTCAGGATTTACAGGAAGAAAAGGGACAACAGTGGTCTCTGTCACAAGTGTGCTGTGGTTCTGAGTAGCAAGCCAAACTGCTCCAGGGAAAAAAAAAAAAGAGGGAATAAGCTTCCTGTACTGCTTGACAGTATTTCTTTGTCAAATAAAAGACTGCAATTTCAAACACAAACACAATCAATTCAGAGGAAAGCTTTTTCCCCAGAGGGTTCTCTACTTTGTGAAAAACACAAGATTTTTTCAATTAACATCCCCTTCAGGCAATGCAAGACAAAGAAACTCTCCTCAGCAGTAATTGCTGAATACAGAAGCACTTGAACAGAACACGAACTTGGATTGGCATTTTGTATGTAAAGTGACAATCCAGACTTGTTTTATTTCATTCCAGAAAGTCCCACTCACCTGCATCTGTTTCCCTTCTGTCGACTTCATCATACACATCCATGGCAAGTTCTTCAAATAAGTGGTTGCTTAGCTAAGGGTAGAGGAGAATTACAGTTTGAAAAGAAATGAAACCCAGTAAGATCTCTGGTAACAGCAAATAACAAGAGAAAATGTAAGAGCACAACTCTGCTCTTTTCTCCAGCCTCTATAATCCATAGAAGTGCTCCTTTCTCAGCCTGCACAGGCAGCAGACATGTATGACCACCCCATTTCTAGGTACAGAAAAAAAACCACCCTGTTCTACATTCCTCCTTTCCTGGTCAATGGATTTTTCTTTTCTCTCCCAGCTGACCACAAAAAGACATTTTGTGTTTGGGGTGAGGCAGAGGCACTGTGGGAATGAGGTACCAAATGCAACTGGAGATGTGGACTTTAATGAACACTGAAGGTTCACAAAATACTTGTGTGTTTCAAGCTGCTCCTACAGCACACGGGTGAAGAGATACTTGTGCTAGGGAGCCTGAGAGAGGAAGTGCAGACTTTGCCACATCTAGAAAAGGAGATTAACTTACAGACTGAAGCTTCTTCTTGGCTGCTTTTGCCAGTTCTGATACATCCAGACTGCTATGAAAACAAGAAGTGATCATTACATCTACAGCATTTCATGGCTTCCAAATATCAAAAGTCTACATTTTGGTAACTCAGTGATTAAAATGTGACTTTTACCTTAAGCCCCCTAATATTTCAGTATTTTTTGCATTCCTTTTAACACACTGATGTTATTAATATTGCTATTATAATATCAGAATTAGCATATTATTAAGCTTTCTTTCCCAACAGTTTTTAAATTTAAAATGGAATGATACAAAAAATTCTTTGGGATATGAATACCCACAGGTTTTTATCCACACAACTTTTAAGTTACTAAAGTTCTTCACAGAAATTTTGCAAGCAGGAGGTTGGACAGTGGTTTACTTACAGCCGTCTTATTTCCAATTGCACAGCAATAAAAGAGGAACAGGAACTTAAAATTAGTACTTGATACTTCTTATACAAATATGATTTCATTGATCACAACCAGAAGTTAAAAGCATTACAAAAATCAGGAAAATACTCAATTGGTCCTTAAATTATTTCCACAATCTATTTCCTAGGAATTCCCCATGTGTGTTCCCTCCACAGAAATGCCTCACCTTTTCCCTGCATTTTAATAAATACAATCAGCTTCTATAATTCTCTGATTTTGTTGATAACCCAATATTCTTTCTATGAAAAAAAAGCTTTCAAGACTAATAAAGGCACACATTAAAAAGTTAGAATGGCAACAAGCTTAAAAGGTGTTTCAGAAATGAAAGAAAACTTAATTATAAGGGTTTTTTTACTCTGATGCTTTCAGACGTATGATGGAATCAGTAACTTACCTGTCTGCCATCTGAGGTATAACAAAGTGCTGCCCATTTTTGTGCTCTAGAGTTGAAAACAAATTACACTTTACTAGGTTGGTACTGGCCTACAGTTTTCAATAATAAGCATTAGGCAACACTAAATAATTTATCTTGCATGTAATTACTCAATTTCCAATTACAGGAAACTAGCCAAGTTATGAAAGAAGGCTCATGATTTCCAGGTGCTATCAAATATTCCAATTAAGGCTTATTAGTTTTATTGAAATTCCATTAAAAAAGAAAATTAAGTTCTAACACAGTTACCTTTATGGTTAAAAATCTGCAAGTGTCCTTGTGTTCAAAAGGCATCCACTTAACGGAACACTCCCCTGCTGTTGCATTTCAATTAGAAAAAAATACTTGGAAGTGTTTCTACAGTATATAAAGAATATGTATTTGTGGAAAATCAGGAAGGAATTTTGGTTTTCATTTATGTCTCTTTAAAACCCTGCAGTTTTATCCCAATTTTAAATGCATCATCCCTAATCTTGCATCTTATGCTTTCTTTTGTTCTGTGTAATTTCTACAACACTTGAATATTTGTCAGGGATACAACAAGTGCAGTGCACAGATATGACACAGCACAGTCTGAATGTCCTGTACCTGGCAGTGACAGGTCTGAGGGTGCAGGTGTTGTGCTCACCTGGTTTCCTGCCACAGAGGTAGAAAGCCAACCTGTCTGTGAGCTCGTACTGGATCTCCACCAGCCGCTCTGCCAGCTCGTGGTGCCCCCCTTGCCTGCTCACACACAGGGACAGGGGCAGTCAGTGACACACAGAAATGGTCAGAGGAACAGATTTAGTACAATTCAACACTGCACGTGTTTGATGCATCAACCCATCACAGACTCGCAGCCCGGTTCCACCCCGTGTGACCCAGCCCATCTGTAAAATTCCTACAGCAATTCCTGAGCTAACCCTCACTCCTGGATCCTTAACTTGCAGAAACTCTTCTCTAATTAATTTCCTGTGAGCTGCTAGATTGGCACAGCCAATTGGCATCATAGCTGATGTCTCAGGTACCCAGAACACAGGCTGTGATCTGATGAAAATAATTATTCCTCATTTTTATTAATTCATTCCTGGAAAAAGTCTTATTAGCATTTAACAGACAAATTATTTCAGGACAGAAACATATCATAGCAGGTCCATTGTGTGATTTATGGACATTAGGGGCTCCTACCTTGCATAATCAACTGGAGTTTTCCCATTGGAATCTTGTGTGCCAGGATCAGCACCGTAAACTGCCAACAGTTCTGCTTGCAAAGTCTGTCCTGCCTTAGCAGCAACATGCAGCGGGGTGTTTCCTTTCTCCTGCAAGACATTAAGGAAAAATATCTACTTAACCAACAGGTCTGAGAAGAAGATTGAAATATAAAGTGAACCAGCTGAAATGAGCATAAATAATATGAACTGGAATGGATTGTATATCAAAATAATGAAAAAAAAAAGTGTTCCTACGGGATGAAAGAAGTTGGCTTGAGCTCCTAAGGAGAGCAGTCGCAAACAGGTCTCCAGATTCCCTGTCCTCACACTGGAGTGGAGTTGCTGAAAAAGAAGCAGAATTATATTTAACACAGCAGCAACAACTGTGATTCAGCAGTTGTTTTTCAGCCACGCTTTGAGAAGCAAGAGTAAGCAGAGTTCTCACTACAGCTCTTTTGTGTCAAGGGTTTTCTCCAAGTTCACCTCAATTAATGACTCTTAATCACTACCTCCAGTGATAACCACAAAAAAGGGACTTCAAGTGGAAGTCAAGCTTTATTTATTTATGTAGAAGTACAGGAAACCAGAAACTATTAAGCCAAAAGCAACCAAGGGAAGTCAGTGAGATTTGCCTGTGTTGTCCCAGGAGCCACTGACCTTGCTGAGATCCTTGGCAGTGACACTGTCGTCCTCCCGGCATGGCAGGCGATGCACAAACGCTAACATTTGATATTTAGCTCTGATGAACTCTGCTTTGTTGGGACTGCAAAGGGAAATCCAGGCAAGAAGGGAAAGGAAAGAAATATCAGAGCTTTCATTAAGTAATACAGATGCTCCAGAAAAAGGAAACTTTCACAAGTGAAGATTAAATAAGAACTTTGCATGTTGCTGGTGGCAGAGTTAGGCATGGAAAAATATTTTCATTGAAAAACAACTCAGTGCAGATTGTCTGACCATACAAAGAAAATGTCTGTTACAACCATCAAATATCTGCAGACTGTAGCATGTGGTGTCTGTTTCTTAAAAGAAATACAGACTTTAAAATCATGCCAACTTAAGATCTATACTTACTCTATACAGTTATTTACATTTTAAAATGAAGCATCATAGGTCAGGGACAAAAATCTCTGAAGTTTTATTTAATTCCTCAACCAAACTCCATTTTGTTGGCAGCATTCAGTTAACTGAAGCATATGACAAAAGAAAACTCCTTTGACTAAAGTGCAAGCAAAGGTCCTCACTATTCAACAGAAATGAATAATTCAGAGAATTCAAGTACTATATTCCTATTTCTTCAATAAATGTAAAAAAAAAATACTTGGAAATAAAACAAAAAAATAACTAGCAAACATACACAGGTTCCTGTGGATTCCTTGTTGCCCTGTCCCTGCTAAATAAAACAATTCCATCTCTCTAAGGTAACAATTCTGCATTTCCCACTTACTGCACTTTATCCTGGGGGCTGGCCTTGCGCCGCCCGCTCATCACGGAGGCAGGGTCCAGCAGGGAGTGTTCCCAGATGGAATTAGCACCATTGTTGTACAGAGTTTCCACCATCTGAAAGCCAGAACACACAGACATTTTGCTGCTGGCTGCACTAATCAACTATCTGTAATTATTTTCAAGCAGCTATCAAGACAACCGATTGCCACTCTGTGTGCCAGCATCTGTAACCTGCTGGGATATCAGAACTGGGCACATGCTTAGGGTGTTATAATGTGAAATGTAGTGAGAAACCCCTTCAAATTCTCTGCTCTTCCCAACAGCACTTCCAAAAGCAAATTCAGGTTGAAGCGGATGCACTGCAGAATTATAAAAGCTGAAGTGACCTTCCAAAGCAAAGGCATCAAATTTAAAAGGCAAAGATAATTCTGACTTTAGTAATCCATCACAGCAAAACAAGAGAAACAAAATGAGAATAACTTAGAGAAAGAAAGCTTAAAAGGACCAACCCTCTCAAAAAAAAAAAAAAAAGTTTAGTGATTTAAATTACATTTAAAAATCACCATATCTGGTTTTAATGGAGGAAAACCATTTTCCTCTGTACCTGCAGCAGTGTTGGAGGCCACGGGGTGTGTTTGAGATGCCTCACTTGGGAGATGTGACGGCCCAGGCTCCTGTGCACGCTGCAGCACTCGTCACAGATCAGGATCCCCCTGTTTATGGATGCCCAGCAAGGATCTGCAAAAGAAGCCATCCATTTATAAACACAGGAAGCAACACGACCTTGGATTGCAAAAGCTGAGCCTAAACTGAGCAGCTCTGCCTTTCAACCTTCCCTGCTTAGCCACTGTGTGAGCCTGTGAATGTTACAGCCTTGCTGGGGCTCTGGATGCTGGGGAAATGGGAAACACCAGTCCTGGCACTCATGGAGGTTGTGGGACTCCAAGGATAGTGAGAAGATCTGCAGTGGGAATTTGGGAAAAAGCCCCACTGCTTGCAGTTCTTGTGAAAATACTTTTTAAACATAACAGGACACTGAATTTATCATCACCTTGAAATGCTTTACTCATTATTTTGTGGACACCCACAAAAGTATTCTAGCAACAGTGCCCACCTGCTCTTTGAAAAAACTCTGGTTTTTTGGTGGGTTTTTGTTTTTTTTAAAAATTTGTCAAAAAATCTTTTTTAAAAACACCAAATCTACACACATAAAGTTGCCACAGCACTCAGGCTTTTCCCCCTGCTACTGAGTTTTCAGTTCTATATCATAACGTCTTTTAAATTTCCACTTTAAAAAATAAAAACACACAAGAGTGTCATAATAAAGAAGGATAGTCAAAGGCTCAATAAAATCCAAACTTCTCAAGCAAAATAACTTCATCTCTTGCCAGATCCAAACTGAACCATCTTATAAGGAGCTCAGAAAGAAAACTGATGGGATGTGAAGTAGTAAATAATATGAGCTATTATGTAGCTTCAAACATCAAAAGGCATAAAATCAAGTAGGAATGGTACATTAGGTTGAAACAATAAATGCCCACAGGACTCCAAACAGGTCCCTTGGCTGCTCAGTGCTCAGTCTCCAGAAAAAATTCCAATTTCTGTCAGTGACACGTGAAACTCAACATGCCAGAACCCTGCAGGAGCAGGCAACTGAGCAGCCAGACAGAGCTTCAGACCTAGCACATCTCAGGAGAATAAAAAAGGAAATCAAGATCTCTTATTTTGGAAAAATCTTAATTTCAAATGCAGGGATGAGTCTGAGGCCAAATAAGCAAGTACAAGGCAAGGCTGGTATCTGATGAGAGAACTTCTGAGTCCTGTCAGAACACATCTGAGCACTGGTGCATCACATGGAAAAGTCTCCTCTGACCCACACAACAAACGGACTGAATCCCTGCAAATGAGATGTGATCACAGCTGTGGTTTCTGAGCAGAGCTGATGACCTGGGTGTGCTGCAGGCAATGCAGGCAAACCTGTCTGAGCCATGTCAGGAGCATTCTCTGACCCACCAGAACCAGCCCAGAGCCAAATTAAAGCAGGTGAGACAAAAAAAAATAATCAATTTGTTAAAAAAACAAATTACAACAAGCACATCAAACTCCGTGTTATATCATTCTATTATTTAACAACTTTGACTTCCAAGAAGAAAAAGAATAGGAATGGAGTGAGATGCATTCATGGCAACCTAATGACCCGAACTGAGGCAGCCTTCCAGATTAATGAGCCTGGTCCCTTCTTGTTAGAGACAACCTCATCACACACGGATGGGATCCTTAGGGATCCTTTCCTTTGCCCATTCCCAGGCTGTTTGTGAGCATTGCTCTGCATTATCAACAGTCAGCACTGGGGGTTTTCTTTACTTCCACCTCAACACCCAATGCCCCTGGATATTTCAGGTTTAAATTCAGTGCAATGAAGTGTCTGTCCTGGAATTTGAGTAATTTTTAAGAGACCTAATTATGGACTTGATCAGAATATGTTTAAGCCAGTACCAAAATACACAGAATCCCAGGATTACTGAGGTTGGAAAAGACCTCTGAGACCACTGAGTCCAATCTGTGATTGATCATCCCCTTGTCACCAGCCCAGAGCACTGAGTGCCACGGCCAGTCTTTCCTTGGATACCTCCAGGGATGAGGAATCTAAACCTCCCTGGGCAGTTCCAAGGCCTGATCTCCCTTTCCATGAGGAAATTCCTCCTGATGTCCAGCCTGCCTCTCCCCTGGCACAGTTTGATGCTGTTCCCTCTCCTCCTGTCCCTGTTCCCTGGGAGCAGAGCCCAACCCCCCCAGCTGTCCCCTCCTGTCAGGGAGTTGTGCAGAGCCAGAAGGTCCCCCCTGAGCCTCCTTTTCTCCAGGCTGAGCCCCTTTCCCAACTCCCTCAGCTGCTCCTGGTGCTCCAGCCCCTTCTCCAGCTCTGTTCCCTTCCCTGGACACGCTCCAGCCCCTCCATGTCTGCCCTGGAGAAAGAGGCCCAGCGCTGGACAAAGCAATTGAGGGGTCTCCATGTCCAGCACAGGGGTGGTCACAGCCTGGCCCTGCTGCCCACGCTGCTTTTGATACAAAAGACAATTGGGGAGAAGCTGCAGGGCCGGGCGGGCGCTTTCAGGAACCTGCAGGGTGGTTCAAAACAGGAAGCGTGAGATGAAGACAAGGCCAGCCCTGGGTTTGAGAAGTGAGCTCCTGCCTCAGGATAGGAAGTACAGCACAAGAGCTCCTGTAAGATCACCTCGTGTCAAAGAAAACCCTCCACACTCTGCCGCAGACACAAAGGGGGCATTGATGAGGTTCCAGGGGAAGCATTAATTAATGCAGGTGCCAGGCACACCCGCTGTGGTGCAGCCCCCAGCTCTCCTGACACAGCCCCCCTGCACCCACTGACAAACCCTCTGGTTTAGCTAAAGGAAAGGGTTGATTCGTTTTATTTACAAAAAGATTAAATTAAGATTTCTTTATATCCGTGGATAAGCCAGCGGATTTCTAGTAAATCAGTAAAGACCTGGCAGTGCTCTAATGTCACGATAAAAGGCTGGGTTACAGGATTACCCCAACAGTGATTCTGATACCCCGAGGAGCTTAAGGAACACAATTCACACAGCTTTATCTCCAAGTCAGAACACCCCAGATGTGTGAAAGCACAGATAGGCTACCTTGTGTGATAGGACAATTGCCTGTCAGAGACATGCATTGCAATACACTCCATTTATTGTAAAACCAAATTTCTACAGGCATACAAGCAGAATCCCAGACTGGTTTGGGTTGGAGGGAGCTTAAAGCTCGCCCAGTTCCAATCCCTACCATGGGCAGGGACACCATCCACTATCCCAGGCTGCTCCAAGCCCCATCCAACCTGGCTTTGGACATTTCCAGGGATGGGGCAACCAAAGCTTCTCTGGGCAACCTGTGCCAGGACCTCAGTACCCTCACAGGGAAGAATTCCTTCTGTAAAAAGGAGAAAGTAACTTCCTGGAAGTAAATTTGGAATTTTTATAATTTTTAAAATCATAACACAGATTTAATAAAAGTTGTTCTCCCCTCTCCCACATCCTATCTTCTACAGGTTCAAGTGTTATCTACATTACAGTGTTTTAATTCATTTCAGTACGTGCATAATTAATTAATTATATTGGAAGAACCTGCCCAGGACACAAACAGCAAAAACTAGAGAGACAGAAAAGATATAGACAGAACAAACACACAGGGCTGATGAAATAAAGCAGGACAGTCTAGCAGTTTAGTTACAGCAGAACTACAGACGGTCAGGAGATGCAACAGCTTTTCTAAAGATCTGTTTCCACAAGCTCCCAAACTCATCTGCAGTGGGATACGTGTCAGCCCAGAGCAGACGCTGCTCCCTGAGCGTGTCCGCCTCTCCAGACACCTCAGCACAACTTTCCTTGGAAGTCTGACACACCTACACCCAACCCCGGCCGTGGGACAACTCCCAGTTGAGCTCTCCCCTGCCCCTGGGAATACGGGAATGGATGAACAGCTCCGAGCCCAGCCCCGCTCTCGCCTTCCCAACTCCCCCCACAGAGCCACGGTCCCTTCCCGGGACACATTCCCATCCTCCGCCCTCCTCCCACCTTTCAGCCCCGTGACTGGAAGGTGGATTTCTGTCAGCTTTCCTCCTTTCTACACTGGGGAGCTCCGCATTTCCTTTCGTGCCGTTGGAGGTCTACAGGATGTTCCCCGGAGCTCCGTCCCCGCCGGGCTCGGGAGGGGCGGCGGTGCCAGCGGGACCCGGACACTCGGACACGGAGTTCCCTCCCAGCCCTGGAAGTGTCCCGGGCCAGGCTGGACGGGGCTTGGAGCAACCCCGGGCACCTGGAAGGTGTCCTGCCCATGGCACCGGGTAGACGGGAGAAGTTTCAAGGTCCCTTCCCACCCAAACCATCCCGGCCCATCACAGGTGCAGCGGCGGCCGCTCCGGGGCGGTGACACCCCCGGGCCAGCGGCGCCCCCGCGGCCCCCGGCCCGAGAGGGGTCCGCGGGACGAGCCCGCGCGGTGCCGGTGGCGGTGCGGTGCCTACCCTGAGCGCTGCAGTCGGCGCAGACCTCGCTGCTCCTCAGGCGCTTCGCCATCGCGGGACCGGCGGCAGCGGCGGCAGCGGGGCCGGTAACGGGCCCCGCCAGCCCCGGGCCGGCCCCGCGCGTGCGCGCCGAGCCTCCCTGTGCCGCTCCGCATGTCGCCCGAACTGCCATCTTTACTGCTGGCACTGGCCTGCCTTAAACTGAGCTCTGGTTCAGCGGCGCGGCACAGGGCGTTCCCGCCCGGGGCCGTGCCCCTCCGCCCGCTGCGCTGTCTCGGCGGGGAGTCGGAGCTTCGGGAGCATGGTGGAAGAGGCCGCTGTGCGGCCAGCCCTGCCCTCACCCGCCATGGCGGGCGGGCGAGCGAAACCAAGGCCGGGCGAAGGCGGGGTGAGAGCAGCCAGCGCCGAGCGCTCCCCCCGCGCGGAAAGCGATGGGACAGCTGTGGGAGGGACGTTCCATCTGTTCGCCCGCAGAGGGGGAGGGGGAGCGGCTTCCGCTTTCCGTGCGGTCGGCGGTGCCCGTGGAGTGCGGGGGACCGCGAGGAGCCCCCCTGCTGCTGCCCGCACCGTGGTTCGTCCCAGCCGTCCCTGGAGGGACGGGGAAGAGGGACGGGGACGGCTGAAGGGGCGAGAGCGGGGGGGGATCCCCGGGAGAGGGGCAGAGGGGGCGCCGGGAGGAGACCCCCGGGAGCGGGAGGCTGCGAGGGGCACCAGGAGCAGGGGAGACCCCTCCGCGGCGGGGTTTTGCATGGGGCTCCCCTTGGAGAGGGGTGAAGGGTTCGTAGGAGGTTGTGGCCCAGGCTCGCACTCACACACCTGGGCCAGGTGGGTGCCTGGAGAGACGAGAAGCTGAAAGGGTCAGGGCTTGAGTAACTCGGGGTCTCCAGCATCCAGAGAGGAAAGAGTGAGGGGCCCTGCCCTAGGCGTGTGCCGGGATGAGCTCCCCTGGCGGGGTCAGCAGCGCCTTCCCCCTCCACGTCCTGGTCTGGAATAACGACTACAGGCGGCTGGACGAGGAGCTGCAGGACCAGGTAACGGGGGGCCCGGGCCCTCAGGGGGCTGCTGGGGGACCTGGTGGCCCCAGAAAGACTTGTGCCACACTGCGGGGTTTGGTGGTCGTTGCTCGCTGCTGTGCCAGGAGAAGCACCCTGGTGATGCTGCCAGGAGCGTTCGCTGGGCTTGAGGGATCCCTGCACTTCCTTACCTGTTTATTTGTGGTGTGGAAGTGATGAAAGAAGGTGTAGGAATGTTAGCTACTAAACGTTGGCTTTCCCTCTCTAAAGCTTTGCTCTGAGCATTCCAGTGCAGCTGCAGAGTAGCTCTGGAGGAATTCGGAGTCGCTCAAGAAGAGCAGCTATGATGGACATTAATTTATTTATTAAAGCAATAAATAGCGTTTATCTTAATGGGAAGGCAATGTTGCAGCAAAGGCGGCGGCTGCTGCGCATCAAACCAGCCCCCACCTTGCTGAGCACCATCAGTTCTCATAGATTTGTTGCTGCCCAAGACTGGGGACAGAGTTTTTATATTGGTTGGAATGTTTTCAGCATCTCTGGTAAAAAAAATGGATCATTGTTCCTTGCTGGAGAGTAGAAAACACAAAGCTGTCCCCTCTCTGGGACATGATGACGTAAGGAAACAGCCTGAAAGCTGCAGCAGAGCTCGAGCAGCAAAAATCCTTCTGGCTGAGCTGCTGTGGAAAAGCTCTAACAGGGGCTAGAGCGAGCTACAGTTAATAAGCAGAGCTGATTAATTAATTATACCTGACACCACAAGTAGGTGAGCCCAAGACCAGCTGTGCCACCTCCTGACTGTCACCTGCAGCTCTAACGGTGCACCTGACTTACTAATTCCTGCGTAGAGCATGTTCCTGTCCTGGTTTGGGAGAATCTTTGGAATGCAGTCACTCTTTATCTAATTTATGTCACCTTATGCATTAACAAAATCTTTAACCTCACTGGCACGTTGCTCCTGTGTGTTTATTTCTGACACCTGTGAGAGTTTGTGGTTAAGTAGAGATCACTCAGCAGCTCCCACCTGTGGAATGCTGCTTCCTTCCTCCATTCCCTGTGGAAACCAGCAGCGTGTGAAGATGGATGTGTCTCTTACTTCCTTTACCTGCTTTTAAACATCACCTTTTTTTTTTTTTAAGTGTTCCAAAGATACATTTCCCCCTGCTTCTTTGGGATGAGCTTCCTGCTGCCGGAGGGATGTGTGAAGGGATCGAAGCCGCATCCCAGCTGCAGCTGGAGGGGCAAACGGGGTCGGGCATGTGGGGACCAGGGAACAGCAACAAAGACAGTGGGGAGGGGCTCTTGGAGCCCTTGGTGCTGCAGTGTTGGAGCTGCAGGAGGTGGGGAAGCAAATTAATTAATGTTCCACCCCAGAAGTGAAGGTGCTTTAAAGTGAAGCTTTCCCACTCTGAGATATTCTGACTTGAGGCTGTCAGAAAACGCTGTTAACATGCATAATAACCTTCCTTTCTCATTCTGCTATTGACTTTCCCCTTTTCCTTTAGTTATAGATGCTCTTCTGTTTCAAATCTCTAAGCTAATAGTGAAAAATGTGTAAGGTATGAGTATGTTGTGCTTGCATGTTTTGGATATTTGTGCCTGTGTAGTTTATTTTTTATTTTAGTGACTTGTAGAGAATGCCCTCACTCCTCATTGTGCTGTGTGTGCTTTGTGAAACACCATCTGCTTCTGTCCTTTCCAAAAGTGCTGTCCAAAATCCGTGTTATATGCCCTGTTGCCTTTTTTTTTCCCTTTTCCCCCCATTTTGTTGTACAGTTGAAGCCCTCTGTGGAGTCTCAGGCTCTCGGCTGTCTGTGGGGTGATGCACACAGATGAGAACTCCCATCTCCTCCTGAACCTTCTGGGGGGGAGACAGAGGGGAAATAATGACAGAAAAAAAAATGAAAAGCATCAACAGGAACTCCTGTCCTACAGTTTTTGTGTCATTTCATAGGCCCCATCCTTCTCCTTTTATTCACATGGGGAAGCGAGACAGCCCGGCAGAAGGGCGGTGCAGTAGAGTTTGGGAGCAGATCCGTGGGAATGGCAGGGAATATCGACTCCTGGATTAGCCCTCTGTTTGTGCAAGCTCTGATGAGCTGTGTTATTTCTCTCTCGGACACTGACAGGATGTTGACCAGCGGGACCCGCGGGGCCGGACCTTGCTGCACTTGGCTGTGTCCTTGGGTTACATAGAATCTGCCAAGGTCCTCCTGCAGCACAAGGCAGATGTGACGAAGGAGAATGCACAGGGATGGACGGGTAAGGACAGCTTGGGGAACAACCTGGGCTGTGATTCTTTCAGCAGCAGATGTTCTTTGGTTTCATCTGGAATTTTGGTCAGCAAGCAAAGTGACAGGAGGCTGTGGCGGGGTTTCTTTCAGTTTTACATGAGGCTGTCAGCACAGGGGATCCAGAGATGGTCCAGCTGATCCTGCAGCATCGGGACTACCAGCAGACCTCCATGACCCTCGGAGGAGTTCCTGAGTTACTGCAGAAAATTAACGAGGTAATGATTTATTGAAATGTAAACTCTCACTCCACACTGAAATCACTGCTTGAATTCTCATTCAAGTAGTTCAGTTCAGTGAACTATTGCAGTCAGCTGGGCAATTGTGTTTTGTTGCAACCTGCATATTCCATAATGCTGAGGGACATGGAGGCTTTTGTTTGACTTCATTTAAATCCTTTGCCATGTACTCCAACATAGGAGGCTGAATCCTGAAGGCATTACTGCCCCTTCAATAAAACAAGGAAGAACAGCTCCCCAGAAAGCAGCAAGAGCAGGAGCCTGTTGTGTTTGCTACTTTCACTTTCAGTTCTAGCATTTGCTTATAATTTCTCTGGTTCTGCTCTTCTTTTTTTATCGTTTATCTAAAATGTTCATAGGAAATGCTGCACTGAATGTCAAACTATTTAATGAGTTTTCTCAAGACTGTTTCATGTGTTCTCTTTCTGCAGACTCCTGACTTTTATGTGGAGATGAAATGGGAGTTCACTAGTTGGGGTAAGAATCCTACTCCTTGTTACCAATTCCAAGCTGTGAAAATGAGTCACAAATGTCCCTCAACACAGGCAGGGAAATATCCGCTCCCCGCAGTCCTCCTCTCCTCCATCTCAAAATGACCTCTTGTACTTTTGTTGCACAATTATTCTTTGTTTCCTGTTTCTTTGGTTGGTTTTTGGTAGTGGAAAATTTAGCTGTTGTTGCAATTGCTGAAGACTTTTCTTGGGGGATTTTTATCTGTTCCTGACCATCCACAGCTGAAGTGATCATGTGTCATCTGTGGATGCGCTGGTTGTTTGGAAAGTGCCTGCTTTTCCCTGAAAGGAATGAACAGTAGGCCTCACAGCTGACTAAATATTTCAAATATCAAACTATTAGACTACCAGGCATGGGGTTTATGCCATTTCACACCTTTCAGTCTGAATATCTTCTTCCTTTTCATATTTATCTTTAAATTAGGCCGGTTTTGCCCTAAGCTGGTTATTCTTAAAGCAAAAGAGGGATCAGTATCTCACCCCCTCCGGGATGACATTCCCTGGAGTGAGCAGTCCCTGTGCTTGAGTTCATTTCCTCTGTGCTGCACCTCTTGCACATTTTCCCTTTCCATTTCTCCCGTTTCTCCCAGTGCCCCTGGTTTCCAGGGTGTGTCCGAGCGACGTGTGCCGCATCTGGAAGAGCCGGGCCAAGCTGCGCGTCGACATCACCTTGCTGGGCTTCGAGAACATGAGCTGGGAGAGAGGCAGGAGGACTGTCATCTTCAAGGGAGAAGGTAAAGAGTTCACCTGTCTGCACCACTGATCCCCAAATATTGTGTGGGCACAGAGAGAAATCCTGATTTTACACAAAAGAGGCCTCTTGTGTTTTATGAAGGTTTTATACTTACATTCGTGTCTCATAGAGATACTGTTTTATGATGGCTTCTTTGCTTTGAGTAAATCTCAAAGGTGAAAATTTGGTGATAGGGCTAAAATTTCAGTATTTAACTGTTTCCCTCTATCTTTTCTGCTGTCCTACATATAAAAAATATTTTAGTTCCATCTCCAAGTTTGATCCCAGCTGAGTGCAGAAACACCTGGGTTTGATACATGATATACCCCCAGCTTTTCACCCTGGAACACTTACAGAGTTTTTTAACTTGAAATGTGCCTTTTCTACCAGACACTGGTGGCTGGGCAGAGCTCATTGAGATCAACCACGATGACAAGTTTGTCACGACAGAGAGGTTTGAGATCTCCCAGCACATGAAGCGTTTAACACTGGGATCGATGACGCCCAAGAGGAAAGACGTGGAGAGGCGCCTTACATCTCCAATCATCAGCACGTGCCTTGATACCAAAAACATTGCTTTTGAAAGGTAAGATAGTTTATCTTAGCAAATAAACATTCTGATGTTTGAAAAAAGCTTTAATGACCAACTCACAGAAGCTTTGATAATTAAAACTTTTAGGGCTGGGTCTGAAATTACTTCAAGCTTTACAAATCGCTAGATAAAGAAATTTGGGTTGGTCTAATTGCCACTTGGCAAAAAGTTCCCAGTTGAAAGAAAACATTGGCAGAAAACTTCCAGTTTATCATATTAGTGGGATAGAATCAGTATGGTTGGAAAAGGCCTCTAAGATTGAGTCAATTACTCACTGCAAATTTGCATTTCACCCAAATCCATGTGCTGGAATTGATGGACAAGAACTTGGATTTGGTAACAAATAAGTCGACTCTCACATGAATACTTTAAGTAAATGTGCACAGTGTGTCTTTTAACAGACACACATTTGTCTTTCTTCATGGCTACACCTATTTATCCAGGTATCTGGGCTTAATAGTCTGTCAAATGTTGTTTAAAAGGAGACTTAGAAGAACCATCTGGGGGTTGTGTAGAAATGCGGCTGTGTAGACACTTGTGGTGTTCCCTTTTTGTCAGAAGCACATCTGGATTCTGGGTATGGAGGACAGAAAAATCAGAAGGTGTCAATGGTTATGAAGCCAAGGTAAAGCTTGTTCTTAAAATCACTTGGAAATGCCTGTCTGGTGTTGAGGTTGGTTCAGTTGTGTATGTGATGTTTTACTGGGGGACTTTTTTTAACCTGTGGTGCTGCTTGGTTTTTATTCCTGTATTTTTTGTAAGGTCTACATGGCAAACAATGTGAACGTGATCACACGGATCAGAACAGAACATTTAACAGAAGAGGAGAAGAAGAGATATAAAGGTATCTTCCCCATAGGAAAATTTGGAAAAAACAGAACCCTTTGGCTGTCTGACACCTCCTCTGTGTCTGAAGAACTAGGCAGACAAACAAGGAAATTCTCTTCTTGCTGACTTTGCCCTGATTTTCTTTGAAGTGTTCTGTGTCTGAGGCAGCTCATTATTTCACTCTTAACCTACAAATGAACCTGGTTTTATCCCAGCTGTATTTAGAGGAAAGAAAAACCCTTCAAACTTGTTGAAAGTTTACTGATGGCTGCACTTTTATTCTCTGGAATGTATTCCTGCCCTTTCTTCACTTTGGCCATAGATACAAGATTCACAGAGGCTTTGTTTGCTTGGAACTTTTGTTTTGGTCTACCAGTTTCTTCTGGTATTTGAATTAGAGTAAAGGGTGACCAGCCAGTAACTTTATATGGAAATTCTCCTACTCTGGGGCCACTGAGGCACTGGGACTCATAAAGGTGCCTGCTAATCATAGAAACCACTAAAAAGCTTTGCTCTATCCTGTGCATTGTACCTGTTTTATACCATCAGCTGTAGGTCCTGGGCTTGCCTGGTAAAGCTCACAGGAGATCTGAACAACTTCCCTTAGGGTGGCAAACCTGGTCTGAGTGCCAATTTTACTATTAATTAATACTAATGGCTGTTTTTGTTTTCCCTTCTGTTACCTGAAGCTGACAGGAGCCCTCTGGAATCATTCCTGGGGACAGTGGAGCATGAATGTGGTGCTCAGGTGAGTGTCTGATGTCAGCACAGGTCACTGTGCCAGTAGGAGTTCCTGGTGTGTGAGACCTTAGATTGGCAGCAGTTTTGATTATGAGGTTTTCATTTTCCCTGAGGAT
Source organism: Poecile atricapillus (assembly GCF_030490865.1). Classification (NCBI taxonomy): domain Eukaryota; kingdom Metazoa; phylum Chordata; class Aves; order Passeriformes; family Paridae; genus Poecile; species Poecile atricapillus. Next base: position 4,499,711 of record NC_081264.1, read on the forward strand.
GTTTTTATTTGGTTGGAAATGGGTGAACTTTAAGATCCCTTCCAACCCAAACCATTCCATGATTCCACGTGGCTTTAGAAGCTCCCTTGCTGCTAAATTGTGGAAGAACAGTGGATAATGGATTTGCTGTCTCTCTGTCAGGATGGCATTGCACATTTACAGGGATTTAGAGATTTTGGGTTCAAATTCTCCATCCAAGTTTTGACTTCAGTAAAGGATTTGGAGCCTGAACATGGTGTGGCTCATGTGTGTATTTTTGGTTGGTTTCCAGCTTTAAAGCATCTAAGTGGATTTTTCCTGTCACTAAAAAGCTTGGAGATTTCTAACCTCAATAAAACCAGTCTAGTAACAGCTGGTGTTTATGGCTGTGTGTCACTGTGTCTGAAATAGGGAAGGAGTCACTTCACAAAGGGTAAATTAAAAGTTTCTTGTAGTAGCCACTCTCTGTTCAATGTTTTTTGTGTTGTTTTTTCCCTCTCTTTCCTTCTAGAGTATATCCAGGACAACAGAGTATGCTGCAACCAACAATCCCACTGCTATTTCTCTGGAGGAATACTTCAACCCAGAATTTGATTTGAAAGGCAGAGACATAGGAAGACCAAAGGAAGTCACTGTTAGAACACAGAAGTGAGAGATACCTTAATTTCTATTAACTATTTCTAGTTTGTCTCTTCCCAGTTATCTAATCCCTGGAAACCATTTTTACAAATATCCACTGTGGTTTTTCTGCCAGTTTCCACAGCTAATCAGAGGAGAGATCTTGAAGTGTTCAGCTATAATGTATTTTTAATTCTACTGAGTCAAAGCCAATATTTGGGCTGGTGCTGTAACTTGTTAGTAACCTACTGTCACTGCCCAACTGCCTGTTTTGCTTTGCATCTGTTCCTAAACTGTGAATTTAGGTTGTTTTCTCCTACTTTGTCTTTAAGATTTAAAGCAACCTTGTGGATGAGTGAAGAGTTCCCCTTGTCTCTTATGGAACAAGTCACTCCAATCATTGACCTGATGGCCAGAACCAGTGCTCATTTTGCCAGACTTAAGGATTTCATCACGCTGGAATTTCCACCAGGATTTCCTGTCAAAATTGGTAATATTTAGCAATTTTTACTGTAACATCTTGTCCATTTTTTTCCTTTGGTTTTGCAAGATATTATTTATGAAAAACCACATTGATCTCTTACTCATCTCACTGCTACCTAAAACCTTGTTTTGTACGTCTGGAGTCAATCCAGAAATATGATTTTAAAGACCATGTCATTTCTGTGAGAATGAGCTATTGTCAGCCCCTTTCCTCTTAGCTTCAATGCCTTAAATTTGGCAAACCTTATTTTAGAATAAGAGATTTAGAGAGACTGAAAATAACTAAAGCCACCTTCTTGGTGAAGTGAGTTCCTCTGTGCTTTGTCATTATAGGAAGCTGTTGTAGAATATATCCCATAAAGGTGTAAGGGTTTGATGTGGGTGTGGAAGTGAATAGGAGTTCTCATGTTGACAGAAATCTTGTACTCTTACAGAGATTCCCCTGTTTCACGTGCTGAATGCCCGAATTACTTTTGAAAATGTCAACAGCTGCAGGACAGCTGAGAGAACCTCTCCTGGAGGTGCACAGAGTGATGCAGGTAAGGGGTGGGAAGGTGCAGGGATCCCACCTTTTTACATCCCTGTCCCTGGAATGCACGGAGGAGAGAGAAGCTGAACTGCAGGGAATGGAACAGGGGAGCTGCAATGTGTTATTGCAAAAGCATTCATCAGAATCTTTTCAGTTACAGCTTGTTACAAACAGGGCACTTTACTTTATTTGCCTTCTGTAGGTGCTAATTTCGAGGTTGACCAGTCGGTGTTTGAGATCCCCAAATCCTACCACATCCAGGATGATGGCAGGAACATCCACGTGCAGGATGAGGATAATGAGATCATGCAGTTTGCCATCCAGCAGAGCTTGCTGGAATCTGGTGCAAATAAAGTAAGTTCTGGGGTCTGAGCAGTGGCAGCTTGGGCAAGGACTGTGCAGCAAGAGCTGAAGGAAACCAGTGCAGGATCAGTTTTTCTAAGACTTTAGGAGATAAAAATAATATATTTCAAAGAAGAAATAAAGGTGGTTTAAGGGTTACTTTCAGTGAATTACTCTGCAGGTCTGATAACTGCTGTGGAATTGTATCTTTCCCCATCTCTAGGAATTGGGGGTGCATTCCAACGGAGCAGTTGCATATTCCCCAGACTTCAGTATGCAGTATCAGAAGTAAGTACCTTTTTTCACATCAAACCATGCAGTGACAGAGTAAAAATACCCCCAGCATGAAGCAATTTGGCAGGTTTTTTTTATGGTGTATATGAGTAGCAAATGCACAAAACTTGAGGTTTCTTCTTGTGCTTCTTCCAGCTTTTCCAAGAAACAAGAGCTCCAAACTGAGCCTCCCTGGTTTATGTTGTGTAGTTCTTTCCAGCCGTGGGGCTGGTCTGTGCACAAAACAGATTCTTTACCCAACATACAAACCCAGTTTTTCTGTTCTTAAAACTCTGAATTTGGTCCCTCTGCAGTGAAAGTTTGGTTATTAGAGGCTGCATACTTCAAGGCAGTTCTTCTTTCAAAATCCTTATGTAATCCTTAAAAACATAGATTTAATGGACACTTAAAAATGGGCTCTGGTGTCTGTGGAGTCTTTCCAAGTGCCACAAAAACAAGAACTGAATATTCTGGGTTCTTCTGTACATGGAAAATCCTTTAAACCAGGTGAGGATGCTTTTAGAGGCCCATTGAAAATACAGCTGTTGGTATCTATGAAAGATTCAAAGGAATCCAGGTTTGACATTGGGAATCTTACAGGTGTTGGAACAGCTGCTCTCATATCCTCACACTGTTTTCTCCCCTCTGGGAAAGATCTTTGTGTTTGTGAGTCTGAAGCAGTTCCCAGGAAGGATCATTGAAGGGAATAGGAGATAGGCTCTGTCTTTTTTACTTCTCAAAGTTGTTCTTTTCCATTAGGGCACTGCAGGAGAGCTTTCTGTCAAGATCAGCAAAGTCCCACAGCAACAGCTCCAGTGAAGCTTCCGACTTTGAGAAAGACTTGCAGCTTGCCTTGGAATTGTCTGTGCGGGAGCAGGAGGAACAGGAGAAGCAGCGTCGGGAAAAGGAAGATGCAGAGCTTCAGCAAGTTCTACAGCTCTCTCTTGTGGAAAAATAGCTCCTAAGTGACCTCCTACAGCAGGGATGACCAAATCTGTATAAAACTGGAGGTTTTCAGAGCTGTCAGTCTGAAGACCACTCCTGGATTGCTTAAGGAAACATTTCACCTGCCTTCTAAGTCGGCATCAGCTGCAAAACCCTGATTTATTTTTGTTTGGGGAGTTTTAGATCACAGGACTCCACTTTTGGCTCCCCAGCCATGCAGTCTTAGCTTTGAAGGAAATGTTTTTATCTAAACTTATTTATTGAAGAGCAGATGGAAATTTTGCTTTGCATCAAGGATGTAGGATTGCAGTAAAGCTTGAAAGCCTGATATATGGGGGAGTTCAGGAGAGAAACTTCATTACTTACCAAAGAAATACTCATCTGCTTCATCATTTCTCAATAATTCAAAGCCATTGCCTGTTTTTCCAGCTGTTTCCTGGGAGAGCATCTCCCTGCCTGTACACACACACGGTAGTTCTTCATGCTGACAGATGTTTTCTGTTAGTTTTGTTTAGATGTGGTTATCTCTCCTCTAGTTACTGAGATTTTTGGCTTAAGAGGGATAATTTTATACTTGAACAGCTCATCTAAGCTCCAGATTAAACTAGTGCTTTCTGAAAAAGGACAAAACAAGTAGCCAGTAAAATTTTAGATGCTGAAATGGGACCATCTGTCCAGTACAGCAGCAGTTTCTGCAGTGATTCCAAACCAGCTCGTTCCCCTGGTCAGGGGGCAGCAAGAAATTAAGGGATAGATATAGGTGCTTCTTTGGGATATCTTGGTATGCATGGCTGAGTGTGGGTGCTAAATGCAGCCAGGAAAAAGAATTCAGGTGAGATTTTCATGTGTCCTTGTTGGAAGAGAAGTTATAATTCTGCAAGGGAAATGTGTGTTTCTTTTTAAAACCCCAGCGCTTGTCCTTCATGTGAATACATCTATTTTTTTACCTGAATATTTTTATTGATTTTAAACCAAGCCACTAGGCCTACACTCATCAAACTGGTCTTGTAACGATTCCTAGGTCTGTTTTAACCAGCTTTCCTCAGGTTTTTGGCCATACAGGATCTTTGTAGCTCTTTTATCTGCACTTCTCTCGGTGTTTACGGTACTCACACTGTGACTCTCAAGTGCACTCCACAGGTACACGATGAACAGCCACAGGAAAGCCTTACAGTTGTTAAATGTGAGCAATATCCCTCTGCTCTGGCTGGCAGGGCTGGAGGAACCTTTGGTACAGCTGCTCTGGGCTTGCTCCTAACACTGCTCCTGTTCCTCAGGTTAAACAGGGCGGTTCTGGGTGACCAACTATTAATTAACCAATATAAAAATCACTATAAAATGGACTTGATCATAACCAGCGGGGCACTTGGAAACTTGGAACCCTATTTTAAACGAATAATCCATTGTTTTACATAGGAAATGATTACAGTTCCTTCAGTGCACACTAGGAATGGCCTTTACACACTGCTTTTGTTCCCTGGGACAACTTGCATCCCTAAAAACAACTTCCTGGGTGCTGCAGGAATGGGGACTCTCCTGCACAAGGGGCAGTAGGCTGGAATTCCTTTCTTTGCAAAAGGGATTCCTGTGACTGTCACAGCTGGGAAAAGGGAATGGGCCCCATGTTGAGCTCCTGACAGGGTGGGAGGTAGGAGATGGAGCTGTGGGCATTCCTCCAGTGGGAATAAAGAGTGCTGTTGCCTTTACAAACCCGTCTGCCTGGCATTGCCTGTCTTCTGCTAAGCATTTCAAAGGTTACAAGAGGGGTAAAAATAGCATTTTTCAAGCTGACTTGTTCTGGGTTTATATTTAAACTAAAGAACATTGAGCACTTTCAGTTGAAATTTTGTTATGCTCCTGCTTCTTAGTCTGGGACTGTAAAATAAATTGGATTTGCTTTTGGTTTTCTTTTTTTTTTTTTTCCTTTGATATTTGTATAATTCCAGCTAAAACTAGAAGGCCCTGCTTCCCTCAGCCAGGTGCTGCTTTTAAAGCCTGATTTAACCCTTTCAGTGTAAGAGTGACTTGCTTTGTGTGCTGGAAGAAAAAACAAAGGTACTGCACATTACACCACACAGGTGTTCTTTCTAACACTATTTGGATTTTTTTTTTTTTTTTAACTAATCATCTGTCTTTTTGTTGTCTTTTTATACAATAAGGTGACATTATAATCCATGAAATTCTCCAGGGTAGTTCTGGCTTAGTGGGAATCAGACACATAATCCCCAGAACCACTTTTTGGACATTTTCAGCCAAATTTTGAGTCTCCCTGTCTTGAAAAGGGGGAATCAGTACAACACAGATGTTAAGGCAGTGAAAGGCAGGAGAAACCCTGTTAATTTCTCTCAGCACATTCTTGTCAGAGAGGACAGAGGATTCTGAGTATGTTTAATACCAAGACTGTTGTGTAACAACAGAGTCCAGCCTCTCTCTCCCAGGCACCTTGAGGCTGATGTAGCAAAGAGAAGCTCAGTTACAAATAACTGTAGCCTCTTCTAAAACTATACCCAGCTCTAAAAGTTCTTCAAGTTGATGCTATTCCTGAAAGCAAGACTGCTTTTTTGTGCTTTTGACCCCATTTCAAGGCTTTTTACAGCAGCAATTCATGATTTTCTTTATTTGGAAACCCTTCTTACCCTGCTTTGGCTGAGTTTTGATTCATAGCTGAGCTGCTGGAAGCTGCACAACCGTTGTAGGATGCGCTTCTGTTGTGCTATTAACGGGCTCAAACATCCATGGAAACATTCCCCCAGCACTGTCATCCTGTTCCCTGGCTTCCCCCAGCACTGCCATCCCACCAAAAACCAGGTGGGAACCACGAGGGGACCAGAGGGAATCGGGACAGCCTCACCCCTTCGTGGAGCTCCAGCCCCGTTAATAACAAACAGCACAACCATGAATAAATAAGAGCCTGGATTGTTTACTGAGCGTTTTATTTGTACAAAGAGGCATAGCAGGGAGTGAGGAATGAGAGCAAACAGGAATTCTGCTCCCGAGAATGCAGAGCTGGGGCTGGGAGCTTCACCATCCACCCCCAGGAGCAGCACGGGCTGCAGGCCAGGCTTCACAGCGATGAAGGACCGAGAAAAATCAGGAACACAGGAATCAGCGAGCAAAAGGAGGAGCAGAAAGCAATAGAACAGTGCTGCCCTGCTGCCTCACTCTTGGATTAACAACTCCATCTGTTCCAGGCCAGGCTCACTGTCATTTCACAAGACAGAAAGAAAATCCCTGTTCAATTCCAGCACTTGGTGTCCTTCAAACAGAAAGGAAAACACCTCGGATGCAGCGCAAGGGCTTGAGAACAAATCACCAATCTTTCTGGAAGTTACATTTTAAAACTCTAAATAAATTACTAAGCAAAACCACCCCTGTGTTAAATATCTAATAATTAGTAAAATCCAGTTACTACTTGTAGCAGTGCAAAATAAAATAGCAGCATTTGTATGGAAGTGGGATTCAGTGTAAACGCTTGTTACTGAAACTGCGTAAAATGGGTCTGGCTGGAGCTCAAACTCTTCCAGAGCCTCTGCCTGGCTTGCAGACCTTTGGAGGCTCCTGTTTCCGGGAGGACAGTGACCAGCACATGCTGGAATCCCTCACCTGCACCCCAGGTTCAGCAGGCCTGCTTTGATGGGAGGCTATTTGGGGCTTTTTAGCCTCAAAGCAAATATTAACTTTAGAGTTAAAGCAAATAAAGTTGGGAATGAGAAGCCTGGCCCCGGAAAACTACACCAGGATCGGGGCATACATCAGTGTTTCTGCTCAGAAGCAAGAACGGACCAGACCCCTCACCCACTGCTGAGTGGGTCACTGAGCTCTTACCTTTGGAATATTTTTGAATGGGACCTTAAAGCTCATCCTGTTCTACTCCCTGCCCTGACAGGGACACCCTCCACTACCCCAGGTTGCTCCAAGCCCCGTCCCACCCCCAGGACTCAGCGTTCAAACAAGGACCTGAATTAATCAGAAAGCAAGAAGTAGACGTGGTGTGAGCGAGCACGTGGAGCTGCTCCTCGGGCAATGTCCCCAATCTCGCCCTGTTCTGGTGACAACCCAGGCCCCGGGGATGCTGTCGAGCACACGGTGTGGGATCAGCCTCGCCAAAACGCTGGGATTTGGGAGGCAGGCGCGTTGCTCCAGACCCGCTCCGAGCCAGACGGGTTCGCTGCGGACACACCCCCAGGAGCTCCAGGAGTGTCTGCTCAGGGAAGGGGTGGTTTCCAGCACCCGGCCTGACCACTGCTGGAAGCCACATCACGATGGAGCCATGTGATAGAGCACGGGCGGAGATGGGTGAAAAGCCACACTCGCATCCTCAGGGCATCCCCAGCAGCTGAGGGGAGCGAGGGCAGGACGGTGGGGACCGGACGGGAGAACCTGCTGGGTCCAGAGCAGCGCCGGGATGGTACCGGATGGTACCGGATGGTGCCGGGTACCAGACGGGAGAACCGGCAGGACTGAAGCGGTGCTGGGATGGTGGATGCCAGGGGGGAGAACCAGGTGGGATGCAGCATTCTCTCGGTGCCCCGGCGGATCCCGCTCCGCTACCGCCGCCGGACGGGCCGGTAGACACAGATGGCCATGAGGATGATGGTGAGCAGGAGAGCGCTGAGGATGCTGCCCAGCAGCACTGCGGCGGGAAGAGAAAGAACATTAATAAAACACTCCCTGACCAACTCCCGAGCCCCCGGCCGGGTCGTGGCGAGGCTGTACCCGCTGCCCCCCGCTCCTCACCCAGGTTCTGGTGCTGCAGCACAGCGTAGGGCCGGCTGCGCTCCGCCGGGCCCGGCGACAGCGGGGACAGCGCCCACCCCCGCGCCGCCGCCAGCCCCATGGCGACACAGCACGGAGCCCGCCGGTCCCCGGGCTTTGTGCGCCGGGCCCGGCCCTGCCCCTTCCTGCCGCCCGCCCCGCCCCGGGACCGGGCTTCCGGGGGAGCGGAGCGATGGAGCGGCACCGGGAGCGGCCCCGGGAACGGCCCCGGGAGCGACACCGGGAGCGGCACCGGGAGCGGCACCGGGAGCGCCCCGCGCCCGGGCGGGGGAGACCCGCGTGTCCACCCCGCGTGTCCACCCCGCGTGTCCACCCCGCGTGTCCACCCTGCGTGTCCCTGCGCCCCCGTGGGCATCTTCTCTCCCCGCCCCAGCCCCGTGGTGTCCCTCCAAGCCCTGTGTGTTCCCCCAGCCCAAGAACGTGGGTTCTTTAAGGTGTTTTATAGGCCCCCAAACACCGAAGAACACGGTGATGCTGCACTGGGAGCGATGGGACGGGGAAGCCACGGCAGGTGGCTGATTCACACCAGCCCAGGGATGCCTCACCCCGACCCAAATTTGGTTTTAAAATGAGACGTATTAGGGTCTTTCCCTCTTCAAATGCCTATTCCCTGGGATGGGGCGGCAGGAGACACCGACCTGCCCGGCTTCAGCAGCACCTGGGACCCACCCCGGGGTTCGGGCAATTCCTCGGCCGGACTTTGGATCTTTGTAGCAGGACAAGGTGTGCCGGGACAGCGCCAGCCCCCCGTGTCCCCATGCCCAGCCCGAGCTCGGCGCTCCACGAACACAGCACGGCGAGCTCCGGCTCCTCTCCCTCCCCTCATCTCCGAGCATCGGCATCAGCTTTATTTTCCAAACACTCACAGCTACACACATGCACGGGGGTGGGGGGCCCGCGGGCACCTCCGAGCGAGGCAATCCCTCCATCCGCTGCGGGAATTGGGGTTCTCCTTGGCCCCTCGGCTGCCGGGCCCCAGCAGTGCCGGTCCCGTTCTCCCTGCCGTGGATCGCCGCTTTTCCTGCCGGCAGCGAGAACGGGCTCTGCTCCGCCGCCACCGGTGTGCCCGTGGAGATGCCAGCTCCGCTCCGTGCCGAGGAGGGCGATGGCAGCTGCCCCATCGCTGCCCCATCGCTGCCCCAAGGAGGGAGCCAGAGCGGTCCCCGTGTCCCCCGGCCGCGCTACAGGACGGGGGCCATGCCCACCCCCTCTGCCTGGGGGGCTCTGGAGATCTTCTCGGGCCGAATGCAGACGGCGAGGCGCTGAGCGAGAGACAGAGCACAGCGGCTTTCCCTCCGAGCCCTTCCCAGGCAGCTCTCCCGGTGGGATTTCATTGCCACGCCAAGACGCTGAGGATGTGTCAAGCACCTGACCCGAGTGGGGTCCCTGCCCACCCCAGCCCACCCAGGAGCCGTGGGATTGTCCCTCCTGCTCCTGACCTGCTTGAGGGACCCCGGCGTCCAGACGAGCTTGTACACCATGTAGAGGGGGATGCAGATGAAGGACGATGCTCCGATGAGGAATCCCACGGAGATGCTCCACTCGGGGTACTGGTAGTCAAAGAGGGTCAGGGGTGGCTGCTCCAGGAGGGAGCTGATGACTATGAACTGTGACAAGAAGAGCCACAGGGCCCCCGTGAGCAGCTTGGGCCCCTCTCACCAAGACACACATTGAGGGGCTGGAGCATGTCCAGAGAAGGGAGCAGAGCTGGGGAAGGGGCTGGAGCACCAGGAGCAGCTGAGGGAGCTGGAAAAGGGGCTCAGCCTGGAGAAAAGGAGGCTCAGGGGGGATCTTCTATCTCCCCACAACTCCCTGACAGGAGGGTGGCCAGGTGTGGTTGGATTCTGCACCCAGGGAACAAGGGATAGAAGCAAAGGAAATGGCCTCAAGTTGTGCCAGGTTATGTTGGACATCAGGGAGAATTTTCTCACCAAAAGGGCTGTGCAGCCCTGGCACAGCTGCCCAGGGCAGTGCTGGAGTCCCCATCCTGGAGGGGTTTAACAGATGTGTAGATGTGGGGACATGGGGACATGGGTTGGTGGTGGCCTTGGCAGTGCTGGGTAATGCTTTGATCTTAGAGGGCTTTTAAACCCTAAATAAATAATTCAAAAACCTAAATAATTCTCTGGTCTCCCCAGCCCTGGCAGGGGTGGCAGCTCACCCCACAGGTTATCACAGGGTACAAGAATGGAACAAAAGCGTCTTTAAGGTCCCTTCCAACCCAAGCCATTCTGTGATTCCATGATTCTATGAAGACCATCCATGTCCTGCCATCCCAAATCCCAGCCAGCATGGACATCACAGGGACATCTCCCAGGCTGCCAGCCCTGGCTGGGTGAGGGCTCTGTCTAACCAGCCCCGTGAGCCAGCAGCCTTCAAGGGCTGCTCAGCCCTGTGCTGAAACAAACCCGTTTGCTGTGTGCTTTGATGATAATACTCCTCTCTTAATAACCAGGGCAAAGTGCTTAGAGCCATAATTAATCCTCACAAGGCCTCTTCTCCTGCAGATCCGGTGAGATTAGACCCCTCTGCCGACGGCAGCCTTTGAAGTGCCGTGGGAGCTGGCATTTCAAAGGGACGGATCCAGCCCAGCACACGGGAGATGGACCCGTGGCCAGCCCTGCCAGGGATGCTGCGTGCTGGGAGGATGAGACAAAGCTGAGCTTGCACCGGTGTGAGCACCCAGCTTTGCCCTGGAGCTGTGGAAGAGGCTGGAAAATGAACTTCCAGCTCCCTTTCTGTGGGCACTGTGGTGGTGCCCGTGGCTGGAGCAGCAGCACGGGGAGAGCTGGCATGAGCTCCCACAGCCCTGTGTGGTCCCCTGTGTGACCCCAGGGTGGTCTCCTGGCAGCTTGGTGACCTCATGTGAGTCAGAGGGGAGTTATCCATGGCACGGGGAGCTGGGCAGCAGAGGGGAGTGGCTGTCCTGTGAGGTGTCCAGAGGGACAGAGATTGTCCCTAATTCTGCCATGGATACTCACTGCCAGCAGGGCTGGGCTGATGGCGACCCAGCACAGCTTCCAGAAGAGCCCCGGGGTGAAGCCCAGCATGGCTTTGACATCGTGGGAGAACCTCTGGATCCCTGCCAGGGGAGAGAGCCCTCAGAGCCCAGGGATCCCACTGGGGACGTGGGTTCAGTGATATCCACATGGGCACAACGCCCTCTGTTCCCATCCCAGCCTGGCCAGGAGCCCCACACGGGATCCAGCTCCCGGGATTTACTCACCTGTGCAGGGTCACACACCCGTGCAGGTGCCCACGGGGTGTTTTCCATGACAGAGGCAGTTTCTTACCATAAAACCAGGAGACAGCGATGGTTTCCAGGAGCACAACAGCCAGGATGGAGCAGCCAGCACCGAACTCCTCCAGCAGCTTCACCACGTAGGCTCCCCCCTGGAGCAGCACGAGGAGGGGGAGGCTGCAGACCCCACGGGGGTGAAGGAGGGGATGTGGGGGGCCAGGGCGGGGTGGTGCCAGTGGAACTCACGTAGGTGAGGGTGCTGAGGGAGCCCAGGAAACAGACGGTGATGAGGCCAAGGACGAAGAGCTCCCGTCGCCCTGCCAGGACCTGGGGGTACTCGTCCATCACGGCCGTGATCACGGCCTCCAAGCCTCCAAACTGCAAAGGAAATGCTGGCATGGGGTGGGGAAATGGGATGTGGGGACAGTCCTGCTCTCCAAGAAAATCCACATGGCAGAGTGGGGATGTCCCATCCCTTCTTTCCATCCCATCCCATCCCTTCCCAGCCCTTCCCAAGGCCATAACTCCCCTCACTCACTGTCACCTCACTATCAGCCATGGGACATGGCCACCCCCAAGTCCCTGCCGGGGACACAGCTGGACTGTCCCGCTCCTACCGTGCTGTCCAGCCCCAGGGTGATCATCATCAGGAAGAAAACGATGGCGAAGAAGGTGGATCCCACCATGTTGGCGATTGCTTCAGGGTAGGTGATGAAGAGGAGGCTGGGCCCTAGGAGGGGACACTGGCTTGGTTGGCTGTTCCCTGGCACAGCTCTAAGGGTGGGGATTCGGGGAAGAGACTGCTGGAGGGAGGAGAACCTTTATCTCTGGCGACATCCTCCACCTCCACATCCCTCATCTCGGCCATGTAGCCCAGCACGGTGAAGATGACGAAGCCTGAGAGGAAGCTGGTGAGGCAGTTCACAGCACTGGTGACGAGCGCATCCCTGGAAGGCAGAAAAGAGGGAGAAACCCCGCTCCAGGCCAGCCCTCACCCTGCTCCAGCTGTTCTGGCCTTCCCGTACTCCAGTTCCCTCTCCTTGCCCCTCCCACCAAAACCATCAGGGAAATGGGGAGAGGTGCCCAGCCTGCAGCCACGGGACCAGGAGCTGTTGGGATGTGGCAGTGGGGACCAGGAGCTGCTGGGATGTGGCAGTGGGGACCAGGAGCTGTTGGGATGTGGCAGTGGGGACCAGGAGCTGCCAGGACGTGTCTCCACTGCAGCTCTGCCTGCTGGGATAAACCTTCACCTGTAGCAGTTGTTGTGGAAATGGTTGTAACTGGCCAGAGCAAGGAGGACTCCAAATCCAGGGCCCAAGGAGAAGAAAATTTGTGCAGCAGCATCCACCCAAACCTGGAGGGAGAAACAACAGGAGGATGGGCAGGGCTGGGGTGGGGAGGTGCCCCACAGTACCGGTGACATGGACACCCCATGGCACAGGCTGTGCTGGCACACTTGTCCAGACCCCCTCTCCTGCCTGCCCCGTGCCCTCAGGAGATGTCCTGGGAGCTGAGGAGCTGCTGGGCCGTGGAGTGAGCCCATTTCCACTCTGGGGTCCTGCAGCAGCAGAACTCAGCAGCATCACCCGTGCTCTCCTACGCTCTGGGCAGGGATGGATTGAGGGGAGCCCCGAGCCTGCCGTGCCCACTCCTGCCCAGCACTCAGTGCTGGCAGCACGGCCCTCATTACCTTTAATGAGAATTCTCAAGTGCTGCCTGGTAATTACCCACAGGAAGCCCATTGTCAGCCCAGGGGGGAGCACAGCACAAACAAAACCGGCCAGAATGAGATGGGTGATTCAATTATGGATTTACATTTCCAAGAGCCTGTCCAGGGCGCCTCGTTTCTGTGGGAACAAGGGCCCCAATGCCCTGTGTTGGGGCCAGACCCGTGGGCAGGGTTGGGTGGGTGTCCTGGGGAGGGGTTCTGGGTGCTGCCATGCCCAGATGGGTGGGTGGGTGTCCTCTGGAGGGCTCTGGGTGCAGGGGGTCCCACTGTGCACTCACCGCGGTGCTCAGGAGCTTGCCCCAGTCTGGGCGCAGGTAGAAGACAACTCCTCTCCAGGCTCCAGGCAGGGTGGCCCCTCGGATGAGCAGGATGAGCAGGACGATGTAGGGCAGCGTGGCTGTCACCCACACCACCTGGGGGGAGGCAGCTGTCACCCCCACGGCAGCACCGAGCACCCAAAGCCCCGTGTCAGGCAGGGGCTGAGGAGGAGGAGGAGGAGGTGACATTCCCTCTTCCACAGTCAGGTGGGTGGCAGGATCCTCCCAGGTGATGGGTCCCTCCTGCCATGGCAGGGCAGTGCTGGAGCCCTCCTCACCTTCCCAGAGGTTTTCACTCCTTTCCACAGGCTGAAGTAGACGATGGTGAAGATGAGGAAGAGGCAGAGGAGCAGCTGCCAGCGGATCCCCCCGATGTCATACAGACCCCCGGATTTCTGGATCTCCAGGACCTTCCTCCTGCAGCCAGGGATCCCCACGGCTGGGAGCAGGCTCAGCCCCAGGCAGGCAGTCCGTGAGCTCCTCAGGAGCATTCCCACCCCAGAGCTCCCTCAGGGATGTGCCCAGCTCTCACCATCCACATCCGTGCACTTACGTGTAAAACTCCTCGGCGGGGGACCTGGAGAAGTTGGTCCAGGTCACGTTGCTCTTCCCAAAGTAGTTGGTGCAGTCAGGGGTGTTCCAGGGGTTGTCACAGCTCGCCCAGGGCAGGGTGCCCGAGAAGGACGAGTAGAAGTAGTAGAGAGCCCAGGCGATGATGGTGTTGTAGTAGAAGGAGACGTAGAGGCCGATGATGCAGATGGCAAAGCCGATGCCTGGGAAAAGCAGGATGGGGCTCAGCCCCGGGACACGGCTTTGGGGACCAGCTGGGGGTCACGGTGTCACCTGGGCTGGGGGTCTCTCACCTTTGAAGATGGGGCAGATGCGCTTCCAGATGGGGATGGCACCTGTCCTGTGGAACTGCCCCAGGGCCAGCTCCATGTAGAAGAGGGGCACCCCTCCAAAAACAGCCATCAGCGTGTAGGGGATGAGGAAGGCTCCTGCAGGGTGGGGAGCACAGCAGGGTGACCACCAGGCTGCTGGGGGACCACGGTATTGTCACCTCCCTCCCTCCCAGCACTGCCCCAGCAGGTTTGGATGTGTTTGTGAGAAGCGCTGGAAATGATCTGGTCAGAGGAGCTCAGAGATGTGAGCTTGGTGTTCCAGCATCCCAACATCCCTGCTGGAATCCCAGCCCTTCCTGGGGAGGCACCATTTGGCCAGGATGGAACAAAGAACCACACAAACCATTGAGATACAGAGGAGGGGACACCCAGCACCCCTCACGTCTGGAAGAGTTTTGGAGGAAAATCTGACTGAATATGCACAGCCACCCCAAGACACATAATTAACGCTGTAATCTGCATTATTCATGACATCCTCATTTTTACTGGGGCTACACTCGTACCCCATGGAGCTTTTGGAAGTGGAACTGCTCTCCGAGTTCTGCTGGGATTAGTTAATTTAACCCCCACAGCTCCTCCCTCTGACAGATGTGTGTGTGGTGCAGCATCCCCAGCATCCCAACACTCCCAGTATCCCCAGCATCTCCAGTATCCCCAAAACCCTCAGCACCTCCAGCATCTCTAGCATCCCTAGCACTCCCAGTATCCCCAGAACTCCCAGTATTCCCAATATCCCTGTCACCTCCAGTATCCCAAATATCCTCAGCACCCTCCTGCAGCCCCCCTGTCTGCCTGGCAGGACTGGCCCAGCAGGACCAAGCGTTTTCAGTGTTTTCCTTCCAGATCCTGGGCTGTGGGTGAGTCCAGTGCTGCCCATCCCAGTGCTCCCCCTCCATGGGGCTGTGCTCCCCCCAGAGCTGCTCCCTGAACTCCTCATCCTCCCGTGTGCGTGGGGCAGCTGGGAACCACCCACCCGAACCACGGGCACGCAGAGGGGCTCAGCTCTGCTCCCAATCCCACAGGAGCAACTGGCAGATAACTGTGTTTCAACGTGGGCACCTGGGATCCACAGTTTTGCCTTGAGTATGGAACTAATTATCTCTTTCTAATTTTCCCAAGCAGTAGAGGATGTTCCCCGAAAACCGACTTTGGCAATTAAATCCACTGCGCTTTCCCAAACAGCACAAAATTCTCATCCCTCCTTTTTTCATTTCCATGTGAGGGGGGTTTCTATCCTGCTCCATCCCAAGCAATTTATTTAGTTGTCATTTACTGAAGGTTTTCCCCCTTCGTGGTGTTTCTGTCTTGGTTTCCCATTGATCCCTCAAAGCCAGGGCTGCTCATGAGGTCCAGCACAGCAGGAGGGTGGGATGCTCATGAGGATGATTTTAAACCAGGAGCCATCCCCAAGGGCAGCTCCCCAGAGTCCCAAGATGTGTGTGAACCTCCCAGCCCAAATTTACGGATCTTAATCCTTTTTTTTTTGCAGTTTGGACCATGCTAATTTCCCCTTTGCGATCCTGGAGCTGCTAACGCACCTCTAACCCCACTAGCAAAGGAGGGAAAGACCAGGAAAGGAGGAAAGGACCCCAGGGAAGGAGGATGGAGGGAATGGGGGAGGATCTTGAACGAAGAAAGACAGAAACAGAAAAGAGACAGATGTCGGGAGAAGTTGGGTCGGTCTCTAAACCGCCCTGTCTGAAGTGGATCAGCTGCAAACAAAGAAAGAAAAGAAAGAGTGAATTTTTCAGGGTGGGAAGGATGGAAAGTGAGGGGAAAGGCATCATTTCTCCAAAAGAAGACTTAAATAAGCCCAGTGGTGTCCTTACCCCCTCCGTTCTGGTAGCAGATGTAAGGGAACCGCCAGACGTTGCCCAGATCGACGGCGAATCCGATGACAGAGAGGAGGAAATCCATCTTTTTGCTCCACTTGTCCCTGGGGTGGGTGTGGGGGTTTGGGGGTGTGGGGCTGCTGGGGGGACCCAGGCAGGGCTGCTCTGCCATCCTGCCAACCCGGCAAATCCTGCAGGATTCAGGCTGAGTAACTTGGGGCCGGGAAGGATTTCTCTGTTGCTGATGACAGATCCGAGGAGGGGAGGGTCAGGCTGACTGCGCTTCCCCACCTCCCGCTGGAAACCCACGGCACGGAGAGCAGCCGGCAGGGAAACCAGAGCCATGCTCTGATCAAAGGCAGCAGGGGAGAGCAGCCCCCGAGCATGGGGACCAGCCTGACCCTGCAGGGACCGGCACCATCCCACAGGGACCAGCCTGATCCTGCAGGGACCATCCTCACCCTGCAGGGACCGGCATCATCCCACAGGGACCAGCCTGACCCTGCAGGGACCAGCATCATTCCACAGGGACCAGCCTGACCCTGCAGGGACCAGCATCATCCCACAAGGACCAGCCTCACCTTGTGTGAATAAACATCACCCCGTGTGTCCCACCCAGGGGAGGGGATTCCAGCTCAGTTTTGGGGCTGAGGTGGTGAAATGGGACGGTGTTTCCTCCTCCCTCCTGACAAATCCCTATTTCTCTCTCCATGGTGTGTTTTGCTAAGGAGGTGACATGGATGCTTGCAGGGGAAATTCGGGAATCATGGAGTAGTTTGGGTTGGAAGGGACCTTTAAAGGTCATCTCATCCATCTGGGCTCGATGGGTCTCTCTGGGGTGTGAACTGCTGGGGAAAAGCCACTTGAAAGCGAAATAACTTTCACAGCTGAGCTGCGACCAGGAGGGGATGGCAGCGTCCCCAAAGCCACCGCTCTGCCCTGTGGCAGCTCCACAGCAAAATTTATTGCTTTGAAATGCGTCTGTGCAGGGCTTGCACGGAGCCGGGGTCACAGGGCTCTCCCGGGGCTCTGGGGGCCTCCAGCCCCGGCTTTCACAGCCTTTCCCATCTGTAATTAAAAGAAACTACAGGAGAGATGGAGCCGGAGCTGCGGCTCCAGGGCCATGGTGAGAGGGTTGCTGTGACGACGTGACGCAGCTGCCCGGCACGGGAAGCCTCTGGACACTGTTAATCCCTCAGGCACACACACGAAAACCCGTTAGAAACCTCCAGTTAAAAGCACATTTATATTTTTGTATATGTGTGTGTGTGTCTGGCCCTGGCTGCTCGGGCTGTCCTAGAATGGAATCAGAGAATCATGGAATTGTTGAGGTTTGAAAAGCCTAAGAGTGGGTCCAGTCCCTGCACAGGGTGGGCTGCACTCCACGGGCTTCTCCCTCTCCACTGTGGAACCTGAAATTATTGTTGGTTTAAGATGAAATAATTGTTCTTTGAGCACCTCTCCTGTGAAATACAGCAGTTTTCCGCTGGTGGGGTTACATGGAGCGATGAGGATTTTCCCTGAGTGAAGAGGTTGGGTGGGTGGGCTCAGGGTGGTCCCTGGGCTCGGGGGGGAGCGAGCAGAGCTCGGGGGGTCCCAGCACAGCCCTTCCATCAGCCCCTGCTCCTGAGCCCGGTGTGGCTCCCCCCGAGCCCAGCCCCAGCACACAAGGGAGGGACAGTTCACCTGCTGTGCTTTATACGGGATTTGTGTCCCTCCTGGGACTTTCCAGAGCCCTGGATCCCAATCCTTCGGCGCGGGAGTGGGGATGAAAGCTGGGGATGTGGGGCTGCCAGAGGGACCGCCCTTGTCCCAGGCTTTGGGGTGAAGGGGAGAAATCCCCAAAGCCTGGGGAGTGTGAGGGGGGAGCAGGGTTTATCCCCTGCCCAAAAACCATCTCGAGGCATAAATAACAGAACTGAGGCAGCTGGTGCTGTAGCAACTCTGAAAAAGAGTAGATAACAGACAATAATAGATAATAGATAACAGATAACAGATAATAGCTCTTCCTCTGCTGCTGACCCTCCTTTTCTCGGGGTGGTTTACGTGGAATGGCTCGGTGGGAGACCCCGCTGTGGCCACGTCCTGCCCCTGCTCAGGAGGGCTCAGCACTGCCAGGGGTCTCAGGGGTCTGTGGGGTCTGTGGGGTCTGTGGGAAGCAGGGACAGCCCCCAGCACTGGACAGAGACCCCTTTCCCATTGTGAAGCAGCGGCTGTTCAAGCTCCGGCGTCTGTTTAAAGCTAAGCTCCTTTTTCTCCTGAAGAGTCTCTTGTTTCCCTCACACCGAGCTATTAAATCACACCCCGAGGGGCAGAGCTGGGCCTGCAGGAACCTCCGTGGCCGGAGCTATTCCCACAGCCGCTCCCAGCCGGGGCCGAGCGGGGTTTGCAGCGCAGGGATGGGCACGGAGCTCCCTGCGCTCGGCACGGGCTCCATTCCCAGGCACGGAGGATGCCCCGCTCCAGCCGAGGGCTGAGCAGAGCCGTCGCTTCAGTACCTCCATCCCCTGCAGATCCCCCCGGGAGCTCGCTGGGGAATGAGCCGTGAATGCTCCCGGTGCTCCCGTCCCGCTGCCCCCTCTCCCCTCCTCTCCTGCGGCTCCTCCGGCAGCGGGTCGGGGCCGCGCTGTCAAATCCATCAGGGGAGAGCTTTGAAATCTCCACGTGTTTTTAGAAGCTGCAAGGTGGAAAGAAATGCTGGAGATGGGAGGAGGGCAGGGGAGAGGTGTCTTGAGGAGATCACGGAACGGTTTGGCTCGGAAAGGACCTCAAAGCCCAAGCAGTTCCAGCCCCTGCCATGGCAGGGACACTTTCCACCAGCCCAGGTTGATCCAAGCCCTGTCCAACCTGGCCTTGGACACTTCCAGGGATCCAGGGGCAGCCACAGATCTCTGGGCACCCTGTGCCAGGGCCTCGCCATCCTCACGGGGAACAATTCCTTCCCAATATGGGTATCGACACCTGAGACATCGCGGTCAGACACAGTCTGTGCACTGCCTCATCCACTCACTCCTGCTTTCCCCCCATTATTCTCTTAATTCAAAGCACAAATCGCTTCAGATTGAAAGTGCAGAGTTTAAATCCAACTCAAATCAGATTTAAATTTGAATATCCATTGCTTTAGAAGTTGTTTCTAAACACCACGATGGCTTGATCAGCAGAATGCTTTTATCCCACCTGCTCATCCGTGCAGGGAAATGCAGGGGAGTGAATTGTGGTCTTAAAAAACTATCCTGTTTAAGCCACAGAGGCAGCAGTGGGAAGTTTAATTTAATTAGCATGATACTCAGAGATGTAACTTAATCACATTAAGTATAGATCAACGTGCTCTCATTTAAGCTCTCCAAGCTCCAGAAAACAGGGGCCAACCGTCTCCCACCTGTCTTTAATCCGTGGAGAAGCAGAATTTTGCAAGAAAAAGGAACCAGCAAGGCTTGGGGGGGAGTCCTTGTCCCTGTGCTTCTTTCAGACGGTTTTCTCCCAAAGATTCTGGGAGCCGTCTGGTCCAGCAATCACATTCCCCCGAGCTGCAGCTCGGTTACATTTGTGCTGCCACCACAGGCATATAAACAGTGAAAAGCAAACAGAGAACACGGAAACACGGGTCAGGCTGCCTCCTGGAAGGTACAGAAGGGACGGAATTCGGATTAATCCCGAGGCCAGAGCTCCCTCGTGTTCTCCTGCCAGCCTGGGCGGTGGAGGGAACCACCGGGGTTACGGTCCCTGCTGTGATTAGGGAGGAGCAGGGGAGGAAGAGCTCGGAGGCAGAGGATGCAGCCCGGGTCTGGGGTCAGCCTGGGGGGCTGGCGGGGGTGAGCCCGTGCTCCTGCCCTCCGTGCCGGGATTGAATCCCTCCCGATGGCAGCGGGGCCCAGGCGGGGCCGCCGTGCAGCACGGCCGGGCTCGCTGCCCTCGCACTAACGCGGTTTGTAGTTATTGGAAACTGGACTGCGGAGGAGCCAGGATGCTGTTTCTATGGAAATGTCCTGGAACAGTAAACGAGGGGAGAGGAAAACAGAAGAGATGTTAATGGAGCTGCAGGCAGGGCACTCTCCGAGGGGCTGCCATGGTGTGATTTTGAGAGGAGACATTGGGGGTCTCTAGTTATTGTCGCCTTCCCGCTGTGCTGGAGCTCACCGGAGCGGGACTGGATGGCTCACGCCTGAAAGGACGTGGTTGTTTCTCCCCTGCGAGGGACCCCCAGAGCCCTGAACCCCTGTCCGAGGCCAGACACTGCTCCAGCGGTCCCCACGTGTGGGGACACCCCCAGGGCTCTCCCGTCCCGTGTCACCCGGCCCCGCTGCCGCCGTCCCCGGACACCTCGGGGCTGGGTCGGGGGTGCGGGGACCTGGCTGGGGTCAGCTGGGAGGGGGCTGGTGGCGACCCGGGAGCTGGGGCACGTCTGAGATCGCACCATGGCCCCGGTCCCGGCTGAGACACCCGCGGGACCACCGGCCCGGACCCGGTCGCTCCTCAACCCGCCGCTGCCGGGGGTGCCGGGGGTTCGGGGCATGCCGGGGGTGCCGGGGCTGCGGATGCCGGGAGTACCGGGGTGCCGGTGCCGGGAATACCGGGGTGACGGTGCTGGGGTACGGAGGGTACCGGGGTACCGGTGCAGGGGGTACCGGCGGTTCTGGTACCGGGGTTCTGGTGCCGGGGTACCGGGGTACCGGTGCCGGGGGTACCGGGGTTCTGGTGGCGGGGGTACCGGGGTGTCGGTGCCGGGGGTACCGGGAGTTCTGGTGCCGGGGTACCGGGGGTACCGGTGCCGGGGGTACCGGGAGTTCTGGTGCCGGGGTACCGGGGGTACCGGTGCCGGGGGTACAGGGGGTTCTGGTGCCGGGTACCAGGGGTTCTGGTACCGGCGTTCTGGTGCCGGGGGTACAGGGGGTTCTGGTGCCGGGGTACCGGGGTGCCGGGGTGCCGGTGCCGGGGGTACAGGGGTTCTGGTGCCGGGGGTACCGGGGTGCCGGTGCCGGGGGTACAGGGGGTTCTGGTGCCGGGGTACCGGGGTGCCGGTGCCGGGGGTACCGGGGTGCCGGGGTGCCGGTGCCGGGGGTACAGGGGTGCCGGGGTGCCGGTGCCGGGGGTACAGGGGGTTCTGGTGCCGGGGGTACAGGGGGTTCTGGTGCCGGGGTACCGGGGTGCCGGGGTGTCGGTGCCGGTCGCGGATTGGCGGCCCGGCGGCCCCTCCCCGGCGGGGCGGGGGGCGGTGCGGCCCGGCGGGCCCGGCCCGGTGCCCGGCAGTCTGCGGGCGCTGCGGAGCGAGCGCGGCCATGGCGGCGGCCCCGGCGGGTACGGCGGGCGGGGACCGGCACCGGCACCGGGACCGGGACCGGCACCGGGAGCGGGGGTGGCGGGGCAGGGCCGCACTAACGGGTCTCTTCTCCTCATTTCTCCCCGCAGAGGCGGAGACCCGGCAGCGGCTGCTGCGCACCGTCAAGAAGGAGGTGGGTGCGGGACCCCCGGAGCAGCCCCGGCCCGGTGCCCGCGGATGCGGCGGCTCCTGCCCGGGGGGAGCCCCGGGCCCGCCCGGCTGCTGCTACTGCGGGTTTAAGAGCCCCCCAAAAACCAGCCCGGAGCGGGGCCGAGCGCCCACCCGGCCGAGAGCCAGCCGGGCGCGGTTGCGGGTCCCGGGGGGCGGAGAAGCATCCGTGCAGCGCCGGTGCCCGGCATCCCAGCGCCCCGCATCCTTGGAAAATCGCCCCTGGCTGGGGGCAGAGCACGCCACAACTTGGGATTTTCCGCAGGGAAAAAGGGCCGACTCCCGGTGCTGCATCCTTCCCTTGGGAGCGGGGATGGGACGAGCCCTCCCGCAGCACGGCGCTCCTTGGCAGGGCGGGGGGCAGCGGGTGCTGGGGACCCCGGCCGGGAAAAGGGGGAACCCCAAATATGTGTGCCCAGTGCAGGGCGATGGCGTTTCGCATCTCGCTGTGCTCCCTCTTCTCAAGCATCTTTAACTCTATTAGTTCGTACGCTGTTTGATGCTGAGCTGCCTGGAGCTCCGTGTTTGTGCCGTGGGTGACCCCTGAGGTCCGCGGGTCACGGAGCCCGGTTCGGTGCCGAAGCGCTGGGTCACCCGCAGCTCTTGTCATGTCCTGCCCACGCTCTGTCCCTGCAGGTCACCTCCCGGGATGCAGGATGAGGGGGGTGTGTGTGGTGTTTGGTTCCTGGTGTTACCAACATCTCGCTATCCGGTTTACAGAGCCTGGCGAGTGGAAGATGCTGCTCGGAGCCGGGAGGAGCAGAGCCGTGGGTGGTGGGGCTGGGGAGGGTGACAGTGCTGCCCATCCTGACCACTTCCCACCTTTAATCCTGTGCCGGGTGTGGTGCTAAGGAATACTACTGGTTGCCTCAGCAACAGCTATTAAACCAGGAAAAGGGTATGACATTTATTTAGCGTTGTGGATAGAGCTGCCATCTCATTATGACTGTCTGTGGCAGCTCCTGAGTGCACAGACGGCTGCTGCAGGGTGGGAGCCAGGGCTGTGGGAGCAGGAGCCTCTCCTGTGCTGGCCTTCAGAGCCCGGCCTCGCTCCCTCCCAGGGCTGTGTGTGGGGGAAAGTGGAGCTGGTGCCTCAGAGGGCAGAGCTGGGCTTGGTCCGTGCCCTTCTGCTGGCTTTTGGGGAGATAACGTGGGTTTGGTGTGAGTAAAGCCAGGGGGAGGGATGGGGTGCGTAGGGAATGCCCTCCTGCCCTGTCAAGTGCCACCGTGGAGCTGTGACCTGGGTGTTTGACACCTGGGTGCTGGCACAGAGCAGAGGCTTTTTTGGTGGTCCCATTGTTCGGGATGCTGGTGTGGGTGTGGGTCCCCTGCCTGTGCAGGTACCGGGTGGTTGCCATTCCCTTGGGATTTGCCTTCCACTCCTGCTGGAAGTGCTGAGCTTGGACAGGGGCTGGGTCCAGCAATGGGGGCTGTGGGTGCATGGCCACACAGGTGGGGGAATTCCATGGAGGACCTGTGCTCTCCAGCTGGGCATTGCTCTGGTAGGAATGAAATACCTGGGGAAACATGATCCTGTAGGTATTATTAGGTATATTTAGCACCATCCCTGAAACTGGCAGCAGGTAGGGTGTTTTTCTGCCTGTTGCTCCCTGCTCATGTTTTTGGTTTTTCTTCCTCTTCTCGGCTGACCTCAGGTTAAGTCAGGAGCTTGTGCACACTCCAAGGAGCAGTAGAAAGGGCCAGTTGCAGAAATTTGGGGTTTTTTTTACCCCCACTCCCAGAATTTTAACCTTTCTCAAACGTGCAGCATTCTCATTTCATGAGGCCACACCTGATTTTGCTCCAGCCAGGGCTCTGTGTGTGCTGCCCTCAGTGCAGGTGAGCCCAGCTGAGAGCTGGGACAGGCAGGGCTGTCCTTGGGGAGCTGTGCCACATCTGTCACCCCAGGGCCATAACTGAGTGAGGCAAACACTGGGAAGAAGGTCTGATCCGGGCAGGGACAGGAACAATAAACAGGAATTACCCAGGGCACTGAGCAGCCCTCAGTATTTGGCTGTTGCCATGGTTAAGGCACTGGATTCTGGAGAAGTCCTGTGCTGCAGTGGATGTGCAGGTTGAGATGAGCTGTGTTATCTGTCACCATCTTCTTCCTCCCCCCTCCACCCCATATGGTCATAACAAATCAAACCAACCCTGGAAGCTGCAGAATTGACTGTTTGTCAGCAGGCTGCAGGGGAAGGAGTGAGGTCTGACTTTGTGAGGCATCTTGTGTCCTCTTATGCAGGATAAGCAGTGTGACCAACATCCTCTGATTTTTTAGAGATTTTTATCAGATGGAACAAGGCTTTTTTACAAACCCAGAGCCTGAAATACCCAGGTTTGGAGGGGTGTGGGTTCTCAACTAGAATTATTCCCCTTGCAACCTGTGCTCCTCCCCTTCTTTTAGGAGTTTTGTTTTGAATAGAGGGGAGTCCTGAGGTCTGTTTTTAACTCCCTCCAGGCAGCTGCATGGCACAGAGGAAGGGAAGCAGGTGTTACCTGTGCAATCCACCTGCACACGTGTCCCTGGAATGTGAGCTGAGTGAAAAGCTGAGTGCTGTATGAAAGCAAACAGTCATCTCGGTCGTTCTTCTGCAAAAACTTAGTTTATGTTTAACTTGCCACCCGGGAAGCAGCTCTGAGTCTTTATTCATCAGTAACTGTTGAACCTGGATTGAAAATTTTGCTGCCTTTTCTTAGGAATTCTTTCAAAAACTGGGGTTGACCACAGCCTGCCTGTCTTCCACCAGATATATTGTTTATTTTTTCAGTAGCTGGAATGGTTGTCACTGTGTAGCTGTTGACTAATTCCTTCATCATGTGTCATGGGAACAACAGTCAGTCTCTTCCTCCCACCCTTTCAGAGAAGCCCCTGCTTTGCAGTCATGTTGCCTGGTTTGTGGCTAAATAACACAAATGACTGGTAAGAGCAATGCTTTTGCAGCTTGGGTTTGTTTTTCTGTGTGCCTGCCGTTCCTAAATATCAGATTGCAGGCGTCAGTGCCAGCTATTTCATTCTGGATGGGTAGAAAATTGTAAATTAATTTAATGTTACTAGGATTTGAAAAATTAATGTTGAGAGCTTTAAATGTTCTCAAGGCCAGCTTATTAGAAAAGGAAAAAAAAGGGAAAAGGCCTTTGTGTAGCTGTCAAAAGTGTTCAGGCAAGATAAGGATGAGGATGATGAGCTGAAGGTTGGTGATGAAAGCTGCTGTTGGCAGAGGGACCCTCTGATGTCTCTCAAGCACCCAGGGCAGCCTTTTTCAAATGTTTCTGTTCCAAGAGAGAACAGAGGGCCCTTAATGCAGCATTTCTCGATTGCCTGCATCGATCTGCTCTGAAGAGCAGCACTGATCACTGGGGACCATTTCCTCTCCTTTTAAAGACAGAAGCAGGGCTTTGCAGAAGAGCTCTCGTGCTCCAGAAACCCCTGGCTTGAGCCTTCATCTCCAGAGCAGGTTTTGTGCTGCTTTCCCCCTTCCTCACACCTGCCCTGGGCCAGGGGACCCTCTGTCCTCTGCTGCCAAAATATCCTGCTCTCCTCCCTCCTGTTGCCATGGAAATACCTGGCTTTGCACAGATTCAGGACTTCAGGGCAATTTGGAGCTGGAAGTTGCCCTTGGTTTCAGCACCATGTTGGCAGTGAATGGCATCACTACCTGGGAAAAACAGGAGCTTTGGGATGTGGTGAGAACAGAACCTGGCTTGGGGGTCGGGTGTGCTGGAAAAACACAGAAATGACTAAAGTTTGCCTTGAATGTTTCCTTAAATGTCTGCGTTGAGCATTTACAGCGAGCAGTGCCAGCAGTGCCCACAGATGGCGTGGAAATGTGCGTTTGACAAGCACAACAGGAATAGAACCAGCTCTAACGTGATCTTAGGCAGCTTAAATGAGTGTTGTAAGCACGGATTTTTGGCCAAAAGTTGATGCTCTGTGAAGAAAGTCTGGTGCAAAAACACATACCAGCAAGTGCACGTGGCTGGGATCACCCCTGTGTCCCCCAGGATAATGCAATGTTGCATTATGGATCCTTCCATTAATCTATTTTAAACTCATTTTCCAGCAAACTGCACAAATATTGGGAGTTCTTCTCTTCCCTTATCCCCCAAGGAGCCTCATCCCAGTCCCCAGCTGTGAGCAGAGGTGGTTCCTGGGGAAGGGCTGGCCTGGAATTCCCTCCTGTGTGTCACCAGGAGGATCCCTCAGCTGCAGGAGGTGCCATGTTTTATTCAGCGAGCGGTCATAAATAATTAAATATGACTTTTAGCAAAGCCAAAGGTCTCAGTGGGCTGCAGGGTGATCGATGTTTCTGAGGCAGCAAGAGGAGGGAACTGCCAAATGGCTTTCAAGGCAAGTGCCTGGTGCCATCAGAGCTGTCCCTGTGCTGTCCCCTCGTGCCAGGGGCCACCAAAATCTCCCTGGGTACAAATGGTGCCTGTGCCCTGCAGCTGGGGGTGTTTTAACTGATCCAGGCACAATTAATTTGGATATTTTTTTCTGTGGTCAGCCAGGGAACTCTTGGAGAAGTGGCAGAGCGTGGCTGCAGCTCGTGGTGGTGCTGAGCAGTCTGTCTGGCACCTGCTTGTGGGATAATCAGGGTGTTTGTTGTTGGGGAGATGAGGAACGTGGTAACGCAGGAGAAACAGGAAATCCTGCAGCACCGCGTTGGAAAACGCGAATTTTATCAACAAGGCTGCTAAAAAAGGGTGTTGTAGCAACAAGGCAGGCAACAGGCAGACATTTCATTTTCACATGAGGAGATAAATCTGGTTGATGAGAGGTTTCAGTCTGAGAAGTTCTGCTTTAGCTCCAACATGATGAAATATCCCAGGATTTCCATCAGCATTCCCTGCACACAGAGCCTCCTGTGGGCACCAGGAGGACTTGGGGGTTTGGAATAATGTCTTTGTGTCCTGGAGCTGAGCAGAGATTCTGCACTTGCTGTGCCTTGGACACCTTTGGTACATCCAGCAAAACCAGGCTGACATTCCTGCTGGGAAATATTCCCCTGCAGTGCAGGGGAGGCTGTACTTGCAAATACAGCCCTGCCTGGGGGTGTCCTAATGTTGCATCTCAGTGATCCTTCAGCGTTTTGTAACACCTGAGAAGTGACACTGCTGCAGTGTTCCATGGGCAGCTTTTTCCTGGAAAGAGCCTTGGTTGGGAGAAGCAATTGCAGGAGAGCTCAGACTGCAGCAAGGAATGCCCACATGCAATCATTGCACCAAAACTGACACGGAAAATGGGATTTTTTTAAGTGCAAGGATTAACTTCGAACACATAATCAAAGCAGTGATGAGAGCACTGATGAGAAGGAGAAAGCTCCAGCTTGGAAAAGAATTTGAAAAGCAAATTTACAAAAGCAAATCAAGTTTAAAGTCTCTTTCATCAATGGATGGGGTGGTTTTGGTTCTTTTATAATTATTTTGTTGTTTGCTTGATATCTTTTGGGGGCTTGATGGTTCTTCTGGGCCAGGTGGATTGAACAGGAACAGTGAACCTGGAAGTGCTGGGTCAATGGTTGGGCTCAGTGGTCTTGGAGGTCTGTTCCAACCTGAACAATTCCATGATTCTGTGATGAATTCTGTGAGTCTGAGGGGGTACAGGCAGCGCAGCTTCCTGGCTCTGGTCTTGCAGCATCAAATCCACCTGATCTGACACCTCGTGTAGAGGTGGATGTTCAGAGGGAGCAGGAGACATCTCCATTATCATCTCCATCATCATCATCATCTCCATCATCATCTCCATCATCATCTCCATCTCCATCATCATCTCCATCATCATCTCCATCTCCATCATCATCTCCATCATCATCTCCATCTCTGTTTTCTGTTGTAAATCCATTGGGTTTGGGATGGGGTGTTCTCCCGCTGTTTTGGCTCCAGTGTGTGGATGCTGTGCCACATTCTTTTCCTCATCCAGGCATTTTTTGGTGCTGGATATGGCAACCAGGCCCATTCCTGCATCTGGTGACCAGGAGCATCCCCACAGCTGCCCTCAGCTGTGGCAACATGAGTGAGCTTGACCCAGGAACAGGACTGGGGAAAGGATCTCCCTGGGGACCCTGTTTTGCATCTGGCTTGCTGTAAACAATTTCACAGAGTTATGAGCATGGCCAGATAGACAGGAGGTCCTGTGCTTCCACAGAAATGCCTCAATAACCAGCGAAAGGCTTTGCAAGAGGCAGGGAAATAGGCTGCAAACATCCCTGAATGACCCAGAGTACAGGTTCTGTAGGGAAAAATCTGGCCAGGTAGAACAGTTGTGAGTCAATATTGCCTTGGACTAATTAAACCTGGAGATCTTGGCTTGCTGCTGGTCCCTGCAGCTCGGTGGTGGCTGTGGCTGTGGTGGAATTTGGCTTGTTCCAGCAGTGGAAGTGACAACAGGGCTGGGTGAAGCAGAGCTGGACTTTGGAGGATGCATATCCCTGGGAATTCTGTAGCAGAGAGGTCTAAGCCTTCATCCCTCCCTGGGGCCTGGGGTTTTTGGACAGGTGAGGGTTTGATTTCACTTTCCAGGGGGACGTGTCCTGTGCTCACAGCTGGAGCCAAGGGGGTTGTTTGTGCTGTTGTGAAATGCTTGATGATTTTCCTCTTGAGTTTACCTACAGCTAAATTATTAGTTGCTGTTTTAATTTCCTTTCTAATAAAAGAAGAGCAAACATCTCATTTCCCTAGGCTGGCATGAGATCCAGAGTGGGCAGCTTCATCTGTTGGGATTGTTCTGGCTACAATCTGAGAATTAGCATTAAAATGCTGGAGTGCAGCACATATTGAGAGGCTGTTCAAGTCTTCTCTGTGGAGGGAGCCGAGTGTGGCTGAGCCACGTTCCCATCCCTGGGCGGCACGAATTCCCGGCGGATCCGGAGCACGTGGGGGATCCCAGCTGTGGTGGATCCCAGCTGGCTGGGGAGGGGCTGCTCCCAGTCCTTTGGGGTCTGCAGACAACAGCACGGCAGATCTGCCAGGAGTTTTGGGGTTCTCTGCCTCTGAGCTGTCCTACAGATGCCAAGTGTGCCTGATTGGGCAAATGTAAGATGGTTTTGTTGGAAAACTTTCTTGGTACTTAGGGAAAGTTGGGAGCTCTTGGCTCTATTCCCTGGAAGTGTCAGTTCTGTTCCCTGGAAGTGTCCAAGGCCAGGTTGGACGGGGCTTGGAGCAACCTGGGATAGTGGAAGGTGTCCCTGCCTGTGGCAGGAGGTGGAACTGGATGAGCTTTAAGGTTCTTTCCCACCCAAAACATTCCAGGATTCCAAGATATCCCTTGTTTTGTGTTAGGAGGCCATGTCTGTCTGTCTGGCCTCTCCCTGCTGGGGCTGATGTTTGTTGCAGTGCCCTTCCCACTTCCAGCCCTTGATTTATTTTTAGCATTACAAGCTCAGTCAACACAGTGCAATTTTTCTTTGTTTGTTTGTTTGGTTTTTTTTTTTTTTTACTTTTAATGAGTAATTTTCCACTAAACTGTGTCTCTTGGAAGGTGTTTTGTGTGTGCCTGGAGCGTGCAGGTGGTTTGTGCAGTGTTGGCACTGAAATGCCCGGTCAGAGCTGGGTCCTGCTGTCCTGGATGGTCCCCAGGCCCTGGACAGGCAGATGGTCACTGCAGGCAGTGTCAATACACTGGAATTTCAGACAAATACTTGAATATACTGCTTATATTGGAATATTTCCTGATTGAATCAGAAGCTGGTAAAGCTGTAACCCTGCACATTGATTTTCAGGTGTATTTTTGGGGGGGGGTTGGATTAAAATCCTGATCCCACCAGTGCTGCCGTGAGTGTACATTTAATATCTATGTGCAACTATTTTCTGGGAGATCAGTTGGAGGTGTGAGAGAGAAGTGCTGCGTCCTGCTGACAAAGGAAGCTCTGCCTGCCTGGGTGAGGCTCAGGAGCCATCTGCACAAGGGTGGCTCAGCCAGCTGGGAAAGCCAAATTTCAGGGAATCCTTGAGAGCTCCAAGATGTGAACCTCCCTAGCAGGGCTGCTCCCAGGGATGGTTCCTGGGCTGGACAGGGTGGCAGAATATCTTTGGTGGACATGTGGAATTCCAGGCGGAGGAAAAGGGGCAGCTCTGGGGAGCACCTGGGTGCTGGTGGACATGAGATCTGCGCTGCTTCCCATCCCTGATCCACCCCTGCAGCCAAGGCCGAGGGATGTGTGAGAGACAGAGGCTCCTCTCCTCTTGCTGGGCTTGCTCTGTCCCTGTTTCTGCTGCTGAAGTGAAGATAAAATGGTGCTGGAGCAAGGAGCCCTCAGTGAGGATTGCAGCTGCCCCTTCCCTGCATGGGGCACTGGGACAAGGGGAAAACTGCAGGTGGGAGGTGAGGAATGAAGGAGCACCAGCAGGTGCCCTGACCAGGGGCAGTTTTAGGACACAATAAAGCGCTGAGGTGGAATCTGGAGCTTTATCCTGGTCCCTGGGGTGTTCCTGCAGGTGGAGTCACCGCTCTGAGCGCAGGATGTGGGAGATGTGGAGGTGCAGGAGCTGGACCATGCTGTGCCAAGAGGAACTTCGCAGTGCTCTGAGCCACCTCCAGCCCCGAGCTCCACATCTTAGTGACATTCCTTGCTGTCACTTCCTGAGTCAGTATCAGCTGCTGGCATCCAGGGAAGCCTCAGGGCTCTGTTAGTCACCGAGCAGCGCTGGGATCTCACCTGGTGGCTCTGGCACAGAGCAGCTCTTGGCTCAGACAGCGCTCTGCTCTTAATCCATACTCAGGATTTCCTTTATGGGGCTGTCAGCCGTGCATAACTGACCTTGATTGTACCTTGCAAAGGAGTTTAATTCCCCAAATGATGCCATTAAAGGTCTCTCATTCATGCAAGGCTTGCTTGGCCAAGTCTTGACCTGCTGTATTTCCCTCCCTGTGCCCTCAGGGAGAACACCTTGCTAAGCAGAGCTTCCTTCACACCCTCAGCTCTGCGCTGGGAACACTTTCCCCTGTGTTTTCCAAAGCCAAGATGTTACAGAGGCATTGGAAGATGAGATCCAAGCGTGCTGGCAGCTGTGTTTGAAAGGAAAAGTGTTTGGGAGCTGAATGTGTTAAGGAGTAAAGATTCAGCTGGGCTTTGGCTGGTTGCAGCAGGATTAGGGAGAGTGACAGCTGGGGATGGAAGTCACCACGCTGCTGCCAGACCTGACCTGGTGGGTCTGACCTCCTGTCTGCCCCCTGCAAAAAAATACCCTCCTGATTTCTGTGGGGTCCTATTTGTTTTTGTCCCCTAATCGTGCCCCTGATGAGCACTAAGTGACAGCTTCCTCTGGATCAGCTGAGTGCCAGTTGTGAGTCAGAGGGCAGAGCTGCTGGCACTGCTGTGCAAATGGAATTCCTGGGCACAGCTGGTGCCAGGTGGTCACTGAATTAGGCATTGATAGATAGTTGCAGTCATTTGGGACAGCTGTGCCGCAGGAAATTTGTCAAACAAAATGAGAGAAGAGAACAATGCTGTAAAAACATTGAATATGAGATTTGGGTACCTTTATTAGATGACTGAGCCAGGCTCAGTTCCCTCAGTTAATTCTCAGCTCATCGTTTTCCTACTGTGAAGTTTCTCAAAAATGAAACAGCCCTGTTTTTATACCTGACTTTTTGAAATAGCTGGTGATGATCAGCAGGCAGAGCCACATCAATCCTCTGTGAGATCTCCTGGGCCATGGGGAAAACCTGGGAGCAGAGGAGGTTCCTGTGCACCCACCCCACTGCAGGTCTCCTCACTCTGGTCCATGGCTGAAATTCCATGTTTTCCCTAACTTCCTCTGTCCTGCAGGTGAAGCAGATCATGGAGGAGGCTGTGACCAGGAAGTTTGTGCATGAGGACAGCAGCCACATCATCTCTTTTTGTGGTGAGTCTCCCATGCTGGGGACTGGGGCTTTTGGTGCTGTGCCACTCCTGGGAACACGCCCCAGCTCCAGGACCTTGGGCTGGGGAAGTGGGGAGTGCCAGAGGATGGATTGTTCTGGCAGAGGTTGGAATCCCTGAGGTCTTTCTGCTTAAAAATATACAGGGATGTGTCAAAAGCGGGTGGGATGCTGGCAGTGTGTGCAGCCATTGAGGAAGGACTAGAAATAATATTTAATTTTTAAATTCCCTCGAGAATTGATTCAACTGCAAGCCTGTCGAGTCCAAATCTTTTCTTTGCTGTTACGGAATAGGAGTTTATGGAAAGGGGGCCGGGCTTTCTCCTTTCCTGCTGGGCCCTCACATCAAAGACACTCAGGAGCCTGTTCCCAGCCCGTGGCCCCTGTGTGGCATCGAAAGAGCAGAGCAGACTTCCAGGTGTGACTCATTCCTGCTTTTCTGTGCAGCACGAGGCTCCTCAGCCTGGCATTATTTATAGTCTCCTGCGACAGGGAGCTGAGGCATGCAGGCACGAAGGGCTCCTTGCTTCCTTCTGGCCTCTTAAGATGCTGCTGCCCTTTCCCTGGTTCCTGGTGTCCCCCTCCTGTTCCGTCTGCTCTTCAGCAAGGAACCTGGAATGGTTCCTGCACCTTCCCCGCTGTTGTGGCTCTCCAGGAGCTGGGTGAGCTCATAAATAACCTCTTTCCCTGCCAAGCAGAGCGTGCTGCAGGGCTGGCTCGGGCTGCCAGAGCTGCCCTTTTCCCTGGAGAGAGCTGCCTTCCCAGCAGAGCCCTCCTGACGGAGCCCTGCGCGCAGCGGCGTAGCGCAAACCCCTCCGGATGGAGCCGTGCTCCAGCAGGGAAGGGCAGCAGCCCCCGGCCCCCCCGTGGTGCTGAGAGGGGAGGTTTGGAGCAGACAAACACGAGCTGGCATCTGTCACGTCCAGGCTGCCCTGGGAGGCTGATGGGGAGCCGGCGGCGGGGCCGTGGGAGCGCAGGGTTTGGTGTCCACGTCAGCCAAGGCTGCTCAGCCCGAGAGGTTTGGATGGCATCAGAGCTCTGGGCAGCTCAGGAATATCTTCAGTCTTCTTCCAGGAGTCAAAGCTCCCCCCTTACCTGGGCATAGCTGAGCAGGGACCCTGCACCATGTGCGTCTGCTGTAGATGATATCCTGAATATCCTGACTCTGCTGTGAGTTATATCCTGAGGCATGAGGAGAATCTCTTTGCAGTGGTGACACAACTGAGTTCCAAAACTCATCCCATTAAAAAATCCTACCATTATCCTTGGATTTAGTGGAGCATGGGGAGAGTTTTTCCTATGGAAGCTGCATATTTCCCTGTAGTTTTGCCAGCAGGAGTGGTGTTCTGCAGAGGTTTGGATCTGGCATTGGGAACAGATGCTGCTTGATGCTCTGTGCCAGAGGCTTTTCGGTACCTGAGATTTCTCCCTGCCTGGCAGGGGCTGGGATGTGCTGCCCGTGACCAGTGCTCCCATTTGTCTGCTGGGAATTTGGAATGGAACTGGTGGCACTGGGAGCTCACACTGGGAGTGCAGCTGGGCAGGAGCAGCCCCCATGGGTACCTGAGCTTTCAGCAATCCAAATGGGCACCCCTGGGTGCAGTCCCAGGCAGGTGGGGCTGTTTGTCATTTGTATTTTAGCCATGGAGCTGAAATGAGAGAGATGTTGGCTTTTCTGGCAAAGCCATGGAGCAGTTTGGATTTTAATTTATTTGCAGCTGCACATAATCCTGGGGCAGGTGAAGTCCTCTGGGCTTTGGGAGGGCTTGTGCAGGGCCTGGTTTCAAAGCCAGATGTCCATGCAGTGGCTCTGCCTGGCTGCTGGGGGTCAGCAGGGCTGGGCTGGCCCAAATCTGCTGTTCTGCCAGCACGGAGCAGGGCAGGATAATGAGCCTCTCCCAGCCTGGGAGCTGCTGTGATGCATGGAATGCCTTTTTCCAGGTCTCTGTGGAGTTGCTCAGCTGTAGGGAAGTGTTCCTTTCCAGACAGGAGGTGAAGCAGCATTTGGTGGGCTCAGCTCAGCAGCGCTGGCTTCCTGGGGAGGAGGGAGCAGAACTCGTTTTCAGACCTGGATCAAGGGCCCGAGGATTGTGGGTCTGTGTTATTTTCCAGTGCTTTGATCAGCCTGTTTAATCAGTCTGTGTTTGGCACTAGACATCCATCCTGGGCCCTCCCAGGGGACTTTGGGAAGGAGCTGCCGGCAGAGCCTGTGTGTGTGCGCGTCTTTCTGTGGAGTCATCGCCGGTTCCCGGGATCCCCACTCACCATGGCAGGACAGGGAAGGTGTCTGGGGCTGTCTGGGCACTCACTGGGGTTTGGTGAGTGCTTCTGGGCAGAGTCCAGGACATGGAGTCAGGCACAGCCCTCCACAGGGACTTAATGAGTCCCAGTGTCCTCAAGTGCCAGCGGAGTCCCCAAAGCCAGACTGAGCTGCTGGCATTGCCTGTGGTTTATCCCCAGGTTCTTTGTTCCTTTCAGCTTTTCAGAAAAATGGTTGTATGGACACTGAGATCTTTTGGTGGAAATTGCCCCATTTCCTGTGCTGCTTTAGAAACCCTCAGCGTGTGCCTGTCCTTGCTCCTGAGCTTTCTTCTGACTCACACCATCCCAGCACAGCCTCCTATTCCAGCTGTGCCCATCCCTTAGGTTGGGCTGAAGGGAAAACATCAGGGGAATGTTGGTTTCCCCACAATCCACAAGAAACCCACAAGGAGAGTGTCAGCCTGTTTGCCCAGCACAGCAATTGCCCTGCCTGGAGAAGCTGTGGTGCTTGTTAATTCTCCTGTGGGATGGGATTACAATTAACTGAAGCCTCTGCCTTCAAATTGACTGTCTGAGGAGTTTTAGGAGCTTGTGGCTGCCCCATCCCTGCAAGTATTCAAGGATAGGTAGGATGGGGCTTAGAGCAAGCTGCTCTAGTGGGAGAGGTCCTGACGAACAGTCCCTTTCTGGATTCCTTGGGATCCCCTCAGATCCTGGGAGCTGCTGTGAGGTCTCCACACAACCTTCTCTCCCCCAGCCTGAGCAGCCCCAGCTCTCTCAGCCTGACTCTGTAGGGAAGGTGCTGCAGTGACCCTGAGGCTGGCACAGTTGGCTAGAGCTAATAAAGCCACGATTGCTTGCTGCTAGTAATTGTGTGTTCCACTGACGGGCCAATCACTCAGAGTTGGACTCGATGATCCCTGTGGGTCCTTCCAACTGGGAATATTCTGATCCCGAGGCCTGTGCTCTCTGCAGCCGCCGTGGAATGCTGTGTGCTGTTCGGGCTGAAGCGGAGGGCGGCCGGGTTCCTGCGCAGCAACAAGATCGCAGCGCTGTTCATGAAGGTGGGCAAGAGCTTCCCCCTGGCAGAGGAGCTCTGCAGGAAGGTGCAGGACCTGGAGCAGCTCATTGAGAACGCGTAAGGCACCAGCGTGGCTGCCAACCCTCTCTGCTCACTCGGGTTTTGGGGTGGGAGGCGTGCTTTGGGTCCAACTCGAGCCTCGACAGGAGGAATCACTCCTTCAGTCTTCTGGGTTTTTTATCCCTTGATCCATCTGGTTGCTGTTCTAGGAGGCTGAGTTGTGGTTGTGGTTTAAGCAGGGGTGGACAAGTTCTAACTCTTTCTGCTCTGGTGCTTCAGGGACAGCTGAGCACGCTGCTCCTGAGCTCTCACAGTTTATGGACCAGTTCACCAAACCAGCTGGAACCACGTTTGGCCTGTCTGGATGTGCAGGGCTTGAACCTGCAGTAATTCAGCTGCTGTCTGGGAGAGGATTACTCATCCTTGGACAATTAGCAGGGAGATGGATGGAGCAGCTACCTGTAGGCAGGAATTTTAAGCTGCCCTAACATGAGCTGCTCTGCCTGTGAGCTCAGCCATGGAAAGATGTGTGGGCTGGAGGACTCTGCTGAGGGAGAGCAGAGTTCTGGGGTGTCTTCACAGTGGGGAACCGATTTAGTGATGTCTGGTTTCAAATGCAGGTGTGGCCCCTC
Source organism: Poecile atricapillus (assembly GCF_030490865.1). NCBI lineage: Eukaryota > Metazoa > Chordata > Aves > Passeriformes > Paridae > Poecile > Poecile atricapillus. The sequence goes on from NC_081264.1 coordinate 4,534,999, forward strand.
TGGAGCAGGGGATGGGATAGGGACAGGAAACACCTCCAGAGCTCTGTCCCAGGCAATTCCCTGGGATCCCCCAGCCACCACAGTCAGCACCCCCAAACTCCTGGTGGCAGGAGTGCCCTGGGCTCCCTCAGAGTCCAGGGATGAGCCTGTGGTGTTGTTGTCTCTTGTCTTGTACCTCTAAAGGCGAAACCAGGCCCAGGGGGTCCCGGAGAACGTGCGCAAGGTGCCGAAGCTGCCCAACCTGTCTCCTCAGGCCATCAAGCACCTCTGGATCCGCACAGCCCTCTTCGAAAAGGTCCTGGATAAAATCGTGCACTACCTGGTGGAGAACAGCAGGTGAGTGCTGGCACAGGCCCCCCATGTCCCTGTCCATGTCCCTGGGGGTGCTGCTGCCTGAGCAACACCAGAATCCACGTGGGCCAGGGAAGTCCCTGGATGGAACAGGCCAGGTGTGTCACTCAGTGCCCATCGTGGGGACTCCGATGGATGCCCTGCTGCTGGTGACCACTGTGCAGTCCCTAAAATACAGGCAGGCCCCACTGGCCCTGGTGATGGCTGGGTTGGCAGGGCTGCACTGTCCTTGTCTTCTGGGATCCACATGCTGAGGTGTCCTGTCCTGGGAAAGGTTAGTTAGGAGATGGTGATGCTTGCAATGTGCTGCAGAAGGGTTGCTGTTCCCCAGGAATTTCTCAGCTGGCAGAAACAGCCTGTTTAGGGCTCCTTGCCCTCTCCCCATCAAGGGGAGATACAGAAAGAGAAGGACATGACAAGGATTTAAACAATTGTCTATAACTTCGCAGTCCTCCAGCATTTTGCTGTCCTTTATTTCTTCTAGTAAGTACTATGAGAAGGAAGCTCTCCTGATGGATCCTGTGGATGGGCCAATTCTTGCATCTTTACTGGGTAACACTTTCTTTACTTGCTTTCCCTCCCTACATTCCAAACCTGTGATCTGCAGATCCGGGAGGTGACAGCGGCTGTGGGCTCAGGGATGGCTCCCTTATGTTTGGGATGTTCCTCTCCACAGTGGGGCCCTGTGCACTGGAATACACCAAGATGAAGACTGCTGACCACTTCTGGACAGACCCCTCTGCAGACGAGCTGGTGCAGAGGCACCGGATCCACAGCTCCCACTGCCGCCAAGACTCGCCCACCAAGCGCCCGGCGCTCTGCGTGAGTGGGGGATAAACCTCTCTCTGCTCCTCCCAGATCCACAGGATCTGGGCTCCCTTTGCTTGTGGAGCCCTCTGAGGAGGGAAGTCTTTGAGGCAGAGGTGCTGGGAAGGTGGCCCATGGAGAGCACTGGTCTTCCTGGCACTGCATCCCAGGGTCTGTGTCCCTGGGGACCATCATGTACAAACAGAAAGCTGAATCTGCTCTGTGCATTACAAACAGAGCTCACTCCTGGGGCTTCTCTGAGCTTGGACAGGGTCAGGAACCCCCTTAGAGGACCCTGAGGGAAAGATTTCTAGTAGTGACTCTCATAAGTGTGTGAGGAGGGAAGGTGGTTCAAGAGGAGCTTTTGTGAAGCCAGAGGGTGTCTGTGCTCACCTCGCTTTTGTGGGGGTGTCTCTTGCAGATTCAGAAAAGACATTCCAGTGGCAGCATGGATGACAGGCCATCCCTGTCTGCCAGGGACTACGTGGAGTCCCTGCACCAGAATTCCCGAGCCACACTCCTGTACGGCAAGAACAACGTCCTGGTGCAGCCGGTGAGCTCCTGCTGGGAAACCCGGGCTTTGAAACACTGCTCTGCTCCTCAGCACCTTGTCCTATCCCAAGTGGCTCTTGGATGGAGAAAAGCACATTTTTAATCTGGCAAGACAGTGAATGTGCTGTGTTTCTGGAGGTCTTGGTGATGTGGATCCTCCCAGTGGGATGGAAGAGCTCTGCTCCAGTCTGGGTAGAAACACAGGCTCCTCTCCCTGCCCATTCTTTACCACAAAACTCCTCCTCCCATCCCATCCTGCTTCTTGTAGTCAATTAAATGAAGTGAAAACTGCTTTTAGGTGGAGGTACTAAGTTTTCCTTGCTGGGCAGCTGCTCTCAGCCCTTTTCCAAGACCTTGAGGTGTCCTGGAGTCTCCGCTAGGAGGTTTTCCAGGGACACAGCAGGTTTCCCCAGTTTGTGACTTGGGCTCAGGTGCAGCATGCAGGGCTGTGTGTGAGCCCTGGGCTCCAGGGCTTTGTTCTTGTGACATCTTCCAGCTCACTCTGTCGCTGTGTTTCCCTTCCCCAGCGAGATGACATGGAGGCAATCCCGGGATATCTGTCCCTCCACCAGACTGCCGACATCATGGCACTGAAGTGGACCCCCAACCAGCTGATGAACGGCTCCGTGGGGGACCTGGACTACGAGAAGAGGTGACTGGCTCCAAGTGTAGCAGAGCAAGGGAGGAGATGTTCCCCTGGGTCACAGTTTGGATCTGGGATGCAAAGCCATCACCGTTTTCCCAGAGCAAAACCATCATCCTTGAGCCTGGAATGGGAAGGGTGGCAGGAGATGGTGTGAGATGTGTCTCTGCTGGGAAGTGCTCAGGGAGGGAGTGGGGCTTGTTCCAAAACACACAAAGTGGTTTCATTTGTTGCCCTGGGGGATTTTCTGAGGGGAATGCCCTCCCCTCCCTCCCAGCACACCATGCTCCTGGGTTTCTCCTGGCTCCAGGAAAGTGGGAGTGTTTAGGACGCTGATTCTCTGACCTAGAGTAGAGATCTTCTTCAGCAAAACTTGGTCTCAGTTTCGTTCATTGTCAGTTGTAGTTTTTTGGGTTTTGTTTACCGGTGTTCTTTTCATCTCCCCTTTCTTCTTGGCCCCTGGGCCATTCAGTTGTGCCTGGTACTCTCCCCTGAAATCTGTTTTCATCTCTACACCCCTTTTCTGAGTTCTTGCCTTGGGCATCAGCCTAAGCTCTAAAAATTCCCAGTGTCAAGACGTGACCAAGGAAGAGAGGAGGCAGATGGCACAGTAAGTATGACTGTACAAGGAGTGACTCTTGCACACCTTCCTGTCCTTCACAAGCTGTTTTTAATGTTATTTAAGCACTATTTTTATGAAGTGGCAGATGCTGCTGCTGCTGCTGAGAATCTGGAAATTTGCTTTGTTGCAAAGAGGTGGGATGTGATTGAGTGCTGACACCCTCGGACAGCAGTGCTGGGCTCTCCAAAGGAATGAAACCCTGCCTCTCTGCTCTGTCTGGTGGCCACCAGCTCTCCAGCATATTCTAGATTTGCTCAGACGCCTCGAGGTGCCTGGGCTGAGACAGTTCTTGAACAGAAGCAGCTGAGACCAAATCTGTTGTAAGCGCTGAAAAAACCCCACAAATTGTGAGGGTTTATTTCCCCGCCCTGGGGAGAAGCAGCAGCCCAGGTTTGGACCTGACTGAACATTTCCTTGGGGCTCCAGGGCTGCTCCTGAGGGATTCTTGGGGTGCTCAGAGGAGAATGCTCAGCTCTGCAGGGCTCCAGTCCCTCCCTGCAGTTGCCAGGATCCATTTCCCGTGTCTGGGAACAGTGTGAGGGCAGAGAAACCACCCAGGGCAGGTGGGACAGGACTGACCCTGGCTGAGCTGAGGTGGCAGGGACAGCTCCTGCCTCTGGAGGGATGTTATCACTCATCAGGCTGGCATCACTGCTCTGGGATCTCATCCTTTCTGTGGCTTTGCCTGGTGCCAGGGGATCTGGAGCAGGATTTGGAACTGCTGTGAGCAGCAGCAGAGCCTCTCACACCCTTGAGGCTCACAGCTTCCCTGTCCCTCTGTTCCAGCGTGTACTGGGACTATGCCATGACCATTCGCCTGGAGGAGATCGTGTATCTGCACTGCCACCAGCAAGGTAAGGCCACAGCTGGGGGCTTTGTCACCCTGGGCTTGATCCCTTCCCTCTGGGATGGTTCTGCTTTGGCTCCAGGGCAGATGCCCAGAGCTCTGGGTGCTCACTATGATTTAAATGCTTCTAGGCAAGTCTTTTCCCCAGCTGTGGTGCTTGGCTGGGAGTGCTCCCTGCAGAGCTCTGAGTTCCAAGGGGGTGATCCCAGCAAGCCTTTCCCAGGGCCTGTTTTACCATGGACTTAGAGGAGAATCCAAACACGGAAGAAAGTCCTTATTTTCCATTCCCTGAGCTTTCCTGCCCTCTGCCTTTCGGCCTGTGCTGTTTCCCTCACTGATGGCTGTGCCTGCTCTCGCTGTTGCCAACAGTAGACAGTGGTGGCACGGTTGTCCTGGTGAGCCAGGATGGCATCCAGAGGCCACCTCTGCGCTTCCCCCGTGGAGGACACTTGCTGCAGTTCCTGTCCTGCCTGGAGAACGGCCTCCTGCCCCACGGGCAGCTGGATCCACCCCTCTGGTCACAGCGGGGAAAGGTGGGTGCCTGTTCCTGCTGGGGTTCCCATGTGGACCCTCTGCCCGGCATTAGCGGCTGCTGTGTTTTAAATTATCCCCTCCCAAAATTAATAAAGAAGGTGGGGCTTAAAATGTGGTGGTTGGGTTTAGCTCATGGCCCTGCCCAGCTGAACAGACCCTTCTGGAAAGCTGGGGGGGTGGTGTGGGAGGGCTGCCCATGGGGTTTGGTTCTCTGGGCTGTGCTTACCCCGTGCCCAGCAGGGTTATGGATTCACCTGCCACTGGAATCTTGATCCAGGGGCTGCTCCGGCCCAGGGAATGTGCAGACATGGCAAAGCATGTGGGGCAGGAGCTCGGGAAGGGAGTGGTGAGGCCTGGGTGGCTCTGAAGGGCACGTTCTGCTCCCCCAGGGAAAGGTGTTTCCCAAGCTGAGGAAGCGCAGCCCCCAGGGCTCCTCTGAGTCCGCGTCCGACAAGGAAGATGACGAAGCCACGGATTATGTCTTCAGGATCATCTACCCTGGGACACAGGCGGAGTTTGGTGAGTGCAGGGCAGGCTTTGGGGGGGTTTGTAGGCACTGATGGGCATGGGGCAAACCAGGAGGTGGTTCCAGGGGAAGGGCTCTGGTTGTGCCAGTGCTGCCTGATCTTAAATGGGATAATTTAAGGAATGGGAAGCCCTGGCACAGAGAAGCTGTGGCTGCCCCATCCCTGGAAGGGTCCAAGGCCAGGCTGGATGGGGCTTGGAGCAACGTGGGATAGTGAAAGTTGTCCCTGCCCATGGCAGGGGGTGGAACTAAATGATCTCTAAATTCCCTTCCAACCCAAATCATTCCATGATTCTATGGGTTTTTTTTTCTTCCTTCCACTTGCTACTGAGTCCTTTGTTTCTGCAGCTGCACAACAGCATTAATGGTCAGAAAAAGCCCCTCTTACACATAATTTCAGTAAAAAGATTCACTTTGGTCACTTGGGGGCCACCTTCTGCCATCAGATGCCCCCAGGGCTGATTCTTCTCTTGCTGCCCCCAGACTGCACTAAATCCAGTGATGTTCCTTCAGTGTGGCTCCTGCAGCTCAAAGGGGAGGTCACAGCACCCTGCTCTGGGTGCTGCCAGGCTGCACCCACCTGTCTTCAGTCCCTAACTCGAGGGAGGGGATGCTGCTGGATTCTCCAAACCAGAAATGCCTCTTCATGTCTGGTGGTGAATGATCTGAACCTGGCTGAAATGTCTGTACATTTGTCCTCACTCTTCTGTGGGATGCCAAGAACTGTTTTCTGACCTCTGGGGACATCATAGGTGACTTTATGAGGGGGAAAGCATGAGTTTTAGATAGAAGACTTGTGGAGTGCTTTTTAAAAATGCTCTGAAATCAGATGGAAACCTTTTTCCTGCATTTTGGAGGCTATGAGGGAGAAATTACATCCGCTGTGACTCCTCCATAACGTCATTTGAGATTATACTTGGTTCTCCCTGCCTTCAGCTGACTAACACGATTCAGTGAGTCAGATAAAAACCTGATTGAAGCTAAAACAGCAGATAGAGATGTGCCTTTCTGTGGCTGCCTTTTGATCTACCCCTTAAAATTCCATGCTGGGGGCCACATTTTCTGGGAAATGAATTGCTGCCATCTACTCAGCTGGCGTCATCACAGCCTGTGCTGTTCCTGTGCACCTCCCCAGCCAGAGGTGGAACTGCATCATTCTCTCTTCTCCACAGATTCTTCCTTTCTCCCCTTTCATTCGTGCCTTTGTCCTCTCTCTCTGTGTCTCTAGTTGCCATTAATGGTGCTTTTCACCCATTCCTTGCACCTGTGACTGCTGGGAGAGAGAAGATCATGAAGATTCCAGCTGGAAGCAAGATGGTGGTGATCCCTAAATGGTGTCTGAGTCTCCCTGGCACATCCCGAGCTCTCCGTGCTGCTCTGGGCACCTCTAGGCCTCAGTGTAATGAGCTGTTGGTTGGGTCTGGTGCTCAGCTCGCCTGTGTTGTCACTTGAGAGGTCCTGCAGAGCTGTCCCTGTCACCACTGACTGTCACTGACCCATCAGCTCAATGCGAGGGGAAGGGGCTTTTGTGGGAATAATTCAGTGTTTTTCCTGCCAATGTAATCTATTCCTTATTACAACCTGGGAGAGCCAGTGAGACCAAGGGAGAGCAAGGACACTTTTGCCCAGCCAGAAGATGAAATTTCTACCACAATTTAATTTCCAAGGAGGAGTAAAAAGGATTATTCCTCATGGTCTGGGCCATGTGTGGAGCAGGACCCGAGGCCTTTGCAGCAGCACTTTGAGTTTAAGCAGGGATTAACAAGTGACAACATACAGAGCTCCTGCTGTCCCTCTCAACCTCTTCATCCAAGTCTTCATCTCCTATCTCGTGACTTGGATGCTCCCTTCTTTCCCTGATCTTTGGATGAGATCCTTTGAGGGATGTGCCTTCTTCCCTTCCAGTAATACCCTCTGCCTGGGACAGCAGCTGATTTCAATCCTGTTTTCTCTCTGCAGCCCCTTCTCTGGAGCCTCTGCCTGGGGTGTTGGGTTTCTGCCTTGGTCAGCACGAAGCAGTTTAAGATCAGCTTTCTGCATTAGCTGGTTAATTAGTGATGGTTCTCTCCCATCAGTGCTCCTTGTTCCCTTTCCTTTCTCCTGAGCTCACCAGTGCTGTGATTCCCTGTGGTGGGCCCTGCTTGGTAGCTGGAGCCTCCTTGGGAAGAGCGGGATGAAAGCTCTCTCTCTGTTGGGCCCCTGTATCTCCCTGACTCCAGGGCAGTGCCAGGCTGTAGCTGATGCTCCTCTCTGCCCTCCTGCAGTGCCCCAGGACCTGATGGACGCTCCAGGGGCTGTCCTGCCCCCCATGTGGCAGCCCAGCACCCGCAAATCCTCCTGCTCCTCCTGCTCCCAGAGCGGCTCCTCCGACGGGGGCCCGGCCAATGGCTGCAGCCACGAGAGGTACGAGGAGCCACGGGCACAGCAGAGCCAGGGCTCAGTGCCCAGGAACCACGGCAGGGTTAGTGGGATGGGGCTGAGGTGAGGCTTGTCCCTGCATCTGGGACATCTCAGCTGCTCCAGAGGCTGGCAGCAGGAATGGCTGCTCTGAACCCAGGCAGCATCCCTGGGGGATCTCTGCAGGATCAGTGGGATCACAGCCAGGCTGAGGGCATGCACAGGGGCATTTTCTCCCCTCACATCCTGTGTGTTTCTGTTGGCAGAGCTCCACTGAAGCTCCTGTGTGACAACATGAAGTATCAGATCCTGTCCAGGGCCTTCTATGGCTGTGAGTACTTGTCACCCCCCTGCTGCCTTGGGAGGAGACTGGGTGAGGGATGAGGTCCTGGGCTCTGGGCTGGGAGTGGTGCTGGGGTCAGCTGACAGTGGCTGGGGGAACTGGGACCAGCCTGCTGCACGTGCTGAGGGTGGGGAGCAAAGAGCTGGAGTGTGACTCTCAGCCTTGAGCCCCAGCAGCAGCAGCACTGGGGGTACCAAGATGAGGGACCTGTCCTGGTGGATTCCCTGCTCCGAGGGCAGAGTGTGGCTGCAGAGGGTCTCCCCCAGGGCCCTTTCTTCTGCTCTTCATCCTCTGTAGGAATTCCAAGCACAGAAAGTTCTCAAAATCTTGTACATGCAAGCTTAAACATAGAAATGAGCACAGGGTTCAACCTGAGGCCTTGGAAAAGGCTTCTGCCTTTAAATCCAGAAGGATTTAGAAACTTTGTGTGTGTGTGTAGTTTAAAGAGAAAGACATTGAGCTAAGCAGTAGAAAGTTTTAAGGTTTTAAAGCTTAGATATTGAAGTAGTTATAAAGGTAATAAGAAGTTTAGGGTATAGCAAAAAATGTTAGGCTAAGAAAGTCTGCACTGCGGCAAAGAGGTATAAAACAAAATAACTAACTATTGGTGTAAAAGTAAAAATGCTCTTTTGTGGCAATCCTCGTGTTTCCTGGAGTTCCACAGCTGAAGGTGTGGTGTTCCTGCTGCAGGGTTGGCCTACTGCAGACACCTGTCCACGGTGAGAACCCACCTGTCAGCGCTGGTGAACCACAGCATCGTGTCCCCTGACGTGCCCTGCAGCGCCAGTGCCGGGCTCACCGTGGACATCTGGCACAGATACCTGCAGGACAGCTCGGTAGGGCCACGCCCTGGGGACACCAGGGCAGTGTCACTGAAGTGGGTGCAGCATGGGGAGGTGGTGGAACACAGCAAGAAGTTCCTCAAGGGGGGAAGTCACCCAGGCTGCACAGAGCCCGAGGCTAATCCTAATCCTCATCCTCGGTACGTGAGAGCTGAGGAGTGAATGCTGCTCTTCTTAAAGTGCTTCTGCTCAGAGCCTGCCTGCAGCAGTGTCTGTCACTGCTGTCCTGACTGGGGTCCTGACGTGCTGCCAGGTTAGAGGCACAGCAGTGGCCCTTGGTGACTTTGGTGGGCCGCTCTTTGGAGTGGAGAGTCAAAATGTCCACCCACAGCAGCCTGTGGCTCTGCTTAAACCCATGCAGGGTTCTGAGGGATCACTGGCAGTGGGGCTGGGGAGAGCTCTGGGTGCTGAAGTGGGGGACAGCCATACAGCCCATGTGCTGGCTGTGTCTGTCCCTGACCCAGGCTCTTCCCACAGAGTTACGAGGACCAGGAGCTGCTGCGGCTGATCTACTACGGCGGGATCCAGCACGAGATCAGGAAGGCGGTGTGGCCCTTCCTGCTGGGCCATTACCAGTTTGGGATGACGGAGGCGGAGAGGAAGGAGGTTGGTGAGGGTGTGCTGCCAGCTCACCAGCCCTTTGTGTGCCCTGCTCCTGCCCAGTGGAAGGGTCTGTTAGCTGTGAGCCCGCTGGGCCTCATGTCCACTCTGGACTGGGCCGGAGGCAGGAGTGGGACAAACACTTGGATGAGGAATTGACAGGGCCAAGCTTGTCACTGGCCTGTGCAGCTCCTCATATTCAGTGCCTTGTGCACCTTGGGAGGGCGGGGAGGAGATGGATGGGCATTTTTCCATCCAAATTTCAGCCACGTTTTGCGGATCAGGCGCTGTGCAGGGTAAGGGTGGCTGCGTCCCACGAGCTGCAGTTCACACAAGGGTGCACCCCACTGGGCGCAGGAGGGGCTGGTTTGGGGCTCTCCAGGGACAGCCATTCCCAGCCCCTGTCCCCCCGTGTCCCAGGCTGATGAGCAGACCCGGGCGTGCTACGAGCACACGATGGCAGAGTGGCTGGGCTGCGAGGCCATCGTCCGGCAGCGCGAGAAGGAGTCCCACGCCGCAGCCCTGGCCAAGTGCTCCTCGGGGGCCAGCCTGGACTCCCACATCCAGAGGATGATGCACAGGGACTCGACCATCAGCAACGAGGTGAGGGCGTGGGGGGCTTGGGCAGTGCCCACCCAGAGTCCGTGTGGGGTCCTGCCCACCCTCCTCCCCTGACCCCTGTCCCCACCTGTGTGTCTTGTTCCTCACTCTATTCCGTGGGAGTGAGATCCTCATTACCTGGTGCACTCCTGGGGCACATCAGGATTAGCTCCATGGAAGAGAGTTTGAAGAAGGGGTGAGGAGGAAGAGCATGTTCCTGGCACTAAGGGGCTGTGAAGCAGGGCACTGGGCTTCCCAGCTCCAGGATGGAAGAAGCCTCAGCATGTCCTCAGTGTCATCCATGGGGACACCCAGCCCCTTGGGACTGGCTTTTAGCAATGCAGTGAGGAATGAGATCCACAGCCCAAACCTGTGTGGAGGGAAAAGCCTGTGAAAGGAAAGGCAGTCCTGGGAACAGAGTCCAGGGAGTGTTTCCATGAGTGTTTTGTCCTTGGAGGAGAAGAGCCCAGCCTGGCAGAGCATTCCCTGACCTCAGGCTGCTGGCCCAGAGGTGAGGGGAGGTGAGCGCTGGAGACTTGATCTTCTTCCCTCTGGGAAGTTTGTGTGGGTGCTTTGGGAAAGAGATGAGCTCAGCCTCAATGCTGCAGGCTACTTGTGTGCCCAGAGAGGGAGAGATGCAGGGAAAGCAGGTCTGAGCCAGGGACAGGATGATGCAGCTCTCAGGGTGAGCAGAGGTGCTGCTACGTAGGCTGAAGCCCTGGGAATCATTCCCATCCCCTCAGCACCTCCATTGTGGCTCTTCCTATATATCCACGTGCTCTGGGAATTGGGAAGAGAGCTGGCAGAGTGAACACATGCAAAGTTTCCCCCCTTTCCCATCTCGACCTGAAATTTCCTGTTTTAAGTGCTCCCATGGAAATGGAGGAAAACTGTCGCCCTTCCTCTCCCCACCAGAGCCCTGCCCAGCAAACACCCACAATACAAGGGTGGGGACAACTGCTGTTCTGAATGTGCTGTATTTTCTTATAATCCTTTTGTTTGTGTGTGGTGTCATGGCCATGCTCTGCACCTCTGCTCAGCTAATGGGGAGGACTTGCTCTCACTGAGGACTGGCTGCTCAGAGGGACCCCACGGAGCTGAGCAAGGAGCTGGTGCCTGCAGAGCCCAGCCCTTCCCTCTGTGCTTCAGCTGGAAGCCAGAACAGGGTGCTCGTGACTTTGAGAGGAGCTGCTTCCACTGAGTCTGGCTTAAAACATCAATATTTGTCCTTGAAGAAAAGGAAAAAAGCATGAATATGCTTAGAGGGACTGTTTTATAGCCTGACTTCATCGTTTATGTAAACTGAGCTGGGCTGAGCTGCATTGCTGCCAAATTAGGACAGAGATTTGTGGAAATTTGCACTCCAGGGAGGCAACGTGATCTCCGTGCAGGCCAGAGGAAAGCAGCTCCTTCAGACCCAGGACACAGCACTTGAACAAGTGCAGTGACCTGGGGCTTTGGCTTTGTCACCTTCCCAGCAGTGTTGGGGCTGAGGCAGGGCTGGGTGCTGCAGCAGCATTGATGTGACAGGAACATCCTCCAAGGGTCAGATATTTACTGGATGCATTTTCTGCTGCTTCTTCACCTGCAGAAGCACCACCTCTGCTTGAGTTCCCTCACCCTGACCCTTTATCTTTTCTTTCTCACTGCCCTTTTCCCTGCCCTCTGCAGTCCTCGCAGAGCTGCAGCTCCGGCCGGCAGAATCACGCCCGGCTGCAGAGTGACTCCAGCTCCAGCACCCAGGTGAGCCCCTTGTCCCTCCATTCCTTGTGCCCTTGGCTTGGGCTGACCCCTCACCACAGCCACAATGATTTCTGGCAAACAGAACCAGGGTTGGGAGAGGTGAATGGGTCCCCAGCCTGCTTTGGAGCTGCTGATGTCAGAACAGTGCTCTGCTCGTGGTGTTCAGTGTTCACCTGCCTGCTCTGCCCCATGGCCGCACACCTGAAGGCCCATGGCTGCTCCCTCTGTTCATGCCCAGGTGTTTAACACCTGTTGAAATTTCTGCCCAGTATATAATGCCAAGCAAAGTCCTTTGGAGCAGGGATTTGTGGAGCTGTGCAAACGACCAAGCACTGACTCAAATCCAGGGAGAAGAAGCTAAAGGAGATTTTCCTCTGTCCACTGCTGGGAACATGGGCACTATGAGTACGCAGCTCTTGGGGACGTAGTGCCTGTGTTCCCAACACTCACTGGATGCCTGGGGTGTCTTCCCACTTTGCAGGTGTTTGAATCTGTGGATGAGGTGGAACAGACTGAAGTGGATTCTCAGCTGGAAGATGGCAAGCAAAGCAAGATCCCAAATGGGACAGTCCCCAATGGCACATGTTCTCCTGATTCTGGGCACCCCTCCTCCCAAAACTTCTCCATCACATCAGGGTTCTCGGAGCGCAGCTTCAGCAACGAGGACAGTGCTCTGGAAACCACCAAATCCTCATCCAGCTCCCAGGGCAAGGCTGCTGGGTCCGATGTGCCAGCCCCACCGGACACGGATGGTGTCCAGCAGGAGAAGCTGGAAGGCCAAGACAGCCTGGAAGGTGAATTTCCCACCGGTGGAAATGTGGACTTTGTCCCCATGGGTGAGGGCTCAGCGGGGCTCCTGCGTGACAGTGACAGCGTGGCCCTGGCTGTGGTGGAGAGCTGGGCAGACAGCGAGGCTGAGAAGCAGAGCCTGGTGGAGAGTGAGGACAACCTCTCTGAGGAGCCAGAGATGGAGAGTCTGTACCCACAGCTGGACTCTCTGACTGTGACTGACCTGACCAGCAGTGAACCAGCTGCTCTCTCCTCCACGGGTGTCACCTACTCTGTAAGTACAGACCTGGCCGGGGGGGTTCCTTCCTGGCTGCCTCACAGGACCACAGAACTCCAGAAGAGCTGGGGTGGGTAGGGTCCTCTGGAGATCATCCAGCCCAACCCTCCCTGCCAAGGGAGCATCACCTGGGGCAGGTGACACAGGAATGTGTCCAGGTGGGTTTGGGGTATCTCCAGAGAAGGAGATTCCGTGCTCTCCCTGGGCAGCTGTTCCAGGGCTCTGCCACCCTGAATGGGAAGAAGTTTTTCCTCATGTTGAGGTGGAACTTGTGTTTCAGTTTATGGCCATTGCTCCTTGTCCTGTCACTCAGCACCACTGAAAAGAGTCTGTCATTCTCCTTTTGGCACATAATTTGAGATGTTTGTATGGATTGATGAGATTTCCTCTCAGTCTTGTCTTGCCCACACTGACCAGGCCCAGCTCCTGCAGTCTCTCCTCATCAGAGAGATAGTTCAGACCCCAGATAATCTCTCTGGCTGCTGCTGGACCCTCGCTGGCAGCAGCTTGTCTTTCTTGAGCTGTGGAGCCCAGAACTGAACACCACACTCCAGATGTGCCTCACTGGGGCTGAGTGGAGGGGCAGGGTTTACCTGCACTTGCCTGGCTGGGCATAGAGGGGCTCCCACCTTCCACCCAAACTCTGCCCTGTCGCTCTACTGCCCTTGCAACTCCCTCCCTGCTTTTTACTGGAAAACAAATCGACTCTGCTCTTGTTTTGGGCAGCCAGAGCTGCTGGACATGTACACGGTGAACCTGCACCGCATCGAGAAGGATGTGCAGCGCTGTGACCGCAACTATTGGTACTTCACCCCTGCCAACCTGGAGAAGCTCCGCAATGTCATGTGCAGGTGGGGGCTGTGGGGGTCTTCCTGGGATTCACCTGCAGGCTGGAGCCTCAAATTGTTTCGTGGTTAATGACTTTAGCTCCATGCCTTCCTCCCCTCGTCATCCCAGCACCGGGGCCACAGCTCTGAGTATGTGGCGGTTCCCAGACCGAGGTGTCCGGCTGTCCTTCCCCATCACTGCTGTGTCCTGGGGTTTTGGCCAAGGCAGAGGCTCTCTGGGCTGCCCAGGAACACAGTGCAGCCCACCTGCTTCCTGGAGCATGCCTGCAAAATGTTTTAATGAGGATCAGCCCACAGAGCTGTAGTGCTAATGAGAAAGTGCCTGAAGCACCGGAATGGTTTGTGCCTACCCAAAATCCCAGGAGAGAGCCAGACCTGGGTGCATTTCTGAGTCCCTGTGACTCAGAGCTTGCCTAGTGACACTCACAGACTCAGACCAGCCCCAGCTCAGCTGCTGCTTCACAGGGAGCAAAGGATAAAATATTATTACTCATCTTGCAAACATGAGGAGAAGCTGCTGTTCCATCAGTGCTGTCACTTCACCCGACAGCCAGAGCTGGAGATCTCTGCTGAGATTAGACCTTCAGCACAGCACATTTTGGAAAACCAATGGGCAGGATGGAAAAGATTCTTCCCTTGTGCCAGCAGCAGATCTGAGTCCTCTCGGAACACATTTTGCCTTGCTACCAAATAAGGGAAGATATCCCTGCAGGGCTGGGTGCTTCCTGGGACACTGGGAATGGGAAGACAAGGCAGGCAGAGTCTGCAGAGAACCAAGGGGATGAATGGAGGGAGAAGGATGAGATTGAGTGATGAACAATTTTTATCAGTCTCTGCCCTTTAACCAATCACCCCACTGTGTTGTGCTTCCCCATTTTGCTTTTCCCTGTGCTGATTTTTCCCTGCAATGGCCACGGCACAGCCCTGGATTGACCCTGGATGTGGCTGTGGCAGGGTGTTGATCCAGGACTGTGCCATGCATGCCTTACCTGGGGGGTACCACAAGAATTGAATCATTTGCAGCACAGGGATAACAGAATGAACAGGTGTGATTTACCCCAGCATCCTGGGAAGGGAGACAGGGCATGGACAAAGGGGGTGGCAGATGATGGCCCTCAGGTCACAGGTCACCTCTCCTGCTCTCTCACACAGCTACATCTGGCAGCACATTGAGATTGGCTACGTGCAGGGGATGTGTGACCTGCTGGCCCCTCTCCTGGTCATCCTGGATGATGGTGAGTGGGTGGCTCTGCTCTGCTTTCCCTGTCCCTGTGTGGGGATCTGGGGGGGGATGTGCCAGGTGCCCTTTGCAGTGCAGTGCCTGGAGGTGTGGAGCAGGATCCCGTTTGTCCCTGATGCTGCCTGGCTCCCAGGAGCCCACCCTGGGGCCAGGGTGAGCTTTCTGCAGGAGCAGCAGTGCCCATGCAGCAGCAGTGATGTCTCTCCTCCCTGCACAGAGGCTCTGGCTTTCAGCTGCTTCACGGAGCTGATGAAGAGGATGAACCAGAACTTCCCCCACGGAGGAGCCATGGACACCCACTTTGCCAACATGAGGTCGCTGATCCAGGTGAGAGTTCCTGCCACAGGGATGGCAGCTCCTCTCACCCAGGAGGGAAAGCTGGTCCTGGAGGAGCTGGGGTTTAGTGCTGGGGAGCAGGAAGGACAGCAGGGGCTCTAAGGACAGCCAGGAAAGGGAGAGAGAAGCTGGTGGGAGCTGGTGCTATAGGAGAGCAGTAGGAGGGAGGGAAGTGGGCAGAGGGATGGCTGGTGCTGTGTGTGTGCATTCCTGAGTTTCCTTTTGCTTTTCTTGACAGATTCTGGACTCTGAGCTCTTCGAGCTGATGCACCAGAATGGAGATTATACTCATTTCTACTTCTGCTACCGATGGTTTCTCCTGGACTTCAAGAGAGGTGTGTGCTGAGACCACCCAAGGGTGAGGCAGGGTCTGCTTCCCGGCTTCTCAGCAGGTTTAAACTTATTTTTAATTCCTTTCCACTTTTCCCTGGTTTATGTCTGGCTGATTGCTCTGTCTAGATACAGAACCTGTTGTTCCAGAGCTGCTGCTGAGCCTCTCCACGAGTGTGTCCTGGGGCCTGTGTCACCTGCTGCCGGGCAGAACATTTCTCCCTACAGATGTCTGACTTACTGCTCCCAGCTGGGGCAGGTTCATGTGGGAAGGAAGCACCCAGCGTGTCTCCCCAGCGCTCTGAGAGCTCTGTGAGCCAGGGTGGGGTGAGTGGAGTGGTAACTGCTGTTCTCTGCTCACAGAGCTGGTGTACGACGACGTCTTCGCCGTCTGGGAGACCATCTGGGCTGCTGCTCACGTCTCCTCTGCTCACTACGTGCTCTTCATAGCCCTGGCCCTGGTGGAGATGTACCGGGACATCATCCTGGAGAACAATATGGATTTTACAGACATCATCAAGTTTTTCAATGGTACAGCTCGTGCTCTGTTGGGCTGGGTTTGGGGCAGCTGCTCAGGTTTAGGCAGCATGTGGCTGGCTTGTGGACAGTCCCATCTGGGCAATGCTGGAAATGTTTGACATCCAGGGCCCTGAAGGATGGGTGGGGCTGGAATCCACCTGCTCTCCTCAGCAGTGGCCAACCTGGACGTGTTGAAGGGAGCTGAGGTTTGGGCAGTGCTTCCTGCTGCTTTCCCCATCCCGAGGGGCTGGTTAAGGATGGCTCTCCAGAGCCAGGTGTCCCTGTGAGGGGAGGTTGGGAATGTCCCCAGCAGAGCTGTGGGGTGGGGGCTGCTCATGTCTGACCTGTCTGGTCCCTCTGTCTGTGTTGCAGAAATGGCCGAACGCCACAACACCAAACAGATCCTGAAGCTGGCTCGGGACCTGGTCTATAAAGTGCAGACTCTGATCGAGAACAAATGAAGGACCTGGGGCAGATGAGGCACCCAAAGAGCCGGGACTCCCCTCCAATGCTGGCTCCCTTCTCCTGTTTCTCCAGGTGCCACACCTGTGGGACTCAGGTGGTGGGACACGTGCTGCTATGTGAGCTGGGCTCAGCACAGGCCCCGGCTCAGACCTTCTGCAGTGACTCAACCAAAGATCCCTCCAGGTGTGTTCCTGTGCTGGGAGCAGGACCAGGCAGTGGCTCCCTGCCCTGGGAGAGGCAGCAGCTGCCGTGGCCACCAAAACTGCCCCGGCGTTGCCACATCCCAGAGCGGAGCTCAGGGGCTGGGGGAGCAGAGCTTGGTGGCACAGAGGGGAAAGCTGATTCCTTGGAAAGCTGCTTCCTTGGGCAGCCCTTCCCTGTGGTGTGGGAAGGCAGCCAGCCCTGTGAGCTCAAGCAGCACAGGGATGCTGCCAGTTCTCAGCCTCTCACCAACACAACGAGGTTCTGCCAGTAATGGGGGGGACTTTGATCACAGAAGTTCCTCTTTTGATCTTGTCCCTCTACGCATTGCTTCCCCTTCAGTATTTTCTTTTTTTAGGGCTCTGTTTTTCCCCTGGGATTTTACATTGTTCCTACAATATCCGAACACACAAGAGCTTTGTGTCTGGATGGATTTTCAGAGCAGCTTCAAATTCAGCATTGGGGTTATTTTTCAAAATCCAGCCTCTGTAATGTTCTCTGAACACTGAGAAATCTGGTCCTGACCTCCTCTGGGAACTCCAGGCTGGAGGTTTTCTTACCTGCCTTACTTTAGCTGCCTGTGGTCGGAGTCTGGTCCCCTTGTTGTTCCCCTGAGCTCTTGTGAGGGAAGGGCTCCTCAGAAGGCAAGTCAGAGCTCCTGATTATCCTGACTTTCCCTCTGACAGCTTCAGGGCTGGCTGTTGAGTCCCCTAAACACACTGAGCATCTCCAGTTCGGTCTCGGTGGGCTTCTCCCACAGGCCTGTGAGAGGAAAATAGCCCAAGGTCCCTGAGTGGTCTTTGCTTTGGGAAGATGCACTTGTGTGGCCACTTTTCCTGCACAGCCTGGAGCCCACTGCATGAAGTGCCTCTCCAGCTGCTGTGTCCCACACAGGCTGCCCTGCAGAGGCTTCGGAGTCATTTTTCAACTCAGGTAAAAACAATACAGGAAAAGGAGAGGGGGTGGGTGGAGGGTCCAGCCCAGCCAGGGAGGGCTGGAGCTCTCTCTGAGGGTACTTTCTCTCAAGTTTTGCTGCAAACATTTGTGTTCCCCCCTGGTGCAATGTGTGCTGTGTGTGTGCTCTCCTCTGGCCCTGCTCCTGCCTTGCTGCTGGAGTGCTCCCATGGGAGGGAAAGGGGTCATTCCTCTTCCCCCCATGGAATATCTGTCTGTGCTGGTTTGTGTTGGCTTGTGGCACGTGTCAGATGTTGCTGGCAGAAAAAAAAGGCAGTTGTCAATCTGCACCAGGGAAAAAATGCTGCTTCAGGGAAGGTCTGAGGAGCGTGATAGCGTGGTTTGCTGTTTCTGAGCAAATCAGCAATTTCTGTGTTCTGGGACATGGAGGTCGCAGCTGGAAAAGGCAGTGGCACATCCTGAACCCTTTGAGGAAGGGGCTGGGGCAGGGGGAGAGCAATGGCCAACCCTCATAATCCCAACAAGATGTGTAGAACAATCTGGGAAATTCCCTGAAGCAGTAAAAACCCAAAGGGTGCTGGGCTGCACAGGAAACAAAGAGCTTGAGATCTGCCAGTTCCTGTGGGAATCTTTCTTCCTTCCACCAAGAAGAGTGAAAAGCTCAAATCCTCTCTCCTTCCCAGGCTGTTCCTGTTCCCTCAGGGTTCTAGGACAGATCTGTCACCTGTCTGGAGGGAAAGGGATGTGCTCTGTTCTCCCCTTCCTGAGGGACAGGGACCCACAGGAAAAACCACCTGACCAAGCGACGTTGCTGACACTAAACCTTTCAAGCTTTCCTTGGTTTTTAGACAAAAACAGCCAAGAAATTCTGCACAATATTTGCTGTCTGTATTAACTGAGAGTGTCTCTGGGCCGCTCAATAGCAGTGTTTTTTGAATAATTTCTGGGGGGAAAAAAAGTATTTATTTATTGATTGTACCTGACTGTGTGTCCTTGTGTGCTGGCGTGTGAGTGCGCGCTGTTGTGCAAATGGAGATAGAAATTTTCAATGTTATTTATGATATCTTGTAAATGTTTACCAGAGAATCGTGTCTATATATAATATATATACAGTATAGAGAGAAAATATGTGAACTAAGTGGGTTATTTTTTGAAGGGGGGAGGTTTGAGAAATTTTTTGCTTCTAAGAACTGTGTGGTTTCTATAGCACCTATTCCATGATGTGCCAATCTGTCACTGTCCCAGTGCTGGGAGGGCTGTTCTGGTGGGGCAACAGGAAGCTCAGAGCAGAGCCACCATCACAACCTCAGTTTGGCTTCATCTTGGTTCCCATTTTAAGACTGGACAAGAGAAAAAAAAAAAAAAAAGGAGGGAAAAATAATATAAAAAACTTTGTTTCAGCTGTGTTGCTGGGCAAGTTCTTCTGCTTGTGGGAACCCACAGTGGGACCCCACCAGGAGCCTGGGGCTCTCTTTGATGGTTGAAAGCTGCTAAGAAGCTGAAAAGCAAAGGTTTTGCTGTGCAGCTGTTTGTGGGTCTTCTCTGGTCTCATCCTCTCCTGCCTGGCTCTGCCCCCCTGCTGGATCCCCATGAGATAAAGCCTTGTTCTGGAATTCTGACAGGGGCAATCGTGGCCCTGGAAGGCAGCAGGGCTCTCTCCCAGCTGTGCAGCCTGCTTGCCATGCAGGAGAGGCCTGTCACCAGGCTTGTCCATATACAGTAATCTTGTCTGGCCCCTTGGGGAAGAGGAATGTCTCATCCCAGCAGCTCTGTGCAGCTGAACCCACCCCCCCACCACAATGGCACTGCCAGCCCAGGGCTATTTTAGCCTGTTGTTGGCTCTGTGGGAACAGGGACTGGAGCTCTGTGCCTTAATCTGTCAGATGGCAGGGTTAGACTGGATTTTAGGAAGAAATTCTTCACTATAAGGCACTGGCGCTGGTTGTCCAGAGAGCTGTGGCTGCCCCATCCCTGGAAGTGTCCCAGGCCAGGTTGGATGGGGCTTGGATCAACCTGGGATGGTGGAAGGCGTCCCTGCCATGGCAGGGGATGGAACTAGGTGATTCCTAAGTTTCCTTCCAGCCCCAACCATTCCATGACTCCACGCTTTCTGAGGAGACTGCTGCATTCTCCCCTGGCTGCAGCGAGGGTTGCACGAGCTGCCAGCTCACGTTCTCTGCTCCAGTCACTCCAGAGATGAGCCTGAGGAAGGATGGGCTCCATGGGCTGAGTTCAGCTCCCATCACACCCTCGCTGAGCACCACATTGCTCTGGGGTTTGGGGTTTGTCTCACACTCCAGCTCCTGAGCTCAGATAATCTCAGTGTGTGTAAATCCACTGAGTGTTTGTGTCCTGGCCCTGTGTTCACCTGAGGGAGTGACAAATGGACCCTTGTCCCTGACAGGTGAAAAAAAGGCTGAGAGATGGAGCTAATGAAGAGGTGGGTTGGGGTCCCAAAATCCCTGGAGACACAAGCCTTGTGGCCAAGAGCAGTTTATGGGACAAAATTCTTCTTATTCTTTGTTATTTATTTATTTATTACATAATTTGTGTGACTATTTCCCCTCTCTTTCCTGGATTATCCTGAGGTTGGTCCCCAGCACTGGGAGCCACTGTAGCCAATCTGACCAGGGACAGAACCAGTTTTTGGGATTCTCATCCCCTAAGTTTGCATTTGAAATTTCCTACAAAATCTAAATCACTTTTCTCTAGAGATGCAGTGGGAGCCTCTGAACCTTTGATTAGCAGGACCAAAATGATGGTCATGTCATCAAAACTTCTTATTTCTCATTCAATTTGGGAATTTCTCTGAGTACTGAGCAGTTCTGGGCTTGTCTTCAGCATTTTACTATTGTGTGAGCACAAATTGATAGAGCACAATGTAGAGATGGAATTCCAACCCTTCCTAGCACTATGGAAAGGCTGGAACTCATCAGAACCTGTGCCAGAAATTCCTATAAAAGCTTTTTCAGACACCCTGAAAGTAGATCAAATGCCACTGACTGTTCCTGCTTTTCCACTCATGGTCAGCATCCTCACTGCCCTGAATAAGCAATATTTTACTGATTAAGGCATCTGAACAATTGTGGTCCTCAGTGAAGTCACATTTCTGTCCTCTGGTGGCCACGTGGGCCATGGCTGAGGCCATTTGGTGCCGTAGCCACACGTTCACACAGCTCAGTGTGTGGATCCCTTCCCAACTCTGCCCAAACCCTGAACTTCCCGGAGAACGTACGCGATTGAAATAGCCGTGGAAGTCTTATAGTGTGTCTAATCTAATTTCTAATCTAATTTTAGATTGGTGATAAGCATATTCCACCTTAAATTCCTGTTCAGTAGTTTAATAGCTTCCTTTTATAGATGGGTTTTGCACATGGAGGCTGAGCAGAGCCCATGGATGGTGCTGCAGGGGACAGTCCCCTCTCCACGGTGGCTCCTGAGCCATCGGCAGTGGGACATGACCAGGAGCAAGAACACTTTGCATCAGTGCTTTGATGAGGGGGAGAAAAGCACCATTTATCCTTTTTTTAAACTTTTTTTTTTTTTAAACTAATTAATGCTAAATATTAAACTATGCACAAGATCTTAAATACATGGAAGTTTTAGGAATGAGTATGGCTTTGCTGCTAAGGATGATAAAAAATTGAAAATCCATATCCTGGATACTGAGAGACTAAAAATGTCATTGTTATGACTATGTAGGATTGACTTAAATTCTCAGAAATTCATTCTCTCTGGAAAGTAATTCCCAGAAGCCAGGGAAGAAATTGTTTTCCCAAACAGAATTAATGAAAAGCTTTGAAAATGCAACGTGGATGTAACCTCAGACCCACGATTGTCACTTCCCTTGTTCACAGAGTGTTCTGGAGAGCCAGGCAGGGTGACAGGGTGTGACAGCCATCGTGGGGGCTCTGTGGGACAGGGAATTACCCCTCAGCACAGGGATTTGAATGTATCTGGTGTCCTGGCATTATACTTTTCTGTTGCCCTACACAGAATTGCTGCTTTTCTCTGTTGGATGCCATTTTGGTCTCTGGGAGTTGCTCGATCTGAGCTTAACGAGCACTTACAGCTTTTAATCTATTTGTAGAAGTGCTGCTAATGTTCTTAGATTATCTGAATTCCACACTGTGGTATAATAATCTGTTTTATATTATTTTATTCATGCTTTTGGTTTGTTTTTTTTAAATGTAAACTGTTCCTTATTGTTGTTGAGAAAGAAAAATTAAAGCTCTATTCTCTATGGTTAATGTATTTTCAAATCAATCAGATCCTGGTGGTTCTTTCCGGCTGTGCGGTCCCTGGGGAGACAGCGAACGGGGATACCCTGAGCAGGGAGTGCCCAAAATGCTCTGTATTTCCACACTTCTCCCAGATTCCAGAGCCCCCTTTGCTCGTGGTGAGCGTCCCCTGTGCTGGGGGCCCTGCTGTCACCTGGGCTTCTTTTTGCACCCCACTTGCCCTCATGGTCCTCACTTTCCCCTATTCCCATCCCTTGGCCAGCTCAGTCCAGCTTTGCTGACCCTGTCCCTTGGGGCAGGTGTGCGGCAGTGACACCTCCTTGGCTCTGCTGGCACTGTCACCTGTGTCCTTCCTCTTGCTGTACCCCCCTATAATGTGGAGAATTTAAAATGATGGCAAAACAGAGAAATTGAAGAGGAGGAAAAGCACTGGGCCAGGTCCTTGGTGCTGCTGCCCCAGACAGAGCAGATGGGGAGGTGGCAGAGGGTCCTGGCATGGTGCCAGCCCAGAGCAGAGAGCTGGTGGTGATGGTTTATACCTGTGTGTGATCCTGTGCTGCCAGGTGAGCTGTGCAGGAGGTCAGGGAGTGCATTCTGCAACGGTGCCCAAAACGACCTTGGACTTGATCTCATTCCCTCACCTCAGTATTTCCTGGATCAGTCTCCAGACCTTTAAACTGGCAGTGATAGGATGGGCTGTGGTGCCTTTCTTGCAGGGCACAGGAGGGACAAATTTTCATAAAAAAATGTGAGAAGGACAAGCTGCCTGTGGTCCCTGTCCCTGCTCAGGGCTGAAACTTGTCACCCCTCTGGACTCCACAAGATCCTTGGGTGCTTGTGCATCTTCCAGCTGTTCCAGGGGGGGATGCCATGTGTGGGAATAGGGAAGAGGTGCCCCCAACCTCCTTTCTCCACCTGCACTCCTGTTGGAGGCAGGAGGGGTCCACATCACCCCAGTGTTGTGTTTTAAGCAGCACAGAATTTAACTGCATTTCTAAAAATGGGAATGCAAGGAAGGCTGGATGCTCGCTCCAGATTTCTACCTCTACCTACTTATGAGAAGAGGCTTAATTAAATAAATCCTGGTATTTAATTAATCCTTAATATGTTTGCTTCTTGAGGCATGTTTGCTCTAATGGCCCAGCCCCAGTTTCCAGTGCAGGCTGAGGTTTGCAGGGAGCTCACAGCTCCGAACTTCAAAAGCTGATGAAGCACTCCCCAAACACGCAGAGTTTGCGAAATGCCAGGGTGGGATTCAACCAGCACTTGCAAATTTGTTAATTACCTGATATTAATTGGCAACCTAACCACCAGAGGCCACATTCCCAAGGTGCCAAAGCAGGAATGCTCTGTGTTTCGGTGTGGAGAGGCTGGCAAAAATCCTGCTGTTAGGATGGAGGAGAGTAAATGATCCTAAAAGTGAATTTCATTAATTTTTAACTCGGGATAGTTTCTCACAAAAGCAGCTATCCTGAGGTTGTGCTTTGAAGTGCATGGAAATTTCCATCAGTTGCCATTTCCATGCAGTGCAGGAGACAGCAGCTGGTGGAACAGCTCCAGAGAGGCCACAGCTCTGTCCTGTGCAGCACGAGAAACCATTCCAATGTCTTGCCAGCAAAAGCTCCTCAGGAGATGTTCACCATCAGCTGGGGTTGGATTATGGGAGCTCCTCTGAGGTCTCTTGGCTAAAAAAATGTGCCCAGGGCTGGGGGTGATGGAAGGCACTGGGGGGCTGTGCTGGTGAGCCCAGCTGTGAGGGCTCGTCCTCACACACCCTCCTGCCAGGCTCGGGCACGTGGTGAGAGCCAGGAAGGACCCAGAGTATTTATAGCCCTTGTTAGGATGCATGAATGGACACGCTGAGTCCTGGCACAAACATCTGCCCGGGTGGGTGCTGTCCTGGCAACACCCTGCACTCCCTCTGCTACCTTAAAGTGCTCCAGAACCTATTTCAGAGAGGCCTTTTCCAAAGGAAAATGAAGCTGGAAATGCAAAGACTGATCCACAGCTATAGCAATCCCTGGGAAAATCCTACTGCGAGGCCCAGTTTGTACAGGTACCTCCACCTGACTGATACAGGGTAGCCTTGGGAGCTGGAGGACTCTACAACAGGGATTTTGCTAGCCTGGGATTGGGAGTCTCAGGGCAACACAGAGTGGTTTGGGATGGAAGGGACCTTAAAGTCCATCTCATTCATGGGGACACCTTCCATTATCCCAGGTTGCTCCAAGCCCCGTCTAACCTGGCCTTGGACACTCCCAGGGATGGGGCAGCCACAGCTTCTCTGGGCTCCCTGTGCCAGGGCCTCAGCACCCTCACAGAGTTTTCTTCCTAAACTCCAATCTAAACCTCCCCTTTGTCAGTTTTAAGTTCTCCTTTTGCTTGCTTTGAGTGCAATGACTCAGGTGAAGCAATCCATGCTCTGGCATTTCCAATGAGCTGTGGATGTACCTCACAGCCATGAAAAATGAGCTCAGATCCATGAGACAACAGCACAGGGATGTGTTAAGCTAGTCCTTAAGCACAGGGAAGTACGGTGCTTTTTCCTGGAGCATTTCTCAGGAAGGGAAAGCATTTCTGCAAGGCTTTGGCAGCCGTGTTGGAATGACATGTGAGTGCTTAGGAGTTATCAGGGAGCTCTGTGATAGTGCAGCACCAAGATTATCTGTGCTGGTTCAGTGGATTTTCTGAGTAGTTTCCAGGAGTTCAGAGAGTTTGTTGGGGAGGAAGATGCTGCCATCACTGCACACAGCTTGGGGTTCAGTCTCTGGTTTAGTGACTGACCTGGCCCTTGGGTGGATGAGTTTGAGCTTTTTTTAGTTCAGCAAATGGAACACAGATCCTCGGCTTTATCGCCGTGACTAAGGACGTGTTGTTGTTGGCTGAGTTACAGGAGTGCGCTGAAATCTGAGTCACTCTTCTGCTTGGGAAAACAAAAGCAGACTCCCAGGAAATCTGTATCCCTTTGTTCTCCCCACAGCCCCCCAAGTCCGGCCATGTGCTGTTGGATGATAGCACAGGGATCAGGATGGGGCCATGTGCTCGCCCAAACCAGTGCAGACAAAATCCACCAGGGATTATATAACTGGCAACAATCCCACACCCACTGGTTCTTCCCTCTGTTGCACTGAAACCTCCGTGATGGTGCAATCTAACAGCTCCTTCCTACTGGAGAGGATTATACATACAAATTTGACGCTCAATTATCCTTGTTTTTCAGTCAAGGATTTCTTGGCTATGGTTGCTTTCAGCAGGTGAGATTTGACAGTCTCTGCCTTCCCAAACTTCTCCTTTCTGGAGGGAGAAATTCTGTGTGGACACAGTGTAATCCCACAGGGCACGTGCTCCCTTGGAGGGGAGATGCCCTTTCCAGGGCCTGGCAGAGCTCAGCCTTCACAAGGACATTGGACTGTGTTTTTAACAGACTATTCCCTTTAAAACAGGACTCTCTCTCCTGCTTTCCTTCTCCCAGCCCTATTCCTGAGTCAAATTTGAGGATGGGAGAGGCAGCAATGGGGCCCCATGGCCAGTGGAGTTTTTTATTGGGAAGGCAGTGCCAGGGCTGTGCTCTCCCTGTGCTCTGAGCCAGGCATTTGCTCTCTGTGTAGCTCTGCACTTATTTCCACAGTGGATGAGCATGAAGAGGTGGGAAAAGAACTTTTAAGGACAGCTGCTGTGGTGGTGATGGGGAGTGGGAGGATTTCCTGCTTTCCTTTATGCAGATTATATGTAGTGGGCAGTGGAGCACCTTCCTGCAGTGCTCAGTGCCTGAGGTGTGTGTGAGGAGCTCCTGCCTGTTTCCTCCTGGGGTTCATCCTGAGCTGTCACCAACATTTCTGGCTTTTGTGGGAGCAGTTACCTAGTGGAAGTTTGCAAGGCAGGACTCTGAAGTGCTTCCCTGCTGAGGGCCAGAGCATTTCAACACCACATGGGGCTGGGAAGGCTAGCAGGGGAATACTGGAAGATCAGTGTTCCCCTGACCCAGACAGACTGCTTTTGCATACACCTCCACCTCTTCACATAACAGGAGCAACTGGCTCAGCAGGAAGAGACAGAGACTGTTCCTGGCTGGAACAGAGGAGGGGATTCTGTCGCACCTGCTGAAGTCAGGCAGGGGTGAGACAGGAGTGAGACACAGCAGGGGCTGGGGGGTCTGCCTGGGTCCCCCCTGGTGTTTGTCCCTGCCCTCAGGTGTGCAGGTGTGTCACGGGCAGTGTCCATGTGCCATTTGCAATTAACCCATTTCTCCACTGCAGGGCACTGATAGACTGTGTGAGAGGAGCTAAATCACCCGAGCAGCCCCACTGGTGCACGGAACATTCACTGATATTCCCTGGTTTATGCCATTCTTAGCTCAGTTCTGAAGAGATCCCAGCCTGGAAGTTAATTGTATAGTGGAGAGGAAAAACAGTGGCATTACTCATCTGAGGAGTGGAACCTTTTGTTTGAAAACTCCATCTGAAAAATGGAAACTTCACAGATAAGGAACCTGTCATTCTTTTTTGAGTGCAAGCACTCCTTCACTGTATATTGCTGCTTGTCATCCCACTGACAGCTCCAGGGAAGTCATAAAACAGAGGGTCGAAGCTCAGATGTCTGTGAGATGGGTCTGGCAGTGTCTGTTCACTATTGCCATCCACACCTCAGGGTGGAATTACAGCCCTAATTCATATACATGGGGTGAGAGGCCAGGGCTCTGCATTTAACTCTGCCCCTATTGGGGTCACCTCTGCTCTGCTGAGTGCTGATAAACGCAGTGCAAGAAAGATTCACACAGGGTCTCAGGTGGGGACAGAGCACAGGGGAAGAACCTTTCCAGGAGCCAGGGCTGTGCCACATGCCAGGTCCTGTCCTTGCCCTCTGCTCACTGCTGGACACACACTGTAGTGTTGGAGCGTGTCCAGAGAATGGAAAAAAGCTGGGAAAGGGGCTGGAGCATCAGGAGCAGCTGAGGGAGCTGGGAAAGGGGCTCAGTCTGGAGAAAAGGAGGCTCAAGGGGGAGCCTTCTGGCTCTGCACAACTCCCTGACAGGAGGGGACAGTCAGGTGGGGGAACAAGGGACAAAAGCAGAGGAAATGGCTTCAGGCTGCACCAGGGGAGGTTTAGATTGGATACTGTGGAAATTTATTCATAGAAAGGATTGTCAGGCATTGGAACAAACTGCCCAGGGAGGTGGTGGAGTTCCATCCCTGAAGGGATTTAATGGATGTGTCAGTGTGGAGCCTGGGGACATGGGTGGCCTGGGCCATGCTGGGGTTGGACTCAATGGTTTTAGAGGGCCTTTCCAACCCAAATAATTCTACGATTCTAAGGGAGCAGCAGCAGTGGGGTGCCACTGGGGTGGCAGTAGGGTGGCAATTCTCCTGCCTGGTGCCAGAGCTGGGGTGCAAGGGCTGGCTGTGATGGCCGGGGGGTTCCCATCTCCTCAGCGTAGCACTGCCAGTCCCACAGGTCCCCGGCCCTGCACTGCAGCCATTCCCTTCCCCACAGGTTCAGGGTGTCCCCAGCACAAGAAGGGCTGGGTGAGGGTGAGGATCTGGCCACTGTGGCCCCATACCCGCCGGGCCCAGGCCTGCTCTGTGCCCAGCACTGCCATCCTGCTGCAGCAGCTCCTGCCCCGGGCCTGCCGCAGCTTGAACCAGCCACAGTTTCTGTGGCCACTTTGAAGCTCCCAGGTCTCATCTCCCCAGGCATTCTCAAATGCACCCGCTGAGGCTCCTCCTCACACAGTGGGAAACAAGACAGCAGCTCCTTGGGAACACGGCTGCTCTCTTGAAGTGTCCATTTGAATGCAGCTCCCAGGGCTATGGAGCCTCCGGAGCCTGGCGTGCCCAGTTCTCCGGCTCTGTCGCTGTGTGGGTGTTTTTGTGGAGGGAGCTGCCATTAAGCGGCTCCTGAATAACTGATCAGTCACTTTCCTCGTTCCCTATGACTTGCTGAGAGCCCTGTGTGCTGGAGCAGGGCTTCCCAGCCATGGGTGGAACAAGAACCGCTTCAAAGAGGTGTAAGAGGCAGGAACAACCTCCTTGCAGAGGCACTGATCCAAGCCATGGATCGCCCTCATCTGCGCAGGAGCTGCAGGGATGGTGCTGGCGGGGAAGGGTGGCTGAGGGGATGGGTTATGGCTTGGCTTCTGGAAAAGCAAAGAGGCAAATGAGTCATGGAATTGGGATCCCTTTGTGTGGTGAAGATAAAAGGGTTGCTAAGGTGGGGAAAACACCTATATTATCCTGATTTGGGGGGGAAGCTGTGGGAAAGCGATCTTAATTTAAATGGGATGTGGGTGGGAACAGAGGAGGCGAGGCAAGCTCCATATTCCTGCTGCTGTTACAGGGCTGGATGTTTTTGCTGCTGAAACTTTTCCTCTTTCCCATCCATGCACCTGCTAAGGGGCAGCTACAGTGAATCTGAATGGATCACGGAGAGATCCAGTGGCTCCACTGGCTCAGGACCCCTGTGCCTGCAACAGAGGGAGATTTGGGCTGGTTAAAGACAGATGAATGACTTTCCCGTGGAGGGCAGGGACACAGGACTCTCCTGTGCTGCCTGGTCTTTCCCTGTCCTGCCAAGAGCTGGGATGAGGACATGGAGATACATTTTCCTTGTGCCATGGCATCACCCTGGTCCGTGGCCAGCCCATCATCTACACTCTCCTTCCTCCTGATGTGAGTCATGGCCTCACCTTGGAGCCGACTTTGGACTCCTCAGCAGAGAACCACACCTTTGGTAAGGACAAAAAGCAGCATTTGGAACTTTTGAACTGTGGCAGCTGCGGCATGGTGAGGATGCCAGTGGGAAGATCCCACGACTCTGGTGCCATTCCTGAGGAGGGGACTGAGGAGGAACTCTCCCTGGTCTGAGGAGAAGTGTTCCCTTTCTGATTCTCTGCTCTGAGGCAATGTCCCTGGACTGGGCTCCACAGCTCTGCTGCCCTGAGGGTGACAGAACGACACTGGTGGCCAAGGAGCTGCCACCAGTGGCCACAAAATTGAATTTTTTACCTGGTGTGTGACAAGCCAATAATGACACACTTGAGAGAGACATTGATTGTTAATTTCAGGGTTGTGCAGCTTGGGTGCTCAGTGTATTCCACAAATCCAGCACACCCCACCAGACTTTCCTGCTATTATTTATACACAGAAAATCAGAGCTAGTAACTTTCCAAGCACAATCTTTTATTAGGATTTGTCAGTAATTTCCATACAAATTGCTTCTCCAGGGAAGGGTCTTCATCTGAGCAGAATATTTCTAACCTGTAGGCGTGATTTTTATTATTATAACAAACATAGTTCAGCTATAGAATATACCAGCTTTGAAAGTTACCAATGTTCACATAAACATACAACAACATCTTAATTGAGAATTAATTGAGAATTAATTGAAAATTCTTAGTCTTAGGGTGTCGTTGACTAAGGGATGCAGCTGTTGCCTCTTCCACTGATTAGAATCATAGAATCCCCAAGCAGTTGTGGTGGGAAGGGTGCTCTGGAGATCATCCAGTCCAACCCCTCCGCCAAGGCAGGGTCACCTGGAGCAGGTGACACCGGATTGCCTCCAGGTGGGTTTGGAAAATGTCCAGACAGGGAGACTCCACGCCCTCCCTGGGCAGCTTTCCCAGTGTTCGGCCACCTCCATGGAAAGAGCTTCTTCCTAATATTGAGGAGAAACTTGTTGTGTTTACTGCTCCTTGTCACCGGGCACCAGGGAACAGAGCCTGGCACCATCCTCTCAGCACACGATTTGAGATGTTTGCATGGATTGATGAGATTCCCTCCAGCCTTCCTTTCTCCAGACTGACCAGGCCCAGCTCCTGCAGTCTCTCCTGACCACAAAGATGCTCCAGATCCCTCATTATCCTTGTGGCCTCTGCTCTCCTCTCCAGTAGCTCCGTTTTTTAATCTGTACTTGTCCAGAACTGAACACAATAAAATAATCTTGACATATCCTTCATTTACCAACAGTCCCCAGCCCTTGTTCCGCGGGACGGGTAGGGCGGGGACTCGAACCCGTGTCCCGCGCGGAGCAGGTGGAGCGGGGCGGAGCCAATCGCGGCCGCGCTGCGCGGGGGGAAGCCCCGCCCACGGTCC
Source organism: Poecile atricapillus (assembly GCF_030490865.1). Taxonomy (NCBI): domain Eukaryota; kingdom Metazoa; phylum Chordata; class Aves; order Passeriformes; family Paridae; genus Poecile; species Poecile atricapillus. The sequence continues at coordinate 4,564,654 of NC_081264.1, forward strand.
GCACCGCGCGGTCACCATGGCAACAGCGGCGCTTCCCGCGGGGCCCCGCGGCCGCCGGGGCGAAGGGGCCGGACCGGCACCGGGGCGGGACATTCCCGCCTCCCGCCGCCCTCCCGCAGCCCCTCGCTCCGGGGGAGCGCCGAGGGACGGCCCCCTGCCCGCCCCGCCCCCGGCCGTGCCCGGCCGCCGCTCGCCGCCGCCGCGGGGGAAAGGCCGCTGCGTGCCCAACTTCAGTTCAAGCAACTTCCCCGGTGCGGCGGAGCCGGCGCCCGGTTTTGCCGAGAGAGCAGCCGGTGGTTTGGCTGGGTGAGTGGTGCTAGCGGTGAGGGGCGAGGCGGCGGTGGGACAATAGGCGGGCAGTGCTCGCTCACCCTTAGGGCCCGCACGGGAACCCTTTCCCCGCTTCCCCGGGGGTGCTTCGCCCTCCTGGGCGGCTCCGGAGGAGCGGGGGTCCCGTGCCGGGGGGTGCGGCCGCCGCTCCCGCATGGCCCCTGCTGCCGGACCTCCTGTCTGCTTCTTTCTCGCTGCGTCAGAGCCAAGGGCTCGTGTCCTCGTGTGTTGAAAAGAGGGGGAAAGCCCCCCCCCTCCAAAAAACCCCGTTCTGTGGTTCTCATCCAGCTGCTGGAGGTGGGCAGGGGTTGTAGGTGGTTTTTTGGTGGATGGCGTTGTTGCTGGTGGTTCTGAGGATTAGAGCGTAATTTTGTAATCCACGAGGGTTTCAATTATCTGTTCCTCGCTGGATTAGGGATGGTAATGTGCTTGGAGGTCTTAAATGGACAAATAAAGATGCTGCCCCTTTCTCCCCCTGGTTTACAGACGGCTCTTTGGGCAGAGCAGGAGGGATTCAGGCATTCCCGAGAGTGGTATGTGACTCCTTAATGCCGTGATTTCGGGAAATAGATTATCTGCTCGTTACAATTACTTTGAAATGCCAGTTTAAAGTCATCGTGCTGCTTCTTTTTAATTGAAGATGCACATAGCTTTGCTTGTTGGCATCGTGTGTACGCAGAATCTCAGCATAGCTTGGGTTGGAAAGGATCTTAAAGCTCATCTCATTCCAGCCTCCCTGGCTAGGGTCATATATTTTTATTTTGGAAGCATTTAGGTGGGCAGATTTGTGTTGTTCTGGTGATATGCAGCTCATCTGTTAATTTTTCCTCCAAACTCCAAATCCAAGCGGTTTAAATGTGCACGGAGAGATGTGGAGTTCTGCTTCTGGGTGGAAATAGCTGGTCCAGAAGATCACGTGGAGGTCAGTTCCCTGAATTTGCACGGAGTTCTGCGCTTGGATTTGGGAGGGAGCAGCTCTGGGATTCTGGAAGGGTGAAGCTAATCAGTGAAATCCCAGAATTTCCTGTGTGGTGCTGCGCGGAGCCGGGTGGAAAGCTTTGCCTTCCTGAGCCTGCCTGCAGCATTGTTGCTGTTCTTGCCTTTCTCCCGTCTGGAGGTGGGAGATTAATCCCGTGGATTCAGGTATTGACTTGACTTCTATTTCTGGGCCGTAATCCGGGTGATTCTGATTTGTGTGTGTGGAATGGGATTAGGGGAAATCACACTTGGCAGATGGCGGAGCTCTTCTGTGCCATTAGGAGATATTGTAACCTTTGATTATACCCGCAGGTCTGCTAATAGAGCTCAGGCTCTTTGGGGTTTGGTAATAGAATTCCATTCCAGATCAAATACTGTTCATGATAAATTACTGGGATCACATTAAAGTAGCTGCAGCAAACAGAAATTGATGTTTTGTCCAAACTGGTGCTTTACTCCAGAATGGTAATTGCAGGCAATTTTCCCTGTCTGCTGAGGGGTAAACTCTGTTTCCAGGGTAACTGGGAAGTTGTTCAGCTGCTTCTGTGGTACTTTTTGCCAGAGCTGAAGGTTGTTGGCATTTTCTTTTCCTTGTCTCTCTCCTCCACAAACCAGAAGGATTTGCATCTTTCTAACGACCACATGAAAATGGGAGTTTTCTTTGTTTTCCTGTGACGTTGGCAGGGTGTGGTAGGGAAGCAGACAGTTGTGTGGCAGAAATGCTAATAAAGTTGCCTGGCAGCTTAATCCAGGTAAAGACTTTCTCAAAAAAGAAAAAAATCTTTCAAGAATGTATAAACTTTTCCCCCTCTTTTGTTTTTGTTTTATGTGGTTTTTTTGGTTAGGATTTTCTACACAGTATGCTCTGCCTTTTACTGTAAAAATTATCAAGGATGTTTATTTGTAAGTAAATCTATAAAGCTTTTGTGTTTCAGAGTAGTTGAGGAGGTTGGAATCCTATTTAAATAGATGTTGTAGCCTGTAATTCCCTTTTGATAGGTGTAGAGTTTATTGAAAATGGGTGTGTAAACTTTTCCTCTGTTTCAGACAATGCCCTGAGCTAATTCTAAGCTAAATGTTGCCTTCCCAATGTATAGAAGACACAGAACCAAGTCACTCTGGAGTGTCACAGTATGGAAAGTCCCTAAAAGGAGGCAAAGTCTAGGACTGTTTCCAACTCGAATACTTTGGTTTGTCATTTTTTGCTGTCTCATTTTATATGTGGCAGTAAAGGACCTGCACAGCCCCAGCCCCAGGGTTGTGCTCACACTGCAGTTCTGGAGCTGCTGCTCTTATGGCAGGAGAAAGGGCACAGTACCCATCTGTGCTCCTCCTCACGCGGCTCTGGCCTGACGAGATAACCAGGGATTCGGAAAATTTCCCTGCCTGATGATGAAGCAGTTTTTCCTTCTGCCATACTGAGGCTTTGTGTAGCTGCAAGATTTTTTTTTGCTTGTTTTTTTTTTTTTTTAATTTTGTTTTCAGCAGCACCATCACCTTGGGTGTTAATTGATCTCCTTGTGTGTGCAGACCCCTCTGGCAGTGGCAATAGGCTTCCCAAATGCCTGATTTCTACCAAAGGGGAAAAAACCCAGTTACAACTTGAAAATAGGCTTTACTGGAAGCAGGAATTTCAGACTTTGTGTTTCATAAGTTTACCAGCCCTTCCTGCCCCATGTGCTCAAGGTGACATTCAGACCACACGTGAAAGAAGCAAGTCCTGACCAGCAGGTCCCAGGTGGATGGAGAGCTCAGGTATTCCTGCTCCTGGGATTCTTTGCACAGCTCTGTGATTTCCCTTGGGTGTTGCCCTGGACTCTGCTCCACTCAGCACTCATGTTTCTTTGGCTATTAGATAATTTTGAAACCAGTCCTGTCACCTGCCCTCTCTTTTGCAGATGTTTGGTTACTGCAGAGTGAAAAAGCAGCTCAGGCTCTGTGGTGAGGAATGTGTTGCTCTTCACTCCCTGGTCCTTTGCCCTGGAGTTACTCCGTGTTTGATTGTTGCTCATGGAGCTTCCTCCCTTCTGGCAGGTTTTCCAAGTAACATGAGAATCAAATTGGTATGATTGTCTGTCCTTGAGTTTGTAAACAGAGATAAGAAAACTTCTCACAGTCTTGAAAATTCTGGTGTAGTGTTGCATGTGGGAGTGCTGTGCAGATCAGGGACAGGACTTGGGATCATGTCGGAGAGGATTTCCCTGAATGTGTCACTTGGGGACACCTTACAATTGTGACTTCCTCTCCTGGCTGCTCATGTATCTAAAAACAGTGCTGGTTTCTTATTGGGGAGTTTCATAGATCACGGTATTTCTCTAAGTCATGGTGTGTTTTCTCAAATTGATACTCCACTGAAGTTGGTAATTTGGCACAATTCCCTATCCAGGGGAAGTGCCCTTTGGATGTATTGGTCATGCTGACTTGTGTGCTGGGTAGTTAGAGAAAAATTTGACTAGTAAAAGGGTGTGTCTAAATGCAGATTGAAGTGTTCTGCATCCATTTATGTGTAATGCCACTGTTTTTTCCTTATTTTCAAGCTGTTTCTTTTATTGAGATATTTTCTTGCATGAGGTTTGAAGTCTTTCACTTCCCGAGCTGGAGGAATGTCCACGGTGCTGTTGCTCACAGGGAGGTGTGCAGTGCTGCAGCCTTTCTGCTCATTGATTTTATAATTTTATTTCTTAGGGTAGGTGTAGCTTGTTCAATTCTCAAGTAGTAGGCAGCATTTGGGGAGGAAAGGACCATTCCAGTGAATCCTTTATGGAGCAGGAGATCCTGCTGTGTGCTGTGGGCTGCTTGGCAAAGTGAGACTGAAATAAATGCTCAGTCCTGCAAGCCCAGGCATGAGGCTTGTGGTGATGCTGTGAGCCCAGTCTGTATCACTGGTTTGTGTTTGGTGCACAGAGGTGACTGGAACCTGAGAATGTTGCAATGTTTTTAGGTGTGTTTTTAGTTTTGTGTGTAGGAATTGCCTAAAGGCATCATAGGGCAAAAGCCACAGATTTTTTGCTTTTGCTTCAGAAATCTCTTTAAATGAAGAGTCCTTGGTTGTGGTAGTAGGCTTTGCAGTGAAGACAACCACTGTGTGGTTGTCTTCAGCTCCCAGCCAAAGACTGGAATAATAGCATTGGGAGAGCTGTGGAATTCTCTCCACAGCAGCCAGTCTTGAATCCTAATCACAGCCCTCGGAGTGACCACAGGCTTGGTAGGTTTAACAGCTTAACTGCAAGACTTCATGCTTGATAAACTCAAGATGCACCTGTCCTTGGCAACTGAACATGCAGACTTTTCCTAAAAATGTCCAAGAACTGGCTGTTGGGTTGCCTGGATATGTGCTTCCAGTGAGATGTGGCCGCTGATTCCGAGGCGATGCACTTCTTCCTGGGTTAGAAGAGGTGAAGTTGGTTCTCTGTTCTCTTGTCCTTCATTCACTCTCAGTGAGACTGAAGGACATACATGAACTTCTGAACTCTCAGGCCATTCTTTTTGAGCTGTGTTCCAGGAATAATTAAAAAATTAACAAAGCCAGAGCAAGTCAGATCCTCATTGCTTGAGAGGGTTTCTATTGGTGAAGAAAACTTTCCATGTCTTGGGCTCTGCCTAACTGTCAGGAAGACCAAATTCTTACCAAAACCTGGATATCGAGTGTTGCCAAAACATACTAAATTTAGTGTGGTGACTGATTTATCTCTTTGCAGCTATTGCTTAAAAAAAAAAAGTAATGTTTTCCTTTTGTTCTCGTGATTGGTATGACCTGAACATCTGATCACAAAAGGATATTTAAGTCTACTGGGTGATGATTTTCCTCAGGCCTAGGCTTAAAGAATTCACACTCTTAAAATGAAACTGTTTATGGGAGCATACTTTATCTTTAGATTCTTTTCTCAAATCAAGGAGATTTATTTTCTTCATTCCTACTGTCTTTGGTTTGTTCTGGAAATATGTCATGCTGGAACTTCTGCAAACAAAGCTTTCAAACAGCTTGGGGATATTTTTCAGTGCATCTGTATAAATAGGAGATCATTAATACATATTTTTGCAGATCCTGAATGCCTTACATTGAGGCAGTGGGAGTTGAATTTTCTTTTTATGCTCTTCATCTCTACAAAACACGCTTGAGGAGAGGAAATGAATGTTTTCTGAGGGTTGTGTGATTGTGGTGATGCAGTTTGAGCAGTCCAGGGCACAGAGGGTTATTATCCAAAACACTGCTTGTTTGTGGTTGAGTCATGTCCAATGAGCACACATTAAACGCTGGGGGTGGGGGGTTCTGGGCTCCTCTAAAGCCACTTACAGAGCTGTTCATTAAAAGTTCTTATCAGAATCAAGTGCCAAAACTTCCAGTTTGGGCTAGAGTAAAACCTCTGCTTGCCTGAAATGAGATAGTGTTGGTCTTGCACCAATGTGAGAACTAAAAGCTTCTTACTATTGTAGTAATTACGAGTCAGGCTGGTCATTAGGCTGGTGTAACGAGCAGGAAAAGATAACAATTCAGTAGCTGGAGGTTTGGTATCTCCCCAGTTTTCACTTGGAGGGAAGAAGCGTGTGCGTTCCAGCAGCTCCTCCAAAGAGCGATGCCGCAGCATGGGCAGCTTTGGAGTAAGGCTTGTCTTACTGTACACAGATGGGCTTTAATGTGGGGAGGGAGGAGATCTGAGCCTTGTTTCCAGGTCAAAACACCCTTTTCATTTGGTTGGGGGCTGGGAATTGCCAGGAGCCGAGTGGGCTGTTAACTCCAGCTCTGGGCTTGACCCAGTTCCTGCGCAGAGCTCCGGGAAGCGCCTGTGCTCCAAACGGGCAATTCCAGCTCTGCTGCAGGGACAGCGCTTGGGTGCCGAGGAGACGGATGGCAAAGATAGAAGAAAAAGAAGTTATCTGCAATCTGTTGTTTGAATCTAAACCATGTTCTTTCAGTACTTTGGGGAGGAGGTGAAGAAGTGAAGATGCTCAGCCTGTATTTTGTTAGTTTTTCTTTGATTCTGGTAGTTCTGTTTTACCCTTTGTACTTTCCAGGGGTAAAAGCTGTCAGTGTTTTAGTGAAATGCATGAAAATAGGAGGATTTGTGTGTGCTTTTACTGCTGCAATACTGTTGCCATACACAGCAGCCTCTTCTGTTTATATTTTCATAGTGACTGTTTTTGTAATCACAGTATTGGTTAAATATGTGCTTTCAGTGCCTTTCAACAAGTGATGTTAATAAACGTCAAGTTCTAAAACTGGTTATTCCCGCGGTCATAAAATCAGGACTGTCATTATTTTACAGTGTTGGTGAGACTTTGAAAGGCACAAACAGGAGTGGAATTTTAAGTTTGTCTTTATTTTGCTCTTTTAATGAGCTCAGCCTTCAGCCTGAAGTCTCAGTGCAGCCATAGCACCGGCGGCTCCTCGCAGGGAGGGAGTTGTGCCAACATTTAGGAGGGATGTTTATCTGCTGGGAGTATGTTCAACCATACAAGGCTTTCGATGGACAAAGCTGCCTCATCCATAACGAGCCCAGCAAAGCCAGGATGTGTTTTAAACAGAGTTGGAATTTCTGGCCACCGTAGCTGTTTGATATTTTATGAGAACACTGGGAATTCTTCATTGACCCAAACGAGCACAACAGGCCTTTCTGCTGAAGCTGAGCAGCACGGCTGGCTCGCTCCCTAACTGAGGGACCTTAGAGAAATGTCACTGTTGTTATTGTTGTCAAACAGTGTCTTACTGTATTGGCACTATTGAATGTCAAATATTAGTGTAATCTGTCACTAGAATGTTTTCAGCAGCATGATGGCTGCAGAGTTATCTAAATACCATCCTGTTTCTGCTGTAAACATGATGCAGTGTGGGTTTTTTTGCGTGTTTGAGCAGCAGGAACAGTTATGTCCAAGAGAAGCTGTGGCTGCCCCATCCTTGGAAAGTGTTCAAGTTCAAGGTTGGACAGGGGTTGGAGCAACCTGGTTTGTGGAAGGTGTCCCTGCCCATGGCAGGGGATGGAATGAGATGAGCTTTAAGGTCCCTTCTAACACTTCTGTTCTTCTATAATAGATATATTCATTTATCCAAGTGGTATTTCCAAGTATGTATGAATTTATGTATCATAATTCTTACAAGTCACCATAATGTTCAGTTAATGTTCTTCACAAAATGAATATTTTAAAAAATAATTAAATCACTGCAGCTCTGTGGCTACTGTCTGCGAAGGAGAGATTAAATGAATCACTCTGATTACAGCAGAGTTTCCAGTACAACTTCAGGTCTGTGTTACTCTCCTAAGTACAGTTTTAGTCACTATTCCTGAGTGGATGTGCGAGGCTGCTGGAGAGGATTCCACGTGTCTGACCTGCTCTCTCTTGACAGGGCAGTGATGTTTCCTTGCCTCCTTCCTCAAGTGGGTGAATCACAGCGCCCATCGGAAACGCTCATCAATAGTTACAGGTCAGCATTTCAAGGAGGTCAGGGAGGCTGCTTTCTGCCTTGTGAGCATTATGCTAATTCAGTCGTTAAACATATTGGAATTGTGCTTCCTTTTGCTTCTGCAGTGCTTGCAGATTCCTTTTCCCTGCACTCGGAGCACAGAGTTTTGGGCACAGTTTTGGGCAGGGAGAGGCTTTCTCGTAGCCTGTGTTGTAGTCACACCCAGGAAATGTGTCTCTAGATCTCAGTGTGAATCTGTTCTTCGTGTGAAATATTTACTTGAATAGTGTCACTGTCATGTTGGTGCTCATGCATGAGGAGGAAATCGAAGGAGATGATGGAGGAGCTGAAGCCTTGAGATGAAATACGTATTTTCCTCTCCCAAAGACACTTTACTGAAGCACCTGTGTAACTTAGGCCCCGGTACTGACAGCTCTGATGAACAATACTGAGCCTTTCCTCTCCTATTTGTTCTTAAATTCTGGGAATGTATTTTAGTATTTCTTTCACACCAACACATGTAGAATCTTCAAATTTGTGCTGTGTGTGTGATATATGTGTAAAGTAATGAGCGCACAGAGCATTGTCTTTGTTGATATTGGACTGTTGCACACAATGTAGAAAGCAATTAATCTGGAATCCAGGTTTTTTGTACTGTAGATTTATGGCTGGCTAAGATAGTGTTTTCACAAACTTGGCTCTGTAGGGAGCAGGGTAGTATATTTTTCAGATTGTCTCCAAAAGTCTTGTTTCAATTCCATTGAGTTAATTTTCTTTTTAATTTAACAGCTTTTCTGCCAGATTTGCACTTCAAAAATGCTGAAAATAGTTACTTTAAGGTTAAAGCTTTTTCCATCTTTGCTCACCTTGTCTCTAGAAGCGATTGTACTCTCTTCTCTGGCATGTCTTGTCTAATAGTCCTGGAAAGCTGGACTTGAACTGAGCTCCCAGAGCCTGGGGTTGGAGCTGCTCACCGATCTAATGGCTCTGCTCCTGCTCACATCTGAACTGAAGGCTGGAGTCAAAAACTTGTTAAGGCAGGAGTGTATATTTTAAAATACATAATTATCAGAAGGTTGTTTATAACTGTTTAGCCAATGTTTACAACTGTTTAACAAAAGACAGTGTTTGTAGTAGGTTGGACTGGCTTTTATTAGACTTCAGAATCGGTGGCATTTATCACTTTGCTAAAGAGCAAACAGGCCACACACTGCCTGAGCACTGGGCAGGTTTGGTCAGGCAGAGCTCTTCCATTCTGTCTGCCTGCTTTTTGTTAATCCTGATTTTTGAACAGTTTGGCTCTCAAACCTGATGACTTTGGGGAGGAGAGCTCATCAGGCTGACTGGGGCAGTTCCTGGGCAATGTTTGTGTCCGGTAGTTCACATGCACCTTTTGTCCGTGGTTTGTAGGTTGATTCATACGTGGTGAAACAAGATGAAAAAATTGCCCAATCCTCTTCACTGAGCAGGTGTCTCCTGTTGACTCATCAAGTCTCAAAGCTGCAGATTACTAGAAAATGAAATTAGATTTTGTGCCTAAGTCACTTCTGAAGCATCCTGCTGCTGTCTCATGAAAGATGTTGGGACGTGTGGATCTTTAATTTCCTGTCCAACTTTGTCACTTCACATTCAGTTTCTTGGATTGGCGTGGCTCCTGTTCTGTAACTGATTTGGCTCAGGTGGGATTCCTCCTGCAGAAATTCTGGATGCAGTGCCAGTTTTCTGTTTTTATGACTACTTTCTGCCAGCCTTTGAACTTAGAGAACTGTAACAAAAAGGTCAGTAAGGGAGTTGGCTCAGCATATTTCTCAGTAGCTGCAGGACTTGCTGTGCCTCTTGAGGCTGGTGAATGTCTCATGCCTTCCAGAGGCATCCAGTGATGTTAACAGTGATCACAGAGGGATCAGTGGGTCTTGTTTCCCTGTGGGGCTCTGTGGGGACAGGCATGAACAGAGGTGGGGATCCTAGTTTTGAGTCAGAGTTCAATCTGAGGATCCTTCTTTGTAATAACTTCATAAAGGTGTTTCTAAATTCACTGTGAGATCATTCTCAGGTTACTAAATCCCTTCCTTGGATATGCCCTGAGATACTGGGATCAGGTGCCAGGGCTGCTGTAGTTGTGGTGTGTGGCTGGGTGGGGATGATTTGAAGGAAGCTTTTTTGGTCTGGCTGTTCATGGGCAAGTGAGTGCTCGTGCTGAGGTGCTCAGGTCTGGATGAACTGGTGAGGACAAACCTGTGATCTTTCATTCCTCCTAATTTTTGTGAGCTGCACAATAGGCCTGTGTCAGCTATTATTACCCTGCCTTAAAATGTAGGTGATCTCTATATTGAACCATGAGTTTCAAATCCTTTTGTGACTCTTCTGTCTTCATTTTGATGTTATAAAGTACCTCTCTGCTCTCTGTGCTTAGAACTTCCCAGAAAGTTAAAAAGCCCTCAGGGTTCACTTGTGGTTAAGAATGCCCTTCTGTGCCAAAGCTGGGAGTGTGGATTGAGCAGTCCCTGGGGTCCCTGGGCCTCTCTGTCCTTTTGCTGGATGTGGGGATGTTCCACACGAGTGCTTGTACACATCCAGGTACTCCCAGCTTCCCAGTGCCACTGTTTGGATTTCAGAGCTGGTTTATCTCACTTCAGCTGTTTATTTTTCTTTCACACATCTCCCCTCCCCAATAAATATGTTAATGTTTTTAGTGGCTGAACTATTGTCTTTCAATTAATAGGCATTTTTTCCCTTTCTGTGCTTTCTCAAGCATGTAGGGAGGTGGAGAGGATTGTTTAGTACTCATAAAGCTTCCAGATAGTGTACGTGTTATCAATAATTCATTACAAGCCTTGATTTTGCTGAATAATGTTGTGTTTCTGAAGAACAAGGTAGTGTACAATGCATGTGCAGGCTTGTTGCTGTCAGAGTTCTTGGCTTAAACATCCTTTTGTTCAGGAACAGGGAGAAGTGCAGTGTCACTGCTCCGGTTCCTCACAGTCACACAGGACCCTCTGTGCTCTGTTCCATTCGTGGGGCTTTGGGGGAAGAGGAAGCTGCTTTGTGGATTGCTGGTAACAATGCCCTGCTCACAGGCAACCAAAGGAACGCTTGTACAAGCTGGCAACACCCAGCCAGTGGTTCTGAGGTGGGCATTTGCATTCAGGTGCAAGGAAAAAACCCTATTTCCTGCATATGTGAAAAGCCAGATGTGCCCACCGAAGGAAAAAGAGGAGCCTTATCATCAAGGCAGCAGCAGTAACTCCTCTGGCACAACGTCAGACATTGTTGACAGAGCAGGTTTGTTCTGGGTGTGCAGCTCAGGGCAGTTTATTGATGGCTGGCAGGAGGCAGCACCAAATCCTACCTGATTTAATGCCAGGTTCAGTACACAAGGAAAAGATCAAAGAGCTGTTGGAATCCTGGGAATCAACCTGAAAGGCAAAAAGATTCATGTTTCAGTGTGTCAGTGTGTTGTAGAGCAGAGGGTGACATAAGGGATTTTGGCTCAGGGAATGATAAATGTCACCAAGTATTTGGCTTTTATAACAGTATTTTATTTGACTCAGAATAATCCACTCATTTCCCCTCAGTCCAATGCTTTTTTCACTTATTTATGAGATGGGATTGGAAATAGTAAATCTGAGGGTCCTGTCCATTTGATCTGAATGAGTTTTAATGGCTCCATTGGTATCCTGAAAGGCATAACTGGAGTAAAATTAATCCAGTTTAATACTGTTAATAATTTTCCTGTCGAAGTTGGGTCATCTTTTCTGTGAAGCACTTGAATTGCTGCTGTAGAGCTGGGGATGGAAGTGGTGCTGGGGAGATGGGTTTGTGTTTATTAATGCCAGCTCTGCCAGTCTTTTGTCACAGTGCTTGTCTGTTGCAGCAGTACCAGGGAGATCTCCTTATCTCCAGCTCAGTACCGCTGCGCTGCGGCTTTGCAGGCTTCATCTTCAGGGCAGAGGTTGCTACAGCTCAGGAGCAGGCTTTGAAATTGTTCATCTGTTCACAGAACAGAATAATCTGTTCCTGGGAACCACCTTGTCCAACCCCTTGTTTATCAGTGTCTTTCTCCCATGAAGCTGCAGTTCATTTCTAGAGCAGTGCCTGGTACGAGTATTTTGGGCTTGAGTGTATTTGCTTGTAGATTGAACTACATGCTTGTGCTGTGACTAATCAAATATCTGAAAGGTGGAATGATGGGCTGGATGGAGAAATTGCTGTGACACAGTATTGCCTCTGTTTTGACAGAAAATGTGTCATTAGCAGCCAAATTGAAAGCTGTTGAACACAGAGCTTTTTGCCTATGATTTTTAAAGATCACAAGTGGCAAACCAGCCATCAGAGAAGACATCAGATGTCAGAGCTGTGAGAGCTGAGGCAGTACATAAATATTCGTATCAAGAATGTGCAGTGACAGTTTCTCCCAGATCACCCAGAAAGGTTGTGGTGTCCCCCTCAGTGGAGTTATTCCAGAACTGTGCCGTGTGCTCTGGGATGACCCAGCTTGAGCAGGAAGATGGGAGCAGATGACCCTCTGTGCTCCCAGCCTGAGCCAGTCTGTGTTTGTGCAATTTCCTTTTGTCCAGGTGAAAGCTTAGGAGCAGCATAATCTGTTGCAGCATCTCTGCTCTGAGAGTTTTATCAGTAGCTGCCACGTGCTCTTTGTGAATGAGTCTTTGCTGGCGACTGCAGCTTCCAAATGTGTCAGTCAGGAAAAGTACAGGTATAAAAATAATGCACTGTAAACCTGCTTTCTTGTTTTTGCAGGAGCAAAGGAATGTTAATTCTTAGCCCTCGGATACACGTTAGTCACCATAGCTATTTATACACATACATAATTTTTAATGTCATTATTTTGGTCTTCTATCCCATCACTCTGTTTCCTTTGTCCTCCAGTTTTAAGGGTTCAGGTTTTCTCCAGATGGTTAAACTGTTGAAGTGATCTCTCATTGTGTTCAAGGTCATGCTTCAAGGCCAGTAGCCTCAAATTTTCTGAAAATGTGGATGAAACCACTTTTTTCCTCTCCATATGGCAATACCTTAATTAATTTTTCAGCACTCAGATGAATGTATAAAGGCTCAGTATTTATAAATTTGTCCTGGTGACCCCACGTCAATCACAGGACAGCTTGAGCTGGTTGTACTTTCTGAAGGTGGTTTACTGTGCCAGGCCACAAATGCGTTTTCCAGCGCTGAAAATCCTGTTAGAATTTGAGGAGGCAGATCAGAAGCTTAGGGGCTTTGTCCTTCTGACACAAAAGCACCTGCTGTGCATGAAGGCAAGCAGGAAACGTCTTCTCACCTCATGCTATTTCTGTGTTACAGTGACCTTTGGAGGCTGGGTTTGTGTGAAAAGATCCATCCCCTGATTCCTGCCCGGGGGCACAGAGCCATGGGTCAGCTTTATTTCTGAAGGCTTCAAAGCGCTGTGGAGGCACTTGCCTATTTTTATAACAAGTAGGTGGCTTTTTTCAATAAACCAAAGCCTACAGATCTGCTTCACTCGATCCTTTGACTTGAATTCCTCAGCAGGTCAGCCAAGCCTTGTCTGCCATGGGGGGCTGCACCTCCTGTGCTCCCCATGAGCTTTGGTGTCCCCACACTGCTTGCCAGGCTTAGCAAGGTGCTGTGCTGCAGGGCTGTTTTAACTGCACCTTTGCTCATCAAGGAGTTCCAATGTCAGTGTCCAAGCAGCTGTTTTGAGAAGAAACTGTCCCAATTATATCATTGCTGCTTTTAAAGCATTTGCAGCAGGCAGTGGCTCTGAAGGTAGTGAATAAAACAAAATCCAGCGGTGATATCCATGTCCTGTCAGCTCTGAGATCAGACAATTATCCTTTGTCTTCTCTTGTTGCCAAGAGGATGAGAAATACGCACAGTTACAGTAAATATTTCCAGGTGTGGGTGGTCTCTAAGCTCCTTTTACTGCTGAAACATGGTACCGAGCATGGTATTGTGTAGGGGAGTATCAAATGGAAGAATGCCAAAGTTGTTTTTCAATCCCATATTTCTGTCTGTGCTGCAGCTGGCTGATCCATCTCCTTGCACTCCTTCAGCTGTGTCCATGGTGTACCTGCCAAATGAGAGCATTCCCAGCCAAAGCTGGAGCCTCTGGAGAATCACAGCCCTGCCTCAGTTCTGGGGGCTTTGGAAAGCGCTGCCTGCTCGAGGTCAGAGGGATCAGCAGCTGTTTGATGTATTTCTGAAACTATAATGAGCCAAATTTCACCTTTTTAAAGCAAGGTCATGGAGATGATATACTCAAAGGACACATAAATAAATTAGCTTTTGATTAATTCCATCATATTCAGGATGTGTAGCATAAGATATGAAAAAGAGAGTCAGGGATTTAATCCATTCTTTCAGAATCTGTGCAGAAAAACTTAACTCTTGCCAAAATTTGTTTTAAATACAGTTAAAAGTGAAGTTAAACTTCCTTCAGCAAGAAGACCATGTTACAGTTAACCAGCAGGAAGCTTCATGATGATTCTGAAAAGGTTTGAGGAGAAATTTGCCAAGTTGCAAATTCAAGTACCCACCCTCTGCTGTGTCCAGGACGTGACTTTGGGAGCTGCAGATAAAATAAAGTCCTCCCTGAAACAACCAAACATCTTCCTGGAAGAGCCTTAATTTGACTTCTTTTTCGTTTTTTGAGTTCCATAGTCAGTATTTCTTGCTTGTAGCCAAACCTGATCGTTAATATTTTATCTGGCACGCAATGCAGTTGTTTCTGGAATGTCTTTTTCTCCTGCTGAACTGCATGGGGAGGTTATTTGCAGGTCTTGTTTGTGGTTTAAAAGCATTTGCAAGGATGAAACCTAAAAGAACATTAGCAGGAGTTGAAGCTGACCACAAAAGCAAGGGTTTGATGAGAGAAGCAAACAGTACAGCACTCTGAGGCCTGCTGGGAGTATTCACCTTCTGCAAAAACACACTTTTAGCCTCACTTCAGCCTTATCCCATAATTCATGTTGTTGTGCAGAATGTCATCCTCAGCTGGCAGAAATCAGGATTTTGCTTTTATTCCCTATTTCAGCTGCCAAAGGAATTGGACTTTCTGAAAATACCCACCCACTAATGAGCTGGGTGGAATCTCTTGTGTGGAATGCTGGAAGTAAAAGATGATTCACACAGGAGGGTGAGGATATGCAGTTTCTGGTACCAAAAAATGGTGATTCACCAATATTTAATGTAATTTTCTTGTGGTTGGGATTTTTTCTACCTGAGATTCAAGGGACTTTCAAAACAAATCAGGCCATCTGTGAAACTGGGAAGAGAATTTCCTCTGAAACTGTCAATGAGAGGGTTGGGGAGAAGGAAATTGTGGAAAATTGGGGTGTAATGAGGCAGTTGTGCAGGTCAGAGGAAATGCCGAGCGTGCTCTGTCAGTCCCTGTGCTCTTGAGGGATCTCTTGAGTAGAACATGATGCACAAAGAGGAAAATGTCCAATCAAGACCTGGCTTGGACAAAATTATTCTTGATGGAGAAGGAGTTGGCCTGAATTGTTTGTAGAACAGTGGTCATTGTCCCCAAAACCCAAGGCAGAAGTTTTTGGAGCTTAATACCCCAAAAATGGGTACTTAATAATAAATCTGTGGTCACAAACTGTCTAAAGTGTGATAGTCTGAAGCTGTTTTGTAGAAATAGCTGGAGCAATCTGCCCCTTTTGTACATGAATCCTGTTGGGTTATGTTTTATATATGACACACAGACATTGTTATGAAAATAGCAATGGACTGACAGCTGTGGAAGCAGATTATTCCATATAATTTTTTACCCAAATCATTCTCTCCAGACACATCTCTGTCTCATAAATTCAAGGAAATTTGGAGGACGACTCCCTGCGCCCCACAGCCATCATGGTTCATTCTTCCCTGATTACACACAGTAAAATTTTTCTGTTGAATCCTATTCTACCATAAATTAATCACAGAATCCCAAACTGGTGTGTGTTGGGAGGGACCTTAAAGCTCATCCAGTGCCACCCTTGCTGTGGGCAGGGACACTTTCCACTCTCCCAGGCAGCTCCAAGCCCTGTCCAGCCTGGCCTTGGACACTTTCAGGGATCCAGGGGCAGCATCCACAGCTTCTCTGGGCACCCTGTGCCAGGGCCTCCCCATCCCTCATGGTGTTTTCCTGAACCCCTGTGTCAGGTGATTGTCCTGCTCCATCAGGAATGTGGTTTTAAATTCACGTTGACCATACCAGTGTATTTAATATCAGTCTTTTGCTTTGATAAATAAATGTTACAGCCTCTGTGGGGCCAGCTTGAATTACTGAAACTGCTGCTCTATAACTTTTTACCATTTTAACTGTTCAATCTTCACAGCATGGAGATCAAAATACAAGGTGTAAAGTTCTCACCGTGGTGCTGAGATGGCAGCACTTAATGGAAAGGATGGTTGAAAATATTGCAGTTCTCGAGTGCAGCTGCATGGGGGTGAAGCTCTGGCAGGTGATGATTGTTATGCAATTGTACTGGCAGGAGCAATTAGAGATTTACAAGTGCTTGTAAATGCTGCTATTTATAGGATGGACACTTTATTTAACAAAATGCTAATCTTTTCTGCAGTGGGAGGAAATGTCAGAGTGGAGTCTTTCATCCTTGGGCTGGGGCTGGACTGTAATGTCCAAAAGAACAGCACTTAGTTCTTTTTGTAAAAGAAAAGAACTAGAGATTTCCAAGTGACTTGGACATGGAAAATGGATGAAGGATATTTTGAATTTTGCATTACTTTGGAATTTTAATATTAATGATCTGTGGGGCTTTGCAGATCTGTCTGGCTTGTGAGATTTGTAATATGTAGTTTTAATTCTCAGCCTTCTAGTTTTCATTATTGAGAAGCAGAACTGAGTTTCTCACTGTGAATCTGGGAAAAGATAATTTAAATGCATTTCATTAGCTGTTTTTACTTAGTGATTAAACTTGTCCTGGCAAATTAAAAATTAGAGCTGTTATGAAAGTATTTTTTATAATCTTTCCCTTTAAGAGACCCTGAATGTCCTCTTAAATACAACTGATGGATCCCACTGCAATGAATAATAATGTGAGTGAGGCTTAAACCCAAAAATAGAAAAAGCCTGCTTTCTACTGAATTAGTTTCATGATCTGCTTGATTGTGAAAGTATCAGAATAGGTTTTTTTCTATCTTTGTGTTATTTTTGTTGCGCTGTAGTAAGTCATGTTCTTGTCAGCACTCGCACTCGTACGTGCACAGTAAGTGATAGGATCTGCTTTGTTAATTCTGATTTAATCCAATCAGCACCTCTCCAAGTGCAGGAAGCAGCAGCAGGAGGATTTCTGGGGAGAACCGACAGGGATTGCTGCAGAATGACCCCAGTGTTCGGTCAGTGAGGACAGGAAGGAGAAAGGAGAGAAGAAAAACGTTTGTAAATACGGAATCATTTTAGACAGTGGAGCAACCTTTTGTAGGAGGGATGAAGTAAATCTTGGTTTATGGTCATCTGCTCCCAGTAGCTCCTGTGGCTTGTTGGGCCAGGGAAGAGCTGCAGGCCAGGGGAATGTACAGAATTATGGAATCCCAGACTGCTTTGGGTTGGAAGAGTCCTTAAAGATCATCCAGTCCCAACCTCCCAACCAGTCATGGACAAAGCCATGTTTTCAGGAGCTGCTAATAATATGTTGTTATACAAACTTCTTCCTGTATCTATAGAATATATATACAATAAGGGAGTAATTTTTTTTATACTGGAAGCAGATTTGCTGATAAAGTTGTATATAAAGAAGAAAAACTTCATGTTCATGAGGTGATTTTCTATGGAGTATTTTTAGTGGGTGTTTGCTGCTGGAGCCAGGCTTTCTGCTTGATCTCTGTGTCATAAATGTGTTTGGTTTTGTTTTTTCTTTGTTTGATTTTTTTAATAGCAGAAAGATTTTCTGTGTGGAATTTTTATGCTTTCCACCCTTAGAGAAGACAGATGGACTTGTTTATCTGCTGTGAGGTTCAGGGCCAGATTATAGATGGTTTTGCTTTGTGTCATTTCAAACATTCTTGTTTCTGAGCAAGGAAGTTGGCAATAGTCACGTGATTCACGGTGGAAAAATTATCTGCAGGCTGTTGCTGTTGCCTTAATAGGCTTAAAGGAATTAGCAGTGATGTAAATAATAGTTGTGTGTGTGGTGGGTGGGCAAGTGCCAAAGCGAGGGCGTGTTTGGGGTGAAGTCCTTCCCGAATGATTTTCTGCAAAAATAACCCTGTGAAGTGAATAATCCATTTTGATTTCTTACGAGCAACGCTGGCAATCTTTGGAATGATAGATCTTTAATTAAAAATGCAGGCAACACCTGAGGGCATTAAGATTTGAAGGGGCCTGGAACGGTGTTTGTGCATCTCTGTGACGCCCTGTGGTGGCTCAGCTTGGCCCAGGGAAAAAAAGTCGCAGGTGTTTGGAAGCTGAGGAGGAGGAGCAGCAGGGAAGAGCCAGGCCTTCATGTGCCAGCCTTTTCTGATGAAAACAGGAGGGATTTCAAGAGACACTTCAGTGCCATTTATAATTGCATTTGTTTGCAGAATGTGCCTGCCACAGCTGAGGGGAGTGTGGGCACTGCTTGGGAGGCATGGAGAGAAACAGTGCCCAGAAGTGGGGACTGGGTGGCCAGAAATGGGGACTGGGTGGCCAGAAATGGGGACTGGGTGGCTTTGAGGCTCTCTGCCACATGGGATGGGGACATGCAGGGGCAGCACAGGCAGCTCTGCTGACTGTCCCTGGGCAGAGGAGGTCAGGGAAGGAATAACATAATGTAGCTGATGGTGAGGGATTTACAACTGTAGCAGTACGATTACAGTAGTATTACTAAATATTAATAGCATCTGAAATCCTCCTGCAGTTCAATTTACAGTTGATTTTTATAAATTGCCCCAAATTTTGGATGTTGCCAACTGGACTGAAGATATTTTGTTAAGAAACAGGTTTATCTAAACCAAGATATGTGTTTCAAAACTGAGACACAGTGTCTAGTGTATATTACACTTGGCATTGGTAACAAGATTTCTCTTCATCAAGAATACTTGTATCAAGGAGCTTTATCATTTTCAAAGTTGGGTGATTATTTTTTCTCATAAATATTTTGTTCTTTTTCAAATACTTGTCTGTTTGGGGCCACTTATCTGTTGTAGGGCAGCTGAATTTAGAACACAAAAACTGACTTGGTAGTTTTTGTAGGGGGAAACGGGGTCCTGTAAAGCTGGAGTGTAATGAAAGTAAGGAAGGTGTAAATTTAGTGTTAGGAATATTGGCTGGAGAAGCAAATTGTGTTCTGTTACCAGGGATTAGGTCCCACATTGTGAATTCACTGCCCTGCGTTCCATTGAGGATCAAGTTTTAGTCCATTTAAGAAGCTCTGTGCCCCCTTCTTCTCTTCCAGAGAAACAGCAGCTACAGAATGATAGGAGAGAATTTATTCTCAGCTACTGCAAGACCGATGCTGTTTTCACAGCTGAATTTTTCCCTTTGCAATGTTGCCTGTGAGCATCAGCCTCATTCCAGCAAGTTTCCTTTTAGAGCACCTCCCAAACCTTTGCATCCTTGGAATGTGAGAGCATTTTAATCGGATTTTGATGGTGTTTCTTAGAGGAGGAGTGGGAGAGGGAGGAAGATTTCATGGAGATCTGTGTGATGATGGTGGAAGGGGCAGATTGATGTGGATAAGCTGATTGGGTTAGTGGCTATTTTGGAAAGAGGAGGTCATGGACTTGGGAGGGGGGGAGTGGCATCAGGGATAAGTGGTTGAGACAGAACTCCAAGTGGATTGGAAGATGAAAGGGAACAGACAAGGTGAGTGGAGTTCATTCTCCTGCCTGAGAGAGGGAGCACAAGCGGGGACAAAAATAAATCCCTGCAATTTCAATGCCAGTGTGGGCTAAGTCTGGTCAAGGGAAGCTGAAGGTGAAATAACCACTTCTCCAGACTGCAGGCTCAGGAAGGCAAGATCCTGGTTGGTTTTTTTTTAAATAATCACAAGCAGGAAGCTCCATATTCCACAGAATCTACAAATAAGTTTATTTTGCATGGTAAATTCACACCAATATAGGGTCCAGTGAGAGGAGTCCAAAACTGCCCTTTCAGAGGCTGCCCAAAAGAGAAAAGAGGGTGGCAACACAAATTTGGGCCTCTGGTTATGAAGTATAGTGTGAGTTTTCTAAAAGTGAAAAGCTTTTAGAATGACAGCTTTTGGAGGAAAAAATAATCTAACCTTACATAGCTGCCTGCATCTGCTACGAGTTTAAATATACTTCTGTTCGGAAAAAATCAGGTTACTTCTTGTAGCTGAAATTCTAATTACTTCTGGTTTTCCCACTTCTCTGCAGTAAGAATATAATTAAAGCCAAAGCTCTTCTCCTACCTTTGCTAGCAGATACAAAACTGCTTTGTCATGGTAAAAGTCCCATTTTGATGGAAAATCAGCCGTTACAGGTCAGCTGCTCAGGTAGCACTTCACAGACTGCTGCCCCAGAAAAGAGCTTTACAATAGAAAGTAAATTGCAGTAATTGAGATTACAGTAATGCAGAGCTCTGTGTTTAACCAGTGATTGGCAGCACTTGAATATGCAAACAGTCTTACCTAAATGTGGTTTTAACTGTTCAGATTTGGTGTGTCTGTTGTGCAGTCCAGGTTATTCACCCTTCACCTTTCAGTTACACCTTGAAGTGGTAATTTCGTGTTGATTCTTTAATGGCTGTTTGAAAAATAAACATTCTTCTGCTTTTTACAGTTACATGAGGTCACTTTTGCTTGGAAACCAGCTTTTTCTCCTTAGAATGCTCTGAATTTTTGTCTCACATGGCATTGCCTGTGTAGGTCTGGGTATGTGCCACACCTGAGTCAGAATATTTTGTTTATTTGCAGGTGAGGTCTGGGCAGTGTCTCTAGAGTGATCACATTCCCTGTCCTTAAATGTGCCCTTGGTGACCAAGCTCTTGTCGCTATGAGAAAGGATTCAGGCCCTATGGATTGGTTGCAACAGCAAATTATGGTAAGTGGGAGCTTGGAAATTTGTAGGATATGTTTATTTCCATTGTATTTAGTTATTGGACCAAGTCAGTAAATAGTGGTGTTTCTTGTTGTTTTAGAGAGGGAACACTATGTCTTTCTTAAGCTCTGGGATCAGCATATCTGAAAGGCACCTTAATCTGAGTTTGCTTCCTTGTGAATTTATGTGAGAATGATGTTATTTGATGTTCATGCTGACTCTACATCAATACTTGCATTTTTATCTTTTTTTTTTTTTTTTTTTTTCAGATTCTTTTTCCTTGCTGGAGTTTTTCAATTCTGTTGAATGTGTAATTCCAGCTATGGCAACAAGAGTAGAAATTAATTCTACTTTGGCGTCTTTGACGGCTGTCCCTGACCTAGCTGAGCTCAGGGCTGAGGAGAAGGCACAGCGTGTGTATGTCAGTGTGCTTTCAGATGCCAGCAACAAGGCAAAGGAAGCCTCAGCATCACTGACTCTTGAAGAGAACAAGAAATTTGGGAATTCCTTGAGATCTGCAACGATGCCCTCGCTGGGATCAAGGCCAAGACTTTTCCCAAAACCTTTCTGTAAAGAGAAATCCTCAGATACTTTTGCAAATGTCAAACCGCCCGTCCCAGCATTCAGATCCAGCAGCATGGTGAGAAAGTCCACTGAGGAAACATCCTCTGTGAAGGTGTTGAGTGGGAATGTCCCTCCCTTAGTGGATCAGAAAGCCATTGACACTGAAAATCAGGCTGACAGTGACATGGTGACAAATGTGACTTTCTACACAGGGCCCAGTGCCAACACGGTCATTCTGTTTGAGCCAGCGGGCCCCGAGCAGGCCAAGGTCAGCCTGGCCCAGGAGAAAAGGGCTCAGGAGCGCAGGGGATTTACTGCTCTGCAAACCAAGGACCTCCAGGGCTCTGTGAAACCAGCAGAGACACCCAGGAATCCTGATGGGTCTCTCCATAGGCACATGTCGTTTTCCTCCAGTCTCAGACCAGACTCCTGGAACTCCCTCAAAACTGGTGAAAAGAAAGATGCTCGTGAAGTTCATCCAGGGGAGAAAAACAGTAATGATGTAAATAATCTCAGCAATAAAGTTGATTTCTCTGTTGATGTCCAGCAAAGGGCAAAGCATAGACCAGTGTCTGCTATTTTTCTGGAGTCATTACGAGATCAAAAGCATCACGCTGTGGAGGCTTCTGAGGAAAAATCTCCTACAGAGAAATCTGGGGTGAGAAAACCAAGGCCTTTGTCCATGGACCTGACAGCTAAGTTTGAACATAAAGATCTTTCTTCTTGCAAGAAGGCTGGCTCATCCCACGAAAGCAAGGAGAATGTATCCACAATTGCTTTTACTGATGTTGGTAGTCATGGTCAGTCTGAAACGGGGCCAAAACATGAAGAAACTGAATTTAATAAAAGCAGTTCCTCTAAAACAAGCCTGAAATGCAGTAGTCAGGACATTGGCATCCTAAATAATGGGAAATACACCTGGGAAACAAAACTTAAATCTAAAAGTGAACAAATTGAGGCAAAACCAGAAATAATTATTAACTTGCATGGTCCTGAAAGAAGCCCTGAAACAACCAGTGAAAGCAGAACTAATAAAGGAGGGAAAAGACCAGATCAGAAGGAAACGTACATGTTCCTGGGCAGTGAAAATCCTGCAGCTTCCTCAGAAAAAGAGAACAATATCTTAAGAGGTAGTGTTAAAAAACACATTAGCTTGTTTACTTCAGAAAATCCCAGTGCCACAGCAGACACAGAGCTTCACCCAGCAGCTGCTGAGAAGGAAAGCAGGTGTGTGACCATCCAGCAGAGGATCAAGGAGCTGACAACAGAAAATCCTGACGTTAAGGGAGGAAATCTGCGCCGCTCACTGCAGTCACGGCCACTCTCTGCAGACTTAACCAAGATGTAGGTTACAGAGAAATTCTGTCTAATCCTCTTGGCTTCATGTTGTTCAGCAGATCTTGCTCTCAGTCCAGTAAAGAAAGCTTGATCATTTTGCTTCCGCTTAATGTAATTTATTTTTTTTTTACTATTATTCTTAAGTGCCTTTCCTGCCTTTTTTTAATCCAAAAAGGAGAAAACTAAATATATTCTGACAACGGCTGGAAAAAATAATAAAGCTGTCAATATTGTGACCTTTGCACGTAACTGTCAGTGAGAGATATTATAGCTTGTTATGCACCTCTAAATTTTCTATTATCAAATAAGATGCATAATTAACAATTTTTTTGAAATTTGGAAATCTAGATACAATTTAACCCCAAATACAGTCATTTACTATGAAATAGCGATGTTTCTCCTTTAGGAAATGTAATTTGATGGGTAATTCTGCCAGCCTGCTTTGGTAGGAAGTGACCCTGCTCACTGACCAGCTGGACTAAAGAAGTAACACCAGTCCTTTTGTTTTAGGTTTTCAAGTCCAACATCAGGTGGTGAAGCAAAGCCTGAGAAACCTGGGGAGGCTGGAGCTGACACGATCCATGACCTGCAGGAAAATCCAAAAGTAAGGAAGTGATGGGCTCCAGCTGGCTCTGCAAAGAGAAGGTCCTGTTGTGTGTAGCTTTATCAATCAGTGACATTTAAATGGGTATGGAGGTATTAGGGCTGCCCCCCCCCCCCCCCCCCCCCCCCCCCCCCCCCCCCCCCCCCCCCCCCCCCCCCCACAATCCCTGTGGATTTACTGGTGTGAGTTTGTCTTTAGGATGTGCAGAGAAAAGTTCAGGAGTGTTGTGTCTGCTGAGTTTGTCAAGCTCAGTGTGCACGCTGTTCAGGGTAGGAGTGGTAGAGAGGGAAGAATATTTTGTGTAAAGTTTTTAAGGGATTTCTGGTGCATGAAACCCCAGTGAATTGCCTGTGGCTGTGGTGGGTTTGTGCAGTGATTATTCTTTATTTTCTGCAAGCAGAGAATTAGGATTGTGCTTTCCTGCATCCATGTCCCAGCTCTTGATAAATCCCAGCCTGGACCTTTGTCAGTCTCCTCAGCAACATTTACCTGGGCAGTTTAGACAACAAAGTGTTCCAGGGAAAATGATGATTTGCTGTGGAAGCTTCGGGCTCTCTCTGTTTCTAAGCAACACTTCAGTGTTGCAAAACAGAACTTCTCTGGTGACAGTTCTTAGTAGAGGAGATTTAATGTACTTTAAGGGGTGTTTGTAGTGAGTTCTCATGGCTTTTTTCCTGTCCAAGATAGGAATATGTGGTAAGGAAAAGCTACAGGTGCAAAGTTTCTGTAGTTCAGTGTTATTTTCAAGGAGAGAAATTTGTTTAAAAAAACAAACACCTTTCATTAATGGAAGTGCCGTTTTCAGAATCTGACAATAAAGTAGGATTAAAGAAATTCTTTGGAGAATAAAGCTCAGACTTACAAATCTTTATTTATAAATACCTTTAGTGTTAATTTTCTGATGTTCTTTAGCTTTTTTTAAAGACAATCTTAAGTCAACTGAGTTTTAAATTTTAAAACCTGAATAAAATATTGAATTCCAGTAAGACCTCTAGTATTCTTTGATTCCCTTTATTATTTGCATGTTGTGCTTGTTCAGCAAGTGCTATTAAAAATACCATCTTTTAGAATGCTGCTTGTATTTTGGGTGAGTAGATAATAGTGAAGCATTGGTAATAAATATTAATTTCTATCTTTCCTTTTTTCCTTTGGCTCAGCTTAACATTTCTCATAGCTGAGCAGCTCCAGCTGTGATATTTACTCAGTTCATGTTCCTTGCAGTTTGACCATGTAACTGATTATTAGGGAGATATTTCTGTTAAAATCAAGATTCAGGAGCTGGAACTAGACATTCCCTTAGGGTTACCTTGGTCTCAATGGAGTTTGTGTACAGGATCTGTTGTACAAAGTAGGTGCAAGTAAGTTTTAAATAAACTTTATTACACATTTTTAAAATAAACTCAGATAACTTGGATTTTGTTGTTTCAGAGCAAGGAGCTGAAGCTGTCCCATGGCACAGATTTCAACGAGGCATTTTCTCCTGGGAAGTCTTGGAAATCCCGGCAGGTTTTAAAGATAACCAATAAACCTGATCAGCTGGAGAGGAAAGGAAGCTTCCTGGGAGATGGTCAGCATTTCTCACAGCAGAGTGAGAGTTCTGTCTCATTCACAAGCAACTTTGAAAAGAAACTAAACCCAGCACTTCTGGAAAAGCCCTTCATTAAAACTGTCCGGGCCACCCTGTTTGAGCACAATGTCCAGAAGCACAGTGTCGTTGCTGAGCATTCTGGGGCTGATCCTGCACCAAAAAGGAACCAGGAGCCTGAGGCAAAGCAGGACCTGGTGGTTTTGGGGCACAGCAGACGCTCATGGATGGGAGAAGTGGAGGAAACCACTACTGCAAAGGAGCATCACAAGCAGCCTGATCCATCAAAACATCCAGCACATGTAGAGAAAAGTCCAAAACCAGCTTGTTCAAGTGAAGACAAGAAAATGAATGTGGGAATTGTCTTAGAAAAATCTTTGGTTGAGAAAAGTGAAAAACCCGCTCCCAAAAATGCAGAAAATTCTCAAATTTACCAAAGAATAGAGCCCAGGTATGAAATCTTTCAGACATGTGGTGAAAGGGCTCTTAGTGAAGCCATCACAATGGCTCCTGAGAAAAAGGCCATGACACTCAGAGCTAGAAAATCATCTGTGAAAGAGAATAAAACTGATGAGGATGTCGTACCCACAGGGCAGCCGGTTAAGGCAAGTAGTCACACTCTTTACTTGAAAGAAGATAATGTTGTTACTTCAGAAGCCAGAGAGACAAAAGCTCTCACAAGCAAGGCTGTGTTGAGAGAACCTGCTGGTTTTGTCTCCAGTGAATGCACTTTACCTGAACAGAAAAGAGACTCTGATAAAACTGATCCCGAGCCACTGTTCATAGCTGAGAAAACACCTTATTCTACAAACAAAAGTAAAGGTTTGGGAATGAGTGAAAAAGTCAACAAGCTCCATGATGAAATTAAGGGTGAAAAGGGTGAAGTCTCTTCTGTAGATAAATCAGAGAGGATTAATGTTGTGAAATGCTCTTCAGAGAAAAGGAGTTTCAGGGCAGGTGGGACAGACATCCATGAATTCCGGACCAACTTGGATCGTGAAGTGATTTCCACAAGTGTCAGTAAACACGGGGCTCAGGCTTCGGTGCTTGCAAGTGGGCAATATTTTAAATCTTCTAGTAGCCACCCACCTGATACAAAAGGACTGAATGTTACTAAAGAGGAATCTGGGGTCTTTGGGTTGAGGAAAAGTCTGGACTTAAATTGTAAAGAGCAAGACTTCAGCTTGGCTTGTACAGCTCCTGAAAACAGTGAGAAACTCCGAGGAGCAGATCCAGAAGAGAAAGTCAGGAGAAGCAAAAGCAGTGTTTCTGACTTGAAGATTTCTGAAAGGTGGAGGAGAAGGACCTTGCCTCAGGAGTCACTCAAGGTGGAAGAAGTTGTGTGGCTCACTCCCGAAAGTATCAAGAAGCTGAGCCGGACAGATTCATTGCAATTGAATGAAAATTCACTTAAAAAGAGAAGCAAAAAAGTCAAAGATGGGGTAGAAGGGAATGAGGCAAACCAAGCTGTTCTTGGCAGTCCTGATGATTATATGAAACATCAGAGTTCTGTCTTTGAGCCAAAAGCAACTTATTTTGCAGTGACTTATCAGGTTCCTGGTATCAAAAAAGAGAAAAGCTTTGTTGGTGCTCCCAGTGCAAGTGAAATTAATACGATTTCTGGTTCAAGCGAGGGAGCAGCAATTAATCTGGACCCTGTTTTTCCTGGAAGGTCCAAACCTTTATTGCAGCAACCAAATAAAAATGTGACAAGTTCAACTTGTAGAGAAGACTCATGGGAAGTGCATGTTAGCAAGGATTGGGTCAAAGAAGATGAAAAAGATGCCGTTTTAGAAAGATAACCAACAGCATCACGAAAAAGGCCTGGATCACTGTAAAGAGAAAATTATAGATGTTGATGCTTTCCTGTTAAAACATGATCTGGAAAATACAGCTCAAGCTGATCTCAAGAGTGGCAGAAAGAAAGTCTCCTCTTACCATGAACCCCGGTCCCCACCGCGTTCCGCGCAGGTGCGTAAGGACAGCGAGCTGGGCCCCCAGAAAAGGAGTGACAATAATTCTGATTTGCCTGGAAGGAAGGCTGAGGATGGGTACAGGTCCCAAATTCTTGATATTGATGCGCTTATGGCAGAATATAAAGAAGAATCAGCAAAGGCCAGTAAAGTTCAAGAGAAGGTCTTTGAAGATCTTGGCTCACTGAGTAGGGAGAAATCAAAGAACAGAAGAAATGTGTCGGATAGAATGACTCTTACCTACAGCTGGAATGAGTGGAAGAGTGGATCAGACCACTATTCAGTTAATAACAAACCCAGTGAACGTGCAGAAGAGCAGCAGAGGCCTGAGAAGCTAATCCTAAATGAAAAGAGCAAGGACAAACTGGAATTACGGAGCCCTGAATTTGATAAGCAGAAGTCCAAAGACAGAAAGGTCAGCCCTCCTTACTGGGGAAACCCCAGCAGCATTTTTCCAGAGAAGTTTGTAAATTCACCTGTGGAATTTGCTAGGAAGAAAACTTTCATTGTTGATGAGGATGAGGAAGTGAACTTGACCTCCAGAAATCAGGGTGCAAAATTTGTAATTGAAAAGGTACAGCCCATCAATGTAGTGAGTACAGAGCAGAGGCTGGAAGTCAATCAGGCCTCCAGGTTGTCCCTAAAGGCTGATGGTGGGCCCTTGCAGAAGAAGTTGGTGACAAAAGAACAGTTCCTGGAGGTGTCTCCAGAGGGTGATTGGAGCAAAAACATAGTGAGGAGCTCCACACTGAGAAGCAAAGACAGCACAAATAAAATGTGGGAGGGCGACTCTTTCAGAAGTAAGGCTGATTGGAAGAGTTACATGTCTGGGTTTGGGACCGTCCCCGCGGATCTCAGGCGATCCTACTCGGAAAAATGCCGCCAAGGAAGGGACAGCCTGCCCCTCATGCAGGAGGTGAGGGCAAGGAAGGACCTGCATCGATCCAGGCCAAGCTTCCCCTTGGAAAGTGTGGATAACTCGTGGAAACACAAGGTGTCAGCTCAGTCAGAACCATTCTTCCATGAAGATAAAAAGGTATTTTCAAATGGTAGCCAAGTGTTTCATGTAACTGTATTGAACTTTTTTTGTTAAGGATTTTATTGTGTCCTTGTGGCACTTTTCAGCACTCCACAGCAAGGCAGCAGATCCATACTTTTCACTGGAGTTCATTTCATTTTGGGTTCTCTTGAGCAATGGCTGTTGCACTAGATGACCTCATTTTTGCTTCAAGTCTAGAAATAGTTATTGATGTTTCTGTGGAGAGCTTGAAGAAGCTTTAAAAAGTGTGCTTATTATTTTTGTAATGCTGTGAACCTAAAAGTGTGCTTATTATTTTTGTAATGCTGTGAACCTGGGAAGTTAAATTGTTAACTCTGCAATTTTATATTTACTTGGAAAGAAGTAATTAGGGTTTATTTTACAAGGTGTCAGCAGTGATCTTTCTGGACCTCTCTTTTGTTTTTTGTCTGAAGGAGGCAAAGGTTTATTTTATTTTTACTGGGTGAATCGCCTTTATTTGTCTGTGAAACTCCACTGCTTTCCTGACTTTGGTGAGAGGCAAGAGATTCCCTTCACACAGTGACATGTGAATGAAATCCAGAGATTTGATTTGATTGGAAAAGACCTTAATGGTGCTATAATTCTGTGATTAAAGTGTAGGATGTTCATGGCTATCGTGTTTTTCCATTTTGTGTTTTCAGCTTTGAGTTTCCTCTGGTGGGTTTTTTTTCCAGAAGGCATTTATATATATATATGTATATATATAAAATATGTATATATGCATGTGCATGTATATTTAATTACATTCATAACTGTATTTTACAGGCTCCCAGGAAAGAGTGGAGCAAGCAGAGCTCAGACAAAACAGAGGGAACAGACTTTTCCTCAGTGTCTACACAGAGGAGCCACCACAGTTTCTACAAGGAGAGAAGAGCAGATTTTGGGATGGTACGTGACCCTGGAGGAGGGGTTTGGGGTGGGATCAGGGAGCTGCAGCTCTGTTTTCCTCTTTGCAAAGGGCTGTGGTAGAAGGATGTGTCTGCCAAGCAGAAAAACGTTTTCTGGGGGGTTGAACTGGTGAGGTTGCCCCTCCCTGGGATCCCACCCCACTGTTCCCTGCCAAAGCTTCCAACACGAAGCCTCAGCCTTGCAGCTTGTTCAGTTTGCTTTCTGAGTGAAGAATTTTCGTCCTGAACTCAAGATGGCTCTAGAGCATTATGGTATTTGTTGTTTTCTCTGCTTGTGCAGACAAATAGAGCTGTCCCAGCCTGAGAAATAATGGGTTTAATTTTCTTTCTGTCGGCAACACACAGAGAAGTGTTTCTGTGAGGGATCACAGCTGACATTTTGGGTGGTTTGATTTGTCTCTAACATACAAACTGTTGGAGTGAATTCCTGCTTGAAGTTGTTGCGTGGTGTTCTCCTCAGTTGAAGAAGGATGACCTGACTTTAGCCCTCTGAGAAACTTTATGTTGTGAAATAGCATCCAGCTGTTGTTCTGAAATAGAAAACAAAGGTCTGGATGTTCCAAAAGATGTACAATAAATGAAATAATCAATGTTTTCTGAGGAAAGTAAAGATTTGGAAGGGCTAATGGCCCTTTTTCTTTCCCGTTCTTAGCATGGTTCATCTTAGGGGATTTGGGTTATTGACAAAATAGGCATTTATCCAACCCCTAAAAGTAATGTACCATCAGCTTATAGTGCAAATATATAAAGGTGGTGCTGGCCAGGTAGGAAATGTGGACAGAAGGGCTGTTGGAAATAGTGCTGGGATAACTGAACTGTTCAGGTGCTGTACTCAGGTAAATACAGCTGAGTTGTTCTCCAACTTCCTCGTTGATTGGGAGGTTACTCAGAAGAATCCTTCAGCTTCACCAAGTGTAGCCTGAGACAGGAAGGGAAGGTGGGAAAGGGCTCTCTGAAAAGAGAAAACTCAGCTGTGTGGAATTCAGTAGGATTCGAGTGCTTTGCTCCTTTGTGTTGCTTTGGATGGGAACACCTCGGGGTGTGTTTGTTGTGCAGTGCCATGGGAGCCAAAGGGCAGCCTGGTCCTCCTGGGTGTAAAGTGTGACTGCACACAGGGGGCTTTGACTTGCATTTGGGAGGAGGAAAACTCACCACACTGATGTTTTCCAAAGCCCCACGGAGGTACTGCAGAGGATTATGTAAAACCAAACAATTTCTTCTGCGCCAAGGTTGTGCCTTTGTTTTCTTTGGAGAAAAGACAGATTTTGGGTGCGGAGTCGCAGTTCCGTCAGCGCGTTCCAACACTCCCCTCTGCTGGAGACACATCCGAGCTGTGTGAGCTGGACAGACACGAGGGGTCAGGAAAGAGCCACGGGAGTCACAGTTAATTCCCTGTTTCCCTGGAATCTGAACACAGCCTGTATTTCCCTTGGTGCACCTGTAAAGGGGGATTAGATGGAAGTGTAACATTGTGTTGCTGTTTGCTTTGAGCTGTTTCTGGTCTGTGTAGCTGGGAAGTTACTTATTTTTCATTGTGGCTTAGTTACAAAACATATCTTCCAGTCCATATTGCTGGTCAGTGAGGGTATTGGTATGGTTCTAGTGAGACTGAGTGCTCAAAGTGACAAGTCTTGCTGTAGAATAAACAATTCCTTCTGATTCACATGCACCAGTGAAGAACTGATATTGTTACCCTTTATATTTGCCAAACAAGTTCACAAGAATATCCATTTGTTGCATTATTCCACATCTGTCTGTGATAATAAACAACTGCTTGAATGCTTTTCCAGGACAGCTGATGAGCTAGGTTCTTATGGATAAATACAATTCCAAATGGAAGCAAGGTGCTTCCAAAGTAGTATCATTTTACCTCTGGAGAAGTAATTCCTTTGTGATTATATTCCTGAGAATCTACTTGTAATCAGGCTTTTAGAACATTACGTAGGATGACTTTGAAATCAACCATTGCAAAATATAAGTGGCAATATGAGATTGGTGTTTGAAATTGCAAAGGATGATACTCTGGAGATTTAACTCATCAAGATCATATTGTTCAGCTATTTTGATTTTGTATTGATTAAAAAACAAGTAAGGCTTTTATAAATATTCCAGCATCACTGCTGGACTGTCATCATCTGTGGTTTAACTGTGGCTGGTACTTCCCTCTCTTTTAGCCCTGCTGCAGGACAAAGTAGGTATAAAAATGAACTTTTGTGCTTTGGACAGCGAGGAGTTTCTCTTACTGACTCAACTGCAAATCTCTGCAGTCTGCAGCAGGCTCAGGGCCTTGGGCTCTTGTAGGGATCTTTTCTTCAGAGCTGGAATTCAGGAGGAGGGACAGGTGTGGGCCCTGAGCAATCAAACCCTCTCTGGGCTGGTACCTGTGGTTGGATGTGGGGCTGTTCCCACTCATTGCCACGCCTGCAAATCCAGGGGCAACCACGGAGCTCAGGAGGTGTTTCCATAAATTGTGTGATGCCATCAGAGCTGACGTTGGGTCACAAGCCTGGATTCCTGATTGAGTCATCCAGAGTGATAAGAGTTTTGGGAATTAAAACCTGAGGAATGAGTGCTGGGACTCATCCTCCAAATAAAGGAGCTGTGGGTGTGCTGTGGGGCTGGAGGAGTTGCACCTTCAGCTGGAAATGGAGCGGCTTTAGTGCAGCTCTGGGTTCTAACCCAAACTGCTGCTTTGGGGAGTTAGAACAGAGCACTGCTACTAGAACTGATGTAGGCAGGAATTATTTTGAAGCCTCTCAACATATTATTTATTTATTTTATTTTAAACTCTGGGGGTTTTTTGTCATTTAGGGAGGAAAATCTCTCTAATGGTCTCAATAGAAAGATGCATTTATATGAGACTGCGATATGTGGGTGGAGAAGGGTTTGTTGAAGAAAATCATGAGTTGACTCTTAAAATATCTTGGAAATGAAGTGCAAGGGAGAGAAGATAAATATTTTATAAACATGTGCAGATGAATTTATAGTTTGGCTTGTCACAGTTCACCAGTTGTTTTCAGTTCTGCCCATGACAGGTCTGTCTCCTGCCCACTGAAAACCACACCTTCTCTTTTTCTGGACCGTGTAAAGCCTCTGATACTGGAGCTTTGTTCCTTCTGAAACCCATCTTGAGTGGTTCTGTTACCCCAAAAATTGACTCAACCTGGAATAAAATCAAAATACTTTGTCAACTCTACAGGAATTCATAGGTGATGATTAGAATAGTGAGGGGTAGTTTCCTTGCAGTACCAAAATTTCAAGGAGAGGAGGCTGCAGCATCCTGGGAGCTGATTTTTGTCACCTCAACCTTGTCCCTCCCTGGGAAGGGTGAGAGCTGGAGCAGTGCTGGGAGAGGACACGCTGTAGGAGCCCTCCCTGGACAGGCTCCTGTCACTTATCTTTCCTTTTCCTATCAAAAAAAGGACATAAGTAAAAAAAGCAGCGTTACAATTCCCATTTTTGCTCTTCACAAACCACCCACTGCTGATGTCCAGCAACTCCACCACTCTCTATTTTAGACCCAGCCCGAGGAGGACGACCCGGGGGTGGGTAAAGCTCTGCCTGGGCTTTTTTCCTTTTTTGGCAGTTTTCATTCCCTGGGAACATTCCAGGGTTGTATAAAAAGTCACTTGGTTGTATCTATTTCTCCTCGTTCACAGAAGACATTTTTATATTCAAAGAACATAAAAACAGCAGTTCCTCTTGTTACATGTGTGGGTTTTTGTCTTTCCTGTACATCACCCAAAACAAGGTCAGCGAGCGACCCCGCCAGTGTTCACAGCATTTCATAACTGAGGGAGTTTAGAGCTTTCCTTTCCTTCTGGAGGGCCTTGACTACAAAACCCAAAGTCCTGTCAGTAATTCCAGCCTTGACCCACTCCAGATTAGAGTTGGGAGCAGTGGGTTCTCAGTAACAAGTGGTTTGGTCACGTGCTGCCGGTAGCTGAGCGGCTGCTCCTGAGGAGCCCCAGCTCTGACGTGGGGCCAGACACACTCGGTACATTATTCATGGTGCTTTTAATTGCTCCACTCTGCTTTT
Organism: Poecile atricapillus; assembly: GCF_030490865.1. Lineage (NCBI taxonomy): Eukaryota > Metazoa > Chordata > Aves > Passeriformes > Paridae > Poecile > Poecile atricapillus. The sequence goes on from NC_081264.1 coordinate 4,597,414, forward strand.
AACTGGTGCTGGAGGCGGGGAGAGCCGGGAGCTGCCTGCAACAGGGATGGGTTGGCGTTAACTCGGAGCTGTGGAAAATGGAGTATTATTACTGTCCACGTCTGCTGAAGTTCCTGCAGTATCTGTGGGTAAGTGTGTGCTGGAATGTCAGTGTGCTCCCAGAGCTCGCTGTTTCCGCTCTTTCCAGAAATCCTGGGAGTGTTCATATGTGCTGAAGGCTTTCCTCAGCAGTTCCTTTTTGAGTAGTAACGTGAAACTCGGGATTTATTTTGGGTGAGAAAGGCTGTTTTATCTCTAATACCTAAAACTGTAGACTACCCGAATGTGCCTTGGAAAACCCTTTTAGGAATCAACACTTCTTCCTTGTTTATGAAGAGCCATGGGAGTTGTGGTTTAGTTTAGTGTGTGTTAGGAATATTCTTCTTCTCTCTTTGTGTAAAAGCTTTCCCTGGCTCTGGAGCCACTGCTCTGCTGCTGGTACAGCCACTGCCTGCTATTCCAGGAAAACAGCTGTGCTCCTGGCTTTAGGAGTGTGTCATTTTACAGTTCCTTACTTGTTTTTAATTTGACTCTTCATGGGTTTTGATGTCTCGGTGAGCACTTCCTCTTCCAACACTCCTCAGGGCTGTCTGTCATGAAAGGCTCTTTTTAGCAGGCTCTGTGCTGCCCTGCCAGCTTTGCTCAGGGACTGCTGTGTGTCTGAAACTTTCACATTTATAAAACATGCATTTGAGCTGAAAAGCCTTTATGAATAAATACTGTATTGCTTTGAACTAATTACTTAATGTTCTAATTTCTCCTGGACTCATCAAAGATCAGTTTTCATTTGCTTGTTGTAGTTTGCATTGATCTTCATTTTTTCAGCTGTCAGTTCAGAGTGTAATCAGCACCCACACCAAACCTCTCCATGTTAGTTGTTATCTACTATGTTTTAAAACTGCAGCAGAGTTTCCTTCCCTCATTTTCAATTTAATTTTGCAATCCTTGCCTGTATGTCCTTTGATCAGTTGTGAGGTGAGGTTGCCCACTGTGCGTTTCTTGCTGCTGGGAGAGAAAATTGTGCTTGAAAAACGGGATTTTATTAAAACCTTTTCCTGCTGTAATAGAGACTGTAGTAATGTAAAACATGGACATGCTGGTCATTAATTACTTTTTTTATTTGACCAGCTTTATTTTTAAGAGACAAGCTTCCTTTAAATTGCAAAAAAAGATTAGTCATTAGTGTGATGAGGGGGTGGAAGTTCTTTGTGGTTTGTTAGTGTGAGAAGTGTGAAAGAGCTCTCTCCCTGCTCTTGCTTTGAGATGGGATTTTCCATAAGGCCAGGGGAGAAATCCAAAACCAACCCAAGCTTTGGATCAGTCCAGAAGGTGCCTGGGATGGTGGGCTCCAGTATTGTGCACTTCTAGGCTGTAGCAGAACAGAATGTTACATTTTCTGGGTGTACATTCTCTTTTAGAGACCTTGGAGCATTTCCTAGGCACTTTCATTCATGCACACTTCCTGATTTACTGCAAGAAAATATTAGAATGACAGTACTGACATTCATGATGTTAAAGAAAGAAATTTAAGAGACATACACAATTGTGCCTTCTGTCACTTTCTGTGCTGCTGTTGCTGCTGGAGGCTACTAAGGAGATACTTATCTGTTCTCTCTACTTACAGTCAGGAGTAACCAGAGATGTTTGGGTTGGTTGTCAAGTGTTATTTAATCTGTCTTGGGGAGCTAAGATACTTTATTTATTAGGCTGATGTACCTGAAGAAGTTACAACTCTGAATTAAAAAATATTATAACGAAAATCTGGTTTTACATCTACTCTATGGAGTTACTGTTGGATTGCATCTCCCCTGCTGTGTATTTCCTTTACTCCTACAGTGGTGGAGTTGTGGGACATCACTGGACCCACTCAGTGCCAGCTCTCTGCTGATTCTTTGCTGATTGCTGTCCTGATCTTTGGGCAGGATGTGTCTGACTGTGACAAACAGCATTTTCTGAGCACAGCAGGGTTTGTGTGCAATGGTGTGACCACCACATGTCCTGTGGGAGGGTGACAGCTCTGGGTTTCTGAGAAGTGTCTTTGTGTCCAGTGAAATGCTTTTTCCCACAGCTTGTATATATTTGAGTATTTTCCAGTGTGCATGGGATAATAATACATTATATATATATATATATATATATGTAATCCATCACCCCTTTTCCAGCTGGTGAGGAGCTCTGCTGCAGTTGGTACAAGACATCTTTAGGTCTGGCTAGCACAGGAAGTCCTGTAGGTGCAGCTCCATGGTCTTACATCAATCCCAGGGTCAGACTGGTTGTGCCAGGTGTGCAGCCACAGCACTGGGGTTTCCTGTTCCAATGCCCTTTGTCCAAGAACCAGTTTCCTTTGGCTTCCTGGTGGACACAGCCTCTGCTAGACTTCTCTGGTGGTTCTGTTCCTGCCCTTGGCCTTCTCAGTTGTCAGCAATTCTTGCTCTGGTTCACTGCTTAGTTTTTGCTTTCTAGAATGGATGTGGTGATGGGTTTCCTGCCCATGCTGGTACCAGTGCAGATGAGTTATTTTTTCCCAGTCTGGCACTTGTAATTTTTCAAACAGCAAAGAAATGCTACATCCTGAAAGCACTCAAAGCAAATGGCTTGTTTTAAATAAAATGTTCCTCTGCAGCACTGCAATGGTTTAAAAACACCTTGTTCTTTATTGATAGTCATGAATTGAACAATTACAAAATCAGAAGAAAATTGGGGTATTTAAGGAAGAAGATTTAGAGTTTGTTTTGACAAGATTTTGGTTGTTTAAAAGAGTAGTTTTGATTCTTTTGTCTGGTGACTCTAAAGGAAGCGGCAGCTGGTTAATAACCACTGTCCTGACGTGTCACTGTGAGAGGAGGTGGGTTGGTGATGGGAGGAAACTGAAATCATTGGTCTGGAGCCACAGGTGATGGTCATCCTGTTCTGAGGGGGGTCATCCTGCTCTGAAGGGGTTATCCCTGCTCTGATGGAGGGAGGGGGCTCTGTGCAGCTCTGCTGTGCCTTCCCTCTCCCTGTGCTTCTGGAAAGTTCCTGTGGACTGTGCCGCTTTTCCCTTGCAGGATTTGCTTTTGGTGATGGGGGTGTTTCTTCCAGAGAGTTAAAACCCCCTCCCACCCAGGTGTCTGCTCTCCTGGTGTCAGCAGGAGCACCTAACCTGGGTTACCTCTTGGATAACGTGGGTAGATGATGCCATTGCACAGGAAAATCTGGAAAGGCCTTTCCCCAGTTCCCAGCTGTGCTGTAGAAGAGGAATTGTGGTGTCTGTGGCATTGCTGAGGGCAGGCAGACGGGTCAGCCTGGCTGAGGAGCCCCATTCCCAGCAGGAACACGAGGGAGTGCTGTTCCACCACGCAGCGCTGCTGGCCTGCGGCCACATCCCCACTCCCAGCCCAGGGACACGTGCTCAGTGCAAGGCAGTTTGTTCTAATGAGGTGTGGTATTAAGTTTAATTTACCATAAAATGCTCACATGGAATAGCACATTCTAGGTTAACTTGTCGCAATAAGGGTTTTATTGAGTAAGATGTAATCATTTATAAACCTGGTAATTTTTTTGTAATGACTGTGTCGTTCCAGGCTTAGAGCAGCTGCAAGTGGGGCTGACTGTGCCTGTCCTCCCTCCCCTTCTTTTAAGTCTGGAATTGTGGATATGCTTCTGAAAAAGTTCTTCCCTGTGATGGTGATGAGGCCCTGGCACAGGCTGCCCAGAGCAGCTGTGGCTGCCCCATCCCTGGAAGTGTCCCAGGCCAGGTTGGACAGGGCTTGGAGCAGCCTGGGATAGTGGAAGGTGTCCCTGCTCATGGCAGGGTTGGAACTGCATGATCTTTAAGGTCCTTTCCAACACAAACCATTCTGTGACACGAGGCTAAGGAGGATTGCTAAACCTCATATATACACGCAAAGCAGAGGTAACTTCACTGCCTCCCTCCTAATATTTTGATCTAAAGTTGTTTTGACTCAGTTCCTGCTTTCCCAAGCTGTTGTCAGTGTTGCTGATGCTGGGAGACAGCCAAGTTCCCACTATTGTTCCTGTCCTTTCAGCAGTGGTGAGTTGTTCATGCAGCCAGTGTGTGTTTACTGTGCTGAAAGGAAACAGAGTTTTTAGGGAGCTACTTGAGCACAGGGAAAGTTGCTCTTTGTAGAGGGCTTTCCTCAGGATACCACAGCACTTGTCCTACAGGACACAGGTGCTCTTAACATGTAGCTTCAGGTAAATCTGGAGCCTGAATGAAGCTTGGAAAAAATGTAGTATTTGGTTTAGTGATTCATGGTAGAGATTAATAAATCCCTGGCACCTAAGGGGTGGCAGGATGGATTGTGTGCTGTCCGTGTCCTGGGGAATGTGGGAGCACGGGGCTGTTGTCCTGTGTATGGGAGGAGGAGGCAGTAAGAGTAGAGAGACCTGGAAGTAAAGGAAGGTGTGTGCACTCAGGGTTGTACAGCCATCACAAATAAATCCTCTGCTCTCATCATCAAATGGCTTAAACCAGGTGAAGAAATTATTGTAGTAACTTACAAGTGGTGTTTGGTTCATTTACTGCCATCAAGCAGTGCCTGATGTGTGTGGAAGACACGTGGAATGGTGTTTTGTAGGAGAAGATGGAAGAGCAGTGTTCAGGCAGGCCTTGGGCAGTGTGTGATCACACTGGGAACAGCTGGAATGGGTTCAGAAGCAGCTCCTTGTTATTGATCTTTGAAGAAAGAAATCCCTTGCAGGAAAAAAAGCTCTTCCTTCAGAGTGTTCTCTGAATTTTGTGAGTCAGATCTGAGCCCTCAGTAACTGGAGATTTCCTGAGCACCCTCAGTGAGAACAAATGCTCTGACATCTCCTCAGGCACGTGGTGTGGAGCAGGAGCAGCGTGTTCTCCTGCTTGTTTCTGTGCCCTCCATCCATTCACCCTGTGTGCCCTGCGAGAAAAGTTCAGCAGGTGAAGGTGTTTTAGGCCATGTTCTGTACTCAAGAATTCTGTTTCAAAGGTGTTTTGTGGTTATCTGCTCTTAACATGTCCATTGGGTCAACTGATGGAGCAGCAGCTGTTGGACTTCCCAGGAGAGCCCTGGCTATGGCATTACTTTGTTTTCCCTCCTTGGTGCAGGGAGATCCATTGCAGACGTCTTCATCCTGGATTTTTGTTTGTACAAATTAAAAACAACCTCTAACCATCTATCTTTTGCTTGGTTTGATTCCCTTGGACATAAATGTAAAGAAAATTATTTTAGTCCTTTCCAGCGTATTTGTGCTGTAGGAATTTCCTGTTTCTGTTTTTTCAGTTTTTCCTCCTCCATTGAGCTGGAAGGGAAGTGCTGCAGGATTATGAACATGGGCTTGCAAACAACCTCGTATATTTTTAGCTGGTTTCCTCAGCTTTAACATTGATAGCTTTGTTTTAGACTGAAACAATTCAAGGCACAAAAGCTGTATATGTTCAGGATGTTTAACTGGGCATTGCTTAGGTTCAGGAGAAACGTAATTTGGGGGACAAAAGAATTGGCATTTTCTGAAATACTATTGTGCTTTAGTTGTTGCAGTTATTATTGGTAGTTTTATCTCAATTAAGAACTTAGAATAAAAATTATATTTCACAGTTACCATTATTTACTGATTTTTGTTAATCTTGATTTAATGACATGCTACTGCAAAAGTGCCCCGAGCAGAGAAAGGATGGCTGACTTTTTGATTACAAATAAAATGGCAAAATGAAGTTTTTCACTGATCCCATCAAGGATCACCATGGCAGTAGAATGGAAAAATTACTCTGGCAGGTATAAACAAGTATGTGGAGTGTTCATTCAGTCATGAAAACTATTAATGTGCTTTCTTTATCACAAGGGTGCTTCTGTAAGGAAAATGAGAAATGCAGATTTATATATATATTTTTGACTATCTCACCAGCTCAGTTTAAAATAAAGATTTCTAAAGTAGCCATGGATGGGATCTTACCTGAAATGCTTTTGCACCTTTCTTTAAGAGCCTCTCATATTGGTGTGCTTGTGTAAACCTTACCAGTATTGATGCAGAGCCTGTTTCCTCTGCAGCCTCTCCTTTTTCACTGATTTGTGAGGCCTCTGGGGACTTTCAGAATTATCTAGTAGAAGAAAAAGGTTTGGAAAATGGAATTTCAGCCTCTTGTAGATGGTGTGTGCAAGGGAGAAACCTTTAATGCCAAGGTCTCTCTGCAAGTTGTCCAAGATTGTGAATAACCATTAATTAGAGCTGTGGCCATGAATGTAACTTGCTTATTTTCAGCAAAATGAAAGTAGAAATCAAAACCAAATATTTGGTGTAAATATTGATATACTGGGGCTTCAGGTTACAAAAGAGATTTCTCTTTATGGACAGTGTCCAAAGTCCTTGTGTTAATGCACTCCATCCATTACACTCTTTTTCCTCTCTTGGTTTTTTCCCCTTTTGACTGTACAGTGCCTGTCTACAGGTGAGGCTGTTTGAGCTTCTCTGTAAATTGCATTATTATATCACCATGAAAATTCAGAAACCCCCACAAAACAGAACAGACAAAACCACCAAGGCCTTTTGTCTTTGGCTGTGTTAAGCATCATGAGAATTCCTGGATTGGAGTGGTGGGCAAGCTGGCTATCTGCCATGGAGCAGATCCTCTGCTCCAGCTGTTGAGCTTTGGTCTCTCTCTGCCAGAGGTGTAACCATGCATCTCATTTTTACTTTAAATGAGAATTTGAAGGTGACACGGTAAAATCTTCATGATGGGGTGTTGCACGTGAGAGATTCAGGCTGTAGTTAGGAATGCTCGCTGCTCCTTCTTGGAATTGTGTTGTGACAATTCAGTTGCACAACACAGAAGACAGAGGCAAAAATAAGGAGCCTATAAAATCATGTTGTTTGTCGTGTCTGAGGAGCCCAAGAATAATTGAGTCTGGAGCCGTGCAACCGAGCCCAGCCCTGCATCTTTAAATAGTCCATCATGTCAAACACAAGAGGTTAAATTAAGTTCTCTTACTAATGAAGCAGAAGGAGAGTTGGTGTGGAATGCAGGGCTGGAACAGCCTTACAAGGGCAGGCTCTGCTGCCGGGGGTGTCACAAGGTGGGACTGGAGCTGCCCATGGTCCTCACAAGTGCTGGGTCCTGCTGTTGTAGGTTGGATGATACCTCACAGAAAACCCTTTGGAAATGCCTGAATTAATTCTGATTGGAGTGGAGTGATAGGAGGAACCCATCAGAGAGGGAGTTCCTGACTGAGGTTCACACAAGGATTGTTGTCACAGTTAGTCCAGGCTAAGGTTGCCCATCCTTCTGTCCCATCCGCTTTGCTGGCAAAGGATCCTTCAGGGGACCCAGTGAAAACTAATCCCAGGTGTCTTGGTGGGTCCTCAACTGGATTTCCTTCCCAGTTCCATGGTGCTGGGATGGAGCTGGTGGCAAGGGAACCCCATGGGCTGGAAGAGCTCACACCCATGGAGAGGCTGCAAGTCCCACCTGCCCCTCCTGGGCTGTGTGTTCTGTGCTCTGCTGCTTGCAGGCCTTCTTTAAATTGACCTTGCAATCCCACAGAGTAATTAACATAATTACATGTATTTGAGAGCAGGTGAAGCTGGGAATGAGCTGTAAGAGCCTTTTGGAAAATATAATGTGACCATGGAATTTTGTTTTGTGCTGAAGGAGGGGAGAAACAAGGGTTGTTAGGTCTTTGTGCAGGGTTGTGTTTTTGAGCTGTAGGTGGAATAGATGTTAATAATGGAAGTATCCAGCAATGTTTGAATAACGAGGTCCCGTTTATACTGAGGTAATTAGTCATGCAGTTTGGGTAGCTGTGTGTGTGCTCTGTTTTCTGGAGCTGCAGATCCCTGACAGACCCAGGGTGAGATAATCACTCGGATTTGTCAAGGGCAGAAGATCATCTTGTGCTGTTCTTGTTCAGGAACAAACCCTCACTCTGCCAGGACTGCTGGGCTGGGGGCCAGTTAGAGAATTCTTCTCTATGAGGGAGGTGAGGCCCTGGCACAGATTGCCCAGAGAAGCTGTGGCTGCCCCTGGATCCCTGGAAGTGTCCAAAGCTGGGTTGGATGAGGCATGGAACTGGTCTAGTGGAAAGTGCCCATGGCCTTCAAGGGAAGGGAATTCAAAGTTCATCTTGTTCCACTCCCCTGCAAGTTCAGATGAAGTTCTGGAAAAATCTCCAGCTGTTTGAATTCAATGGTGAAGGTGCATCTGGATTGTTCTCTAAAGTGTTTTGCCCTGATGTTGAGATGTAAATCTAAGCAGTAATTTAGATGCTTCAATACCCAGCAGTGTGTTCACGTGGTACCAGAAGATCCTAAATTTAGGATTGCAGAAAGACTCAAATCAGCAGTTTTCCAATCTTCTGAGGACAAAAATGGTATATTTGGTATAACTTTTCTTTTTCAGGGGAGGTATAATAATTCTGTAGAGCATTTCCACATCCTTCAAGTTCCGTGCACATGAGAGGAGTCCTTGAAGCGAGCTGTAGGAACGCCTTGCTCTGTGCATCCAGGGTGAAATCTGGCTGTGCCTCTCCCCCTGCTTGCCCCAGGTGATATTCCAGAAGGGGAGTTAAATTTGGATTCTGCTCTGCCCGTCCTGGTGAGGTGAAGGAAGTGCTGACTAACTCACATGGCAGCTCCAGGCAGAGCTCTTGGGCTGCTATTTCAAGGGCTCCCGCATCAGATGGAGCCTGAAACCCTCTGGAATGGCAGAGTGCCCCGTGCAGAATCCCCGCACTGCAGCAGGCACAGAGCTGCACTTGCAAAGGCACAGATGTTTGAAATATCACACTTAAATTTAACAGCATAAAAATGTGCAGGAAGTCTTAAATTCCAGCCTTGGGTGAAGGATCTCCATCGTTCATGGAGCACTATCCGTAACTCTGGTAGATAAATTAATTATTTTTCTTATTTCTTTACAAATCTAAGAAACACCCTGCTCTTGGGGAATCTGGTCAAAACTATCTCTTTCCATTTCCATACAAAAGTAACTCTGCAGCTCTTCAAGAGAAGAGCTGGGAGTGGGGGGAGAATTTTCTCTGTTGGCTGGATTGTCTTTAATTACTGAGGGGTTTTATAAGGCTGCAAATTTGTGAGTGTTCAAAACAAGTACATTCAGAAATGAGAATTAGTTAGGGAATGCTACATAGTTTCCTGGAGATAAGTTACAGGTTGGTGGAGCTGAGCTGCTAAAAACAGAGATTAAAAGGGAAGGCACCCTGTTTCCTCAGGGCATCTTGGGTTCATGCGTGTCTGCAAGGCACATTTCTGATACAATAAAGCTTACGCAAGAACCATTGCATCAAATGTTATCTAGAAATTTTTTGTTCCATTGAATCTCTTCCTGGATAGTTCAGAGGAGCAGAGGGTGATGCAAGTTCATGGTACTTTGTATGGCAAATTAAGCAACAGCCACAAACCCCCTTGAACAAACAAGAGAGCGAGCAGCTTCCAACGTGCCTGTCTTGCATCTTTCCCCTTGGTCCTGAACTAGTCACGGCTTGACTTTGGACTTTTAAGTCCAAACTTACGTCATGAGCTTAGATTTATTGATTTAAACCCATAGCTTTTATTCTTGCTGTCCTCCCAAGTGGGCTGTTCCCAGGAATTCCATGGTGACACTTGGGGTCCTCACGTTACCCTCAATTATTTTGGGTTTGTGGTACCAACCCCGTGCTCTCCCAACAGCTGGGGAGGGAGCAGAGCCGGGGAAGGACACAGAGCCCTTGCTCACAGCAGGGAACGGTGTAGAAAAGTGGAAAAAAAACTTCAAATGGTCAGACCTGTTCAGCTTTGGTTTGGGCTTCTGGCTTAATCATTATCCTGTGCTGATACCACAGTCACTGACTGGGACGTGTTCTCTCTGAGGCCATGAATGGCACAGTGGGATGTGTTCTCTTTGAGGCCATGAGTGGCACAGTGAAGCAGGTACAGGTGTTGGCACTGCCCAGGTGCCCGCTGAGCAGCAGGAGCGGGGTGTAGGTGTGGCCCCATCCCGGTGGGAATCTTCTGGTGTGGGTGCGAGACATTCCCCGGCAGAGCCGCGTTCCCCAGGAAGGGTTAAAATCACTAAATCCACGTGACATATGCAAACTATGAATCATTCCAATAGATCTGTGCAACTCCTGCCTGCTCCGGAGCCAGCAGATGCTGTTCCCTGCGTTGCCATGGTAACCCTGCCTGTACTATAATAAAGCCCAGCCCAGATCCTTCCTTGGGCAGACCTCTGCGGCTGGTCACCTCCTCATTGTTTCCTCCCCGGAGCACAGGCGAGGCAGGGACGGAGAGGAGGCATCGGCATTCCAGCGGCAGCAGCGTTCTCCTGCTTGTATCCCGGTGTGCCTTAGCCCGGAGCGCTGGGAGCAGGAGCGGCTCCGGACAGCTGTGCATCCCGAGCTGCTCCGGGCCCTGCCAGCAGAGCAGGCGTGGGGGCAGTCGCTGCGTTTGTCCCTGGGCTGGGAGCCCCCCTGGAAGCAGAGGAGCTGATGTCATCCAGCAGCACTTTTGGCAGGCTCTGAGCAGGCAGCGAGTCCCGCGGGGAAAGGCTGGACGCGCTTCCCCTCCAGCCTCCCCGGCTTCGCTCCGCAGTTCTGCCGGGAGAGAGCTCCAGGATGGTTCCGAAGGCAGCGAGGATGGTGAGGAGAGGATTCTGCTGCTGACACCCTTCTGCAGAGTTTTTTGAGAGGAATCTGGATTTATTGTTCAGAAGATCTAATCGATTTGCTTGCTAAATGGATTGTATAGGAGCGCCAGAACTTTGGTCAATGTACTCTCACCTGACGAGTGGCCGAGCCAGGAGAATAAGATTTGTTTTATCCTTCTGATATTTACAGCAAAACAAAAACTTGGCTTAAAAAGGGAGTTGCTTTTCCTGCTCTGAAATGAGAGAGTAAGAGCCTAATTCTCTGCTTGCAAATGGACTCATTTCAAGTGACTGTGGCAGGATTTAAACATTGATTTATCTCTTTAACATGGCTGAATTAAGCATGTTTTGATGGAACTCTGCAAAGCCGATTGTAAGTAGGAAAAGTCTTTTATTTTTTCCTACTTGACAAATACCAATCTCCCACCTCACATCTTTGGTTGTTTTAATTTTAGGAATATGCTGAGGGTGATAGTGCAATGCTGTTTACCTTAGCTGGAAATATTTTATACACGGAATCACTTTTCGCAAAATAAATCAGGGTTTTTAAGGAGAATATATTTTAATTGCTACTGAATATTGATATTTCATCTCTGCTGGAAAAAAAAAAAAATGGATTACCTTGGAGACAAACTGACAGTGGCACAAACTCACATGACCCAGTGGATGGGCACAGTGCGGAGATCCTTGCAGGAAGCACTAAATTTAGTCACTACTGCGGTGGCTCATGAGCGGAGTGGAGGGGAAGGTGGCACCAGGACTCCCTTCAAGAGAACCTCTTCCTTCAGGCACTTTGCATCCCGGAGCAGAGAGTCCTTCCGAAGGTTTTCAGTGCGGAGTCAGCAGAGGTTTTCCTCTCTGAGGAAGAGGCAGCCCAGCTCAGAGCCACCCGAGCTTGTAAGCGATGCACCTTTTTGAGACCCTCAAGGGAGACAATTCAATGCAAACCCTCGGGTTTGCTGCAGCATTTTATCTCATAACAAAACCTCCCTCCTGTCTGCTTTTCCACCTAAAAACAGCTCCCAAAACACCTCCAGATAGTGCTGTCTGTCTGTCTGCTCCCAGCTGCTTTCTTCCTGCAGCGCAGGTGGATGTTCTCATTTGCCAGGCAGTCAAGGTTTGGGGAATGGGAAAAATGTGGTTGGTTTTGAAGCAGGACAGTGAGGTAGGACACATATTGGTCTGAAATTAGAAAGTTAAATTGAAACTGGGCTGGTGTTGGTCGTTTCCCCAGCACAGGCCAGCATGGCATTGAGTGTGCTTCAGTATTCGTGATTTTTCCAGTAAAAAATACCTGAAGCTAAATTTGTAAGATCAGTGAAGTGCTGTCACTGTGCAAGCAATGTAAATGATCATTATTTCCTTCTTTTATTGAAAAATCAGTGTTTTTCTCTCAGAATGCTTCCAACTTTGTCATGCCATAGAAGCAATAGGGTCAATGTGACTTGTGAAGGCTGTGATGTGGCAGAGACGGTGCAATTCCTGGGAGCAAAGGAAGGGTGAAGAGCTCTTGGTTCTCCACCACTCTGTGCCAGACAGAGCCCTTTCCCCTCCCTTTTCCATTAGTCTCCAGGAGGAACTGTCTGTATTCCATGGCATGGCAAAGAGGTGGAGGAGAGGCTGATTTCTTGGGAGCTGAGTATGCCATGATCTTCCTGGCCATTATTGACACCCCCAATTCTAGTTCTGGCACATCCTGCAAAGCAGCAAAGATTTGGGGTGATAGGGAGTGAAAGGGAAGCAAATCTGGTTTATTCTGTTTTATTTCATGGAGAGGAGCTGAAACCAGTGGTTTTGAGCTGTACCTGAAACTGGTGATTTAAGCCCAGTGTTTGACCAGCAACTGTGGTTGAGTTGTGTGGAAAGGGGCCCCAAGCCTTGGTGCCAACATGTGGGTAAATCCAAACTCTCTGAAGTGGCTAAAATGTTTTTGGTTTCTTTTTTTTATTATTAAACAAAACAGTTACTCATTGTGAAGTGTAAACACAGGCAGCTCTGCCGTGGCCTGGCGGGGTTTGCTCAGGGAATGAGCGCAGGTGACGCTGCATTCCTTGGGCAGGTGTGGTGTTTGAATACAGCTCTTTCCAGTGCCCTCTATCAGCACTGGGTAGAGCATTTCTGTCCCAGCTTGCTATCCATGTCCTGTTTGGACAGACTGGGAAAGAAAATAGTGTCAAGTAAGCACAAAAGAATGAAGAAGAAAATATTTGGTAACCACTGTTACAGTGTTAGCATGGTAAAGTTCTCTTGGCTTTTTTAAGCTGGGGTTTGAGATGTATTGGAATCGTCTGAATGAGCAACTCTTGTAAAAGAAGGCTGAAAAATGGGAATGTGAAACCTGCAGAGGGCAAGTGTTCTGCTGTCCTACACAGCACTGCTTACAGAGCAGAAATCAGGAGACACGGGGTGACCTTTTCACTTAAGTCGCTGGTGACAGTGCTGGATCTGCTGTTCCTCTGTTTCAGCAGGAATTTTGCTTGTGCTTGGCTTCATGTGTGAATTTGGTTTCACTTGGGCTCAAACTGAGCCCTCCAAGAAGTTTGTGCTTGGTGCCATTGTGTCTGTGGCACACGACTGGTGAATACAGACCTGGAGCTGGTACTTCTTTACCTGATTGCAACAGGGTCCTGTCTTAGTCCTTGGAACTACTGACATTGTGCTATAAAAAACTGTGGAATGAGGAAAAAGTGTAATTCATGTAAACTGGCTTCTGCACTGCTTTAGGACTGTAGTGTAGAGCAGTTACTCGAGGCTGATGAGTTTTTAAACAAGGAGCAGCCGTGCCCATGAACTCCTGCCTGATAAAGCCACGGGCTTCCAGCTCCCTTCCCTGCTGCCACTGGTGGCTACTGGTGGAGGACTTGGCATCACACAAAGCACAGAAAGCTGTCCTAATTCAGCTCAGGCAGCACAGTTTAAGTCAGCGTGAGTAAACTTCTCCACCTTCACGTCTGCGAATCCATAGCTGAGCTTGTGGAAGTTTTTACTTTGCAGTGAGACTCCTTTAATAGAAGCTGACTTTTCTTTCAGGTATTTTGATGGAGTTAATTGTCCATTTTCATCTCATGTCATCAGCTTGGTGTCTTTGTAAGAGGAGCAGAGATACATGCATTAAACATGGCCTCTGATTTAATCAGGGTCTGTCGGTCATGGTTCTATTATAGGTGTGAGATCTGGTTTCACAGCCAGCACTGTTCTAGGTCTCGAGGTTTGTTGCCTTACAATAAAACCAGGGCAAGCTGTTTGATTCCCTTGGCTCCACTTACACTGCTAAAAAAAGTCATGGAAAACCTCAGAGGTGTTTCACACAGAACAGGGAAGATGAATTCTGGGGCTGAGAGCAGTCGATGTGTTTTACCTAAATTGCTCCAATACTTGCTAAAAATAACACCAAAGTGCATTTAATAGTGGTTTGCTTTTGGTGTACCAGGCAGTCAAACAAAATGGTGTTTTCATTCAAAATTCATCTGGCAGCACCACGTTTGGATTCAGGTTTTAATTCCAAAATACAGATGGAAGTGGAGTGATTTGTTTGATGCACGTGTCCCAGATGTGCTGGGAGGGCACTTAGTGCTTTTTGAGGGTTTTTTGTTGTATCCTACAGCCCTTTCCCTGCTAGAGGCTGAAATTCCCATCCTCGTTTTTATTAATCTTCCCAGATGTTTCATTCTAAGCTCGTACAGCTGATGCTGGGGAAAGCTGGTGGACTCTGCCTTTTCCCATCAAACTTTTCCCATCTCTTTCTGGAGCAGGTGAGGGTCCTGGTTTGAGTTCCACACCTGCATTCACCTGGGACTGTCTCTGCTTATAAAAGAGCTTTGATCTGCAGTGCCTGTTACGTTGTACCCAAGTCTGTCCGCAAAAAGTTTGTCCTTTGTGGTGAACATCCTTCAACAAATGATTGGTAAAGAGAAGTTACTACAAGTTGGCACTTTGATTCTGAACTTGGAATAGGTACAGGCCCTACAGTGAATAGTTGCTGGATTGTTCTGCCCTAATATTCACTGAGAGCATGAGTTGCACTCAAAAATAATATTTTGGTACTGTCAGTAAATGGAATTTTAATCTTTAAGTTTTATCTTTAAATTCCCAGGGAGCTGTTAGGGTTGGGGGAAGCAAGTTTGCAGCAAGCAGGCTTTAAAAATGAGTTGTTTGTCTCGTTTGGAGCTGGGGGGAGGAGTGAAGCTGTTCAGTTTAATTAATGAAGATACAAGGGCCAGTGCTGAAACAGTTCCTGCTTTTTCATTCTTAATAACTTCTCTTTGGTTTAACAGGCCATGAACGTAGCTGGCAGATAAATCTGGGCCAGAAACTCATAGTGATGGGCATTTGGTAGCTGCCTTTGTTGTTCTCCCATTATTTTGACAGGAATAATTATTTAAACTACTTTACTCAGTGATTTCACTTAGACTGACTGCAAGGAGCTGATTTTTACCATGCTCTTAAACAAGAAGAAAATAGCATAAATAAATTTAGAGCTGATATTTTGTGCTCATCCACCTTGCTGCCTTTTTTTTTTGTTTGTTTGTTTAAAAGCTCTCAATGATAGCTTTCAGGGGAAATAAATTGTATTATACACAAACTTCTCTGAACACAAGCCTTAGAATCGTAGAATCCCAGAAGAATTTGGGTTGAAAGGAGGCTTAAAATTATCCAGTCCCACCTTTTGCCATGGGCTGGGACACCTTGCAGTATCCCAGGCTGTTCCAACCTGGCCTTGGACACTTCCAAGGATGGGGCAGCCTGTGCCAGGGCCTCCCCACCCTCACATCCTCCCTATCCTGGCAATCCATTTTTATTGAAATTGGTAATGTGAAAGTCTTGGGAAGCTCTCCTGGTGTTCACTGGGGGGGTGACTGTGTGTGTGTTTTGACTGCTGTCTCCTAAAACATCTGAGCTGTTCGAGCTGTGTGTTGAAACGAGCGTGTTTGTTATTCACTTGTTGTCAGGAAATCCTATCACTTTCTGTACATCTTTATTTCCAGGCTTTAAGTTAACGAGCACTTTTTTCCCAGGAATATTTGTTTGAAGTTTAACTTGTGTCTCATGTGGAGAGACGTGAACTGTGCAGAAGAGCTGTGAAATGCAGCATTTCGAGTAGGAGGTGTTGATTTCAAGCATGCAGCTTTTCAAAAAAAGCAAATCTATTCCCTCCTTGGCACCCCAGTATGAAATTGCCTTGTTCTGGCTTGTGCCTCCTGCAGCGTTGAAGTCGAGGGATCCTGTTCCACGCTCGCTGCCAGGTTTTATTAACACTGATGGGAGTTACACGTGCCCTGGGGAGAGCCTGGATTCCCTGGCGCTGCTCAGGATCTTCCTGATGGAGCCTCTGGCTCCTTCCTGCTGCCTTGACTTTCTTAGGGGTTCATTCCTTATCAGCTTGGCTGCCTGAGGCTGAAAAGGAAATTTAATCCAGTGATATAGGAGGGGTTTTAAAGATATTCCCAGCTAGTTCCTCTGCTGTGCTGTGGTGTTGTACGTTCCCACCTCTCAGAGGAAGTGCTGGTGTGGCTCCCTCAGCCCAAGCAGGGCTTGTATTTAGAGTTAGATCCTCATCTGTTTTTTGCACTTGGAGTCAACCTCTGCTTCATCTTCAGCCTTGCCCTGAACCACCTGAGGTGTTTGTGCTGAGTGTTCACAGTGGGGCAGAGCAGCTCGATTTGCAGGGTAGAAAAAACTACAAACTCTCAAATGTCTTTGAAATCCTCTGTGGAATGATGAGGGTAACAGCACCAGGAGTCACTGCAGGAGCAGGGAGCTGATGTCACTGCATGATTGTAACCAGATCCCTGGCAAAACCAACTTCATCTGCATTAATTTGACCACATTCTCTGTATGCAGGGTAGACTTTGGGTCTCTCTTTGGTGCTGCAGCCTGTGCCAGGGCTTCACCACCCTCACAGGCAAGAATTTCTTCCTAATATCTGATCTAAACCTGCCCTATGCCAGCTCAGATCCATTCCCCTCCACGTCCTTGTCCAAAGTCCCTCCCTCTCCAGCTCTCTTGGAGCTCCTTTAGTACATCTGCTGTGCTGAAATTTTTCCTGTGACTTTCCAGGGGAGAAAGGGTTGGGATTCAGTCCTGTGCAAAAATGTGGAAGCAATGGAAAGGTGGAGAATTAGACCAGTCACCCTCTAAAAACAACTCCTGTTTCGTAAGGGAAACGCTGTCAGGCTTTAGCATCAGGAATGTAATTGGTGGTTGGGTATCGTATCCCTGTGGAAGAGGCAGGGAAAACTCATATGGAGAGGCAGCCCAGGGTTGCATAGCAACAGGGAGGCTGTCGGGGCTGATGGCATTTATGAGATGCTTGGTACCGTGGGACTGGAACGTACTCCACTGCCCATGGGAGAGGGAAACATCCATTATTTAAAGGATTTTTGAGCAGAGCAGTGGAGCTCCTTAGGATCTAAGAGAGCTAAATGCGTTGTGAGAGTGCTCACAGTCACATGGGGCACACGTGTGTTTCTCCAGGCGTTGCTTGTGCATTCAGCAGCAGCAGCTCCAGTTCTTCACATAAAACCAGCTTGTCCTGCCCAGCCCAGGATGTGCTGGGGCCAGCAGCATCATGGAATGGTCTGGGTTGGGAGGGACCTTAAAGATCATCCCATTCCAGCCTCTGCCACAGGCAGGGACACCTTCCACTATCCCAGGCTGCTCCAAGCCCTGTCCAACCTGGCCTGGGACACTTCCAGGGATGGGGCAGCCACAGCTGCTCTGGGCAGCCTGTGCCAGGGCCTCATCACCATCACAGGGAAGAACTTTTTCAGAAGCATATTCACAATTCCAGACTCAAGGGGAGGGAGGACAGGCACAGTCAGCCCCACTTGCAGCTGCTCTGAGCCTGGAACGACACAGTAATTACAAAAAAATGACCAGGTTTATAAATTATTGCATCTTAATCAAACCCTCCCCAGCTCTCTTGGAGCCCCTTTAGACACCAAAAGGCCATAGTGAGGTTTCCCTGGAGCCTGCTCTTCTCCAGGCTGAGCAACCCCAGCTTTCCTTATGGGAGAGCTGCTCCATCCCTCTAATCACCTTTCCTGACCTCCTCTGGACTCCACCAACATCTCCATGTGCTCCCTGTGCTCACAGCCCACAGAGGGATGCTCCACTTGAGCAGACCCCACGGCCACTCACTGCCATCTCCTTACCTGCTGACCACCCTGCAGGTGGCTGTGTCGGGGTCTAGAGCCCAGGAGGTTCTGAGGTGGATTAATTCCATTAATTCTGTCCCTGCTCTTGGGGCTGGTCTCCAGGGATGGGGCAGTGCTGTGCTCTTTGGGGCTGCTGTGCTGGCCAGGGTGTTGGGGAGGGCTGTAACTCATCCCTGAGCTCAGCTGGGCAGTTCCTGGAACTCTTTATCTGGGGCTGCAGCAGGGAGGGTGGGGGCAGAAGGAACGTTCTGCTGGGCACTGACTCCATTCAGCAATTAATGAAAGCACGGAGTTGGCCGATCTCACCAGTCTGAATCCCACCTGATTGCTGGGAATTAAGAGGAGCTGGAGCCATGACTTACTCCTTATGGGCAGCATTCCTTGGATGGATAGTAAGTATAGATGGAAATCCTGGGATCCTCTTCCCGTTTGCTGTGTTGGCATTTGGGTACTTCCAAATTAAAATCCATGGGCTGTGACCCATAGACCCTCTTATTGTGGTGGGGTTTTCAGTGTTGGTTGGTTTCAATCTGATTTTATGTTCTGATAATTCTGTTAGTGCTTCAAAATGTATAGTTCACCTCTTAGTCCTTAGAATCCTTGGAATAATTGTAGAATAATTGAGGTTATAAAGGACCTCTGGAGCTCATCAAGCCCAGCATCCCATTCAAAGCAGAATCAACTACAAAATAATATCATAAAATATGAATAGGTGGAGGTCTATGGCTGTCTTCATGGCATGCTGCAGAGGAACAGCTGGAACTCTTTGGGGGATTTGTAAGTACTTGTGAGCTCTGCTAAAATGGGGTGTCACACTTCAGGGATAATTTGACCACATCTTTTTTTCTTCTTTAATTAAAGTAAGGAGAGAGGAAAATGAAAAAAAAAAAAAAGAAAAAAGAAAAAGCAGTCCTCTTCAAGACATCAGCACCATTTTTTCTCTGAGTTGTATATTAACAAGGCAGATGGTCAAAACTTCCTTCCATTGTGCAATTCCTCTTCATACCCAATCCATGCCAATGGAATTTAGCTCTGAACATTCACACTCAAGCTGTGGGCTGTCACTTTGGCTGGCTGATGTCTCGGGCTCCTTGGCAAACAAAGATATTTTTGAAACTGTCTGTGCAGCTTCTGACTCAGGAGATCTCTCAGAGCTGCTGTTCCTCTGTGCCAGGTCTTCATTTCCCATCAGTGCAGGAGGGTTTTGCACATTTATGTCTGCATTGACCCAGAGTTTGGGGTAATTTTGGGGCTGCTGGGAGACCAAGGTTGTGTATGCATCATTTTCAGGAACGGGAAATTGCAGGAGTAATCAGCCCTGGACTGTAGCCAAGCCCAGCTTAATTCCATGGGAGGACTGAAAGAGGCATAATCATAATGGATCATTTTAGAAGAAGAACCAGAGGCAAAGCAGGACACAGCTCAGCTGCTTTATTTTATAGAAAAATTAAGTAGATTTTTTTTCCTGGCTCCTGGTGTAAGAATTGGGAAGTTAAAGATCAAAGCTTGGAGAATTACAGCATTTGAAACCTGATCGGGTGCGGGTTTTATTTGATTTAGGGGATTTCTGTGTCATCATAAATTAGAAATGTTCTAATTTGGGTTTATTTTGTGTGCTAAAATGACGCCAGATCCCTCTTTACCTGCTTATTCCTTTGGAATGATTGGTTTTCCAGTTTTCTGAATATTCTGTTTATGGAGGAAATGTCTGTACCTTGCCTGGCTTCATGTATTGACTGCCTTGAGTCTTTCAGGAGTGTGATGACAGTGATAGAAAAGAGATCTTCAAAAGAAAAGCTGAAACTCTTCATTCTTGCTAATAATCATCTTCTGGCAAGGAGAATCTTCCTGGTTTGTTGTGACTTCCTTCCTCAGCACCCCCTCTCCTCCGAGCTGCTGCACAGGCTATAAATTGCTTTTCTGCACCACCCTCAGTGCCCCCAGCCAACACCTCCTCCACCAGCCAAGGAGAGGATCAGCTCCTCTTCCCACTCCTTATTTTTGTGCTTGGTACCTAGAGAACATTTATTTTTTTCCAATTAATCGTTTGGCACCTTAAAAAGTACATGTTGAAAGGGCCTGTTGTGGAAGGACACAATCGTCTTGAAGTAAGGAGCTTCCTCCAGAGGCAAAATGAAATAATGATTCTGAGTATAACAAAGTCTTTAGAACATAGAGAACTTTAGATTTCCTAGAGTTTGGAGAGTTTTATTCCTGACATTTCAACTTCTTTTGTCATATTGAACTTATCTTCACAATGTCTTCAGAAGCAGTAATTTTATTTCTTTTTCAAGCCTGTTTTGGGTTTAGCACAGAGAAGTACCACTGCTGATGGTGTCATTCTGTCCAGCAGTGTAAAACATTGTTAGGTATTACTGAGCCTTCACAGGAGTGGTGTCTTTGCATCTAAACTTGACCCCTGTGGCTGCTGAGCCCTTCTTATCTGGGCTGTCCACACCTCTCCTGTACAGCCCCCAGGGCCCCGATAACCCAGCGCTGTGTAAACAAGGGCTCCCCACTGCAACACAACAAAAGCTGCTCCTTTTCCTGCTCCTAAGCTTTCCAGTCTAATTTCTAGTAAATTCTGGTGGTTGCAAATAAAATGGTGCCACGTGTAGAGGTAATGGGCTTTAGTCGTAATCAGTGGAAAATACTGTGCAGATTGATTAGAAGAGTGGGGTAACTCATGATGTGGGATTGGCATTGAAAAAAATTCATAATAAGCATCAAGATGGAAAAAAAAAAAAGCCCTGAATGAGCATGGACAGTTGGGAGGGAAGTGAGACGAGCCATTGGTATTTGTTAGTGCCTTTCCTAGAAGGGCAGCCACCGGCCAAAGGTGCTGTGGCCACTGGGTGAGAGCTGAGCCCAGGAGTTCCTGGAGCAAATTACGGGATTGGGAAGCTGCAGAAGGAATTTGTGGAAGGTAAAACATACAGCCAAGCCAAGCAGGAGGAAATGCCCTGTGGTTTCTAGGAAATACCAGACTATCTCCCGTGTTGGAAGCAGCGTGTGCCTGGCTCGCGTCTGAAATCTTGTACCTGGCATGGGAAATGTAAGAGCTTAACTCGCCTCCAGGCATTCATGTACATTTCCCTATTTAGACATCTATGTAGGATAGGTTGGGCTCCATCTTTCTGAGGTTTTTTTCACAACCTTGAAGATCCTATGATTGTATAAAGTGTAAGAACCAGGGAATTCTGGGCCTGCAGGAACATCTGCAGTATGAAAGGCAGGAAACGTCTGTTCTGTGTAACTCACAAACTGAGCCCTTTTTACTTGAGTGCTGCAAACAGAATTTAACTTGGTCTTTAACTTTGAGGTGCATGGTGATAGTTGGAGTAAATGGTGGAGCCTTTTGTATTTTCCTTGCATTAAAACACACTCTGTCAGCAGCAATGAGCACAACAGGACTGGAGAGTGGCTGTGGCCACTGGGAAATAAGAATTGGTTATGAGAGCTGGAAGTATTGTGGGACTTCTTCAGTAGCCAGGTGTCAGCACTGCTGAATTATCCTTAATGGTTTTATAGTCTTAAGGCAGCATTCTTTAGGTGTACAAAATTAAGGAAATAAATAAACATGCAATTTCTCCTTTTCCCCCCAATAATATGAAGGAATTCTACGTATTAAATATGGGATTTCTTTATTATTGTTACTTTGTGTGTGCTGCCTGAAGAGAAGAAGATGTGTTCTAGTCCCGGCACTTTGTTCTGTTCAATGGGTTGGAGGCAGTGGGTACCTACAAAGAGAGAAAAATCCTTGGATTTTTCCAAGGGCAGGTGGAAAACCATGTAATTTGCTGTCAGATAAAATCTTGATAAGCAAAACTGATCTGGAGCTGAAAGCCGTGTTTGTATTTGTTCAGGGTAATAAAGGTGAAAGGGACCAACAGTTAATTATCTGCTCCCAATGTGGGATTTCAGGAACTCTTGAAGCTCCCTGAATAACTCAGCACAACTGCAGGGCTGGGTTGACAGTGCTGCAAAATCTGGCCTGCCAGCACTGACCCACTTCTCTCCCTGGAAAGGGATCCACTCATTCTTTCTTAGGAAAGCAGCAGATCCATGGAATAAAAATCAGGAGAGGAGATGTGAGAGTAAAACAAAGCAAACCCACCGTGGTCTGTCCTGCACTGGGTTTGGGTGTTACATCAGTTTGTAGGAGGCTTTTTGTGTCTGGTTCTGTGCTTATTTATTTATGCATTTTATTTTGAATGTCTTCCAAAGGATGCTTGGAAAAAAAGAGAAAAAAAAAAAAGGCTAATTTTATTAAACCCAGGAAAATAGCAGTGGAGTTGATGTTTGCCTGCTGTGCTTGAGGAGATGAAATGTCATTCCCAGCAGAATTCCTTGTGCTTGCTTAGGTGCTTTGAGAAGTTCTGTGCAACCTGAGATAAGAGCAGTATTAAAGCAGCATGGAGTTCCTGAAACCAGAGAGTCAGCTCCAACCTCTGGAATCCATTATTTGCCTGGGAAAACAATTACTGTAATTATTGTACAGAGAATTATTGTACAGAGAATTGTCGCTCCCAGTTCGCAGCAGCTCTTCGTGTTTAGGTTCATTCCCAGTCAGCCAAGTTTAATTGTCAGATTCCAAGCCACGATTGCCAATAAAAGCTGTTAATCCTTCAGCCAGGGGCTGCCACTGACTGTTGCTGCTGAAGATGAATAGATCACACAGACACAGGTCGAGGTGTGGTGAAAGGAAGAGAGAGTTTATTTTTCCTGCCAGGATTTATAGGCTCCTGACCACAGCCAGGGATTGGATGGGCAGGATAACACTTTCTCACTGCACTGGCCATGAGAGATGCCCATCACAAGACGTGGAACAGAAAGAATGTACACATATCTATGTTTACAGTTACTGTCCTGGGAAAGTCCTTAGAAAACCATGTCAGCAAGCTCAGAAGCTGAGTTTTCAGAGCGACAACTGACTGCAGGTTTCGTTGCAGGACCAGCTGAGGCAATGCTTCTCCAGGCAGCCGCCGGGGGCGAAGGACACGGACACGCTGGTGCAGGAGCCCGACAGCCAGTACGGCACCTGGAACGAGCAGCGGCACAGCAGTGACAGGTGAGGGCTTTCCTCAGCTCGGGGATGAGGGGAAATGCTGGAATCCCATAATCCCAGAATGGTTTCATGCTGGAAGGGCTTTAAAGATCATCTCATTCCAACCCTTGGCTGTGGGATACCTTCTGCTAGAGGAGGTTGTTCCAAGGCCTGTTCTTGGACATTTCTATTTGTTTTCTTTGTTTTTAAATCTGATTTTCTGGCATTGCAATTTCTTTAGCAAAATTACCAGGTGGGCTGAATGGCAAAATCCCTACAGAATACTCTACAGAATAGCAGAGTGGCAAAATCCATCTGGAACAGGGACTCTGGGCCTCAGGTGGGGTGACACAGGATGCATCTCTCCATGCCCACAGCTCAGACTCTCAAGTGTTTTATTGGTGGTGAAGTGGAGGATGAAATGGAATAACATTCGAGTGAAACTGATACTGAGTATTGCTGATGCTTTTCTGTTCTTAGAATGATTTAGTGAAATAAACCTAGAGCAGCAAAGTGTGAGGTTTTTTATAGTTCACACCTGTTGTGTAAATTACAGCTTGATCAACCCTGAACTCATGTCCTGTCTGCTCAGTGTGGTATGAAAATAGCATTTTATCTGTTTTTTAATGCTATACTTGTTGGGATCTTACAGCAGACATTAATGTCAATTACGTTTGGTTTGTTCTGCACTTGAGAACTGTGTGTTATAAATATTTTATTGCTTATGAAATCAGGGTAACAACCAGCTCGAGGTTCAGCAGCCGAGTGAGTGCCAACAGTGACAGCCAGGCTGCTGTAAAATTAACTTGGGTTCCAGGATGGTACAGACATTTCTGAGATCAGTTTCTTAACAAAGGTGCTTGTCTCAGCTTCAGAGCAGACAGCACTGGAGTTATTTCAATCCATCCATCCTGATTAGAACAGCTCCACCTAAACATTCCAGTTGACTGAAGGATTGAACTCAACCCTGTGTGCTGGAATTTTGTTTGCACTGCAAGAAATATTTAGGTTTTGCCTTTTTACAGTATAATGGTGACAGTGTAGAGACTCTTCAGCATTTTGCCACCCCATTGCTCTGCTTTATTTTGACTTACAGCTCATTGCAGGAGAATTACTGCTATATTAATTCAGGCACTTGAAGAGAAATGAGATTAATGTACTTTTAAATAATGGGAGTCTTCCTGGAATATATTGAACGTGCATTTTGTCTGCAGTTTATTTTGGATGCAGTCCCTGCCAGGAGCAGTGCAGACGTTCTCCTCGTGTTGCTGAGGGTGCTCTGAGCAGGGCTCTGCCTTTGGTGCCTCCTCCTCGCCCCAGCTGGAGGCAGGAACTCACAGGAGATGTTGATGGTTGAGTTTTCCTGTTTGGCCTGGCTCACTTCCCTCGGAGCATTTCCACTGCCAGCCCCACGGTGTCACATCCTGCGGGGACCAAACAGTGTCCCAGGCTCCTGCTGTGCTGGGGGAACCTCCAGTCTGGGGCATTTCCCAGTATTGGAGCCATGGAGGGATTATTTTAGGAGTGTTCCATCAGTGCTGCTGTGAATGACCTCATCTTCATGGAATCACAGAGTCCTTAAGGTTGGAAAAGCCCTCCAAGATCACCTGAATCCCCCTGTGGCCATTAAACCAAGCAGTGCCACCTCTGCTTGGCATTTGAACACTTCAGGGATGGGGAGTCCTGGAATTTGAGCCCTTCCTGGATGGTGACTCGCTCCTCTGGGAGAGAAAGGGAATTTTGAAGTCAAAAGCCATAACTTCATGGCAACAGGATGAACACAGTCCTTTTCCTAGATGAGCTTTTGGAAGGTGAAGGAAGGAGTATTTTCCTCTAGAACTGATTCACTGCTGGAATTAGTGTAAGGAGCTGCTCTGGTTCCAGTGGGCTTTGACCAGTAACTCCTTGGGATGGACAGAGATGAAACCATCTCCTCCATTTTGGAGGCATTAATTGGATTTTTCTTAGTTTATCTAAAAGATTTTATTCTAATTTTTCTCAAGTGCTTTAACAAGCTTTTCCAGGTTGGCACTTTTAAAACTCTTTAAGGTTAGAACAGTCTTCATAAGGAAGATTACTGTTTTTTTACAGGAAAGGAATTGTTTCTAAGTGATGTTTCCGTACAGTTCTGACTCCTCATTTCACAGGCTGAAGCAACACCTTCTTTATGGCCTTTATACACTGTCTTGCTAAAACTAATTAAATTTAATTGCAGTTGAAAGTGAGGATTGCTGTTAGTTTATTGCCCATTGTGCTAACCATCCTGCTGGGTTTGTGTGCACCACATGAGGGATGATTTCTCAGAGAAGTGTCTATAAATGCACCTGTGGAACATCAGGGGCATCTCATGGATGTGCTCACAAACCCTGAAATCTTAATGAAGTAATAGAAGGAGGTACATGATATATCTCACTAATGAGAACTGAAAATACATTTTCAATTTCATTTTTCTGAGGGGAATTTTCCCCCTAATTTGCTGTTCACTGGAAAGAATCCACTGCACATAACAAGGTTTGGACTCCAGGCATCCTTCCCACGTTCAGGGATGAGCTGTGCCACAGGGGTTGAGGTATGGGGCTTTAATTGTGCAGGAACTCCAAAGGAAGATCTATTGGGAAGGTTTGGGAATGAGGAACCACCAACCAATGCTAATTCAGCTGGATTTCTGTCACATCTTGCTCTCAAATATTTCAGTTTTAAAAACCTCAGAGAATTGTATCAGCTGCAGGGAAGGGACTTTTTGGAGACGTGCAAATCCAACAGGATCCTTTCAACCCTAATTTCCATGAAAGGTCCTGCGGATTGTCCCCTCTTCCATATGGCAGTGGCTCTAAAGCCTAATGCTGCAGATACAAAATGTCATTTGAAGCAAAAATCCTAGACAAAAACTTTCCCCCAGAGCTCATTAGTGCCATTCTTAATTATCCTGGGGCCCACTGGTGATGGAGGGAAGCAGCATTCCCTCTGCTCGTGTGCTGGAAACCCTCTGGGCAGTGTCTGCTCTGCCAGACTGGACATTGTACCGTGAGCTGCTGCTGCTGGAATGCTGTTATCCAGCAGTAAACTCCTGAGTGTTCTTCTCCTGGCACTGCTGTACCAAATACTAATGTTTATTGCTTAAAAGATGTGCATATATTGATATATATGTTGTTTTTTTAGGTTTAGAACAGTTTTCCTAGATATGTGCCCAAGAAAAGGTGCTTAGTGACAAAAGTCTTCTCTCAGGTGGAGAAAAAAAAATCAGAGCTAAATGGCTTTGGTTTTTTAAAACTGGGAATTAGAAGCAAGACAGCCCAATTTTTACTGACAGTGGAGTCTTCCTATTTCAAGGAACACTCCAGCCTTTGTGAGAAAGGCAGACACAACTGTGTCCAGCTTTCAGTCCTGACCCTGCAGCTCATTCCTGTCAGTCTAGGCCACGGGAGGAATTTTAGGAATACACTGGGAGCATCCCAGCACTGGGGAGCAGGTGCTGCTGCCCTCCTTCCTGAGGCACAAGGAGCTCTGCCCATGGAGCCCTGCCTTAGGGTGCCACCTGGTGCCCAGCTCTCTTCAGCTCAGCATTCCTGAAGGAAAAAATCCCTCTGGCTGGCTGGAATACACCCCAATCCCCAACACACTGTGAATCCAAGGGGTGAGGGCTGAGATCCACACCCTGCTGCTGGTGCTCAAACTTTCTGTTCCACTTTTATTTAGCTCCTGCTGACCACGTGTGATCCAGCCTGGCCTTGCAGGGCTTTGTTTGCCCTGAAGTCTCACAGATTGCATTTGCTTCGTTTGCAGCTTTGTGGGAGAATCCCCTTCCCTGGACAATGAGGTTGTGTCGGGGAGGAAGCAGCCCCCGGGCAGCCACCCGTCCTCGCTGTCCTCGCAGACAGAGCCGCCCTCCCTGCCTGAGCACCATGACTTCTCCAAAGACCAAAGGAGCACCAGCCTGGACCGTTCCAGCACCGACATGGACTCCACTGATGGGGCTGATCTGCCTCCTACAGGGGACACGCTCCCTGAGGACAAGAGTTATTTCTCCTTCATCGATGTAAGTTGCCATCGTGTGTGCCCTCAGCTAATCCCTGCAAAGCAGTTCCTTCTGGAAACTTTGCAGACAGTTTTGCCCTGCCTTTCCCACACTGAATTTTCCCAGCTGCTTTCCTGCCTGAGAAGTTTGGGATCAAAACTGCAGAGTTCTTCTAAGTCTCTGTGGTGTTTATGTTCTGAGAGATTCTATAAAGCTGCTGGCCTTGAATAATCAATCATGGAATCCCAGACTGGAAGGGATCTTAAAGCTCATTCAGTTGCACACTTTCCACTAGACCAGATTTCCCCAAGCCCCATCCAACCTGGCCTTAGACACTTCCAGTTGTGAATTGGAAGCATAATTAAGTAACACAAACAGCCAGTGCCTGCTGTGCTATCAGCCATGCAGATTTAAGGCTGTAAAGACCTTCACTAATTTTTTTTTTTTTAATTAACCATTGGTTTCTTTCCGTAGTAGCTCCCAGTTGCATTTTAAAGGATTTTTCTATAGTGAAGAATCTTGCAGTTGGTGTTTAGGACCAGGAGTTTCTGGCCATACACAGTTAATGAGGTCTAGTGCTGCAAGAACTTGGTTTAGTTTGGAAAAGTCCTGGAAGATCATTGAGTCCAACTGTTCCCCCAGCAATGCCAAGGCCACCATTAACATGTCCCCAAATGCCACATCCACACGGTGTTTGAGCACTTCCAGAAGGTTCTGTTTTGTCCCTGGGCCACTTAAGATGTCTCTGTAAAAACATTTTTAGCTCCAAGTGCAGCTGGGAAATGCTGTGTGATGGGTAGTTTATTCCTGACCTGAAATCTTTTGAAAAAAGGAGTAAACCCACATCTGGAGAAGGAGAGACTCAGGGATATTTGGTAGTTAAAGGCAAATCTGTAACAGCAAATTGCTTTAAGTGAGTAAATAAATGACAGCTCCTTGCTTTGCTCTGTAAATGTTACTGCTTATTGGATGTGTTGGAAATGACTGATCACAGAAGTTTTCTGAATGCTGTGACACTAAACTTGGAGTGTCCTTGTTGCTGGTGAGTGGCTTTGAGTGTTTGTGGCTGGCAGGGAAACTGCAGCTCTGCACTCCAAGAGAATTTTGTGTAGTTGCTCTTTTTAGATCCCAGTTTTGGGATTTGCCCTCAGCTGCTACTGGCTAGCAAGACCTGTATTCATAAAACACTCTAGGAACCAAACTCCTGATTACTGCAGTTATTTTTTATATTAATTTGGTGCAAATTATTCATGCAACTCAGGCATCCACAGCCTAGAGAGATCCAAGGATTACACCCAGTTAGCCACGATGTCCATGTCCTCATCGTGCACTCCCTTTAGTATGATTTTAAGTGACTACAACAACAATCATCAGGCAAATGTTTATTTTAATTGATGAATGCAATCAAGTGGGTTGGGATTTAACTGTGGAGGAGGTGGGGCTCATTCCCAGGTCTGTTTTTTCTCCAGCACACGGCTGTCCTGGACTCCAGTGCTCTCAAGACTCGGGTGCAGCTGAGCAAGAAGCGCCGGTGCCGGGCGCCCGCGTCCCACTCGCTGCGCAGGAGCAGAGGGCTGGACCTGGAGAACAGGTTTTCCTTGACAGAAGAACCAGATAATGGCTGGATGTTCAAAGATTCCACAGGTAACCCCTCAGCTACCTGGAATAATTGGTTGTGATGTACCTGGGTGCAAGGGCAGGAGTTTGTAAAAGGCGTTTTTTAAATACTGCCCTTCGTTCCTGCTTGAGTGCGGGAAGAGATCTCGAACAAGAGATGAAAAGCTGGCTCATGGTTTCCCCCTCTGCTTTTCTTTTTATTTTTTTTTTTAAACAATTCATTAGAAGAGAAGAAAACTATGCAACAGGAAGATTCTGATGAGGAAGAGAAGATCCAGCACACTCCAAGGTCGTCTTCTGTGCAAGCCCAGAGACTGCCCGTGTTCCCAGGGATGGATCACTCTGTTCTCAAGGTGAGCTCAGGCAGAGCCCAGGAGGTGGGAGATAAACCAGTTCAATAGCTGCAAGTGCTTTATAAGGAATTCCCTCACTCATTTCAGGGATTTTTTTTTTGTTTTTATAAATCTGGAGTGATCCATTCTGCATTCCAATAAAAAAAAAAAAAGCCTGGATGCTGGCTTTAAAAAAACCCCGTTCTTTATTTTGATATTTAGGCCCAGCTGCGGAAAAGACAGGAGTCTGAGAGCACTGGTGACATCGGCTCTGCTCAGCTCTTCAAATCCCCCAAAGCACAGCTCGGCACTCCCAGCAGCAGAGTGCTGCCCTCCAGTGTGGAAAAGGAGGACAGGTGAGAGAGTCCCAGCGTCAGGAGAAGGCTAATGCTCTTCTTGCTGGAAGGAAAAATAATGCAACAAGCTGTACATTCCTTTTTGTTGTTGTTGTTTCCGTCAGGAGTTTTCATAATGAAAGAATAAAGAGTATTTTTATTTTTCTATATCTTAGGTCAGAAGAAAAGTCTCCTCAGTGGCTGAAGGAGCTGAAATCAAAGAAGAGACAGAGCCATTATGAGAATCAGGTTTGAAAAGGTACTTGGGTAGGAAGGGGGGGGCTTTGCTGAGTGCAGGAGTGCAGTGACAAACTCACATTTCCTGTGATGTGTTGGTTCAACTTTAAGCATACAAAAATCACAGAAACCTATCTTACTGTTTTTAATGTAATGAAATTGTTTCATGAATACCCACAAATCCTTAAAGGAAAAAACATCACTGTGGCCCCACCAGCACTGCCCTTACCCTGCCCTGTGCACCAGGGGTGCCAGGCAGGGCAGTGCCCCTCCACTCCCAGTCACAGTTCCACTGATTCTCTGCACATCATTTGATTTTCATAACCCTCACTCTGGTGGGGCTGGGATTTCCCAAAGTTTGAAAACTTTGTGTGGTTTCAGCACAATTTTGGGTGGTTCTTAAGCATTTAATGCATTAAACAGACAAGACCAAGGTGGCACTGCAACAGAAAACACATTTCAAGGGGGTTCCTGTTCCAGCTGCCTGACCATATCACACACTTCCTTTTGTTTTCCTTTCCAGACAGTGATTCTAACTGGGAGAAGATAAAGAAGTTTAACAGAAGCCTTAACTCATCTGAACCTAAACCCCCATGTCATGTTGCTGCTGTTTGCTTCCTGCCTCAACTGCTCTGTGCATGGTGCCTTCCTGTTTTGTGGAGAAAAGCTGCTTCAATTCATAGTCAAATACAAAGCTGTGTCTGTCAGGTTGAGGGGACAGTGGCACCTCAGATCTGCCTGCAGGAGAACTCCCCTGGGTCACAGTTAGCACCTCAGAAAGTCTTGGAAAACAGAGATATTTGGGAGTGCTGTGATCCAGGGAACTCCCCTCGCTGTGGAACAGACTCTGTAGGTGTTCACCTCTGGGAGATGTGTCTGGCTGAGTTTTGTGTTTGTTTATGAAAATAATAATTTTAATCAAATTTATCTTTTTTTTCTTTTTTTTTTCTTTTTTTTTTTGGTGAACAAGTAGTAAGCTCCTATTTAGAATGAAACTTGTGGAAGGTGAGAGTGGAAGAACAAATCATGTTTACTGCCATATTGAAAAAGGAAACTTGATTATTTTTTGTAAAATGTATTTTTGATTGGCTTGTATTTACATGTAATCTGCTGACCTGGCAGATGGAGATAATTTTTAGATGAACAAAATGTTAATTTTTGTCACTCTTGAAGTGGTATATTCTGTGTTTTGTCAGCATGTGGAATAATTGCTTCATTGGAATGTCTTTCCTAAAAAGGATCAAGCAATAATGTCAACCAGTTCTCTTTAAAAAAAAAAAAAAGTAAAAATATGTAAATACTGTTTTTATAACAAAAAAGGAAGGGAAGAGGGAGGACGTTACACTCATATCAGGGTTCCAGTTAATTGTTGAATGTCACTTTAATAGCAGTTCAGATAGTCCCACTTCATATTTTTATTTGTTAATCTGTAAATACCAGGTTTAAGTTTTTATTTTTATGCTGATTTTGTGGGATAACCTAAATGTGATCTTCAGTTTCTCTGATGATTTCCTGTCTTTCCTTTGGCAAGATGTGCTGATAGCAGAGTAGAGATCTCCTGGACCACGTGGGTGTTTGGGTATCCCTAATTCTCAGATATTCCCTGTCTCTGGACACTCATTGTGAACCAACCACCATGGCCATGGAAGACAGACTCGATTCTTGCCCCAGATAAGTGCTCTTTCAGTAACCTTTAAAAGCGTAGCCCAGGTGATTCCAGGTGTTCCTCAGGCTCAACCAGGAAAAGGTGGAAGAGGGAAAAGGGGAGTGGAGAGCTCTCCTCACCTGGCAGAGCTGCTTGGGCTGCACTCCCCACGTCCTGCTGAGGGGCTCCTGTGGGTACAAACCATAAAGCACCAGCACTTCAGCTCCTTCTCCTTTTGTCTTTTTTCCCAATCAGCGTTTCGGGAGCGCAGCTCCCGTGGAGCCTGCCCGGGCTGCTGTCTGTCAGGCTTGGAGCTGCCAAAACCATGTGCCAATTCACCTCAAGGAGGAGTCACAGGGGGGGATTTGCAGTCCCAATCTGCAGGAAATAGCAGCAGGATGGCAGGAGACAAGTCCCATCTGCACATCTCTGGCTCCCGGGTTTTATTCCTGTGGCAGCTCCCTGTGCTCCCTGGAGATGAGATGGAGATGTCTGTCTGATGTAAAAGTCTTTTCCCTGTTGTTTTGCCCTGTTTCTCATGGGAGCTGTTGCCACTGTTGGTTTGGCGGCTCCCCTGCTCCCCACAGAGCAGCGATCCCCAGGATTCTGACGGAATTTGGGGATGGGCCGTGTCAGCGCAGCCACCACCACTGACCAGCTCCCTTTAAAACCTTGCACAGATTTCCTTCCCTCTCCTTTAGATGTTGGTGGGAAAGGTGACTCTTGGTGTGGTTTTTGGGGTATGTTCTGGGGGCGTGTCCCACGTGTGACGCTCACCTGGGCCAGCCTGAGCAGCACTGCAGGTGAGGAGGAGGAGGATGGTTCTTCTCACTCACCAAGTGGGGCCTGCCACACCCAGAAATCAGGCAAGTCCCTGCTCACAGGAACATCCTCACAGGCTGGGTTTTCCACTTCCACAGGTGACAGTGTTGCATTCCCAGCAGTTGGAGGATTTACTGGTTCTTGGTCTAGGCCAGAAATTCTGTAACTGTGCTGGGGAAGCTGAGGGGATTGACACGAGGTTTCCACAAAGCCCTTGAATGTGTTTGCATTTCCACATCTGCTTGGACAATGCACTGAAATTACTGTATTGAGTAGTTTAACCTACTACTGAGAAATGTTTAATGCTTAAATGTCTAATTAAAGAGCATCTTTAGAATGTTGTTGAATGGGAAAGTGTTTTTTCTGCTCTGTTATTTCTTTATATTGTACATGGATTAAATATCTACTTCCTTCTCTTTGGGTTATTGCTCTGTAATAAAAGATATATAAATATGTTATTACTTCCTAAATGATAGAACAGACTGTAATACACTTTATATAATTCTATTTTAATTCCAAATAATGCTTCTTGGAATTTTTTCTGCTTTCACTTTTGTTGCCATGTGCTTTTTCCTGCTGTTTATTGGAGATGGAAGTGAGCTCTAAGGTTTCTTCAGATGTGCTGCTTCCTTCACTCCTGGAGCAGACTCATCTCTTGTCCAAAAAGTGATGCTGAAGGTGATGGAAGCCCTGGAAGTTCCTTTGTCTCTCCCATCACAGCTCCTCAGCTTTTTCTCCTTGTGTAAAAAAGCCACATCAATATTGGGTTTTAAAGGTGGGATGTTGTGCTTTGTGGAATTCAGGAACACTTTCTGACTGCCCTCATCTCATGCGTGTCAGGGACTTGCATGGCTGCTCCATTGCTTTTTATTGGAATTCCCACTTGTGGACTTCTTCCTTTTTATTTTTCTGTTTGCAAATTCTCCTTTTTAACATCTCTGAATCTTCAATGTTTGGTTTTCCAACCTTTGACATTCCAAGACTTTCCACAGGATTATTCCCAGGGTGAAAGTTTGTTTCACCCTGTTCCTGGTTTGCAAACAAGTTACTTGCAAACTGAAATGCAGGTGGGGCAGTTTTGGGAATGCAAAGTGTGACCTGTAAAAGGCGTGGAACAGCAAATCCCTGATTTCTGCAGGGGTGTTGTGTTTCAGGAGGAGATGGGCAATTCTGGGGTGCTGCCACAGAGTGTGGCTCAGCCTCACAGGGTGTATCCAGGTACAAAACCTCTGGGCCAAATTCCTCAGCGCTGTCACTGCTGTCCCCAAGCTCTGGGGGTAAAACAAATTATTCCAGTGAAATACAGAGCTGTCACCATTACTGTGCTCCCTGTGGGCCTGGGGTGTCTGCACCTCCACAAAGGACCCTGGTGCAAGAGCAGCTGCAGCCAAGTGAGGGAGGTGTTGGATCCATCCCTTCAGCCCAGTGCTGAGAAGGAAAAACAGGTATTTGCTTTAATTCCTTTTAAAGATGGACTTGTATTTGGTGAAGGATTTTGGGGCCAGCTCGGACAAGGCTTGGTCTGGTGGAAGGTTGGGGGAGCAGGGGGGAAGAACGAGATGAGCTTTAAGGTCCCTTCCAACCCAAACCATCCTGTGATTATATGAAAACACCTCCATGGAGCTTTAATGGGATTTGGGGATGTTCTGGCAGGGGCTGCAGAGTCCAGGCCTAGTTCTGCTCACCTTGGGAGTGGAGAGGGTGGAGGGTGGGAATCCTTCCCAAGCTGGTGGTGAGCTCTGTTCCATGGCTGTCCTGTTCTCTCCTGTATAAATGTATTGCAGAAATACAATCTGAAATAACTTCTGGTCCTTCTGGTGGGATTGGCACAGGAGGAGAGCCAAGGTCTGGTGGTTTATGGGTTTCTCTCATTCCATATTAAACAAAATTAGATCAGATCTGGTTTTGAAGGAGCTCTTGTGGAGATGAAGCTTTTATATCGTTCCACGTAGCCTTACAGAGTCTGTCAGTCTGGGTCACAGTAAGTAACATTGTGTGATAGAAATCCTGTCTTTTGTATTGCACAGTTTCCTGGGGAATGAAGATATTCTGGCCACTGTATTTTTTGTTCTGTACCATTAGAGTTCCAGTTTAGCTTTGCCAGGTATTAATAAAAAAGATCTATTTTCTAACAGTCATTTTTCAAAGGGATTTAAGAGGCTGACAGCAAGAGGAAATTGAGGTCTATTTGGGAGAGGCATCAAGGAGATCCAGTGCCCCTTGTGTCGTGTTTTTGGAATTGCCTTGTCGGTGTGGAGAGCTGGGAGAGGCAGATCCAGGGCCCTGCAGCTGTCACAGAGCTCGGTGAATGAGGATGCTGGAAGGAAGGGACTGGCACAAGAAATTCTGTGTTCCTAATTTGTTGAGGACAGGTGATGTTGTGTTTGGTAAGACAGAAATGAATCCATTCCTCCTCAGTCTGTGCCTGTTGTAGCTGTGGCATCTGTGGGACAGCTCTGATGGGGACAACAGACCTTCCTCAGGAACCACAGGATGGGCAGAGTGAGGAAGAGTCAGTTGGAGACACCTCCTGGGTCATCCCTGTCACACCAGGCCTGGAGCATCACCCAGCGAGAGCAGGGATGGGATGGGGCTGGAGAGCCTCATTCTAACACGTACAACAGGAGAGGTTTCCATCCCTCTCCCCTTCAGTTTGCCCAGCCTGGCCCAGGGGATTCACTTTTCTGGCAATTTCAGTAAAGGTTTCATGGGTAGCTCTTGGTTTCAAGATGAGCCACGCTCAGAGCAGGTAGAAAAAAACCTGCAAGGGTAGAAAATGGGGATATGTGCAGCTGAATGAAATGTTCCCTGAGGAATCAGGATGGGTTGGGTCTGAAGGGACTCTGACAGGTGAAAAGGGAATCAGGGCCACTACCAGCAGGTGAAATGCTCCCAGTTTGGTGCCTGGTGTGGAAGAGCTGCGCTCCCCCCCTTACATCATCCTGTGCCCGTGAGGATGGACAAACCCTTGTGCCAGGCTCCAGAAATCCTCATCACACACCCCAGGATGTTCCCAGTGTGTCCCTGGGAAATGCTGGGGAGGGAGCCAGATTAGGGGGCACAGAAAGAAAAGAGACTTGACCTAGAGAATCTGCCTGGGGCCAAAGTTCAAGTAAGATTGCCAATCTGGAAACCCTGAGCTGCTGCAGCTTTCTGCCGAGCTCTCGGAGCCGACCCCAGCCCTGTGTCACACCTTGCGCTGGAGCCCACACAAACGGGGACGTTTTGCCTGGTTTTTGCTTCCCTCTGCGCTCGGTTTCCAGGCTAAACCCTCCCGTGAACTGCTGATGGCAGAGTTTTCCAGAGAACCTGGCAAGAAGCAGCGTGAACGTGCTGATGCGAATTTCGACGTTAATCTTCTGTAAATCGAGTGGCCCGTGTCCGAGGGACGGCCGCGAGAAATCTGAATGACGTTTCCATAGCTCGCTGCGCGCCCGCGCTATTGAGATGAAATCTCATGGATGGAATTCCGTGGACGCAGCTGCTGTATCAGCGCTCGGGGAATTCTGCTGTTCTGTTCAGAAGCAACCCATAAATAGCGGGGCCGCCCGCACCGCCCGGCACAGCGGAACCACACGGAGAGGTAGCGGCGGCACCGCCGGGACTGAAGGGGCTTTCTCAAAGAATTTGTGTTTCTCAGTCGGGGTGTCCCCCAGCGAAGGGTTTGGCTCGTGCGTGATGAGAAGTGAAGCTGAAGGGTTTGATTCAGGACGTTGATCAAACTCCTTTATTGGTCTCCTAAGCCCCTTGTCAGCGTGGCGCGTTCCAGTGTTGGAGCGGAGTTTTGCGGATGTTCCTGGAGAGCGAGGAGGGGGCTCTCACCACCATCCCCCCTGGCCAAGGCGGTGGCAGCAGCTCCAGCTGCTGGGTTTGGTGCCCCCCAGGATGCTGGAGCAAGGGAGAAGTGTCAGGTTTATGTTGTGGGGAAAGATGTCAGCAGCTGGAAGCTGACAAATTCCTGCTGGGAACAAAGGCTGTGAGATGGGAGTTCAGTGGTAACTGGGCGAGCTGCCCCGGGCAGAGGGCTCCGTGGCACTTGGGACATGGCTCAGTCCAGTCCTGCTGGTGCCTGGGTGAGGATTTGGGGCCCATGTGCGGGAGGGAGAGGAGGATGGATAACAGAGCTTGCTCCTAGCCTGGACATCTGTGGGATTTACAGCTGCTGCATCAGGGTCTGTGCTAACCCGTGCTGCTGTTCCGTGCCAGCTTCATCCTTTGTGTTTCATTACCGGCTGTAGATCCCGGCACCTCCCACCTTAACTTCCTGCAATTTGGGTTTTCCAGGCACAATGACCGAGCAGCAAAGTCCCCCCGAGCAGATGGCGACTGGGGAGGGTGCTGGCGAGCGAGGTGGCAACTACAAGGTATACTGGGGTGTACTGGGGACACTGGTTACGGATGGATGCTGGGTGGAGCCGTGGGATGCGGTGATGGAGTCACTGCCAGCGCTGCAGCTGGTGCTGGGGACAGGAGTGGCCTCCAGCTCTGCCACAGCAGCAGTGGCTGGTGGCCCCGCTTTGGTGTTGAGCCCAGGGGGGCTCGAGTTGGGAAGCAGCTGGAGCTGAGGATCTGCTGCTGCTGCTCCCCGGCTGCCAAGGACATTGGCTGGCCAGGCTGGTGTGCAGCTGCCCAGGGATTTCATGCAGGAGATGAAGCATCCTGGCACAGTGGGATCAGCTGTGGGCCCAGGCACTGAAACTCCCCAGGTGCGTTGTAGGTTTGGATTCAGCTCATAGGTTGGTTGAAAGTAAATCAGCTTTTAAAATCAGGAGAGGATGTGGTGGCTTCCCACAAAGCTGCTCCTGGACAGGGAAGGCTGGAGTGGGAGAGGGGGGTGCCAGGAGCTGGGGCTGTTTATTGCTTTGAGGTGCACAGAGGATCCTGAGGAACCTGGGTGTCACCTCTGTCCCCTGAGCCCCCCATTATGTGGCGTGTGCAGGAGGCTCTGCCCTTGGCCCAGGCTCAGGTGTTGCAGCTGTGACCCCTTTGGGACAGTGCCAGGGGGTGCCTGGTCACCCCACTGACCCTCCCGGTCCCTGAATGGTGCTGGGCACCCTGGGCCCTGCTCGGTGCCAAGTTCTGACCGCTGGGACTGGCTCCAACCCTTCCTGCAGCTCAGCCTCAAGGCTCTGCTGAGAGCAGGGCAGCCTGGGGAGGCACTGGGGTCTCTGCACCTGGCAGGGCTTAGAAGAAAACATTGAACAAAGAGCTTGTGCCAGGCCAGGTCAAGGGGATGGTTGGATCTGGAGGATGCAGTGATAAGGGATGGATGGGCAAGGGCCAGGCTGGGAGTAGGAGAGGCAGCCCACGGCTCAGGAATTCTCTTAGCCCAAATTTTCTGTGTTTCCAGCGCTGTGTTTGAACTGGTTTTCAGCCTGTCATGGACAAAATTCCAGCCTGTGCTTTACCAAACACCCTTGGCTGGAGCTTGGCCCAAAGATTTGTCAGGGCAGAGACAGTGGCAGGACCTGGCTCTCTTGGGCAAGGAGTGACATTGGCACAGGATGGCCAGGATGGAGGGACACGGGCAAAGCCCTTTGATCCACTGCTGCCCCCATTTCCTGGGGTGTTCCCCTGGCTGACAGCATCTTTCCCCACCTCAGATCACGATCTACGAGCTGGAGAATTTCCAGGGGAAAAGGTGTGAGCTGACAGAGGAGCTCCCCAACATCACCGAGAAGGAGATGGAGAAGGTGGGCTCCATCCAGGTGGAGTCTGGCCCGTAAGTTTGGGGTGGGGAAGATGGAGCAGCCCCAGGGGGTGACAGGGAGAGCATCCCCCTGACACTGGGGTCCTGCAGGTGGCTGGGCTTCGAGCGCCAGGCCTATGCTGGGGAGCAGTTCGTGCTGGAGAAGGGCGACTACCCCCGCTGGGACTCCTGGTCCAACAGCCACAGCAGCGACAGCCTGATGTCCATCCGGCCCCTCCAGATTGTGAGTAGGGCTGTGCTGGGGTGGCCACCGGGGCTGGGGGCGGCCCCTGACCCGCCCTTTCCCCCAGGACAGCGCCGACCACAAGATCCACCTGTTTGAGAACGCGGGATACACCGGGAGGAAGATGGAGATCGTGGATGATGACGTCCCCAGCCTCTGGGCCCACGGCTTCCAGGACCGTGTGGCCAGCGTCAAGGCCCTGAATGGAACGTAAGGATCCAGGGGACACAGGGGACACCCCAACAGGTTCCTGTCCGTGGTTGGTCCCTCCAGGGTGGTGGTGGCAGGGGCGCCTGGCACAGCCACTGCAGTGGGGCCGCTGCTCCCGTGGTGCTGCTCATGCCCATTGTCCCTTGTTCTCTCCCTGCTGCCGCCTTTTCCCTGGCCCACAGGGGGTTAATAGGGACCATGGCAGTGTCCCTGGGGCTGGATGATGGCTCCTTGCCCTAACCCACCACCCGAATAGCTGTGGTCCCTTCTCCACGGACTCCATCTGCCCCTGGCACAGCATTTCCCAGCTGCAGCCTGTGAGGTGGCACTTGGTGACACCCCAGTGGCTCCGGGCGGCATCACCTGGCTGTGGCAGGCAGAGACACGGGGATGGGGAGGGGGAGGGGGATGGGGACACTGCCCCGCCTGCAGGGGGTGTGGGGTGGGCACTGCTGAGCACCGCCTTGCTCCCCACAGGTGGGTGGGCTACGAGTACCCCGGCTACCGGGGCCGCCAGCACGTCTTCGAGAAGGGCGAGTACCGGCACTGGAACGAGTGGGACGCCAACCAGCCCCTCATCCAGTCCGTGCGCCGCGTGAGGGACCAGCAGTGGCACCAGCGGGGCTGCTTCGAGAACAGCTGAGGGACCCCCAGCCCCCGCCGGGGCCGCTCGCGGGGTCCCCCGGCTGATGCCGTGACCGTGGTGTTTTTTGTGCAAAAACCTCAATAAAGCTCTGAGCTGGAGGCTGCTGAGGCCTGCCTGGTCCTGGGCTGGGGAAGGTCGGGGAGGGGGGCAGGGGGAGGGGGATGGAGATGGGGATGGGGATGGGGAGGGGGATGGGGATGGGGATGGGGATGGGAATGGGGAGGGGGATGGGGAGGGGGCCGGGGCCGTGCCCAGCACCCCCCGCACAGGGCAGAGGGGGAAGTGCCAGTGTTTGCAGTGTTACATAAAGGCTGCAGCTTTCCAAAAATCACCCCCAATGCTGCTGGATCAGCGTTTTCCCAGTGCCTCTGTCCCTTTCCACAACATCTCCTGCCCGCTCCCAGGGCTGGTGGCCAGTCCCAGGGCAGGGAGGGGGCCGGGGGGATGTCTGGAGCAGCCAGCCCTGGGTCGTGCACTCCAAGCAGGGCTCATCCCGTGGAGGGATGGCTGTGCCCAACCTCAGTGTCCTGCAGGGTCTCCTGCCTGTCCCCAAGGAAGTTTCCCACAGTCCTG
Source organism: Poecile atricapillus (assembly GCF_030490865.1). Lineage (NCBI taxonomy): Eukaryota > Metazoa > Chordata > Aves > Passeriformes > Paridae > Poecile > Poecile atricapillus. The sequence continues at coordinate 4,636,628 of NC_081264.1, forward strand.
GGGTGGTTTCTCCTGGGGGATGAGCTCTGACATGGGGGGGCTGTTCTGGGGGCAGAGGTGGGGGGTTCCACAGGGTGCTGGTGGGACACTGAGCTGCCCTGGCACTGCCCTTCCCCTGGGGCACTGTGGCCACGCCTGGGGACCCACCGGGCTGGGGCAGAGATGGGAGATGGGCTTGAGTCCACCTGAGGGCTTTGTGCAGATCCCTGAGCAACCCCTCTGGAGCTTTTCCCTTTGGGGGGGTTGGTGGCTGGGAAAGGTGAGTGCCTGGCCCCGGGTGGCAAAAGCTGCTTCCAGAACATTCCATGGGGCTGCCATGGCCGGGGAGCTGCAGCACCAGGGCTGGGATGAACTAAATCCAGCCCAGCAGAGCCAAGGGAGGGAATCACAGGAGCCACGCTGAGCGCTGTGGCAGCCCCTTGCTGAGGTGCTATGGGGACAGGATGGGGCTGCAGTGCCCTGCACTGGGACCTGGAACAGGTCCATGAGGGTCCTGGGCTCAGAACCTGAATGAATTAACCCAGGAGATGGGGAAGGCTGTACTGGCTCCATCTGTGGGGCCGCAGCAGGAGACACAGGCAAGGAAGGGCTGGGAATGCTGGAAACTCCTGCTCAGAGCCTGGCCTGCTCACATCCATGGCCTGATGGGTTCCTTGCAGAGCTGCGCTGTCACCTTGGCCCCTCTGGCCCTGGAATCCCCATCCCCTGGAGCCAGGGCAGCCACAGAGCCTGGGAATGACCCCCACATGTCACTGCCAGGGTGGGCTCTGGTGACAGCAGCCTGTGAGTGACGGTGTGTGCAGCCAGCCTGGGGTAGGGGCTGGGGCAGAGGGGACCCTGGGGGGGCTGCAGCCCATCCCCTGTGGGACCTCGGGAGATGCTGAATGCGGGAAGGAGCAGGTCTGGGGTCTGTTCATGCTCGGTGACACTTGCTGGGGTGAATCCAGCTCCTCTGTGGGGTGAAGGGGGCTGTGGGTGCTGCACAGCACCCAGCGAGTCTGACAGTGTCCCCCCTACATGAAAGCTCCTTTTCTGCAGCCCCCAGCCCCGTGCAGCCTCCTGGCTCAGCTGCTGGGACGATGCCAGCCAAGGGACTCTGCTGCTGCCCTCGGCCCCAGCTCAGCCCTGGCTGTGCTGCCCATCCAGGCACATCCCAGCCACGGGGACGTGTCCCAGGCTGAGCCCCGGTGACCTCAGCTTTGTCCCGGTGTCACAGAGGGGCCCCTGAGCTGCTGCTGCCTCTGCCCCGTGGGGCTGGGGCGCTTCTCAGGGACCCCAAAAGGGCGGAGGAGCCCAACACCCGACACTTGAGTGCCCCACACCCAAACCCCGGGAGCTGCCCCAGCCCCTGCCCATCCCCGAAGCCCCGGGCCGGTGTCGGGAAGGGGCTCCCGCGGTGCCCCCGGCGTGGCCGGGCTGCAGACGGGCAAAGCCAGACGCTCAGCGGCGCTTTGAGGCGTTTTATCGCGCATGGGAAGAGCCGAGCTCAGCAGGTCCGGCGGCTGCTGCCCGGCGGGCGGGGGGATCAAGGCTCTGGCCCCGAAACGCCCGGAGCGGGGCTGGCGGGGCTTTGTTGGCCAGGCCCGCCCCGGCTCTTGGCACGCGTTCGGCTGATGCTTGCAAACTCCAAATCTCCTCGCCACCAACCCGACAAAGCGGGTGACTCGAATGTGACAGGTAATGAAATAACTCGGGCTTGGTGCTCGGGCAGACAAAGGCTGCGGCGGATCAGCTGACCCTGGTTTTCATTGGGGTTTAATCCAGCATTCTCGCTTTGAATCAGGCTTTAACTATTTTGTAAATAGTTTTGGCACCTCTCTGCTGCGGCTCGGTATAAATTCCACCTCCCGGCCCCAGCCCGTCACTGGCTCAAGCGGGTACTGGTATAACTGGTAAGACTTTGCTATTTATTGTCCTCTCTTTTGCCGTAGCCTCCTCCCGATCCCCGGGGCCGGGGTCCCTTCCCGGTGCCAGCGGGGTGTGGGCAGGGCTGAGCCGGGGACAGTCCCGTCCCCGCAGCCCAAAGCAGGATTTCCCCACCCGGCCACGGCTCCGCTTCTTTTTTTGTCAGGAATGAGTTTTTCACTTGTTTTGGAGCTGCTCAGATACTGAGGGTCCCTCTGGGCTTGAGGACGGGGCTCATTCCAAGGGGTGGCAGTGCCAGGCCGAGTCGGGAGGGCTCGGCACAGGCTCCTCGGGGCTGGGGCTGGCGGAGGGAGCCCCAGAGCTTCTCTCCATCGCCCCTTCGAACACCCGCGTGGGGCCGGGACTCTCAGCTGGACAGGGACAGCAGGAAATCCTCGACCAAAGGGCCTGGGCTCCACTGGAAATGATTTAGAAATTTCCTGGGCTCACAGCTGCCAGTGCTGGTCCCAAGGGCCATTGCCTGTGCTGAGCCTGGGGAGGTTTGGGGTGCCGGTTTATCACTGAGAACCCCATCCTGAGCCCATCCTGCTGCCAGCCCTGCTCCCAACACCCTCTTCCCTGGGCAAACTGCAGGGTACGGATGGACACAGGGCAGGGACACAGGGCAGGGACACAGGGCAGGGACACAGGACAGGGACACGGGGCTCTGAGCACGGCCCCCAGTGTGTCCCCAGAGGCAGATTTTAACGTGCTGAGTTTCCCTCCCAAGGCAGCAGACAACCCAGCTGATGATGGCTTCCGAGCACCAAATGCCAGCCTCCAAGCAGCAGCAAGCCAGCTCCAAGGTCAGTGGGAGACTGCCCAGCCCTGCAGGGGGGCCAGGGCACCCTCAGCCTCTCTGGGTGCCCAAACCATACCCGGAGTCGCTGCTGGGAGCAGCTGAGCTCCCCTTGCCAGCACCCCCAGCACTCCCGGCTGGTGCCAAGCGCTGCTGAGTTGTTTGCAGCAGGACGAGGGGACGGGGAATGGGATTTTTTTGGCATCCTCGGTGCAGGTGGAGCGCTTGGGAAGAGCTCAAGTGCTGATCTCCCACCACCGCTGCAGACACAGCAGATCTGTCCCCACTGCCCGCTGACCCCCGAGGTCTGTACTGAGTTGGGCGGCCCCGGGGCTGTCCCCGAGCTGTCCCCGGGTGTCTGTGTCGCCGTGTCCCTCCGGTGGCTGCGGTGCTCCAGCCACGACCCGAGTCCCTCAGCTGTTTGATGCCCGCTGTGAGCATCCCTCTGCCAGGAGCAGCGGGGCTCTGGGACAGCGCTGGCACCCGAGAGCGAGACATCCTCAGAGGCACGGCAGCGAGGGCTTGCAGGCTCCTTAAAAGCCTCTGGAGTGCAGTTTTTGGGAGAGTGAGAGGTCTGGGCAGCTGCAGATGTGCTGCCCCAGCGGTCGGGGACAGCGTGTGCCCCCGTAGTGGCGGCAGGGGAGGGGGTGACGCTCTCGCTGAGGTCCTGCTCTCTTCCAGATTGCCATCTTCGAGCAGGAGAACTTCCAGGGCCGCTGCCATGAGCTCAGCGGGGCCTGCCCCAACCTGAAGGAAGCCGGCGTGGACAAAGTGGGCTCCATCCTGGTGCACTCCGGACCGTACGTGAAGGGGGCTGGGGGCCAGGCGGGGCGTGGGAGGGACGGGGCTGGGGAGGAGGGGTCTCCCCGCTGCCACACCCGCATCGCACCCCGGATTTCGTGTGGCCAACACCGCTGAGCTGCTCGCCCACCTCACCTCACCCCAGGGAGTGCCCGGTGCCAGGGGTTGCCAGCAGGTGAGGGCACAGCGGGTGAACAGGGGGTGACATTGTCACCTGGACAGGCTGAGAAGCCCACTCGGCGGCAGGGAGAGTGGAGGAGTGTGAGAACGGGCACAGATCACAGCGTTACCCCCACTTTGGTTTCCTTCCCTTTGGGTGCACGGACAGGTGAGAGTGGGACCCGCTTGGTGCCCTCTCCCCACCCGCTGGCCCTGTGTGTGCTCTCCAAGCCACGGGCTCCTGGCAAGGGAGAGCCCCTGGAAAACCCCTGGAGGGTTCCCAGCCTGCAGCCCCGGAACAGCGGGGGCAGCTGCAGAGCGCCAGCTCTGGACATTTGGGTGATCCAGTGAGTCCCCAGGGACCAAGGATGGGTCGGAGCATCCCCAGTGGGAAGCCCTGCGGTGCCGCTGCTGTCCGGAGGCAGCGCAGCCCCGCTGGCACCTCCCTGGCACCTCTCCCCTCCTGGCAGGGAGCAGGGGACGCGGCTGGGGCTCAGCCCGGGCGCTCGCCGGGGGCAGTGCCAGGGGCCGAGCCCCGCACCGCCGCCCCCTCTGAAGCGCGTCCCCTGCTCTCTTCCAGCTGGGTGGGCTACGAGCAGGCAAGCTGCAAAGGGGAGCAGTTTGTGTTTGAGAAGGGGGAGTACCCCCGCTGGGACTCCTGGACCAACAGCCGGAGAAGCGACAGCATCACTTCCCTGAGACCCATCAAAGTGGTGAGAGCACCCAGACAGCCACTACCCACCCGCCAGACCAAGGTCTGCAGCCAGAAGTCTTCCCCAGCCTTCCCCCGCCCTCCCCAGCCCCGCGGGCGGAGGGGCACCCCCTCCTGCGCACCCTCGCCCCAGCCCTCGGGGCCCGGGGAGCCGTGGGGGGGTCGGAGGGGGCGCGGGGACGGGGGCGGTGGCAGGTGACCCCAGAGCGGAGGATGTCTGCTGGTAAGTCTGGCAGTGCCCGCGCAGGCAGCGGCTCTCTGAGCTGGATGGAGGGATGCGGAGCACCCCCGGCATCGGTGGGAGCGGCGGCACGAGGTGCCGGCCCTGGCCTCGGTTTCCCCATAGCCCTGGGCTCTGCCCCCCCTGCCCAGCCCCGCGGGGCCGGCAGCCGCTGACCCCCCTCTCTGCTCTCCCGGCTGCAGGACAGCCAGGAGCACAAGATCGTGCTGTACGAAAACCCCAGCTTCACCGGCAAGAAGATCGAAATCATAGACGACGATGTGCCCAGCTTCCACGCACACGGCTACCAGGAGAAGGTCTCATCCGTGCGGGTGCAGAGCGGCACGTGAGTACCGGGGGCACCGGGGCTGGGTCCCGGGCGGTGCCGGAGCATCCCCGCCGGGCTGGGCTCTGCCGGGTGACGCGTGTTGTGTGACCCCTCCCCGCTTGCCTCGGCAGGTGGGTGGGATACCAGTACCCTGGCTACCGGGGCTACCAGTACCTGTTTGAAAAGGGGGACTACAAGGACAGCTCAGACTTCGGCGCTCAGCACCCCCAGATCCAGTCGGTCAGGCGCATCCGGGACATGCAGTGGCACCAGCGCGGTGCCTACCACCCCACCAACTAAAGCCCCCGGCCCGTGCCGGGGCGCGGGGAGCGGAGCAAGCGTTCCCCCGGCCGCCGCTGAGCCCCCGCGGCCTCGCCTCCCGCCTCCCCCCGTGTGATGCACGCGCTGCCGAAGCAACTCAATAAAGCTTGGAGTTTCAAAGTCCCAGCTCGGCCTTTTCATTCGCGGCGGGCAGAGGGACCCCGCTGCCGGGATGCCCGGCCTGCCCTCCGCGCTCCTGGGTGGGGAGGGGGCTCTCAGTGCCACCCATCGCCGCTGCCATCGGTGCTGCCGGGCCACCCGAGTGTCCGGGGTCAGGGAGGTGACCTGGGGCTCAGCGGGAGGCTCGGGGGTCGCTCACCCTGTGCGGTGGCTCTGGGGCTCTGTCCTGGGGTGCGCGGCCAAGGCCGTGGGTCACATCCTGCTGTGGGGACAAAGGTGTCCTCTGAGCACCGGGGCAGATGCCACAGATGCTGGCGAGGGGGGATTGCCCTCTCCAAGCCGAATAATGGCATTAATTATTAGGCTCTGAAAGCTTTAATTAGTAATAACGCTTTAATTTAGCAGTCACGGTGCTAGAGGATGCTTTTATGATGGTGTCATAAATCGGGCAAAGGAAGTGGAGGAACGCAGCCGCACCTGCTTGGCCGGGGGCTCCGTGCGGTGGCAGAGGCGGTGGCGGAGGTGGTGGCGGCTGGGCTCGGTCCCCTCCGGCAGCAGGAGGTGGCCGTGGCGGCCGCTCTGTGTCCCTGCGGCTGTGTGGGCACGGGGGGCCGCTCATGGGCACAGGTGAGCGGCACCTGACGGGGCACTCCGGGCACCCCGCGGCTCCTGCTGCCCTCCTCTCCCACGCCTGGCTGCGGTGTTTTGGGAATGCCGGCAAACCCGGGAATCTCGGGGAGTCAGGGATGCACAGCATCCTCCTCGGCAGCTCCCGCTCCCAGCGGAGCGGGGTTTGCCCCCGAATCCTCCCTGTGCCAGAGGCTTTTCCCTGCCCTGCGGAGGAGCGAGCCCGGCGGGCACAGCCCAGCCCACGGGCGACCAGCCCGCTGCATCACTCGCCACACGCCGCTGCGAGGCTCCTCGGCGAGTCGTGCTTTGGCAGCCACCGAGCTGCTTCCCTGCGGAAAGCTGCGCCTTTCCTTCCCCGGGATCACCCCAGACCTGAATGTTTTCGTGAAAAATGGGATTTTAGCGGCAGCAGCGGCGGAGCCCGAGGTGCTCTGTGCGCCCCGGGAGAGTCGGTGGGAAACGGCGGCTCCTGGGGGGCAAACTGCTGAAAGCAGCAGCGGGGTGGGGAACAGAGACCCCCAGATCACGGAATCAGAGATTCCCGGCCATGGAACCCTGGAACGGTTTGGAACTCGAAAGCTCATCTCGTTCGGTTACCCTGCCATGGGCAGGGCCACCTTCCACTAGCCCAGCTTGCCCCAAGCCCTGTCCAAGCTGAGATTCGGGGGCCAGGGCAGCTCCCGCGGGGACACCGGAGCCCGGTTCTGGGTGGGCTGGGAGGGTTCTGGGGGAAAAAGCACCGAAAGCAGAAGTGGAAAATATGAAAGAGCCCAGAGCAGCTCCTGTGGGACCCGCTGGGGGAAATTCCTCATCTGGTGGCCGGGTGCACCCAGGTGGGCGCCTCGGGTCGCCTGGAAGCAGCTTCAGCTCTGCTGAGGAGGGTTTTCCCCTCGCTGGCTCTGGGGAAATGTACCGAGAGAATAATTTGGTTTTTAACATTTTATTCAAAAGCAGAAGATCGCCTCCGTCCCACGCCCGCTGCGGAGCTGCCATCTGGCTCGGAGCCCCCGGGCACCCCAGCCGTGTCCCTGTCCCCTCCCTCCCGCTGCCGGCGGGGCTGGGGACATGTCAGCGGTCCCACGGCGCTGCGCTGCCCGGGTGGGTGGTTTTGCCGTCGTGCCAACAGCCGGCAGAGCTAAAGCTGTTCTCCAGGCTGGAGAAGGGATTTTTATTTATTTATTTTAATTTTTTTCCGCCCAGCGGAAAGGATTGGGGGGGATCAGACCCCACCTGGGTCCCTGCGATGCCCAGGGAGGCTGGGGCGTGTTGGGATGGGCGGGGGGACCCCCGGCAGGTGAACCCCACAGGAGAGGGGCTGCCTGCAGGGGAACAGCAGCAATTTGCCACGGAGTAATTAACGGAAGAGTAACAATAATGCAAACCCTGGCTAAATCACATCCGACGCTTTTCCTTCGTGTTTTCTTTTCCAGCTGGAGCGGCGGCCGCTGTCTGTCCTTGGGAGGTGCCTCCGTGAGGACCGCGGGTGATGCGGGATGGGCTGGTGAGGAGGAGGAGGAGGAGGCAAAGCGGTGAAGAGAGGAAGATGTGTCGTCGGCTCCCACTGGCTTTGCTTTGCCTTTGCCAGCGGCAGCCGGGTGAATCCCCCCGCGGGACACCCCAGGCTGGGGAATCACGGGTTAAAAAACAACAGTCTTGAAAAATATGAATTGTTTTTCACTTAGATACAGAGGGGTGAGCTCAATCGCACCTGCTCCAGGGTGCTTTGGGTACTTAATGTGCTTTGCCAGCTGTGAGGGCTTTACTGTGGGTTTCACGGATTTTTATCCTCTGAAAATTATTGTTATGTTTAATTCTCCAGTTTCAGGAGCCACGTGATTACATGAGATTCCTAGCTTCAATTTTTCTCTTCTCCTTCTTCGCAGTAAATTAAGCCTCCAGCCTCATGTTTGTGCCTCCACGCACAGACCCAGCCACAAACACTGAAGGTTTAAGGAAGGAAGGAAAACCAAGCAGGAACCCAGCATGCATTATTAAAGCCTTGTGGTTTTCAGGGCAGATTTGTGATTTATCAATGCTCAGCTTTGGCATGTGGAAAAGTAATCTCTGCTCTGATTAATGCGAGGGCTGAGGCAGGAGTGAAATATCCCGGAGAGAGGGAGGGAGGAGCTTTGGCTCTGGCCGTCCCCAGGAATGGGCATTCTTGTCCTCAATGCCAGGCTCCCGTTTGCTTTCTGCTCCTTGATTTTGTTCCTGACATCAGTGTGATGAGGCAGAGAAAAGAAGCAATGAAACCTCTACAGCTCCTTACAGCCAGTAAAACCCCTGTCCGGTTGAAGAGCTAATTAAGAAACATCACTTCTTCAGAGGCCAGGATTGGAAGCAGCCTCGTGGAGACATAATGGGATTACCGGGTACCAGGGGATTGCAGCCGGCCTGCGGCCCCACACGCCCTCCCTCGATGATGAAACACTCAGGACCAACCCAAAACTCTTCACTAGCGTGGAGAGCAAAGGGGATGGGCTGGGAAGCAGCGGTGGGAGTGAGGAGCTGGGCAGCTGCAGCCGCCCGGGTGCTCTGGGACGGGGCTCCCTCCGCATCCGACAGCTTTTCCCAAACAAATGAGAAAAAAAGCAAATGTTGCATTTCCCTCCGAGCGAACGGCCAGGGCAGCCCCGATTGCTGCTGGGTCACCCTCGGGGACAGCCAGCGGTGACACTGTCACCCCTCCACGGTGAGGCACCGGCACAGGAGCAGCCAGCGCTGTTCCATCCTTGGAGGATAGGGCAGGGACTCCTCCAGGGGAGGCAGAGGAACGCTGTCCGAGCTGGAAACCCCTGGGCAGCGCAAGTGCCAATTAGGAAACATCTGTTCCTCCCAGCCCGGGCAGGCTGCGAGCGAGCGCATGGCAACGTAATGGGATTAAAATATATCACCGGATTACGGCAGCGCTGCACAGATCAGCTGCCGTGGATGTTCTTAGGAAATCGGGGGGAAGGGAAAAAAAAAATGAAAAGCAAATTTCTCTCTTCAGCGTGGACATAACCTTTGTTTCTTTTTTATTTGTACCTTATGCACGGTGCAGAGCTGGAGCCAGACCTTCTCTCTGCACGGTTCAGCTCATCTCAAAGGAAACCGGGGCTGAGTTTAGGCAATTTTAGATGAAATGGCCATGTGAGCAGCCAGTCTCTGGTGCTGCCACCACGGCCGTGGCCACAGGCCAGGAGAAGTGGCCTTAGCCGGGTGCCTGGGGTACGACACGGTGCCCTGTCCCCTCTGTCACCTCTGTAGGTGTTGGGACGTGTGCCATGAGCTGGATTTGGTCCCTTTGGCAGAGCATTGGGTGTGTCTGGAGCATCCCTGGAGCTCTTCCCCCCTCAGGGGAAACGCCCAGCCTGCCGAAAAACCCTGAGCGAAGCATCAGGAGAGAAATTTGAGGCAGGGAGAGAGAAAGATGATCGGAGCAAGAGAGGGGTCAGCATTCCTTGTTCCCCATGGCCCCTGCTAGAAAGGTGCAGCCCACTCGTCCCATCCTGGCCACGGGACCCTCCGGGCTCCCTCAGCTGCCACCCCGGGCACAGCTGGGCTGGTTTTGGGGGTCCCCATCCCTTTGTCCCCAACGCCCACGGCCGGAGGGCCGTGCCAGGCATGGGCACAGCAGCCCCGCAGACAATGGGGACATTCTTCGGCAAACCAAAGCAACAACGCGGAGAGCCGCCCGCTATTTTGGGAGCTCATATGCTCCAAGGCAAATGTCATTTGTGTGTAACATCCATTTAGGGAGCCGCGTAATGAAGTCGTGCATCATGAGGAGGGACCAGCTCACTTAGCAACCTTCCCTCGTGTGACGTCTGGTGTTCCTCTGCAGGACGGGATTGCTCCTTCGGCAGCCGCAGAACAAAACGCTGCTCGCAGCTGCCGGGAGAGGCGCTTTGGGCTGCGAGCAGCCCCCAGCAACACCCGGCTCCTGAGGTGGGCTTGTGCCCCTGTGCTGCGGGGTTTGGGTGCTGCGAGACCCTGAGCTGCCCCTCGCCCGAGGAGCCCTCGGCTCTTCTAGGGGTTCAGGGAGCTGAGGCAGGGTGGGGGGACAGAGCCCTTTAGTTGTGGGGGCTGAAAGGGAGAGCTGCCGTCTCATTTCCCAGCGGGAGCTTCCCCCTGGCTGGACGTGCGGGGGCAGGGGGGCACTGGGTGCCCTGATGTCCTGGTTGTACTGGGCATACTGGGTATGTGCTGGTTGTACTGGGAGCTCTGGGCACAGGCTGGGCCAGGGCAGGGAGAGAGAGGATGGCTGTCTCACACGGCGGGAATGTCTCTCCCGGCTCTCTCCAGGTTTACGGATGATGAGCAATTACGGGAGAGATTTACAGCAGATTAAGTCAGAAGGCAAAGTCCATTATGTGCCCAGATGAGCTCCAAAGGCAGAGGCCGTGTGGAATGGGAAGTGGGGCGCTTTAACCCTCATCCCTCTGCAGGACAGAGGCTCTGCTCCCGTGGGGACAGTGCCCGCTGCTGGCATGGCAGCACCAGCATGGCAGCAACTCCCCACAGTAATGGGATTTTGGTGCCCCAATTTCTCTAATTCCCTCACGGAACCCCTGTAGACCTGCTACACCCTCCCGCTGGAGGTGCCTCTTTCCAACCGCAGGGTCAAGCTGAGCTGTAGATGCTGAGGCCATGGGGATGCATTTTAGCAGAAAGATGCTTTTGAGGTCACTGAGGGTTTATTCACTGTGCTCTCTGACGTGTAAATCTCTCTGAGAATAGTCCCTGTTCCCCCGGGGAAGGCTGTGCTGGGGGGACTCCAGCCACCCGTGTGGATGTGCCCACTGACCCACTCCGGAGAGCCCCTGCGGCCACTCCCGGGGCAGTGGCCTGGCTGGAACCACCTTCCCTCAGCTGTGAAATGAAGGCAATTTACTGCTCTGCTTTACAAGGGCACCGAGAGGGAAGATTAATTGTTTGGCATATGGGGCTGCAGATAGGATGGGCTATGATCCTGCAAATCCTTCTGTTTTGTTGTTTGCGAGGCACTGCGGGAGCGCGGCTCCGCTGGGATCGTGGGCTCCTTTTCCCCAGCCTCGCTCCGGACCAGGTGGCCACGGATTTGGGTGCTGGCACAGATCCAGCAGCCTGGGGACAGCACAGCCGGTGGCTCTGGTGACCTCAGGCCCAACATGCAAAGGGCAGCTCAGTCCCCAGCACCTGCGTGCGGGGCAATGACGCAGCTGGAGGCAGCGGCTGTGACACGGACCTTCGGTGTCGGGATTAACCCTGACACTTAGAGCCCGAAAATCTGCTTAAGGGAAAGCTGACACAAACCCCGGGGCTGCCAGGACGCTGAGGAGCAGGGTCAGAACCCTCCCTGCACTCTGGCTGATCCGCGGTGGTGCCCCAGCGGGTGTTACCCACAGCTGGGATAGCGGCGTGTCCCACACATCCCACAAGTGAAAAATCCTGGTGTGGGGTGACATCAGGGGCCCGCAGCGGATGTCCCTGCCATGCCAGCACATCTACAGCTCCTGGTCCTTCCCCACAGCAGGGGTGTTCCAGTGGCTTTGACTCCTCACTCCCTGGGTTTGCAGGATCGGAGCCCCATCCCACAGCCCTGCTCCCCTCCCAGCACAGCGAATTCCCAAACATCCCAGTGCCCTCTCATCAGCACCACTCTCTTGGCATTTATGCAGGAAGCTGTGGCCCCCCTCTGCTGGCCCTTCAGCTTGCTGGGGTGCTCCTTCCACACGTTCTGTGCCAATCTATGAGATTTTTGCTGCAGCATCAGGAATTCTGTGGGAGAGGCAGCACTCAGCACCTTTGCCCATGCTTTGGGGCACAGCACAGCTCCTCTGGGACCTGGGTGCTACTGATACCGAAGTGAGTTGTCACTGTCATCTCCCACCGAGCTGCAGAAGGCAGTAATGAAGGCTGCTGAGCACGCACTTCTTCCTAAATTACCTCATTTATTCAGGGAATCAGATGCTGCAGTCTTTCATGGCTTCTTGCGAGGCTGGGATCTTGTGGGATGCAAGGCTATTAATAGGACCCAATCTTTCCCCTTCTTCTTCTCCAGGCTAAAGGCAGAAGAATTCAAACAAGGGCCCCTTTGATGTGACAGAAGTACAAATAAACCCCGTGCCATTTCGCTCCCAAGCAGGCAGTGCATTCCCATGTTTCTGCTGGGTTTGCCTGTGTGAGGGCTGGAGCAGCAGCTCCTGGGTGCTCCGGGGCCAGGCAGCCAAGCTGGAGGAGCAGCCTGTGGTGCCCCTTTCAGCTGTCACTGCCCCTGTCTGCGGTGACATCAGGCGCCCAGGGCCAGTGCTGAGACCAGACGGGTGAGATGGGATCCGGGTGAATGATCAGCCAGGGCAGCAAATGCCAATTTGTGTGTAAACAGACTTGGAGCACAAAGAGCCAGGGAAAAGAAATAACTAGAAAGCATTTCCCACACAACCAGACTTGTTTCCAGGGAGCAGAGACAGCCTCTCCGCTGCTCCAGGGGGATTTCAGCCTCGCACCCTTTGGCTGCTGACCCCCTCCCACTGCACCTGGTCTGGCATCGCTGTGGCTGGAGTGAGCTCTGAGCCGTCCCAGCACCTCCAGCACTGACCCTGTCCTGATCCACCCCGGTGATGGGCAGCAGAAGCTCCCAGGAGAAGAAAGCTCTCATTTCCAGCACTGCACAATTTACCTTCCATAGATGCCGTGACAGAATCTGAATTACCTTCTACCATTTCAATATCTGCACAGTTGTTGGTTTTTCCTCCTTCTGTCCCTCAGAATTTATAGCTAAATTAGGCAATTATTGATTTTTTTTTTCCCTTTTATCAAGTTACATTCAAGCCAGCCTGTGGAACAGCAAATGCTCAATGGATCCCTCTTGACATCTGTTTGTCTGATCAATTTGTGCAGGGAAAATGCTCCTGCAGTGTCTGATCCCACCAAGTGCCGAATGGGGACACTTTGACTCTTTGTGGGGCTTTGAGACATTTGCTGTTCCAGCTTTTATTTGGTTTATTTGCTTTAGCTTGTAACAACACACTCTACTGTTTTTAAACCGGGGAGTTCTTGAAGATGGGTCAGTTCTGAGCTGGGCATGGGATGTCACAGGCTGGGGGACACAGGGAAGGTGCCCTGTGACCCAGGAGGGGGGGTCTGTGAGGGTCAGTGCCCCACTGCCCCGCTTCTCAGGCCCTTCCAGCCCCCATGGACAAGGCTGGAATGAGCCCCATCAGGAAGGACCAAGATGCCATGTCCGTGTCATGACTGAGCTGTAAGAACAACCACAGGTGGAGATTTATGAGTGAAAATGGCTCAGACTTCCCTGCCCCTCCTGCCTGGTGAGAATTCCTGCAGAGGAGCCCAGTGTGGGGGCAGAAGGGATGTTCCAGGTGATGCTGCTTAGGGAGCAGAACCATGGCTGGGTGTTAATGCAGATCCCTGGCTCTCCCTTCTGCAGTGGCTGTTTCATCTCTCCAGTGTCACCCCTGTGCCTCCACCATCACCTGGGATGGTTTTGGTGAGCTGTGTGACCCAGCTTTGTCCTGATGCTGCTCTTGTGCTCTTGAAGCTTGCCCTGGCCAGGTGAGGGGGTGATGCTTCTTTATTTATCTGTGTGCACAGAGGGAGGGACGAAGCTGTGCCAGCAGCAATGTCCCCGTGTGTGCTGCCAAGGGGTCACAGCGAGGGCTCCGGGCTGCAGCTGGCAAGGCACAGCCTGGGGTGGGAGGTACCACCAGGATATTGCTGTGTGCCATGTCAGGGGAAGAAAATGTGCAGAGGAAAATGTCAGTAAGGTATTTTTATTACATGGTGAGAGGGATGGTGTGATGCAATTGCGAACGGGAGGCCCCGGTCTTCTCATGCCTGTGTTTTCTCATGCAAGACTTTATAGATGTTGCATGACTTTCAACTCTGCTCTTATCTCTGCCCCCAGAGGACATAATTATTGCTAGTCTGACTATGCCAGTACAAATGTTTGATGGTGAATAATATTTTTGAGAATTGAATTGCCACTTGTTTCCTAATTAAAACCCAACCTCCTCATCATGTCAGCTATTTGCAAAAGGGAACATGATGATGATAAGCTACACTGAGGCTTTACCTGTCTGAGGTGGCTGAGGTGCCTTTGTTAAGAGTATTCAGGAGCCAGCTGGAGGAACCCAGAGAGATGCAGAGGAGCCACCCTGCTTCTGCAGGAGGCCAGAGCTGTGGAGCTGCACCCACCTTGGGATTTAGGGTGCTGAATGCAAGGGCACTGTGAGGGCAGAGGCTGTAAAACTGCTCCTTCTGGAACAGACAGTGAATAAAAGCAGCAGCAGCCATGACCATTAATTACTCTATTTGTTTTCCACATTGCCTCTCACCACTTATTAGCGCAGCGCTAAAGAGATGGGATGCAACCCCAGCCTGGGTGCGGGTGCTGCAGAGGAATGCCTGTGGGATTGGCATGGATGTGCCACTGGAGGGGGAAGAGGGGCCAAAGCCACCCCAGGGGCTGGCAAAGTGCAGAATCTGATGGGCAGAGGGGATGGAGTGAGGCTGTTTCTTTGGGAAGCTGGGCTAAAGCTGCAGGAGCGGTGAGGCTGTGGGATGGGGAGCGCTGGCATTGTCCTGCTTTTCCCAGGAAGGGTTTGTATTTCTTCCTGTCCTACCAGCCTCCAGGCACTGCAGCATTGCTGTCTGATGAATCCTCACACAATCTCATTAAGCAGGAGCTGCTTCCCCTCCAGGTAGCCCTGTGCTTGGGAGCTCCTTGGGAACATTGAGGTGAGCATGGGGAAAGGGGTTCTGCCCTCTCCCCTTCAGTCAGGCACCCCAAAAGTACAGCCAGAACTGCAGCAAAACCTCACTATAAACAAGCCACAGAGAGTCAGATTCCCATGGGGACCCATCACCAATAAATTATTCTCCAGCAGCGCTGCCAAGGAGGAGCAAATAATTTTCCCTCTCTCTAGAGAGCAGCAGCCCATGGAGAGAACTGAGCTCCTAATGCTCTGAATCTCCACCTATGTGCACTTCTGGCAGTGTATCAGAAATATTAGTAAAAATAATATTTAAAATAATATTTAATGATCTTTTATGTGAACATTCCCCTCGAGAGATGTTGTTGGCACCAGCATAGGGCAGAGATCTTATGTGATATGGGATTTGGCATAGCTTGGAGTGCAACAGGACAGATGTGGTTCCGTCCTGGGTAATGTGTTGCAGCATTATCTTGATGGGATGGTGTCAGTGTGGGACGCACTAATAAATCTACAACAGCCTCACAGCTCTCTGTAATATCATCTGTCACGCTGTGAAGCAGAGCAGGGCAAAATTAAACATTTAAATCTCACACAGATGGTAGGAGGAACTCGCTCCTCGGAAGGAAGGAGAAGCAGAGGGGAGGTTGGTTTCCTGGCTCTGCAGTGGATGCAGAGCCTGCAGCCCAGCCAGGCCTCGAGACACACTTAAATTGATTGAGCAGTATCCATCACCATCCACAGAAATGTCAGGAGATACTTAAATGCATACAGAGTGTATCTTGTTTTGACCTCTGCTAACCCTGGCATCGATTAACTCTGTGTTTCCTTTACCTGGGGAAATCCCTAGAGCACTGTTTACAAACATTCACAAACACCAAACCCAACCAAACCAGGCATAAAACAACACGAGGACAACGCAAACACTCGGCCTGGTACACAACACAGGCTAAGGAAAACTGCAGGCTTGCACTTGGGGAATGGAACTTCCCTGAAAATGAGGAGGCTCCACTGCCTGTTCTGCTCATTTGGGGGAAAAAAATCAGGTTTGATTCCACTCTGTTATTAAAAAATACCCGTCCCAGTGACCTTTAAGATATCTGAATGCAACACTGAAAAATGCATGTGTTTTACACCCTGCTAGAGGTGAGCATGAATAGCCTGACGTGGGCTGCCTCCCCAGGCAGGGCCCGGAGTGGCTGTGGGGACGTGCCACCACCCCTGACTGCACTGCAGCCTCACTTGGGAAATCAGCAGTGCACAAAACACCTTTGCTTATCACCCACCACCATCCTGGTGCCTGCTGCTGCTGCCACACCAGCACCAAAAGCAGAAAGAAGAGGACAAGTTCCTTAACTTGGCCCTCACCAGACCTCACTTCCTAGAAACTGTCGCCAGGAATGTGTTTGACGTCTACACAACAATAATACCCAGCTAATAACGGTGAAAACGTGGCACAGGAATAAACAGGAGAGCATTAGGAATCCTAAGGGACATCTTGGTGGCCACTTTTGCTGTCACCACCACTGTAAAGCCATCCAAATATCTGAGCAAACACAGGGCCCTCCTCGCCCAGGCGATGGTTTCTGTTTGCCTGGGGTGTTTAGCAACACCCTCAGGTCAGAGCAGAGATCCTCCCCGTGTGCTGCTGCTTCAGGAAATGAAACCCAGCTCTTTCTGTGGAAACACCGCTGAGAGCTGGGCAGAGGGGCTGCAGAAGCCAAAATTGGGGAGTCCCCTGGGAAGAACCAGCACAAGGCACGAGTCCCCAGGCTGAGGATGTGGTGAATTTCTCTCCCATCACACCCCTGCAAATGGAGAGCCCACGAGGAGGCTCTGCGAGAAGCTTTGGAGCGGGAGCCACGGGAACCATCGCCAGCCCAGAGGATTTCAGGAGATAAAAATACCCCTTTCCATGTTGTATCTTGGATAAGTGAAACCTTTAAACAGGGCTGGTGGGGGACTTCACCCTGAACCTCCAGGAGGAATGTGCCCCACATCTTCCTCCGCTCCCTTCCACACTTGCTTGGACACCCTGAGCCTCAGCTTTGCTCTGGGGCCACTGGTGGAGGAGAAACCTTCCAGTGGATCTGTTCCGGTGGAAATTGCTGGCTTAAATTAACATTTTCAACAAAAAGCAGGTTCTCAGACGGTTCATAATGAGGCACATGGTGAAATCCTCCCAGCTGTATACTCTACCTCGCTTTAATCAGATCATTAACTTTCATAAAGATGTAGGCAGGAGGAGTGGCGGCACTTGAAAAGAGCTCAAAACACGCTGAGTTTCAAACTTCAGACTTGTCATTGACTTAGCCTTTCATTGAGCCAATTATTTATGACATATTTGACGAAATTCAGAAAAGAAAGCACTTGAAATCTGCATATCTGCTTGGCTGCAGTGGAGCTACTACTACTTGAAGGAGGAACACGAGCAGGGAGCTCTGCTCAGAGCCCGAGGACACCTGGGTGCCTTGTTTTGCATCATTATTTCCCAGCAAAGTGCTTCAACGAGCAACGCTGGGGTGTCACACAGATGCATTTATTTGTATCCCGTTTTTGTTCTGCACGCGTTTTAATAAATGATGAGGAAATTAATTCTGAATTTATGCGTCCAACTGGGCGCTGAGGCTCGCGGGCAGCTCGGAGCTCCGCGGCTGGAGCTGGCTCTGGCGCTCCCCTTTTGTGGGACCATGCAATCCCACACAAGCACTTTGGGTCCAAAGAACCTTAAATTCCCATCCCACCCCCTCGCCGAGGGACACCTTCCACTATCCCAGGTTGTTCCAAGCCCCGTCCAACCTGCCCTCGGGCACTTCCAGGGATGGGGGCAGCCTGTTCCTCTGAGGGGCCTCAGGTCAGAGCGGAGCCCCGGCGCTGGCCGGGCCGCCGAACCCCGCGGGTGCGGTCCCCGCTCCGGCCGCCGCCGATCCACGTCCGGATTTTCGGCGGCGCCGCGGGGCAGCCCGGTCCGCCCGCCCATGGCCGCGCGCGCTGCGAGCGGCGGGCCCGGGGCCGCGGGGGCCGCGCAGGCTGCGAGCGGCGGGGGCGGACCGGCCGCCGCCATGGGCCCGGCGGGGGCGGGCGGGCGCTGAGGGGGCGCGGCGGGGGCTCCCTCCTTCCTTCGCTGCCTGCCTGCCTCCCTCCCTGCGCCGTCCGTCCGGCCGTCTGTCCGTCCCTCCTGCCGCCCGCCCGGGGCGCGGGGCGGGAGGCGGGAGCGGTCCCCGCGCTCCGCACACGCGCACCGGGAGCCGCTCGGCCGCACCGGCGGAGCCGCCGCCGCCCGCCCGCCGCCAACCCCCGCCCCGGGGGCGGCTGCCCCGGCGGAGCCTCCATCTGCAGCCCGGCGGCGGAGCGGGAACATGGCGGACCTGGAGGCGGTGCTGGCCGATGTCAGCTACCTGATGGCGATGGAGAAGAGCAAGAGCACCCCGGCGGCCAGGGCCAGCAAGAAGATCACCCTGCCCGAGCCCAGGTACCGCCCGCCCCGCCGCGGCCCCGGCCCGGCCCCCGGCGCCCTCCCCGGGCCGGACATAACGGTCCGGCCGTGCCCCGGCTCCCGCGGCCTCCGCCGGCACCGGCTCCGGCCTTGGCGAGCGCGGGGCCGGGCTGGGTGTGCTGGATGTGTTGGATGTGTTGAATGCGTGTGTTTATTTGGCACAACTTGTGCGGGGACCCTCGGCGGGTGGAGGGGGGACGCCGGTCCCCGCAGGGACGAACCCCCCGTAGCTCGGGGGTTTGTGGATCCTCAGCCCGGTGCTCCGTCCGGCGGCTGAGGAATTCCGTCCAAAGCAGTCGGTAGCACCGAAGCGAGCCGCTCTGGCCGTGCCGCTCTGCAGAGCGATTTTTTGGTGATGCTTCATGGGGTTTGACAGGGGATGCGGGAGGAGGACGGGGCCGGAGCTCGCCCTTAGCAGGCAGCTCACGGAGCGGAGGTGCCGGTGCAGGTCTGGGCTCCATCGCCCCGACCTTCCCCGGTCCCACCGTGAGAACAGACGAGTGCCCTGGTGCAGCCGAGGTTGTTTGCTTGGGTCTTAAAAGCAGCTTTTCTTCTGCAGAAACAGCTTTTTCCTGTGGTTATGTGTTTGTTACAAAATCACCTGAGCATCGCTTATTTATTGCTGAAATTAAAGCTAAGCTTTTTCTTTTTTTTTCCATGGCTGTGTATGTGTGTGTGTGTGTGTATACATATATGTATGTAATGAAGATTCAGCCAGCGAACAAAATACTGCAACAGGAAAAATCTAAACCAAATTTTACTGCAGAATGTGTAGGCAGTTTGGAAGCCTGCTGGTGGCCTAGCCTAGCTGTCTGCTGTGAGCCAGGGATCGCTAGAGCCCTCTTCCCACTTCTTCACTCATTTTCCTGCCTTTCTGCCGGAATGCTGGAAGGCTGCAGAGCAGGGGAAGGTGAAGGGTGGCCAGCCCATGTTTATTCCCCTTGCAGGGGCAGTGAGACCTCAGGTGATGAAGTTTGGCTGTTGTGTTTAAGGTCTGGTTGAGGATGATGTTACTGGACAGATAAAGCTGCCTGCTTTGCTCCTGGTATGTGTTTACACTTTAAAACCAGTACAATATCCATGAAATTTCACCTGCCCTGTTAGCCCGAGGTGCAGCTTTGCTGGTGGCTTCACGTGTCTCAGCGCTCAGGTGATGTCAGTGATGTGCAGCGGTGCTGCTCCCTGTTCCCAGCAGGGACCTGACCCCTGTGGGCAGGTGAAAGGTGGGACGTGAAGGGTTGCAGGGCAGGAGGAGCCCTCCCAAAGCCATGAGCAATATCAGCACAGCTGGTGCTTGTGGAGAGGCTCGAAGCCGCTGTCTGCACCGACATCCCTCATGCCCGGCGCGGTGGAAGCCTCGTAGCAAGCGCAGCACGAGGCCTGAGGAACCTGCTGTGCTTTGCTCTCCTGCCCCAGGATTGATGTGGTGCCAGGGTTTCCCTGAGCTGGGAGAGATGGTTCACCTGCATTTGGCTCCACAAGGTGGGAAAGGCAGCCAGGTGCCAGAGGAAGTTTCGCAGAGTAGGAGGGAAGCGGAAAGGATCGGTGGCCGAAGTGCCTCATTCCTTGGGCTGCCTGTGGAAGAGCCTGTTGGCATGAGATATTAAAGGAGAAGCGTGGCTTGCCACCCTCCCTGCTCTGTGGTGCTCTGCAGGAGGTGAGAAGCCTTCAGGGAAGGGAGGTCTGGGGCTGTACGTGGCCCTGTGGGACAGGGACACACCAGGCCCTCGGCACAGGAGCGGAAGGAAGCACGGACATAACCGAGAGCAGGGACTTACCTCAGCCCGGGACCGCAAACGGCTCCAGGGTGCCCGAAATGACTGAACCTCTCAGCTTCTAACTGAAACCAGGGATTTCCTCATACAGTAGGAAATTGTGACCGTTATTCTGGTGTCAGATATCTTTGTGCTGGCTTCTGGCTGGTTTTTTGATCCCTCTCATTAGAGCAGACATGATGTGCTGGGTATACTGAAATATTCCGTATCGCTGGCAAAGTGATTCATTTAAAATGACATAAATCGGCTGGTTAAAGGCAGGTTGATATAGTAACAGTAAAAAAATACAACACACAGAGTCCTCTCTTGTTTGAAATCAAACAATTTTTCCAGATATTCATTATTTCTATGCGTGTGAGCAGCTCCTTGGAGGAGCAGGAGCTCGGCTCTGTAATGCGGGGTGTGCAGCCATCCCCGCTGTCAGTCCTGGCTGTCACTGGGACAGAGAGCAGGAAGGTCACTGGAATATCACATCCATGCTTGAGAATAAATGTCGCTGCATTATTTCAGCACTCTGCTCACGGGAACGTGTTGGTTTATCTCTGGCGGGCATCCACAGCCCAGGGACGGGTCCTGTGCGCTGGTGTTATCTCCTCTTGAAATATTACAAAGGTTTTACCCCTTGTCTCCTTGCTGGAGCCCAGTACACCTGTCGGCACCCTTTTATCTTTCCTAGATAAGGCTGAGGCTAAATGAAACAAATGAGTTTACTGTAATGCAAATTTGAGGGGGCTTCCTGTTTACAAGGAAATAGCTGTAGTGCCGGCAGAATGAATTCCAAGGCTGCAGGCCAAGGCTTAGCAGCAAATAAACTATGAGGGTGAAGAGTTTATTGGCCGTAGGGCTGATTATTG
This sequence comes from Poecile atricapillus, assembly GCF_030490865.1. Taxonomy (NCBI): domain Eukaryota; kingdom Metazoa; phylum Chordata; class Aves; order Passeriformes; family Paridae; genus Poecile; species Poecile atricapillus. The sequence continues at coordinate 4,657,444 of NC_081264.1, forward strand.
CTGAGTTTTTGTGAATTATCCTCAGACTGGTTTTGTCCTGAAATCGTTGAATATTGCAGTTTGGGGAGGAAGGACAGAAAACACTAATGAGCCAGGAGTGCCTAAGGAAGAGGATTAGTGTGTTTTTGGTTTTTTTAAACACCAAAACAAAACAACCCTTCTTCCATCCTCTGTCATCTGCTTTTCCTTCCCTTCTGCATTTCCTCCTTTCGTTTCTAAGAGCCTTGCCAAGAGCTGTGGTATCTTTCTGTTGTACATTGTTTCCTAAAAGCCTGTTTTTCAGGGAGATTCGCATGGGTGGGCAGAAAGGCTGTCAGAGACAGAATATCCTGCTGAAATCAGGCCTGGAATGGGAAGGAAGTCAGCCCTGTGGAAATATGATCAAATATGAAACCTAAGTCTTATTCTGGAGCATTGCTCTCAAATATCTTAAGTTTTGGTGGGAAAGCAGTAAATTAGCTGCACTCTGAATTTTTTTTGGCTATTCAGCAGGCTGCTGAGGTTTTTTACTTTTCCATGTAAATTTTACATTTCCCTTACTTTGGTCAAAGGGACTGGAAGAGCACTATAGAACAGCTGTTTTTATTTGCCAGCAGCTTGTTCTGGTTTGAGTAAAGGATTTGCGTAACGTGAAGCTGAGAAAAATGGTCCAAGAAATCAGGTAACAAATGGGAGAGGGTTCAGGGCTTGCAGAAGCCTCTTGTGTGCACCACTGGAAAGTTGACATTAAACCTTTCTTACTATAAACATCACGTAAGCTTTGGGTGCTTTTGGTATACAAATACCACGGGCATGGTAACAAAACACAGCATCCATCTGTCCAGGCTTCTCTCCCTGAGGCTGTAGATATTTCTCATCTCATCTCATCTTTCCTTTTCTAACCTGCTTTTGCTAATTACCTCTGTTTCAAGTTAATTCTGATTTTTCTCCCAGTATTTTCCTTTGGTTTCCTGCATTCCTCTGAATCTTGCTCTGCTGGGGGAAAAGGGAGCATGTTGCAGTCACTTTTTTCTTAAAAATCATGCTTTTAACATGACATTTTTCCTCAGTTATCATCCCATCTTCACTTGTAGAGGTGAATTCTGGCCCCTGGTACCCAGCTACTTCTCGTAGGGTGGCTGATGTGCCCTTTGCTTTCTTACCCAGTATTCAAACTGGCTTGTTAAAACTCAGATTGAGGGCTGTTGAAAACACAGAGGTTAATTTGCCTTCCCAATTCTATCCTGAGCTGTTTGTGATTTCTCTTCCTCCTCTGTTGGTGCTGAATATTGTTGAAGTCCAAGCAACATCTCCTGCTCAGGGTTAAGCATCATTGCTCTGTTCTCTCTTGCTTCTGATTTTGTAATTCTGTGCTCTTGGCCTTACTTTGCTCTTTCTGTGGATTTCAGTTCTTTCTTTAAGGTGGCCTTCAGGGAGTTCTTGCACCTTGTGAAACTTCTGTAAATCTCCAGGTTGCAGGCTCACATTCCCCTGTCTCTGCTGTCAGTCTGGGTGACTTTGGTGGTGTTTTCTCTGGCATCGTTTAACGCCTCCGTGTTGTGTTTATTCATTTACCGCGCTGTCTCTGGGAAAATTTTCCTGACAATTGCTTGTGTAATTTTCATTTTTGCTGCTATTCCGCCTGTGTCAGCCCTCTGTGTCTCTCTAGGTGCTTTTATTTTGCTGCAAGAAAGTTCAGTTTTGGGCACCTTGCTGGGCAGCCCCTTCCAATCAAAGCCTGACAACCCTTTCCATGAAGAAATTCTTCCTGAAGTCCAAAATCTGAAGCTTAAAGGAGTAAACCAAAGCTTATCTTGCTATCTAGCACTGCTAGTGTGAAAAGGCACATGTGAGGGTTCATTGGGAACTGCTTAAGGAAGGGGAAAGACTTGCATTTTTCTGAACTAACAGTATAAGAAAGGCTGAGCACTTGTTTTCTTTGGTGGATTAGCTCAGGGTGAGACAGAGGAGTGAAATTTTGCTTGGAAATTCGTCCTCCCTGCTTTGCTGTCAGCAGAAGTGTGTGGTTGTGAAGGCAGTAAGAAGTGGCTCTCTCAAAATAATTAAGTGTGCATACAGAATTCTGGGGCTGCTGACAATGTGTACTTGCTTTTTATCTCAAGTCACCTTTGTACCACAGCACTTTCTTGGGAAGAATGCGTGCCTGGGGATGGATTCTGGCCTGTCAGTATAGCAGGCTGTATCCTGCTTGCTGTGGGTGCTGCTCTTGGCTCTGTTTGGGTGCTGTCTCTCAGGAATTCAATTTTTACTGTACCTGCAGTGTTCCATACCCTGACAACAGACAGGCCTCTACAGGAGAGCACAGGAGGATGAAAATCCTTTGCAGAGCTTTAAGAGACAAGGAATGAGAGTCTGGATGAAGAACAGCTTGTAATTATCTGTATTGTCCAGATCAGGAGCCAGTTAGAAAATACCTGATGTACCTTTGTTCACATGTAGCACCTTGAGCAGGTGCAGGATTTGAAGCTGAATTTTCTAAGCCTCAGTGGAGGTCCTTGACTGTCTCAGCTCCTGAGCATCCCGTGCTTGGAGCATCTCTGGGCACAGGAAAGAGAGACCTGGCCTTCAGAGAGATGCTCCAATTACTTCTCCCTGGGGATGCTGAAGGATCTCAGCGTATGTTTTGCAGCACAGACCTTCCCTCGGGTGTCATTAATTTAAGTAAGAAAAAAGGTAAATCACAGTGATCTGGGGGGAGATCAGTGTGCAGCCTTCTGTTCCTGTGCTGAAAGCAGAGGGATGATTCTAGATGTGTTTTTGGGGAAAGTGAAGTGTGATGTTGTGTTACAGGTGTGAAGCGCTCGTTTGATCCCATGCCTGGTGCAGGTGGGCTGCAGGTGCTGTGGGACCTGCCAGATGTTTTTTCAATAAAATTAATGAACTTTATAGCTCTTACTCCTTTTATAGCTGATGGCTTTTCAGTGCCCAGACCTGCCTGTTTGAAATGGTTTCAGCCAACTCTGGAGCTATAACATCAGGACATGAGCGTGTGCAGCCCTTGGTTTCTGTTCTGGTGAAATCATGTGGAATGGCCTGGTTTAATCTTCTTATCAATAATAGCTTTATTTTGTTGGTAATTAATAAAATTAGTAGAAAGCCGATCAGGAGCCGTCAGGTCCAGGTGCATAAATCAAGTAACAAAATTTAATTGGACTAAATTGGTGCAAAAGCAGCAGTTTCTAGCTTAGAAAATACAGCTGTTTTCCACAGAGCTTCACTCCATTATCCAAAAAAAATTATTCCAATACTGACTAAACACCTATTTAAATACGCCTTGCAGAAATAACAATTTTTGAAAGCATTTGAAGGCTCACAGAGCCCCTCAGCCCCCTTCCAGCATGCCAGGAATTTGTCCTGTCAGCATGTGTCGTGTCCTATTGAGGAGGGAGCCGGGGAAAGGGTGGAATTCTGGGGATCTGGTGGAGCTGTGCAGATCAAAGCCATCATTAGGGATCGAGTCTGGGATGTGTGACAGCAGACGGGCACCAGCTGCACTCCCAGCTCCTGCAGCCCCGCAGGGATCTCGGCATGGGAGCTGGGAATTGCTGGGTGCTCCGGGGAGTTCTACCTCTGCTCAAGGTGCACATGAGGGAAGAGCTCCCGGCAGCTTCTGCATCCTCCCGGGAAATTAAAAAGCTCCGGGGAACCCAGTGGAATGCTCAGTGCTTCAGACCTTGGAGAAAGACACCCCTGTCCCGAGGGGCCAGCGCAGAATGAGCCTCCGCGTGACAGCTCCGGGGATGTGGCTTGGCTGCTGTTGTTTGTTGTGTTTCTGCCTCAATTTCAGCAGGGAAAATGAGCTCTGTGAAACTGAGCTTTAGGTGGAGAAAAGGGGTGGTGGGTGCAGGGAGCGGGGTGAGTCCAGAGCGTGGTGGTGAATGGAGTTAGATCCACTTGACACCCAGGGGAAACAGCATCAAGTTGCATCAGGGGAGGTTTAGGTGGATATTTAGGAAAATTCCTTCATGGAAGGGGCTGTCCAGCCCTGGCACAGCTGCCCAGGGCAGTGCTGGAGTCTCCATCCCTGAAGGGATTTAAAAGCCGTGTGGATGTGGCACTCGGGGACAAGGGTCAGTGGTGGCCTTGGCAGTGCTGCGGGTCTTGGTGGTCTCTGAGGGCTTTTCCAACCTCAACAATCCCATCACTCAATTAAAAGAAGGCAAATCGTGTGTGGGTGTTTTGATGTCTCAAGTAGGGATGGCTGGGACAGCCATGGGAGTGGGACACAGCTTTGAGAGTGACATTTCCTTTTTGAGCCTTCTCATCATTTGCTGTTGTTTTCCAGTCTCCAGCCTGGCTTCTCCATTTCTTCTCAATCCTCTTCTGTTCATTTTCATGTTTGAAGCAATTCTATGTTGTCCATCAGTCCTCTGATTTTTTTATTAATTGTTTTGATGTTTGTTTTTTTAACCGGAGATTTTCCTAATTATTCAAAAATACAGAAACATTCCTGTAGTTTTAACGTGTTGTTTAAAAGAGCTTTGAAAGATCTGATTCTTAGGCCAAATATTTCATCCCAGTTTTCACTTTTGATCAATCTTGCATTGCTGAACCTTTTAAATGCACTTGTACAAAGAGAAAAAAACAACCCACTTTCGGCTGTGGTGGCTCTGGGCCATTCTGCCACTGCTTTGAATTGTGCTTGTTGACCCTGTCATGCTTTCAGTTCAGAGGCCTTTGGGGCAGGATCTTTGGTCCAATTTTAGCAACTTTATGATGGATTTGGATAGTGGAAATAAACATTTAAAATCTCTGTAAAATTGCATCCTGAGCCTATAAAAGAATAAATAAATCAGAAGCGTTTGTCAGTGTTGGCTGTAGTTCTTGGTCTCTCAGTCAAGGTTTATACTTGCTACTTGCAAAGAAAGTTCTAAACATTTGAGATTGAGAAAGATTAGAAAAAATTGGCACGTCTTCAGTAATTTTGTGGGTTTTTTTTAAAAAAAGTAATTTATGATTGGCGAATGCCTTAATTGCAGTCAGAGCGAGGAGATGTGATTTTGCTCTGATTTCCCTTTCTTATAATTTCTCAGCAGCAGCAATCTGGTGGAAGGGCAAGTCCTTGACACTGCAATTTGGTGTAATTATTCCTGAAAAATTCATGTACTTAGAAGCTTTTATATTAGTTTCAGATTTCAGCGCTGATAATGCCTCAAGGATCTCGGGGCTGGTGTTTCGTGAAGTTGGAGCTACACAGCTCCTGCTTCTGGCTCCCTCCTTGTAAACTTTCTTCATTAAAATAATTTGCATAAGTGAAGCTGCTGATGCAGGGACGGGAGGGGGTGTGGGCAGGTGTTGCTGAGCTCTAATCCCTTCCATCCCACAGGGCTCTGGGGTGAAATATGTTTCTAATCACCCACGACAGTTCTAAGAGCATTAGTTCACAGCAGTGAAATGACTTTGTGTGAACTTCAGGGGGTGTGAAGGCACAAAATGGGGCAGAAATGGGTGAAGTTGGGCCAGAAAATGGCAGAGTCCCGTGGAGGTGGGGTGTTGTGTTTATGGAGAGAAATCAAAGTTTGGGGTCACTCATTGCTTTGTCAGCCGATGAGGCCGAGCACATGCACTGATTAATAACTGACTCACAGAGGGATTTGCTTTGGGAAAGACCTTCAAGATTGAGTGTGATTCTGTGAGTTTACAAGTCATAGATGAACACATCAGTTTAGATGGTGTAATGATCTTTTTCTGTGCTTGGAATTTTGCCCCACTAGCTGCTGGAAGCACAGTGACCATGTGTGAAGCAGCTTTTAGAGCATTGGGAGCCGAGTCATTTGGAGAAGTATTGACTTCTGCTGAACTTTGAGCTGAGTGCAACCTGAGAGGAAGCAGAATTAAATGGGTTCAGTGATTTGTGAGTGTTCAGTGTTTATTACCCCTGACACAGGAATAAATGAAGGTGGCTGTGATGTGGAGATGTGATGTTGGGAGTGCAGAGAGTGGACAGGCACTCTAAACCGTGGCAGTCAAAGCACTGGCCATGGGATTGATGAATATCTGGCATTTTCTTGAAATAATTATTAATTTGGATGTGCCAGGCACCATCAGGAACTTAGTGTGCTGTTGGATACAGGAGGCACACGTGGCAGAGGGATGGTACCTGCTCTAATGACAAAGAGGAGGGAAAAAATAAATCCAGCTTTATTTTAGAGACTGGGGATCTGTGCAGATAAAGTTTATGGCCTGCTTTTGACAATACAGGAAGTGTTGGTAGAGTTAAATCCTGAACTAAGCTCTTCTCAGTCTCTGTGAAGCTGCTGTTTCATTCTTATTTTGTTTTTCTGTTCTCCTGTTTCTGTTTCGGTCTGTTGGAGAATATATTAATGACTGGAACTGCTCATTTTTAATGCAGGTATGGTTCTTTAATGCTGGCCATTGTTTTTCCAAGCTGTGGTGGGCGTGTGTGCACCTGTACACCAGATAATATCCCGTAAATCTGAATTCTTATTGATTTACAGGAAAAAAATCATCTGCTCTGATGATAAATAATTCAAAGCTCTTTTAAGGGCCAGTAGTAGGAAGGCCAGTAGTAAGGAGCCTCTTGACCTAGTTCCATTGCCTCGTTCTGTGCCCTTTCCTTTTCTGAGGTGTGACTTGCTTTCAGAAGAACTGCAGGGACAAAATCTGTGTGAAACGAATAGCACAACTTCTACAGAATTGTGGAATAATTTAGGTGGAAAGGACCTTAAAGCCCAATTAGTTCCTCTCCCTGCCATGGACAGGGACACTTTCCACTATCCCAGGTTGCTCCAAGCCCTGTCCAACCTGGCCTTGGACACTTCCAGGGATGGGGGAGCCCCAGCTTCTCTGGACAACCTGTGCCAGGGCCTCACCACTCTCACGGGGAAGAAATATTTCCTAATATCTAATTTAAACCTCCTCTTTGCCAGTTTGAAATCATTCCCCCTTGTCCTGTTGCTACATGCTCTTGGAAAAAGTCCCTCTCCATCTTTCTTGGAAGTATCAGAACGAGTGCTGTTTGTTTTCCTCTCCTCTGTAAATCCTGGTTTTGGGCATATTCCCACACCCACTGGGGTTGTGCTCTTGGTGCCCTGTGGATGTTCCAGTGTCCATCCTTGGGCACACACACTCAGACACCCAGCAGAAGTTTCATTTCTCCTGCTTGGCATGTTCTCCTTGGGGTTGCAGGCTGTCCCTGCTCTGTTCTGGAGGAGCAGCAGGAGTGGCTGTTGTTGTCCAGTGCTGCAGCCAAGGACAAGTCCTGGCTTTGGCTGAGCTCCTCTCCAAGGCTCCTGCAGCCTTGCTGCTCCTGCTGGAACTCGTCTGAGAGGGAGGATCGTGGATGCTCTTGCCTTACGTGGCCTTTTCTGTGTTAGAAAGGACATAATGTGTTTTCTTCTTAGCTTTTCAGACATGTTTTCGAGTAGACATTTTCTGCCTGTGCCGACCTTGGCACTGCGGCTGCTGCCTGTGCCCTGCCAGGCTGCTCACAGACAGCGAGCTGTTTAATTCCAGAATGGAGTTTAACCTTGAAGGCTGCTTTTCAGCAGGTTTCTTTGATCAAGGCTGGAGTAACTAGAGCTCCAAGATGCAGCTTGAAGCTCCTTTCAACAGACTGTTCAGCTCATACTTGAAATAAATCCATTTTCTGGGCAGATGGAGGAGCTGACCAGGTTAGAGCGACCCGTGCTGCTCGCAGAGTTTATGGTTTGCTGAGGATGCAGATAAGTCATCTTCTGCCTGCTTGGGGCAGGCAGTGTGCTCCAACCTGCTCTGCAGGCCTGGGGTGTTTGTTCAGCTCCTTCTTTGAGGGCAGCTTCACCCAGGGGCTCTCAGAAGTGCAAGAACACCGAGCTGCTCACACCCCAGCACTGCTGGGCATCTCCCCAGGGCCCGTGGCAAAGGGCTTCCCTGTGTCCCCAGTTAAACCAGCAATTACAGAATCCCAGAATCACTGAGGTTGGAAAAGTCCTCCAGGAGCATCGAGTCCAAGCTGTGCCCAATCCCCACCTTGTCACCCAGCCCAGAGCACTGAGTGCCATGGCCAGATGTTCCTTTGACACCTCCAGGGATGTAGACTCCACCACCTCCCTGGGCAGCCCCTGCCAATGCTTGACCACCCTTTCAGTGAAGATGCAGATGTCCAGAAAGAGGTCCCCAGGGTCCAAGCTGCATTTCTCACCAAATTCTAGGCCTGACTTTGACTTCCCCTGAACAATACTTCAGTTGACTTGTGGTATGTGGATAGTAAACGGAGTGTTTCTGAATTTTTTGTGGTTTGCTGTTTTCTTCCTCTTTGAAATGAAAAAAATATATGAAGAAAAGGTTTTGCTGCAGTCCAGTTGGATGTGCTTTTGTTTCTGAGGTCTCCCTGGATTTTGTTTTTAGCCAACTTTTGTTTCTGCTCCCTGTGAGTGCTGCTATTAAGGTGGATCATGCTGTGAACCGGGATGAACTCGTGCAGAAACGGCCACTTCTCGCATTAGTGCGTGGTTTGTGCTGATGGCATCTCTGGCCAGGGAAAGCTTTTCAGAAATGGCTGCGTTTCTGTGAAATGCAGCTTTTAATCCCAGATTGTTTACGTGTAGGGCAACTAATGAGTCAATAGACTGAAGCAGAGAGGGAACCTTTCTTCCTGTTTGTGGAATGTGCTAAGCTCCATTTTAAAATTTTCCATCCTTCTGAAGGATACATGGACTCTGCTTCAATTCTCTGAACTCCAGAGGATTTCTACCTGAAACTTCTATGTGAGAATTAGGAGGTGATTATTCTGGGTAGTCATAATCCACTCCACATAATTTATTCCTATTTATTCATGTGGATAAGTGGCAATGATTTTAAAGAAGTGCGAGCGTTGAGGAGCTGGAATGTAGCGCGGACTCCTGTAGCCTGTGATCATTTTACAGATTTGTTCAGTTTCTGTGGCTGCAAAAGACATTTTGTTCCTTTGACGTTATCCATCAGACCAGAAGTACGGGATGTTGGCAGAGGAGGAGGCGCTGGAGAGGTTTGCTCCTTACACAATCCCTGTTTTCCTGGGCGCTTCAGTCGCACGTTAAATTTTCATTATCTTCTCCCATTGTCTAGACCGAAGATCTGTTGATGTAATTTCTTGCAGTGCACTCGTTGGAGCAGAGGAAAGCTTTCTTGATGTCATTATTATGAAAAAGGCTTATTCTGTTACTGCTGGTCTGGTGGTCAGTGGGAACAGGATGGTGCCAGGGGGTGATGGCAGCACCGAGGGGCTCGGGGAGGAGGGGGAGCTGTGGGCTTTGGGAACTCGTGCCAGGCTTGTTCATCTCCAGTGGGTCCTCTGCAAGCACAGAGGGAAAAGGGGAAGGTTTGGTTGGCAAAAGATTTGGGTTGGATTTTGGGAAGAAATTGTTCCCTGCACAATTGCCCTGGCACAGACAAGCTGTGGCTGTCTCATCCCTGGAAGTGTCCAGGACCAGGCTGGATGGGGCTTGGAGCAACTTGGGATAGTGGAAGGTGTCCCAGCCCATGGTAGGAGGTGGAACAAGGTGTTTTTTAAGATCCCTTCCAATCCAAACCATTCTGTGATTCCACGATCTCTTATTTACTGCTCCCTCTTCATTTAAATCAATATTTTGTTTATATTGTTAAAATACACAGAGGGCAGACCCAGTTCTTAATGAACAAATAAACAGCAAGTTCGTCACTGAATAATTTATAACCTCGAACCTGATTAACAGTGTTCAGCCCTCCCAGTTCTTGTCTGACTTGATGTGGTGGTTGGCCTCCAGAGCTCTCGCTTTGGATCACACTGTTCAGAGATCCGTGTTCCATGTGGGACTTGGAGATACACAGAAAACTATTAATAGGATATTTTCCTTCATGGGAGTTTAGGGCCTTCCAGCAAAGTCCTTGGCTTTATTATAGACTTTTTTCTGGTCAAGTCATTCAGACTTCGTGCCTCAGGTCCTCCTCTGAGGAGGAGTGTGGATACTTTCCTCCCTCCCTGGAGGAGATGTTTGTCAGTATTTGGGAGGACTCTCAGAATTTTAATGCTGGGGTCCCTGTGAGCACACGAGAGGGGATATCCCTGAGGTCAGCAAGGCTTAGCTGCTCAGTCTTTCTGCTGCAGAAATACAAGTGATACTTAATGGCCTTGTATAGAGCATGAGTACTTTGTTCAAAGTTATTTTTATAATAATAAATAGTATAATTGTAATAAGAAGTAGTATAATTATAGTAATAAATAGGATGTATGGAAATTAACGATTTTATAATTGGTAACAGAGAAAGTCTGATGGAATTTTGACTTGATACTGTGACAATAGAGTTGCTTTACCAAGGCCCAGCACTGCTGGCCTGCACTGATTTTAAGATTTATGTACTTGTATTGTTGCCCATATGAAATTTTTATGGGCATTATATTACAATGAATATTGAGGATACTTGATAAATAAAGGAAATCTTTGTTAATGTGGTTTAAGTGAATGATTGTGACATTATAAATTAGGCAAAGTAGATGTTAAGTGCGCTGCAGCCAAGCAGGGCCTAATGGAGCTGTTGTTGGCTCCTTGTGTGGCTGATCCTGGGTAGCTCAGGGCAACTTGTGACTTATTTTATTGTGCAGGCTAAACCTGAGACAGGAATAAAATGGTGACCAGGATGTCCCCAGGGATCAGCTCAGCCGAGGTCAGGCAGGGCTCCACCTGACTTTTCTTCAAAGGTTTAAAAAAAGCAATTTCAAGTAACACCTCTTTTTTTTCCCCCCTCTTTTTCTTTCAGTATCCGCAGTGTTATGCAGAAATACCTCGAAGAAAGGGGTGAATTAACCTTCGACAAGATCTTTCATCAGAGAATTGGTAAGTCATGTCTCAATAAAATGTTACTCATGTAGATATTTTCAAGATAATTTTGATTTTTACATTTTTCTGTGGTGCTTGCTGAGAAGTCAGTGATGTAGATTGTCTGAAGAACACTGGAGGGTGGACAGGACTTAGTGAAACAAAGGTCTTCAAGAAGATGAAATGTTGTGAAAGGGAAGAAGACGAAGCGAGGCAATCTGTCAACTTCAGGTTCTGGAAAACTACAGGGAAAATAATTAAATTATTTGGAAACATCGAGGACAAAATTATATTACTTGGTATGGGCTTGTCAACGATGTAATGTGACACATCGGTTAAACTTTTTTTTCTTTGCAGAGGTAATGAGCCTGTTGATAAGGGAGCAGGAGAAGAGATCCCAGATGTGTTGTCTTGACCCTCTGATGGGGTGTTTTTGCTCACAACATGGGGGGATGTAGCCTGGATGAAATTGCTGTGTGCAGGGGCTGAAACTGCTGGGAAAATGGACTTGTGGAGCAGTTAATCAGTATTCCATGGAAAGGTGGATCCAGGGAATGGGAACATCAGAGATCAGTGTTCAGTTAAGTGATTGCTGCAGCGAGGAGCCTCTGTGTTCTGCTGTGACACAGCGAGGACAAGGACAAAAACTCCATAAACCAGGGGAGGGGGAAAACGCAGCGCTGGCAGGGAGATGCAGCAGTGTTCTTCCTCTCCACCTGTGCCAGAGCAATCACACAGGCACAGCCTGGGGACCCTCGGGCCAGGGACTTGGCTGTGACAGCCAGCCCTGGGCTGTGTTGGCTCAGCTGGATCACACGACTAAATATAAAATCAGTGTTGTAGCCAGTGAGGCATGTGAAATAATCCTCTTCTGGCAGAATGTTGCGTCCATCCTGGCAGTGGATTAAAAAAATATACATGGACCTGCTGGGAAGAGTCCAGGAAAGAGCAGTGGGAATGAGCACAGACCTCGCTGAGCAGTCTGTTAAATCTGACCTACAGGGAAGTATTGAAATAGGATGAGATGTGGGCAGTGGATGGGAGAAGTGAGGTTGAACATGATTCAAAACCAGAAAAGCTGTTGCAGAAATGATGAGGTTAGTCCATTTTCCAGAGCTTTAATGTGTCAATGAAAAAAAATAAATAAATCTGGCTATGAATAAAATTTAGAATGTTTGTGGTAGTCTGGGTAATAAAAGCAGGGAGTGGATTTCATGAGGGGCTCTTGGGATCTTTGTCCAGCAGATTTGAGGAGAGTGAATTGGCTGGGGTAGCACAGTTGCTCCTGTCTTGGAAAATGGGGAATGGGCTGGGAAATCTTGAGTAGGTCAGTGTTTTTATTCCTGTCTCAAATGAGGCTGTAGGGAACAAAGTACCTGGTTTTGGTGCAATGGGGGCATCTTTGGGCTGGTTGAATTTTCACTGGCCTCCCTTCGGGCTGGAGCTGAAACACCCCAAAACCTTCCTGCTTGCCTGGCAGTGTGCAGCTCACTGGATTGGGAGTTTTAGGTATTGCCAAATTAAAATAATTGGTGTTTCTGTGTCTCAGAGTATCATTAGAGGGTCTCAGAGCCATTGGAAATCTTGGGCAGCTTTTCAGTTTCAACAATTGGAGTGTGGTCTGTACTTGTGCTTAAAACTATGACTTTTTATTGTGGCCAAAACTTTAGCCTTGTAAATGCACAGATACCTTGTTTGCTTGTATTGACACCTCAGTATGTGCCTCAGCTCCAATGCCTGTGCTGAATCATTAATATTTTGCTGTAGCCTGGCAGTTGCAAAATAAGCGGAATTTTAAAGCAACCAAACATAGCCTGACTTCAACAGAGTCTCTTTGGGGGCAGTGAAATGAAGAAGTCCTTTTTTTTTTCCTTTTTTTTTTTTTTTTCTCTAAAAAGAGAAGTCAAACAGACCATCTTCTATGTAATGGATATTTCTATTTATGTAATTGAATACTTTTCATTACCTGTTACAGTGAGGACTGTTGCAGTTATTTTGATAAGTTACAGCAATTACAGTTAGGTAACTGGAACCTTGGAAGGATTAGATCTTGCTCTTTTTTTCCCATGTTGGTAGTAGCCATTAAACCTGGAATTTTAGAGCCCAGTTTCATTAACATTTCAGTTTCTATGCACAGAGGAGAGGTTTCCTCCTCTTCTCCCCGGGAACAGGACTTGCCTTGGATTACCTGGAAATGAGGAGCAGTTCTGTGACTGCTGTGCAGGGGTTTCAGTTAATTCTGAAGCTGAAAAAGGATTTAGAATGGAGTGAAGAAAAAAAAAAAGATTAAAGCTAAACACCACCGTTTTTAACAGCAGACTTTGCATCATGCTGGAAAATACAGTATTTCCTTGCTGTGGTTGTTCATTTAAATTTGATTGCGTTTTCTAGCGTGTTCTTTGCCATTCAATTAGCTCTGTTTCCAGACATTAATTAGCATAATTGCTTGTGGTAAAGTACCTGCAGTTTTAGGCAAGCTTTATGCACAGGGCTGTGAGAAGAAGTATGGGGAGGTAATTAAAACTCTAATCACCTTTTTGTTCTCCTCTTGTCTCTTTTTCTGGGGGGGATGTGGTGAGACCACAAGTGGGGCAGGTGCCCCAGTGTGGGGGACCCACAGGAGGCTCCTTCTGCTCCAAGGAGTCTCATGAGCCTGGATCTCCAGTAATTTTGCTGGATCATCCCTGTTTTCTCCTCAGCTCAGGAGCCATCCAGCACTCCCTCCTTTATCCTTACACACTGAATATAAAGCCTGCACCAAGCTTCCCAGTTTTTCCTTGGCAACTGCTCTAAGATGAGAACTGTTTTCTCTTTTTTTTTTTTTTTTCCCCAGACCCAAATTCTTCCTCACAGCTCCAGGTCACTGTTTTTGGGTTTTTTTTCTGTTTTTCAGTATCCTTTCAAATGTAAACCCAGGCTTTGATCAGCTGTCTGATCCAAGGGCTCTGATGTCAGTGTGGAGTCGTTCCTGTGGATGTTTCCCTATGAATGTGTCTAATTATGGTGCTGATCTCATCATCTGCAAGTGTTTATTCTTAGTGAGCCCTAAAATCAGCTTTAGGGTCAGTGCTTTCCCGGTTCCACTGCCAAAGGTTGGCCCAAATTCTCTTCCTGCCAGGTGTGCAACTGCAGGGAGTCACAGGGACAGCTCTGGCTTGGAAACCAAAACCTTTAGGATCAGGATAAGAGCAGGAAGCTCATCAGGGATGAAAATGGCCCGGAGGCTCCATCAAATCTGCATAAACAAGTCTGTCCCCTATTTACATCTCTTCCCTCAGGAAGGCAGATAGGCTGCTCTCATGCCTTTGGTGCTGGCACTGCTGTTTGCCCCCTGAGTGATGCTCCAGAACGATCTCCAGCTCTCTAAGAATGTCCTGGTGAGTCAGAGGACATGGAACTCACAGAAGCACCCAGAAGAGTGCTCTGGCAGTGCTGGCAGCCCAGCCCAGCTGGCTGTTCCTTCAGAAGCTGCTTCCTTCACAGCAGAAGCCTCTTGGGGAAGTACAGCCTGTCTCAAAGCCGAGTGCGTAACCACCTTAGCTGGTTTTCTTTTACCACATCCTGTTTGCTACAATACCAGATTATGAGTTTCTTTAGAAAAAGAAATGTTTTGGAAGTGTTCACAGCCAGGTTGTGCAGTGCTAGGAGCAGCCTGAGCTGGTTGGAGATGTCCCTGCCCATGGCAGGACGTGGGATGAGATGGTCTCATTCTATAAGGTCTCTTCAAGTCAAACCATTCTATGACTCTGGTATCCCAATATCCATAATTTACATGTGGAATCCACTCTGCTTCACAACTGCACGTGGAGTCCTTGTCATGTTCCCTTGCCCTGTGGGGTGGGGACACTTAGAGAGACTCTGCCCTCAGAGCAGATCAGGGGCTGCTGCAGCCAAGGCCTTCAAGGGAATTTATGAGATCATAATATTGCTTTAGAACAGGATTATCCTGGTTATTAAATGCTTTGGAGCAAACTTGCTGCCAGTTACAGTTCAGTGACTCCCATGTCTGACTCTGGGCTTTCAGACGCTGCACTGTAAGGCAGGGAGTGAAGCTGGGTTGGAAATCCTGGGATGTGATGTTAAAGCATCCTACAGCTCCCTGCCTGGCTTAGGTTCAGCCTTGGGTTCTCTGGTGACTGCTTGAGACCCTCGTGAAGGCAAACAGGCTGCTCTCATCTCCTGAGCCTGGAGGGACGTGGCAGTTCCTTCACACCCTTCTCAGTTTCTCATCTCTTGCAGCGCCGTTGGGTCTGGGGGAAGGATGAGAACAGGACGTATTTTAGCTGTTTCAGCAGCTGGTCTTGCTGCAGTGTAAGTTTTCCACCTTGCCTAGGAAGTAACTTGCATTTTTTTCCCCCCCTGAAGTGGCTCAGTTTTATTTTCGTGAAGCAGACCTAATTAAAACAACTTGTAGTTGACGTAAGAAGTTACAAACCTTTTTTATTTTTCCTTATTTACCATCCACTTTCGCAGAGTGAGGGATGATCTTTCTGAGGTGATTCATTCCACTGTCTTCCATATCCTCCTCAACCAGCTCCAAGCTGGAGGTTTTCCCAGCAGGGGGGGAAGCATTTTGCCATCTGCATCAGTGCTGGTTCCAACCCACGGGGGCTTGTGGGGGCTCTCAGCCCCTTCCCTGCTCCCGTTGTCCTGATCCAGCTCAGCATGGATCGTGTTTGTTCTGTGGCTCCTCAGCTGAGCTTCCAGAGGGGTTGGTCTGTTTTGCAGCTCCTTCTGCACAGGGACTTCTGTGCCTGCCCTCCTCAGTTTGAGGGAAATGCTCTCAAACTGACCCTGCTGGCTGCTGTTTCCTCCAGCTTTGTCAGCGACAACTCTGTTAAAAAACCAAAACTAGGGTGAGAAGAGCTGCAGTGGGATTTTTTTGGGGGCAGTGAATTGTGTTTTCTGTTGATTCTTTCTCTAGTTATGGACTCATGTTTCATTATTTCAGAGCTTTGGTGCTAATCATTAGATAGGAGGTAAAAATCTATTGAGAAAAACATTCTTGCTCTTCCTCTTTCTGCTGGCACCACGCTCCCTGAGCTGCCTAAAAATAACAAGCTGGGAAAAGTGACTCCCTAGAGCATTATTTAAGCTATTGTTTAATTTAAGCAGAAGATCTATGTGCTGTTGGCATTCTGGACTAATTAAATAGTCCTCTGAGGAAATAACAATGAAGGCTATAAAACTTGGTTGGGAGTAAAGAAAAGCACCTGAGTTTTTGGCTGTGAAGTGAGCAGGGATGACTTTTCTGAGGTGTATCATGAGAACTGTGATAATTTTGCTCTGTTCTGGTACCTTGATGACAAATAATGTGCAGTCAAGTAGCAGGGGCATCGTTACTTGGTGGGTTTTCTGTAAAAGCAAGGTCACAGGTTGTTTGTTCAAAGTGGTTTTATTCTGAGGTTCTGGTTCTGACCTGGCATCCACCACACAGAAGTAGTCACCACCAAAATTAGGAAGTTGCCTTCCAAACAAAAAATGGCATTTGAAATGCTGTTTGAAGACTTATCTTCTTCTTCCTCGTGGTATTTCTAATTTTCAGTACAAGCTCAGCCTGGCATGTGGGCTGTGGACAGGCTGCAGGAGGTTTTCAGGGGCTGTGGAAGCCCTTCTGCCCTTGTGCAATTCTGTGATCAGTTAAAAACAACACAGAACCCAAACCACAAGGAGACATCGGAAACTGTGTGGCTGTAAACTGAAACAGAAACCGTTAATGTGAGATATTTCACAGGGGATCTGCTCCTCACACAATTCTCTGCTCGTACCAAACGGGGGTGAAAGAGAAAATCCGTGCTCTGAGCTTTCTAAAAGTTGGCCTGTTTTCCTGTTTGCAGTGTTTTTCACCAAATGAGTGTTAGATTTAAGATGTCTTTATTATGTTATAATTTCAGTGTACTGGAAGCTACATTTCTTTCAACACCCTCTTATTTTGTGGTAAAATGATACTTGGCATGAATTACATTGAAGATCGTTTTGAGAGGTATTGCTGAAGCTCCTGCTGTAGATTTTCTGTGCATTGGAGTTGTCTCTCTTGGTGTCAGGGATAAAGAGTATCCAAAGGGACTTTCAAAATGCATGTATTCATTTTGGATTTTCTTTTGATGATAAATAATTGAGCATTTCTTTGTTGGGCTGCAGCCTGATCCCCCTGCCTGCCTTTGTGGGGGGTTGGAGATGCTGAGTTGTGTGATTTCCCAGGGGAGCTGCAGATTAAATCTGAGCTTTAAAAATAGGAAAAATATATACCCTATCATCTGGAACGTCCCATGATGGATAATGTACACATCCTGGTAGATTAGCATTTATATGCACTGCAGTTCTTGAAAGATATAAGGCATGGGGAAAAAGTCTTTATCTCAGCAGAGCAGTGCAATTATATGGTTTTTAGGTTAAATTATCAAGAATTCAAGAATTCCAGGCAAACTGTCAATTTTGAACTGAAGTAGTATCATAGGAGAGTATAAAAGCTTGTTAAGGAATATCGCTCTATAAGAGAGAGAACAAATAAGAAGTTATTTGCATGACATTTCCCTTGGCTGTTTCCAGGGAAGCTTCCAGAGAACACACACAAACACAAACACCTACCCTGATGTGCACCTGCCAGAGGTGTGTTTGGTTTGCCTCTGGAGAATTCTGGAGAATTGCCTGTCAGAGAATTCATTCCTTTTGGATCAGAAGGGGCACTGGGTGATTGGTTCAGCCCTCTCCAGTGTCTTCTTGAGCTCTCCTTGCTGTGGCTTAAAACTACATGAGGGAGGTTTAGGTTGGATATCAGGGAAAGGTTCTTTCCCCAGAGGTTGCTGGGCACTGCCAGAGCTCCAGGAGCGTTGGGTCAGCGCTCCCAGGGATGCACAGGGTGGGATTGTTGTGATGTCTTGCAAGGCCAGGAGTTGGATGGTGACCCTCTGTGTCCCTGTCAGCTCTGGATATTCTGTGATTAATACTGTGCAAAGTGACTTCCACACCAAAGGTGGTGTTTCCTCTCTGCTTCTCCTCACTTGGGTGTTCTTTGCCCGCTCCTGCTGGAATCTTTTCCTTGTGCACTGCCACTGTTCACACACGATCCTGATTTCCATTTCTTCCCACCCAGCAATTCCCCAGTCAATCCGAAGCTGTTACACTCCCATGGAGTTTTTATCAATGTGTCTTGAAACAGTTCATGGGCTAATGAAGCCTCTGAACAGCACTGTGAAATAGGGCAGTGTTAGTTTGCCGTGTCTGTAAGGTGGCATAGTAACAGCTTTAATGAGTTTTACCTGCATAGCTGTGTGTTGCTAATAAAGCAGATCCTCTGGGCCTGCCAGTGCTGCTCATTCCCATCAGTGGGATCACTCAGCAGCAGCAGGACAGCTCAGAACCAGCACCAGTCAGTACAGTATGAATTACTGGAGCTATTAAGTGTTACCACTTTCAGGAGTGCATTTAAGGGATAGAGAGGTCAGAGGGGCTGGAGAGCTCTGACTCTCAATTACCCCATTCCCAGATGCTTTTATTGGTCCATACCAACATCTGTCCTAGAAAAGAAATATCCCTGGCAAACCCCCTTCCCTGACAGTGTCCTGTCCAGCCAGGGCCTCTGTGACATCCTGCTGTCACCTGTGTTCATGGAGGTTGGATAGATGGGATCAAAAACATACAAACTAGTTTCTTAACGTGTCTAGGTACTTCTGCCCTTGATTTCTGTGGTTGAAAGAGAGGAAGAGCAGCAGAACCATTTACTTCTGAGCCTCCAGCTCACAGCAACTTTCTTAGAGTGCCAGAATGAACCAGAGGAAAGCTCAGAAATTCCTGTAGGAGAATCAACTGGGCTCTGTCACTGTTGTTTTAGTGGTTTTGCTGCTCTTTACCTAAGTGCTGTGTGTATTTACTAACTGAATACTGCTGGCTTTGTGTTTTGACTTTGACCACAGCACAACAGTTCCTCGATGCTCTGGCTGAGCTATTTGGCTCTTCACAGTGGTTCAGATACTGAGCAGAACTCGCTGAGGCAACTGCTGGCACCAGGGGCTTGAGAACACCCTTCATGTCTTCATCATCACTCCATGTCTTCATCAAATGATCTGTCACCTTGCTCCCACTGAAAGCCACACCTGGATCTAGGCCCTTCCTGAGGAGCAGAGCTGCAGCTCCCAGTGGAGTTTCTGTTTTCAGTAATTGGTAACAGTGGAGTTCATAGCTTAGAGCAGGGCAGTAGGAAAAGTGTCTTTCTCAGTAATAAAGGGATATTGGCTTGTATTATGTAATTAATTTTAAAATGTTGTATAATGGAAAAATACTGGTCAGGAAAATAACAACTTTCACGTCCTTGGTAGGGCCTGAATTATGATGTGGGGAAAGAACAGAGATAACAAAACCCAATCCACCACCATGAGGTTTTTAACCTCTCCTGGTTGTTAGCTTGCTCAAAGTTTGCTGGTACCTTCTATTACCAGTTGCAAAGGGGTGGGAGTTTCTTCTGTTTACAAGTGAAGAAAAAAAGAAAACCTCAAGTGCTATGTATTCCTTGATGGGATTTTATGAAGGAATTTAATCACATTCTTTGTAATAACTGATTGAAATGAAATGCTTCTGTGTTTAGTGGTCCTTTTAAAAATTAGAATCTTTTTGTGTATTTCTGTTTAGTGTTTTTACTCCTCCATTTTTTAGAGGAGCTTTTTCTTGTGTAAAACCCTCTTTTTTCTTTCACCTTTGATATGTTGAATGCCTTTGATACTCTACTTCAGTCAGCTGGAATCTGCATGTTAAGCGAAACCAGAATATGAAAGATAAGTAGTAAATATGGTTCAGAGCTAAGTTTTCCCCATTATTTTCTCTCCATGGCTTCAAAAAATGATTGATCACACAATCAGTATTCAGAGCTACTATTTCATGAGGATATTCAGAGACTCCCTGAGTGCTTTGGGTTGGAAGGGACTTTAAAGCTCACCCAGTTCCACCTTCCACTATCCCAGGTTGCTCCAAACCCTGTCCAGCCTGGCCTTGGACACTTCCAGGGATGGAGCAGCCACAACTTCTCTGGGCAGCCTAAATAAGGATAATTGAGTGCTTTCAGTAAATCTGTATATTCACTGCTTGAGATGCTCTACCTGTGTCAGGCTCAAGCTTTTGAGGTTTGACACAGAATTTGTGAATACCCCTCCACTGTGTCCCCAGTGTCATTGCTGGAGGAACAGCTCAGCTCTCCTGCTCCTCTCCCTGCAGGAATCCCAGGCATGTACAAGTCTGGTGTTTCGAATGAGGGCTGAGCAAGCTTGAAAAATTATTTTCCTGGGTGAAAAGCTATTGGAAAAATACGCCTGGAAATAAAATGTTTTTCTTTGACAACACTTAAAACCTTTTAGCCAAAGCTTATTTTCATATAATGATTTCTAGACGTCATTAAACAAGCTACCTGGCAACTTGCAGCCTAATTTTGAGCTCAGTTTGGTTCTGTTCTAGGGAAATTGTTCTGTGCTCCTCACCATTGGATGCACGTCCTCATGAAATACAGTTTGTTCTTTTCCCCTGCTTTCTATGCACAGGAATATGTTTCAGTCTGTTACAATGTATTATTTTTAATGCAAAGTGAACGAACATTAGGCTCAATTAGGAAAGAATGGATTAGGGAAAGAAAAGTAGTGGAATGTGTGGTGCTTTCTGGGCTGAGAGGATTTTTGTGGCTTTGGACCTTACCAGAGCACAATTCCTGCACAGTTTTGCCTGGTAATCGTTGTTCCTGGAGAGGGAAATTGGTGGTTCTGTCAGTTCTGGAGCTCTGAGGTGGCCTGAATTACTCAGTGCTGTGGCAGCTCTGTGTGGGCACTGCACAGAACAGGAGTCTGAGCCTGGCCTGGTGTTCTGTGACACTTGCAGGCTGGTGGGAATCACAGTTTTCACATGGTTTTGGTTTCAGGGTAGACTTTGTCCCGATGTTGGTGTCTATGACCCAGATCTGTTCCTGGTACTGATGGATCTGAGGGTCACTGAGGGCTATTTCAGGAGGTTGAACACAGCCACAGCTGGATTTAAACACAGCTATGCTGCAATGTCACCGTGCTGTAGTGATGAGCTTTGCTGTCCTGTGGCAGAGATGAGGAGGAGGTGCCCCAGAATCCCAAAATCATTTGGGTCAGGAAATCCCTCCAAGACCATCGAGTCCAAGCTGTGCCTGATCCTCAGCCCAGAGCACTGAGTGACACATCCAGGACTTCCTTGGACACCTCCAGGGATGGCGACTCCAAACCTCCCCAGGCAGACCCTGCCAAGGCCTGACCACCCTTTCCATGAGGAAATTCCTCCTGATGTCCAACTTAACCCTCCTGTGGCACATCTTGGGGCTGTTTCCTCTCATCCTGTCCCCCACCTCGGTACAGTGTCCTGCCAGGGGGCTGCACAGAGCAGGATGTGAGATGTCCCTCTGGCCACAGCTTCTTGCTGTTGTCTGAGTTCACCAAGCACGAAAAATCCTGAGAGACATCTTGGAGTGACTGAGATTGGAGACCTTTAAGTGCCCTAAGCAGGGTCAGACCCTGTGTTACAGACTTTGCAGAGCACCATCCCACATTCCCAAAGCTTTTCCTGCCCGGGAGCCGTTGGCCGGAGCGCCGGGAAAGGAGCCCGTGTCTGGTGCAGATGTCACTGCTGCTTTGTTTGTCAGGATTCTGTATTTATACACAGCACGTTTCGGGAGGATTTGGAAACAGCTTGATATTTTTGTTCTCTAATTTGCTATTTTGCCTACTAGAAAGAGGCTACATCAGCATTTTGGACCATGTTCAGGCCTGCTGTAAATAGATGCAGCTTCCTTTCAATCAGTGATATTGTGAATGCTTGTATTGGGGCTAAACATGGCTATTTTTAGCTCTGCTCTCTCACCTAGTCACTCCTGTTTGCTTTAATAAGGTTTTTATTTACTCCTGTTAAAAGGTTACTTGTATCAGATGCTCATAAAATTCCAGTTAGAATTAGTTAAGTCATTTTCTCCGAGTGTTTTATGATGGAGTTCCTCGTTGTTGTTCTGGTTTATTTTATTATTCTGTGCTCTCAGCTAATTGACAGGGATGAAGAGGTGGTGCTGTGGCTGCAGGTGACCTTTAGACTGCTGGAGGAGGCAGAGGCCAGTGCTGGCCCCTGTGGCTGCTGTCCTGGAGGGATGTTGGCAGAGCCACAGACTGGGAGCAGGGCAGGAAAATGCCACGGAAGTGGAAAATGAGAAGGTGGCTTTAATCCTGATGAGTGGCCCTAGTGAGGCCACATCTGTGTTCAGTTCTGGTCTCCACTGTTCAAGCAGACAAGGAGCCCCTGGAGAGGGTCCAGTGGAGGCCACAAACATGATGAGGGGTCTGGAGTGTGTGGCTGGTCACCAGCAGCATTTGTGTTCTTTGATTGTGGGAAGGGCTGAATTCTGGAGACAGAAACCAGGGCTGGAGGGGTGCTGTTGGTTAGAGTCAGGATTTAATGCAGAATTCCTGTGGTCATACTAGAAAAACATATTTGTTTAAAATAAATAGTGAAGTAAACATTCATGTTCTGTTTTAAAGAGATGGGTTAACTTAGCTCCCCTCCTTGTGCCCTCCAAGCTTGTGACAGGGAAGAGCTCTGGGAATACCTGGTTACAGGTGAGCTGTCTGACCTGAATCTGCTCTCCCCACCACCCCATCCCTGCCTGCTTGTCAGCCTCTGGTGAGCACTACAAACCTCAAAGTTTGCCTTCATCCCTCCTTGAAAGCCATTTTGCCATGGTAATTAGAGTCAGTGCAATTCATGGCACTTGGCAAATTTGTCTTAGGATTGTCTACACAAAGCTGAAGGGGAAAATGATTGTCCAGAGACTGGGAAGGAGGAGGCTGGGAGCCCAGAGCAGCTGGGTGCTGCCTCGCACTCTGTGTGTGTATTATTGATATCATCCATCACTTTGGTGTTACCAGAAGAAGCTTTAAAAAAATATTTTTCCTTTCCCTTAACAACCAGTGATCTGGTTGTTGCAGAAATTATATAGTTATAACAGAAGGAATCTTTAAAGCCAAAGCTGTCAGCATCTTTATTTCATAAATAATTGCTGGTTCTTTTTAGCTGTTACTTAACGCTATCATTTTATTAATTCCTGCTTTCTGTTCCTGGGCTTATTTTTCTGTGTGCTGTTAACTGTGCTTATTGTGCTCCTCGTCAGCTCTCCCTGAACTTCTTAAAACTCCTGTCACTTACTCAATGCTGCATCTGTCACTTCGTTGTGCCATTATGTGAGAGCTGCAGTTTCTGGCTGATCATTTTTCACTCAATCCAAGAGCAGCAGTAAAGGAGGAGATTTCCTTTGTGTTGCAGGGGAAGTGCAGGGTCTGTTGATAGAATGGGAGGTCGAAACAGAAACAATTTCAGTCTGAGGAACTTTAGGCTCTATTTGGATTTGTCTGAATCATAGAATCACAGAATGGTTTGGGTTGGAGGGGAACCTTAAAGATCATCCAGTCCCATGGGTAGGAACACCTTCCACTATCCCAGGCTGCTCCAAGCCCTGTCCAGCCTGGCCTTGGACACTTCCAGGGGTTGGACAGCCACAGCTTCTCTGGGCACCCTCTGCCAGGGCCTCACTACTCTCACAGGGAATGATTTATCCCATATATCTCACCTAAATTTCCCTTTCCCATCTGAAGCCATTCCCCCTTTTCCTGACATCATTCCTGATGCAGAATCCCTCTCCAGCTTCCTCGTAGCCCCTTCAGATCCTGGAAGGTGCTGTGAGGACTCCACACAACCTTCTCTTCCCCAGGCTGAGCAGCCTCAGCTCTCAGTCTGTATATTTTGGGTATATCTGGGATTTTGCAGTGCAGTGCCAAGGGGCCTCGGGGAGGAGCAACCCCGTGTCCTGTGGCTGCATAAGCCTCTGATTGTTCCCTGTGCCATGGGCTTGGGAACCTCTTCTTTCTCTGCCATAATTAAATTTAAAAAGTTTGGAAAATACTAAGCAGGGCTGGAATGTTTGGCGTGGCCTTGCTGGAAATATGTGTTGGTATATTTTCACACTCCTCCCACAGTTGTCTTTGTGGTTTATTGTTGTGTTTTTTTGTTGTTTGTGGGTTTTTTTGGGCCCCAGCCAGGAGCTGGGACCAGGCCAGGGATTTTTCTTTCACTGCATTCAGCGCTGTTTGTGCCACTCTTCAGTCTCTTAATTACCCAATCTTCTTTGGTTCATTGTCCTAGAAAAGTTCAGTCCATTCAGCAGGATTCTGCTCCCTGCTGCCGCTGGTTCCGTCATGTGGGAAATAAGGAATTGAAGTCAGCTCCTGAAATTTCACTTTTTGTCCTCAGAAAGCCAGGCTGGCAAGGAGAGGTGGAGGTGCAGGTCTGGCTGGGGAGGTGGGGGACTTTGGGTGGTTTTGCCAGTGATGGGGACATTTGTGACACAGATTCCTGTGTGAAATTCCAGGGTAGCAGGTGCCAGCTTAGAGGCAGGGAAAGACAGTGCTTCCATGGGATGAGGCTTGTGACAGAGCATTAAAATGCTCCTAATGGAAGATTCTCATCTGCAGCCTGCCGGGGTCATGCTCTAAATTACTTGCAAAGGAACTGTAAAGACCCTGATGTAATTTATTGAGCAATAAAACCCATTAGAGGTAACATGAACCGGTAATTCTGAAATGGGAATGCAGAAGAGGTTGTGCTTCATCAGTGAAATGTAGGTAAATCTCTTGCAAAAACCCCCAAAATAGTGAATAGTGTCTAGTTTTTACTGGGGGGAAAAAAAAGAAGGAAGAAAATGTGGTCTGTGAGAAGGAACAGGATATTTTGGTGCATTATGGAAACGCCTCATAAAATCCTCAGCAGGTGGAAGCAGTAATGGGCTTAATACACCTGTGGGCTGTGAGGCAGGCTTGGCATCCTTTTGTGCTGGGAACGAGGAGCTGGAATCAGAATCCTAAACCTTGGCAATTGGGGATGCTCACACAGGTTTATCCAGCCCGTGGTGGAACTCAGGTGGTTTCATGAGCCCTTTTACTAGACATCAGCGCAATGAGACAAGGTTTTCTGATTTTTCTGGTTTTCTTTCCAGGATTTCTGCTCTTTAAAGACTATTGCATGAATGAGATCGATGAAGCTGTCCCTCAGCTGAAGTTCTATGAAGAGGTAAGTGCTGGTGATGGAGGTTTGGGGCTGTGCAGGGAGTGAGGCTGAGGGAGGCTGTCCAGTTCCTCCGTCAGGGAATGCTGAGAGGGACGGAGAGGGTCCATGGTGGGGAGCAGCGTGGATTGCTAGAAAAGAAGCTGGGATGAAGTTGCTGGTGTTGGGGTGACACTGAGACCCTTCAGATCTTTTCCTAGGAGTTCACCTGTAGAAAAGGCAGCAGGGTAGAGCTGGAGGGATTGTGGAGGGATGGGAGCTGCTCAGATGCTCCAGGAGCTGCCGTGGCAGGGCTGCAGAGGGGACACGAGAGGTGGCCTTGGATGAGTTGTGTCCCTTGTCAGGAGATACCCAGTGAAGGAGCTGACAGACACTGCAGGGCACGTCCCAAAGGATCCATAATTCCAAGGAATGCCCTGGCCCTCCCCAGCTTCTGCTGCTGCACGGTCTGAGCTCCATGGCTCCATTCATTCGTTCCCTGTTACATCTGTGGCACTGAATAAACCTCCAGTGAATCCTCTGCAGGTGCTGATTTCAGGGCAGACCTGCCCATGCCTGATGCTCAGGGTTAATTAGAGCTGGGATAGCCTTGGTTGCCTCACTCTTGAGCTGAGAATTTAACTTTTTTCTTGCTATCAGCACAAACAGCTGGTATCAATTTGGAGGTCAATCCTCAGCAAGATTCCATTCCCCCACTCAGATCAGATACCTGCTGTCAATAAAGAACCTTTTTCTGTCATTTCTATCTCTTTATACACTTGAAGATATCACTGTCATAAGTAATCCAAAAAGGCCTGTTGTACCAGATTATTTAGCAAGATATTTTTGGCTGCCTCTTTATCTCTGAAACAATTCAAAATTGTATTTTTAGGTTATTAGCAAAGTGTTGCCTCAAAAGAATTTCAGTGCTTTGTCATGTACTTCTGGAAAAATCCCATTAAAGATATTTAAAGAGAGGTTCATTGTGTTTTCCTCTGTGACATACCGGATCCAGGAGCTTTTCCTTTTTTTATATATTTGATTTACTTGCTGCATTTATTACACATAGAATAATCTGAGTACATTGCTACATTAAAAATCGCTTGATGTAGAAGAGCTCCGTACTCCAGGGATTTCATATCACTGCAGCTGGAGTCACGATCAGGCATTTAACAGGATGAGTGATTCATCCTGATCAGTTTCAGAAGGAAAAGAAAAGGAATTTAAAAGAAAAAGTAGAGAAAAAAAAAAGGGGGGGAAAAGAAAAAAAGGGAAAAAAAGAGCTTCTAAATACTTGAAAACAAATTCACTCAGATCCCAGTTTTTGAGGAGATCCTTTTGATCTCTGGGGGAGCTCTGCTGAGACCCCTCAACACTGGCTGGGGAGTTGAGTCCTTTAACAACCAAACATTGAGGGACAGGAGGTTGTACTCAAATAAAACAATCAGATATCCATCAGGCTTCCCTCCTGTACTGCTAATTATTTTGTGTCATTGCATTAATTAAAAGTGTTTCTTGGGCAAAGACGTTTTGAGTCATTTTAATTATAAATTGGTATCAAGGGGGAAGCAGCACAGATGGCAAATCGGGGTGGGACTGGTGCCTTATCATGTCAGCAAACAAGAGGAGTACAGCTAGAAAGATACTGAGTTTAATTAACGTTCCACCTCCAGAGGTAGGTTGATTCCAGTTTGTCTCTTGATAATTGGATTTGATGATCTTGGAGGATTTTTTCCCAACCTAAGCAATCCTGGCATTCTGTGGCACAGAGCAGATCTGCTCACTGCCAGGTATCTGCATTCCAGGACTTCTCAGGCTGGGAAAGTCCAGGAAGTCACAGCTGAGTCTTTCCCCTTGCATGTTTTTTTTACATTTTGTCATTCCTGGAAGAACTCTTTCCTTTAATACGCTCCAGAGGACCTGTGGACTTGGTGAACTTTTTGTTCTGGAGCTGGTGGTCAGGTTTTGTTCTGTAAATGAATTATTTGGGATTGCTGTTTCAGCTGGAACGTGCTGATCTCTTACAGCACACCTGAGGAGACGTGATGTATTTTGTAAAGCTGTCTTTTAGCCACCTTTAGGGTTCAGATCCACGGTGTAGCTGAGCTGTATGAACATTCTGAAATGTGCTTTATATTCTTTCTTGGACGTCTGTGCCAGATGTGCTGTGATCAGGGAATTTTTGGGTTGGAAGAGCCCTCTCAGCCCATCGAGTGCCCCTGTTCACTCAGCACTGCCAAGGCCACCACTGAGCATGTCCCCAAGTGCCACAGTTAAATCCCTGCAGGGATGGGGACTCCACCAGTGCCCTGGGCAGCTGTGCCAGGGCTGGAAAATTCCAATATTAAAGAGAAATCCCAGCTGTAACTGTGCTGTTGCAGGTGATTTTTCATCAATAAAGAAAATAATAAAATAAAACTTCAGCCAAAGTCCCGTTTTGAGGGAGAAATCACCAGAAAACGTGTGGTGTGTGCTTGTCCTTGTGCTGCAGATCAAGGAGTACGAGAAGCTGGACTCGGAGGAGGAGCGGCTGTCGCGGAGCCGGCAGATCTACGACACCTACATCATGAAGGAGCTGCTCTCCTGTTCCCACGTGGGTATCCTGCCCTTTCCCCCTGCCTGGCAGCAGGAACATCTGCTGTTCCATCCACAGGGTGCTCTGGATTTGCCTTTGAAATCCAGAATGATGCTTTTTTTAATTATTTTTTTTATTTTTAATTTTTTTTTTTAAATTTTTTTGAGGTGTAAATTGCGTGCTGCAATTTTTATTTAACTTAGTGGCACACAAAGGAAGTATCAGGAGATTTTTCTGGTTTATGTTTCTTTAGATTAAATGTCTGTTTCCGAAAGGATGAAATAAATGCAAGGTGTGTATATAGAGATGTGGCTAAAGTCACTGAAAAGACACATTTCCTCCAGCTGAGGTTTGGGCCCGTTGGTCTGTTCTTAACAGTTTCACATGTTCTCATTTGAAAGAAGAATTTGCAGGGTGTTGTATCGTGCTTTGGGTGGAGGGTTTAAGCTTCTAGTTGTTGTTTTGGTTTTTTTCCCCAAAATGCATTATTTTATTAGTAAAAAGTCCATGTCTGCTTCTGGCTCTGGAGCTGTGCCTGTAAATGGGATTTTTCATGGATTTGTTAAAGGAGGATCATCACCCTCTTTGATTTTTACCTTCCTCCTCCTCATCCTCCCCTCTCCTGCCTTTCTGCTTCGGAATAATCCTGTTACCTGGATCACTCTGCACGTTTCACACAATACCTGTGGGAGGCCCTATTGATTCTCCTTGGGGTCGGTGTTTCCATTTGGGGAAAAGAAAAACAGTGCTGTGACCTGAAATGAAACTCCTGACAGTTCCAACTGTTTGAAATCTTCCTTTTTCTTTTCCAAAAGCCTTTCTCAAAGCAAGCTGTAGATCATGTACAAACACATTTAGCCAAGAAACAAGTGCCAGCCAGCCTTTTCCAGGTGAGCTTTCACAGTCTGAACATTCAGCTTCTGTGACAGAAAGTGACTTTTTAGATGTTGTTTAAAGAGACAGAATAAATGGGACTGGTACATATTCTGTGCTGTAAGTGGGACTGAAATGCTTTTCCAAGTCAAAATTACAATTTACTCTTCTTATCTATAATATTTTCAAGCACATTTAGAAAAGCAAACTATACCTTGGTGTGTGAACAGAAGAGTTTTTATAGTTGTGTAATTTTAAGCCATTAAATGATTTAGAGTAAATCACTTTCCATCAGGAAGATGCTCATCCTGTCAGGGTGAACTGAGCTGCAACAGTGGAGAAATTGTCTTACCCATCGTGGGGGTGTTTGTAAGCTTAAATGTCTTTTATCTAAATCTGATGTATTTTTATATGCTGAAAAAATGTGGAGGTTGCCCCTGCCTGGTGTCTCTTGTGCTCCTGAGCTGTTCTGGCTGTTGCCATGAGCTGGGAAGTGGTGATTGCAGTGCTGGGTGATGTCTCAGCACTAACTGGGGGAAGGTTGGGCCATCACACACCCAGGGAAGGGATTTCCCTGGGAAAAGTCACCTGTGATTTCAAGGTGCTGATCTCTCAGCGAGGGCAGAGAGGAGAGAAGCACCACAAAGATGAGGGAGCAGCTCTGGGAAGTTTGGGTTCCACAGGGGTGACAATTTATTGTTTAAATACACTTGAAAGAAGAACTTTTTGCCCTCACACCCCTTAAGGTTTTCTAGCTCACAAAAATATTTTGTGTTTGACTTCAGGGCACCTTCTCACATTCCAAAAGCCAAATAAAGCTAAAATCCTTTGTTGAGGGTTCTTGAGGACAACCCAGGAGCTGTGTGGGGCCAACTATATAATGGATGGGACTAAAAAAAGCCATTTATTGTCTGCTTAAATACTAATTGTGTTTCCTCACCCTTTTTAGCCATATATAGAAGAAATTTGTGATAGTCTCCGAGGAAAAATATTTCAAAAATTTATGGAAAGGTATGAACAGGGAATATTACCTGAATTATCTGCCTAATGTAGTGGGAAGGCAGGTCCTTTCAGTACTGCTATAAATAAGGCTAAAAATGTGTATTAATGCATGATTAATCAAATGGAGTTTCTCAGCAAGCTCTGTAAATACCCAGCTTTGTGGGATATCCTGATCAGTGTCAGGATGTGTGAGTGGAACAGCTGGAAAGCTGAGGGATTTCTCAGTCTCAGCAGGGAGAGGTTGGAGTTTGGGCTGTGAAAAGGCAGAACTGGGGTTTTGGGGGTGTTCTGTGAGTGCCCATTTCTGGTGTGGGACTGGGAGACCCAGCCCTGGTGGTTTGGGGCTGGGCCCCTCGAAATGAAGGTGGAATAAAGAATTGCAGGCACATGTCTGGCTCTGCAGAGCAGCCCTTTCCTGCTCCTGTGTCTGGCTCTGGAAAGCTCAGCTGCCACCCAGGAGCACCCAAATCCATTTTCTAAACTGGTTTGGTGCCATTCTGTGATAATTATAAAAATGCCTCCATAAAACTGTTATTTCTTACTTTGAAAATAAATACTTAATTATTCATGTAGGAATAAGCAACTGTTTTATTCCTTTTTTTTCCCAAAGCCTGTGGTATTGCTGATGTCTTCCCTATTTTAAGATAAAATGAGTTTAAAATGTTCCTTGGAGTATATGGAGGTTCATTAACATAAATCGAGCTGCCTGTGTTTTCTTATAATTATCTTTCTCTTGATGTAATTTAAATGTTTGTTAGCTCCAAACGTAGTTGTTTAAAAATTGAAAACCATCTTTGAACGGTTGAAAACCGTGCAAGAGAGATGTGGGGACACACTGAGCACTGCCAGGGATAAGGTTATCTGCTCTCTTTCTCTCCCAAGGATGTAGAACATGGAGTGTGCTCTGCCTAGGAATTGTTTTTCTTGGTGGGGGTAAGATTACAGTTGGTGAAAGGAAGGCTGTCATTTATTAAATACCACCCCACGCCCTAGCTCAGACTAGATTTTAAATATCAGAGTCTTGACATTTCCTGTAATACTCTACACAATAGTCTCAGACAACTTTTAAACTTTTTTTTTTTTCTTTTGCAGTGACAAGTTTACTAGATTTTGTCAATGGAAAAATGTAGAGCTAAATATTCATGTAAGTACTTACAAGTATATTTATCTTGTCAGAGGCTGATACAGGAAAGAGAATGTTCAGTTTTGAATCCTGCTCTGCAAAGGCCTCATTAAGGAGGGTGGTGGATGTCACTGCTCTGCTATTCTTAGGCACAGCCCTGATGATTCCTGTCTGGACGTCCCCTCTGCCTTCCTCAGTTAATAGAATTTTGATTTTTTAATGGCTGAAAGAGCTGAACTGCCAGAATTGCTGCTCTTTATCAGCCCTAATCCCTGTCCACGTCCCTTTCCCACTCCAGTCCTGCCGTGACCCCAGCACCCTCTGAGCCCCTTCCCTTGGCCTCTGCTTTTGTCCCTCTGCACTTCTCTGTGACCACTTGGGCTGCAGAAATAGCCCTGAATGAGACTGGCAGTTTTTGGGAGCAGCAGCCTCATTCCCCTTGTTGCTACTTTGTGCTGTAGTGCTTCCAAGTACATGGAAATATCAACAATAAGGGGCTCCTTTTCCAGCACAGTAAATGCTGTTGAATTACAGTTGAGGATCTCAACACATTCATGGATCATTTAGATGTTTTCACAGTAAGTTTTTTTTAATGCTGGAAAAATGAAGGTCTTGTTTTGTTGTTTCTGTTCCCATTTGCAGCTGACTATGAATGATTTTAGTGTACATAGAATAATAGGAAGAGGGGGATTTGGTGAAGTGTACGGCTGCAGAAAAGCAGACACTGGAAAAATGTGAGTATCACACACTCTACGGCAGAGGTGATTTTAAGCTCTGGACTAGTGAGGAAATCCTTCCAATCCTTTCTTAGGAAATCACTGGAAAGCAGCATCACGTTGCTGTAAAGTTCTTTGTAATGAAGTTTCATCCCCAGAGGTTCTGATTCCTGGCTCACTGCAGTTTGCTCTTGGATCCTGTTCCATGCCATGCAGGGGCTCAGTTTCACACAGCTCCTGGGCACATGGAAATATCCTGTCAAAACCAGTGGAAAATGCCCATGTGTTCAAATCAGGTGTGTGCTCCAACAGTTCCTTGGGTCAGAGCCCATTCCCAGTGTGCTGTTCCTGGTTCCAGGCATCAGTGCCATGTGTGGTGAAAGCAGTGATCCCATTTGGAAGGGGATATCCCACTGCTGCACTTGTGCTTCCCAGAGCTCTCTGTGGGACCACCAGGGTCAGCCCTGGGTGGTTTTTTTATTCTTTTTGTGGTCTTACCATTCACACACCTCCCCTGATCATCAGATTTCCATTTCTAGACATCATTGTCCCATTGTGTTCTGATCTGAACATCTGGACATGGATTTAACCAGTTGTTCTCAATGTCAATCCATTTCTTTATTTACACATCACCCTTCCATCTTGCTTTTCTCCGGACAATTTTAGTCCACAGCCCATCCTTAAACATTTTCCTTCCAAGTGAGCAGGGCATGTGTGAGGTGCCCTGTGTCTGGTTCCAGCTGGCTCTTGTGTGTGCCTGACATCCTTGTTAATAATAAACTTCTGACTCTTAACAAGTGGAAGACATCTTAATGTTGCTATTATTATATTCAGTATTTCTGCAGTGACTTCAAGTATTTATATTAATACTCTTACTAACAACGCTGGCTTTATTCTTGCTTTGGTACTTTTTGTCCATGTACAATTCATTCATTTGTCCATGTACAAAAATAAACATTTTATTTAGCTTGAGGCACGCTCAGCAGGCAGTTCTCAGAGTCCCAGCCATCTCCATGTCTGAGCAGGGCTCTGGCAGGAGGTGGATAAACCCTTGGGAAGTGAGAAGGACAGGAAAAGTGAAGCAAAGGACAGGTTTTATCAGATATAAATAGAGCAAAGGGAAGCGAAATGTGGGAAAACCAACCTTCTTTTTCAAATTCTAAGCAAAAATTAAGATGAGGTTCAGCTTCTGGGTAGAGGTTTGGTTTAGTTCTTCTTGATCCAAACCCTGTGTGCCCATCCCTGACCCAGATCCCATCCCCTGTAGATGGCTGCCTGTGCTGCATTGGAGCCTGCCAGCAGCGTGGGAAGCCTCCCCTCCCTCCCAGGTAACACCAGCAGCGTTCACTGAGCACCCACACACCTGAGGCTTCTGCCAACCACCCCTGCCAGCACCTCCAGAGGGGCCAGAAGCAGCATTCCAGGGACAGCAGGACAGCCACAGACTTGATTTGGGACGGGTTCCAAGAGAAACTGTGGCTGCCCCATCTCTGGAAAGTTCCAGAGCTGGGTTGGACAGGGCTTGGAGCAACCTGGGATCGTGGAAAGTGTCCTTGCCTATGAATTTAAGGTCTCTTCCCACCCAAACTATTCAGTGATTCTGTGATTTCCATCAGCCTTGAACATCCCCAGTGCCACTCTCCAATCAGGGCAGGGTTAGGGCTCATTTTTACTCCTCAGCAAGAACACATGAATATATTCCCAGCCTGGAAACTTAAAATTCACCCTCACTCCCCCGCTCCCAACACACTGATGTCAGGAATGACGTGGCTGTTTCAGGGAGCTGCAGCCAAGGTGAGGCCCTGGGGCTGGATGGGGATGGGCATTGAAGCACTGCTGTAATTTGGTGTTTTCCTAAAAATCCATGGGTTCCCATGTCTAGGAGTCTTCTGTGGAGGAACACACGTGTCCTTCTCACTGATGTCTATTAATGAACACCCCACAACGTCTTGGAAAAATACCCAGCCTGTATCATATCCTCCTGTGGTTGGTGGTTGTTAGGGTAACATCCTTTGTGAGCAAAATTTTATTAATTTGTGTAGCACAGATGGTAGAAGACTAAAAAAGCTTTCTTGTGTGTATCTGACCTTTTTCTGAGTAGAAAGAAAATTAAGGAAAAAAATAATAAATATATGTATATATATAAGACTCAGTGTGTGTTCAAGATATTGCTTTCCTGGTGGAGCTGAAACTGTTGGAATTAAATTGAACCATAACAGAGATTCTGTTATTTAATTCCTATGGCAGATCCTTGCTTGTAGGTATAAGAAAATGAATATATGTTGTGTAATTCCTATCTCACTGTGATGGTTTGGACATGGAATTATTTGTTAAAGCACATTTCTCTGTCAGGAGGCTTCTGCTGGAAATATGTTAATTCTGGGAGATTTCTGGAAGTTTTGTATTTAGCCTGAAATGATGTTTTTAGTCCTGGGTTTCAGAGTTTCAGGAGCTTGCTTGCAGGATCCTGTAAATGTGCGTGGCCTGACTGCCCGTGAAGAGTTCTGATAGAGGAGATTTTTGGTGCTTTTTCTGAGTGGCTGTTTTGGTTTTTTTTCAGGTATGCAATGAAATGTTTAGATAAGAAGAGAATCAAAATGAAGCAAGGAGAAACATTAGCCTTAAATGAAAGAATTATGCTGTCTCTTGTCAGTACAGGAGTAAGTATCACTGTGTTATTCTTTCTTTCTTCCATATAATGTAAAAGCTGTTATATATAATGCATATTCCATCAATTCCGTTGAGTGAGATGCAAAAATTAACCCCCACTGGAGCCCTCCCCCTGATTCTTGCAATGTGTGTGAAATGAGAAGGGAAAACCAAACTTGCTTGATCAGTTTGGGTCCTACAGAATGAGCATCCTTGCTGCAGAGGCTTGAGGGGGTGCCCATTTCTGAGGTAATTCATCCTCCCACCCTCCTGACTTTTTAAATATCCTTTTTTAAGTATTTTTGTTTGAAACTTTTCCAAAACACGATTCTGTCTTGTAAAAAAGATGCTTTTTTTTTTTTTTTTCTATATTTTTAACTATAGTTAGATAGTACTTTGTGGAATCTTAAGTGCTAGTGCAGACAAGACTCCAGTTCATCTTCCCTTTCCTATTACTCCGATATCCAATTTTTCCCTTTTTGTTTTCTATGTCCTGTAGCTGAGCCAAGTTGTACCAGGCCAGTCTGCCCATCTATTCTATTTATAAACTGGATTAAAATTGGATTAATTAGAATCTAAAGTGGAAACCATCACTGGTGTGTGTAAAAAGCCAGGACCTGCCTGGTGTTGGCTCCCCAGCCCTGGGGCCGCTGGGTGGTGGCTGAGGTGTGTTGGGCTCCAAGAAATTCCAGGCAGGATTGGAGGTGGCTCTGCCCTCATTGCAGTGACACTGTGGTTGCCATGGCTACAGGTGATGCTGGCAGGAAGGTTCACTTCCCTCACCTTGCAGTGCATGAATTAAACACTCAGTGTGGGAACACATCCCCCGTTCCCAGCAGACACGGGAGGGATGAGCGGGGATCCTGCGTGGTTTTGTTCCAGGCTTGTGCAAGGAGCAGGAATCCCAGCAGGGAACAAACACTGGGCTTT
Organism: Poecile atricapillus; assembly: GCF_030490865.1. Lineage (NCBI taxonomy): Eukaryota > Metazoa > Chordata > Aves > Passeriformes > Paridae > Poecile > Poecile atricapillus. Next base: position 4,692,163 of record NC_081264.1, read on the forward strand.
GTTCTGAGGCACCAGGGCCGTGTCCCCAGAGATCAGAGGATCTTTTCTGTGGGACAGATCTTGAAGGTCCTCAAGTCCAGGCATTATCTCAGCACTGCCATGGCCACCATGAGTGGAGCCAAGGCTCCAGGGAGAGCTTAGAGCTCCTTCCAGTGCCTAAAGGGGCTCCAGGAGAGCTGGAGAGGGACTTGGACAAGGGAGAATGGATTCCCACTGCTGGAGGGATATTAGGAAGGAATTCTTCCCAGTGAGGGTGTGAGGCCCTGGCCTGGAGAACCTGTGGCTGCTCCATCCCTGGAGGTGCCCAAGGGCCAGGTTGGAGGGGCTTGGAGCAACCTGGGATAGTGGAAATTGTCCCTGCCTTGCAGGGGTAGAACTGGATGAACTTTAAGGTCCCTTCCAACCCCAGCCATTCTGGGATGTGTGATTTAGCCCTTCAGACTTTTTAATCAAGTTACCTGTTTTCACCAGAGATAGGTTGTGGTTTGTCTGCGTGTGTCAGGATTCCTGAAAACCAGTGGGGAGTAGGAGACTAGACCAGAAATTGAGGCAAATGACTAAAAATTGTCCCATTAACTTTGTGTTTCTGTGGCTCCAGCACTGAATGTGAATTTGCATGTCTAGAGATTCAAAGACAAAATAGTTCAGGAGCTGCTGGTGGAGGCAGTTTTCTCAGAGGCCAGCACACAGTGAGGCTTTGAGCAGGGGGAGCAGCAGGAGGAACCATTTGTTTCTTTTGTTAAGGATTATCAGCTCATTACAGTGACATTTCTTTCAGATTCTCAGAAATCTGAAGGACTTTGAAGAGAGGTTTTGTACAAAGTGCTGCTCATTCAGGTCAGGTACACCTGGGCAGGAGAGGCTGGAGCACTTGGAATATGCAGAATGAGACAGGTTTTGAAGGTGGTGGAATAAGAGAATTCCTTCAATCCCTGAATAGAATCTGGGAGGCTGCAGTGGCACATGGTGTGCCCAGGGACAGTTCTGTGCTGCTCGGGGCAGAATGGAGCTGGGATGTCCATCACAGTACAGTTAGTCATGTAATTTGGAATCCAGATGTCTCTGCAAAATGCATAAGAACAGCTGTGCAGATGACACAGCTGGTTGTGTAATCAGTTCTGTTCATCCACCTCAAGCTCTGGAATTCCTCAGCACTCCTGGAGCAGGGACTCCATGCTGGAGTCGGTCGTGGCTGCGTGCTGAGAGCAGCTTCCCATGGCCCCATTTCCAATGGGTTCAGGAATACACCAGGCACCTCTGCAGAGCATCTGGAGCCTCTTGGATGGGCCTGGTGGCACCAACCTGGGCTCTGCAGGGCTCAGTCTCCGTTGGTGCCTTTGCTGTGTCACTGTGGTGTAACGGGGACAAACTGTCACTGAGCTTTGGGTTTCCTCTTCTGCAAGACACAGGCCCCCATCTTCCCCTCCCACAGAGACCTTCAGGCTGGAAAGGCATTGTGAAATCCTTGGAAGGTCACAGAGTAGGGAAAAGATTTTACTTTCAGTTAAAAGAAAAATATATTAAATTTCTGTAGTAGCCAGTATTTGGCCTGATTTCTGTTCAAAAACTGCAGCATGGAAATCACCAAGGCAGTGATGGACCTTATGAAACCAGCTGGTCCCAAGGTGCTTGTGGAAGGGAGTGGTTATTCCATGAATCCTTTCCTGAGGGTAGGAGGGGATCATTCCATCTGTTTGTTGCAATTCCAAGGGCCGTTCAGGGCTGTGGCTCCTCTCTCTTGTGGCTCCCAGTTTTTTCTTTCTAAAAACCCCAGCAGTTCAGCTTCCTTACCCAGATCTTGAGATAATTTTACTGATAGCTGGATTCAAGATTTCCTCCAAGGGATGATAAATAGGATACCAGAATATCCTCACTTGGAGGGCCACCCCAGGATTCCCACCCATCATGAGCGGGGAACAATAACCCTCTGAGATCAATAATCTGTTTTTTTGGGGGCAGAACAGGTACTTGGTTTTCATGTGTTTCAGTCAGTGATTGACACATCTTTGAGTGGCATGTCAGGACAGAGCTGCCCTCCAGTTAAAATGGGACACAGCTGCTCTGAGCACCTTTGTCCCCAGTTTGCTGTCCCTTTGTGCCCCAAAGCCGAGTGCTTGGCTTTCAGTGAACAGCCAAAACCAAATGTTTCCTCCTAGAGCACTTTTTAATGTGCTAATGTCTTTAAAATATCACATTCCTATTTTTTTTTTTTTTATGGTTGCTCTAATACTTTTTTTTTTCCTTCCACATGATTTATTGCCACAAATTTGACTTCAGCAGTTCTCTGGACTCACTCCAGGATTGTTTGGATGTAAGGAACTCTTTCCAAACTGGTCTTAATTCACACATTAATGTCGTAATGTTGCTTATTTTCATTAGAGCAGAAACTTGACTGCAATGAAGAATTGCTCTCCCGGGGAAATAGGTTTTATTGCTTTATGTGTCCTTTAAAAAAATAATTGTATGGTGGTTTCTTTTTTTTTTTTTTTATTTTTATGCTGTAAAATACACTTTTGCTGTGGTTTTGTGTCAGAAAAATACCGAACTGCAGTACAGTTTTTCTCTCTGTTAAGCAGGGATGAAAGGCAGCGATGAAATTAGGAATGCTTGCACAAAAAAGAGTTATGCATCACATTTACACTTCCAGATAACTTTTATTTTTAAAATCCATAAAAATATAAGCAAGCTATGTTCTGATGTAGAAAAACCTCTTTATTTGTCTATATGTGGTGTTTAAAAATTCTGCCACTAAATCCTTCTGGGTAATTAGATTGCTCTGAAAATTTAGGAGCCCTGCTTGGGCACACTTCTGAATTACCCAGTCGATGCAGGAAATTAAGTTAATAATTCTGCTAAAGCTGCTGTTGTGAAGTTAAGTGGCAGCTACAATAGTCCCCAACACAGAGTTCATAACCAGAGGTGGTATCTTGTGTTAAGACACCACATCAGGCTCCTTATTTTTAGGGCCATTTAGGAATTTGGCTTTTTTTCCTGGATGTTGTGCAGGTGTCTCACACCCATCCCTCCCCTCTGCAGGGAGCTTTTGGGGGGAGCAAAACATGAAGTGCAGTGGGGTTGGAGAAGGGAAGGATGTGGCGCTGTGGGGATCCCTGGGGTTACAGTCAGGTCTAGAAACCTTTATATTTCAAGCTCATGGAAGGATGAAGGGGCTCTGAAGTGTCCCTGTCCCTCCCTTTCCTCTCTCCGGAGCCGGCCCGTGCTGCCCAAGGCCGCCGTGTTTTGCTGTTTCTAAATTGGGAAGGGAGCGAGTTCCTGTCAGAGGTTCCCAGAGCTTTCCCTTGTCCATCCTGCAGCACCAGGAGTTTTCCTCATTGTTGGAGTCACGTGAGGCCACGCTCTGCTTCCTGCGGGGTGTCCTGGGCTCCTCTGGGATCGGCTCCCTCCTGGCCTCGGCACTTTGGGATCAGATGTGGAATGGGACAGCCCAGCCTGGCCTGGAGCCCAGCCATTCCCAAATGGATCTCTGCAGACTCACCAAACAGCCCTGCTTTTGTACCACAGCCTCCCATCAAGGTGTCCCTGCCTCTGGCAGGAGGTTGGAATGAGATGAGCTTTGAGGTCCCTCCCAACCCAAAGCAGTCCATGGTTCCATCCCATACGGCTTTGGAGAAGAAGTTGATGAGGTGACAGCCACCCCCTGGTCTCTAGCCAGGAGCCTCCTGGCTTGTATCAGCAGTAGTGTGGCCAGCAGGACCAAAGCAGGTCTGTTCTTCATGGAAAGGATTCTCCAGGCCTGGCACAGCTGCCCAGTGTTGGAGTCACATCCCAGGAGGGATTTAACAGCAGTGTGGATGTGGCACTTGGGGACATGGGTTAGTGGTGGCCTTGGCAGTGCTGGGGGATGGACTCCATCATCTCAGAGGGCTTCTCCAACCTCAGCAATTCCATAATTATGAATTAGCCCTTGCATCCAGCACAGCCCAGTGCAGAGGAAGATCTGCCAGCTGGTGCCTTGGGGTTTTGAACGTGTGTCATGGAGGTGCCAGCACCTGAGCAGACCTTGGGAACAAAAATGTGTTTTTCCAGTGGAATTTTTTATGGCTGCTTAAATATGGGGTGAATTGAGGTTCAGGAGGTGTGGGGTGTAACCCATCCCTGCCCTGGCTGCTCTGCTCTGACCTCCTAAACTTGCTCCCACCACCCTTGTGTTGTGGGTTTTGCATGATTTGGATGTTGCTGTAGCTGCTTCCTGGACATTGTAATGCTCCAGAATCCCAACTTCCTGCCTGATGTCTTTGCATTCCTCTGTTGGAAATGCTGCTGGGGGGCCAAACACCTTCACTGTCACCTGGGCAGGGCCCTCACGGGGGGACAGGGGTTACCAGGGTAGCTGCATTTCAGGAGTGAGGAGAGAACTTGGGAATACTGGCAAATAGCGCAGGAAAAAGAGCAGATGTATTTTTAGCTTTCCTAAGTCACACTTTGCCTTTTGCCTGAGGTGAACCTCTTTACTCTTCCCTTGCAGGACTGTCCTTTTATAGTCTGTATGACCTATGCCTTCCACACCCCTGACAAGCTCTGCTTCATTCTGGACCTCATGAATGGTAAGCAAGACTTGTGCAGATGATGATGTTACAGAAATTTTGGCAGGATTGCTGAGGTGGTTGGTCCCTCAAGCCTGGGCTGCTCTATGAGCTGATTTATTGAGCTCTCCACAAACCAATGTGTGGTACAGCCTTTGCTTGTGTGGAAATCCTCTTCTGCATTAGTCACTGAATGCAAATGTGTATGAAATAAATGCATTTTAAAATGGAGTTTCAGACTGATCAAATCTCTGCATGAACTTTCTCAGCTATTTTGTCACCACACAGATTTGCAGAGGGTGGGGCTGTGTGCTCCACAGGTGATAAGAACCTACAAAAGCTGTGCTGTTCCCCCACAGTGTCACCCTGGGTGCCTGCAGGATAAGATTTTACTGTTCACTTAATTACATCTCAATTCTCATTTCAGGAGGAGATTTGCACTACCACCTCTCCCAGCATGGAGTGTTTTCTGAAAAAGAGATGAGGTTTTATGCTACTGAAATCATCCTGGGGTTAGAGCACATGCACAATCGCTTCGTGGTGTACAGAGACCTGAAGGTAATGGCTGTTGGGTGCCTGCCTTGGATAACTTCCATGGATTACCTTTCCTGAAACCTTTCCTTGGCTGGATTATTTCTTTATCTGCCAGATTTTTGTAATAAGTTTTCAAAGTCGTTCTAATCTGTGCCATTATCCAGTTTAACCAGCCTGGGAGAGGCTTCCTGGGGGTCACAGTAAATCCTGTGAAGTGTTACTTCTCTCCCTGATGGGAATAATCTAGAGGATATACTGTATTTATGGGAGCCCTGAAAGAGGCCTTTGTGTGTGTGATGGGGGACAACAGCAGGAGAGATGCTGAGGGGTTTCACTGACAACTGGGAAATTGAGGACAGGTCCCAGAGAAGAGTCCCTGGACCAAGTGACAGCACAAGGGGATGAAAGTTTGCCCAGAGGCTGGGAATAAAAGGTGTAAGAGCCACACACAGACCCTGCTGTGAAGAAACCCAAAGCAGCTTGAGGCCAGAATGGATTATTCATTTATTACCTGCTTTGTGTTTCAAACCTTGCCTGGTTATTCCCTTCTGTTATTCAGTATTTCATAACCTGTGGAGTTGATGGTAGTGCTCTGTGAGAAGGTAGATTTTTATCTAGGAAGTGCCTGGTACATTGATGTTAAATAAAAGAAGGCAATTACCAATTACCAGGGAGTATTGATGTTTGAGTTGCTGTGCTGTGAGAGTTTGCAGTTGTCAGCTGGGGAATACCAAGCACTCACCTCCCTGTGTTGATTTCCAGCCTGCAAATATCCTGCTGGATGAACACGGGCACGTGAGGATATCAGACCTTGGGCTGGCTTGTGACTTTTCCAAAAAGAAGCCACATGCCAGTGTGTAAGTATTATGTCTGGGAGCTTTGCTGCACATACAGGTAGTGCTAAATTCATCCTGAATTTGTCTTTATAACTTGACTTTGCCTGAAGGGGAGGAATGACACTTGTATGGCCCAGGCTTGCTGAGCTGGAGGCTCTAATGAGGTTTTTTGGGCTCCTCTCCCTGTTTTCCTGCACAGTTGTAGCAGCTGATGTGTAGGCATGGCTGGGAGATGACACATTATTTCGGGATGATTCACTGCTCAGAGAAGAACCTGACTGAGTTAAAGTGCCAGATTGCTTTAATTGTCCCAACCTGGTAATTAAATATTCCCAAACCGACTAAAATCCTGGATTTATTGTGTCTCTTTTCTGGATCTTCATGGAACTGAAGGCAAATTATGTTCCTTTCTGCCTCTTGCCATCAGGATTTAACTAAGATCTGAATTCCTGGAGTTGTGTGTGGATTCACATCTTACCTGGCATGTTTTATTCTTGGGTCCTCAATTGCCCTGATTTAGTCTCGAAATTTATGCAAAAAAGGAAACTCCAACCTGTCACACTTAAGACATTTGCAATTCAGTAGCTTCTTGAAAACAGTCCATATGTTTTGAGCATGTCAAGGTTAAAAGCAATGCCTGGTGGTGCCCAGGGGTGAGTTCAGGAGTGTCCTGTGCTCACCCAAGTGCCACATGAAACCCCTTGGAAGCCAAATAAAATGGTTAAAATTAATTCTTTCCAATCTGGGCTGTCTTACTGATAGAATACTGATTTTTAATATTTTTTTTTCTTTTTTGGCCAATGATAATGTTGGATGTAATGAGTGTTTTGTGCTGTTGTGCTCTGCAGAGGAACCCACGGGTACATGGCCCCCGAGGTGCTGCAGAAGGGCACAGCCTACGACAGCAGCGCCGACTGGTTCTCCCTGGGCTGCATGCTCTTCAAGCTGCTGAGGGGGTGAGTGGGGCTCCTGCCTTGCCTTAGGGAGCCTCTGTGGGTGTCCCCTGGAATAGCAGGCCATCCTGTGTGACAGATTGTCTGAAGTGATCCCTCAGTGCTGACCCATGTCAGACAAAACCAGGCTTTTTCTTCCAAACCCAGCCAAACGCAAGCCCTGCGTGCTGTAGTAGCTACAGGTGTGGGGCATGAGGAAGGCAGGTCCTCCATCTGCTCCTTGAGCTGCTGGTGCAGCAGTTGAGTCCTCTCTTGGCAGCTGGTAGTGTTTTAAGTGCTGTGATGTTGCTCCTTGGAGTGCTCTAAGCAGCCCTGTTAAATCGTGGACTTTGTGTTAGGCTGAGACCTGGTGGTGTGGAGAAGCTCTTGGCTGCACTGGTCCCTTTTTGTGTGCTACTCAGCCTTCCCTCCTGCAGGGTTTGGGCCAGGTACAAAGTGTGGATCCTTCCATTTACCTTATCTGTGTCCAAAGGTACACGATAATTACAGCTTTGCCAGCAATTACCTTCTCATTAAACTTACATGTCTAGAATTGATTAATGCCATGGGGTTTATCTGAGCAGTCAACAAGCACTGATGGGCAAATGCTTGTTGAAAATGGCATTCTCGCTGTTAATGGCAAACCAGAAGAAATCTGAGGCTTTTCATAGTGCTTCTCTGTAAAGATTGATCATTAGGTCATTCTGTGTCCTCACACATAATTAATTATAAGCTTTTATCTCAATGCAGACACATGACAAAGGAAGGTCAGAGTGTGACTTGTGAATTGAACTCTAGAACTGTATCAATTTAACATTAATTGTGCACAGAGCAGACTATGTAAGGGTGCAAATAAAGAAAGAAGTGGTGTTTAAATTGCCGGTCTTTGGGCTGTGATTCTCCCTGGCAGAGATGTTCAGGGTGGCATCAGTGCTCAGCCAGAAGCCAGAGCATTATTCACGATGAACTCTTATTCTTCATCTGTTCTGAAGCCAATTAAACACATCCCAAAACAAGGGCTGGGCACATGGTGCCATTTCTTGGTATTTGGTAAATTTAGTCTGGCACAGAATCTGCCCATCAGTCGCCAGTGAATCATTTTCTTCCCTGATCTACTCAGAGCATCCTTGTCAAAGTACATGAGGCTGTGTGGGAACCATTTACCTGTCACGCTAAAAAGAGAAAAATTGAAGTCCTGGTCCATCCATTGCATCCATCAATCAGAACATTTTTGAGAATAAAAGGAAAGTAACTTGGGAGTAGCAGGTCTCCAGTTGAAACATGCTGGTACACGCTGCCATGTGGTAAGCCAGAATGCTTTAGAATAGCTAATTAATGGAACTGATAAGTGAAAAACATTTTGATTGTGAAAAACATCATCCCCTCAAGACTTTAAAGAAAAGAAGCAGGGAATATATCCTGAATGTAATCAAAATATCTCTTACTACAATACTGCTTCTTTCTTTCATGAGGGACTGTGTGATAAATCTCTAATGTGCCACGGTCTTCCATAGCTCAGAGGAAAATTCAAATTCAAACCAGAATTATGAAGCAGGAAAGGGATGAAGCTGATAATTTACAAGATACCATCAGATATCTTTCCAGTGGCTGATGCTGTGGGATCTGTGATCTCTTATCTCCTTACTGTCCATGCTGGGGAGTGGTGAGTTCAGTGGGTCATGCTCACCTTCCCTATAGAAATCCTTGGGTTTAAATCCCTGTGGGTGATGACTGCTTGGGGTTTTTCCGTGTTAGCTGGAAACTGTTGAGGTTTTTTGGGAGATAGATGTAATTGGTGAGGCATTTGAAGCACATCTTTAAGGCCAGATCACTTTTTAAGAACTACCCAACCTCCTACTCGCCTTCCTGTGGATCAGATTGTTCTGCAGGACAGGACTGATGAGGGGGAAGGATAGGACTAATAGGATGCTCCACTCTTTCCTGGCATTGCCACAGCTGAAATACCCTGATGTACTGTGGCTTTACATTTATTAACATCCTTTTTCCTCTTTCCACAGGCACAGCCCTTTCAGGCAGCACAAAACCAAAGATAAGCACGAGATCGACCGGATGACGCTCACCGTGGTAAGGCCTGGCCTCAGTGACATCCCCGTGTTCCCTGAGCTCCCATTTCCCCTAAAACTGGAACTGCACCCCCTGCTCTCCCAGAGAGCTGTGTTTCCACGTGGGAGAGCTGTTTCCAAACACCATCAGAGACCAGAAAAGCAGAACAAACCACTTCCATCATGGAATATCTCTTTGTGCTTCCTTTCTCCACAGAACGTGGAGCTCCCGGATTCCTTTTCTCCGGAGCTGAAGTCCCTTCTGGAAGGGCTCCTGCAGCGGGATGTGAGCAAGAGGCTTGGATGCCAAGGAAGAAGGTAGGTGTTGTCTTCTCCTTGGACCTCTGCCTTGAAAAATTTCCACTTCTCTGTCAATGAGTGAATTCATTTCAAGTAAAAATCTGCTTCCTGTTGTGAGGATTTTAATTTTGGAAAGAGAACATTAAAAAGTGCTGCTGCATGGAATTACATTTCAGCTTCCTTCAGTTTGGACATGTTTTTTTGGACATTTTCTGTCCTTAAAGCCTTCCCCTGAGTTCCCTGCTGTCATGCTTGCATTGGGTGGTGTTCCTACTTCTCATCCCTCGGTTGTTGTTCTGGTTTTGCCTGATCTGTTTTGGCATGAAATCATATGACTTGACTCAGACATACTGATAGGGAAAATATATTGCTTATATTGTATCTGTAATGATAGGAGCATATTACATACCAAAAAGACCAAAACAACAACCCCAATCCCAAAACCACCAAGCAAAAAACTGTGAGTATTGATGGTGCTACCTGTGTCACTTCATTATTCTAAGGGAAAGAGTTTTTGTTCTGTTTCTTGACTACAAGACACTCCTTGCTTCTTCAAGCTCACCTTGCTTGTAGCTGTTTATGAAATTGTTATCTCCTGCTTAAAAAGCCAGTGTGAGACTGAGAGAGAAAAGGAGTAAACAACTGTTGAGAAACCATTGGGATGTGTGATAACAGGTAGCTGATGGCCACACCTGAGCCTGGGGCTGGCTCCAATTCCAGTGGGAAATTCAGAGGGTTTTTGTCTTGGAGGCTCACTGATAATGACCTGAGATTGCTTTTCCCTGAAGCATACCAGGAGTAGTTGATTATTTGCCCATAAAATTTGTATAATGTGAAATGGTGTGGAGTAATCTGGTTATTTACAAGCAGTGGATGGGTTCTGCCAAAGGATTGGTGTTTGGGATCTGACACAGATCCACGGTTGGGATCTGACACAGATCCACGTTTGGGGTCTCACACAGATCCATGGTTGGGATCTGGCAAGAGAGGAGCATTGCTGTTGGAAATGATGGAGTACCATCAGGAGTTCTTGCCTGCCAGCCCTAGAGCACTGTTCCAAGTGTTTCCACACGAAAATCTTCTCTCTTGTTGTTTACCGAGGAATTCTTATGTTTTTCTTGCAAAAAAGAGTGTTTTCCCGATGTTCTCAAGTGATAAAAATGTGACCTTTGAGGGCTTTGTATTCCTTGAGTACACTTGAAAAGCCCCTTCATTTGTTGACTTCAGTCACTTCTGTTTTGCAGCGCACAAGAAGTAAAGGAACATCTTTTCTTCAAAGGCATTGATTGGCAGCAAGTCTATTTACAGAAGGTAAAGGATGAAGACAGTAATTTTAGCTGACTTGGTAAAGCAGTTAAAGGAAAATAAACCCAAACAGGTACTGAACAGAAAACTTGAGGGTCACAGTGCCCAGCACGTGTGCTGACTCACACAAATACAGGGAGGGTTGTTGATGAATATTCATTTCTACAGATCTTGACCTGATAGAAATGAGTTATTATATTTCCGTGGCTTCCTTTCCTCTGCTCTCTAAACTGAGGAGTTTTATTCCCAGATTTTTGAAGGAGCTCTAATTAAAAGAAGTGCCAACAATTTTGCACTGAAATTTAATTCCAGGGGGGGCACTCTGGCACAGTCAGGTGTAATCTGTGCAAAAAAATACAGAGGTTGTGCATGACTACAAAATGGAGTTAAATAATGCCCATTAATTTGTCTTTAATGATGTTGATTTCAATTTCTAGTACCCTCCCCCACTGATTCCTCCCCGGGGAGAAGTCAATGCAGCAGATGCTTTTGATATTGGCTCGTTTGATGAAGAGGACACTAAAGGCATTAAGGTACCCAACTCTCAGTGCTGGAGGGTGGCACTGGGACTGCTGTGCTTGGCTTTCCATGTGTGTGTGGCATTCCTTTGCTTCAGGGCTCTGGATGTGCAAGGAATTCCTTCAGGCTGGGAGAATCAGTCCATGCTGGTACCTTGGGCTGGTTCCCTGTTTGTTGTTGCTTGCCAAGTCCTTATGTTTTTAGATTAACTGAAATCTGCTTTCTTACCAAAAGTTCTATGTGATAAAGGAGATTTTCAGGAATACCTTATGGTTTGTGTGTTCAAAAGTTGGGATTCATTTCTGGTAGCTTGGAGAAGTGGAGCTAAACCTTGTTTTAATAGCTGAGAGGTCAGAGAGTGCCAGGGGAAACTCTTAGAAATGACAAACTGTGTTAATACTAGCAATGTCATAAGTTGGAAAAGTGGTAAAAGAAATTTTCAGGTTCTGATATTATCCAAAATGTAATGAAAATAATGTAAATTATATTTTAAAAAAGAGAGAAGTTAGAGCTGCTGGCCCCTTTGGACTCACAGGAAGAGGGTGACCCCCCTGTGAATTCCTCCACTCTCTGAAGTTTCCCTGGGACTTTGGGACAGCAGGGCTTGGGTCAGTGCCCTTCATTGTTTTCATCACCCATTTCTGCAGTAGAACAGACCTCGTTCTTGTTCTTACAGAAATGAGTCAGGAGGGAAACTAATTGTTCTAAACTTCATAAGCAAAAAGCCCCATTAAGTACTCACTGAGCCTAAAAGGGAGCTCGTCTGTCAGTATCACCTGCTGTGGTGACAGAAGTTGGCACAGAAAAGTGCAGAGAGTCTAGGATGTTCTTTATCCCAGAAAATTCCCCATCTTCAGCATCAATGTTAGCCTGGCAGGATTCCAGTCTCCTGTAATTCTGCAATGCCAGAATTCAGAGGAACATTTTGCAAGGAGGAACCAGGCGGTCTTTTTATTCCTTGAGGGGATCAGATATTCTCAATAACATGATTTAGTGAGAAATCCTGTCACAGAATGTGAATCACCAGCAGGTCAGGGCTGTGTCATCTGCAGTTTGATCTGAGAATCTCATAGCTCAGGCTGCCCATGGGATAAATTTACCCTTGGGGGTCAGTCAGGGAAGGATAGCGCAGCTCCCCTGGGTGTCACAGGCGTCCAGAGGGGACAGGAGGTTTCCTGCTTGAGTCAGCTGCCAGCGAGGTGCCAGGAGCTCTCTCTGCCCTGGGCACCACAGCTTGAACTCTTCACTCTCCTCCCTGCTCCCTGGGATTGTGTTTATCCTGCAGAGTGTTCTGTGGCCCCAAGAAGGGCACGTGAGCTTTGGGGTTATGAGGGGATGCCTGTGGCTGTTCCCCCTTCCTCAGGTGCTTCAGGGAGTCCCTGCAGTTGCAGAGAGATCTTCTGGGTGTGCATTTTCCTGCTGGGTTATGGCATGGATCTCTGAAAATGAGGAGAATATCTATTCCAGGAGTGTCTGGCCTGACTGCAGTAGGAGAATTAAGCTGCTCCAGCTGTTGGTGCTGCATCCACACACCTTTAAACCCCTCCAGGGATGAGCACTCCACCACTGCCCTGCTCATTGCTGGATAACCTTTTAGGTGAAAGATTTTTTTCCTAATTTTCTTCAGTGCAATTCAATTTAAGTACTCAAAGGATTAGTGGAGAAAATAATCTTTATACCAGGAAGATTGAGGTCTGCAGCACATGCTGCTGAACTCCAGTGGTTAATTATTAAGAATATAAAGCCAAGCTGTGGAATGGAGCTTTTGTGGTGAGGAAGTTTTGTGCAACAAAGTTAAGAATACTGTTGCTAAACTTTGGAGTAATTACTTAATTGTGTAGAGAGCATCATGGGGCAGTGTTGAGTGAGGATTTTGGAGCTATCAAACCAAACAAGTTTTGAGCAGGTGGCCTGTTCTCTGCACATAAATTAATAATCTTTGCTTAAATTAGTGTCTGTGCTTCTCTTGCTTGCATCTGTTTGTTTTGTGAAGGTTTGAGTTCAATCCATCTTGTAAAATAATACTGTTGCATGGGTAACTATTAACTGTTGGGGATAAGAATAGTGAAAGTTATTAAAATGTTGGGTTTTTTGTTGTTTTTCTCTTGCAAGTTGCTTGATAGTGACCAGGAGTTATATAAGAACTTCCCTCTGGTAATATCGGAGCGTTGGCAGCAAGAAGTAGCAGAAACTGTTTATGATGCAGTAAATGCAGACACAGATAAAATTGAGGCCAGAAAAAGGGCTAAAAATAAGCAGCTTGGCCACGAGGAAGGTAATCTGTCCTTACACTTCTCTCATCTTTTGCTGCTAGGTAGTAATTCCTGGGTTTGGAGTTCCACAGACTCCCATTGCTGTCATTCCCGGGAATCGTTAGGATTCGTTTAATCACTGTCGTGTTGCTTAAGATGTTTCTTAATGTTTTGAAATGCTGAATGATGACATCAAGCTTTGGAAAGAGATTCATGGAATCCCAGAGTCCTGGAATGGTTTGGGTTGGGAAGGACCTCAAAGCCCATCCAGTGCCACTCTCTGCCATGGGCTGGGACACTTTCCACCATCCCAGGTTTCTGCAAGCCCTGTCCAGCCTGGCATTGGGCACTTCCAGGGATGGGGCAGCCACAGCTTCTCTGGGCACCCTGTGCCAGAGCCTCCCCACCTTCCCAGTCTGGGGGGTTTGATTTCCTGCCAGAGCTGGGAAGGGCCCCAGGAGGTTTTGCACAGCAAACTGCAGCTTGCACGGGGGTGTTGCATCAAACCCCCAAACTTTGGAGAGCAGCATTCAGTGCTTATAATAACCTCCTCCAGTGAGATTTTTCTCTAAGAGCCAAGTCCTGTCCTTGTTCCTGCTCTGCAGCCACAGCAGCTGTGCAGTTAGGGCAGAACTGGGGCTGTGTGTGTGATCTGACCCTGCTGAGGGCACGGCGGGTCCAGGGCTCACTCAGAATGCTTCCAGCTGCACCTCCTGTCGCTTTGCTAACATCTCCTCTTGGTTTAGATTATGCCCTGGGGAAGGACTGTATCATGCACGGATACATGCTCAAGCTGGGGAACCCCTTCCTGACTCAGTGGCAGCGGCGTTACTTTTACCTCTTCCCCAACCGGCTGGAGTGGCGAGGAGAAGGAGAGTCCCGGGTGAGTGAGGGGACTGGGGAGCTGTGCCTGAAGGCAGGTGGAGGTGAGACACACCTGGAGTGCCCAGGAGTTCTTGTGGGGAAGGAGTTTTCACTTGAGTAAAAGCCCAGTGGATTTGAGTAACTTCTCTCAAGTCTCACTGTAGTTAATGGGTAGCTTACACTGCACAGAGGAGACGTAAAATTGACTTGAGAAACCTGTTTGCTCTGTTTTGTTGTGTTTTTAAAGGATTTTGGTAGTTGATGGTGTTGTTTTCCATTTAGGATCTCTGGACTATTTATACAAAAAAACACAAACTGGTAAGGTGACAAATGCTATAGCATTTTATTTCCCAGAAAATGCTATAGTGGCTGTAGTGTAGCCCAGCTGTGCTCACGTGCAGGGCAGATAATTTGTATATTTAAATTAAGGAAGCGTTTGGAATTTAAGACATTGTGTCCTCTGCAGTCCATAGGGAGAGTTTTCCTGCACACTGCAGTGTATGTTCTCTTTGTAAGTATTCAGTACTGAAATACTGAAATACTCCCTTTCTGCTCTTTGAAATGGTAAAATTGGCTTTTGTTTTTTGTTTTTTTTTTGGTAATAACAGTAATGCTTGAAAAATGTATCAAATTATATGCAGCTCTTCAGGGAAAATAGTGAATATTCTGTTTGCAGACACACCTATTTGTAGATTCTTATTTCGTGCTGTCATTACTGGCTTTTAGAGCTGATATTTCGTTGTCACTATTGAAGCAACCAAGCCCCTTGTAAATCTCTCTCTTACCTTACTATCTATCTTTAGTTCATGACCCAGCCTTCAGAAATAAATGTTTGTGTAATGACTCTCAATGTTCATCACTTAATTCATGTGGATAGTCCAGGAAAATGGAGATAGTGGCTTCATTTGGTGGGCAACAGGGTTTTTTTTCAATTATTTCTCTGCTCTTTTGCAAATGCTGCAGCAAAACCTGCTGACAATGGAACAAATTGTATCTGTTGAAGAAACACAAATTAAAGATAAGAAATGCATCTTACTGAGAATTAAAGGAGGAAAACAGTTTGTCCTACAGTGTGAGGTAAGACTTGATTTTTGATAGCTTGATCAGATTGTTTTGCATATGATAAAGAACTGACAAGTTTTTCAGGTCATCCTGTTGCATGCTAACTAAGGCACTTGGTGAAGCAGAGCTGAAGTGTTTATCACACTCGAGTTTTGAAAGCAGGAAACCTGCAGCTGTGCCAGTTCCCATCATGGATTTCAGTGGTTTTTGGGAGAAAACGAGTTTGGTTTATTAAATAGCTAAAAGCTCCCAAACTTCTCAAGCTCTTTGTGCTCCACGGGGCTCATTGGCTCTTGTCTCACTGTGGGGAGCTGCTGGAGCTCATGTCTGGAAAGGGGAAGTGCTCAAGTCCTCAAAACATTGTACCAGCCTTTGCTGGGGTGATGGAGAAGCTAAGGGCAATACCCAAAATTGCTCATTCCTTCAGAACAATTAAAATAACTTCCCTAAAGTGCTGTCTGAGAGAGAAGACGCTGTTGGTCGCGTAGGACGAAGTGCCAAACTGCTTCTGTGTCTCTTGCAGAGCGACCCTGAGTTTGTTCAGTGGAAAAAAGAGCTGACAGAGGCTTTCACCGAGGCCCAGAGGTTGCTGCGCCGGGCTCCAAAGTTCCTCAATAAATCCCGCTCCACAGTCGTAGAGCTCTCGAAGCCCCCGCTCAGCCACAGGAACAGCAACGGGCTGTAGGAGACACCGACCACGTTCCCACAGGGAGAGCTGCTTGGTGAACCTGCAGAGTGTCCCAGAATCCTTGTGAACGAATGACTTTGTGCAGTCCTGGGCGCGGGACGCGCTCGGAAGAGGAGGAATTGGATGTTTACAGCGTGGGGTCGCGTCAGGACTCTGTCTCCGGAGGCTGTGCGGACTGGAAGGGTGGCGGGGGGGTCCCTGCCCCCGGCAGCGCTGGAAGTCACCAAGCGGAGAGGCTGCTCCTTGCTCCCACGCGTCCCCACCCCCGGCGGGGCCCGCCTGAGCTCCGTCCCTCTGGAACTACTGATGGAAGGAAGGAAGGAAGAGGCTTTTTCCCCGCCGTGCCCTCGCTCGGCGGCGCCGGGCCGGGGGTGGCGCGGGTGCTGCTGGCCGGGTGACGCTCCCGTGGTGACACCGACGGAGCCGGAGCTGCCGCCTGGCCGTGGTGGGTGCCCCTCACTCTGTCGTGTTGCCGTGTCCTTCCCGACCATTACTGCTGACTTCTCTGATAACCTTGCTCCATACTGCTGATGATCAACAGTGTGACTCTGATGCACTTCAAAGTACTGAATTCTAACTGTCCTGTGGTTTAAATGTTATTGCTACTTCATGGGAGCGTTGAACTCGAATTATTCCCTGGGTTTGCTGTACTCACTAATAGTAGCTACCACCGTTTTGCTTCTTCTACGTATATGCAGTACTATAACTGACACAATAGAGTAATAATTGGTGAAGAGGAATTTATGGTAGCTTCATCTAGTGCTCTGTTGTATAAATTGACTATTTTAGCACAGTTTTTAAAGAGCAGATTCCTTTTGACAAGTTTACAGTGAACATAAAAGACAGTTCTTTTCCATTTCAGGTCAACTGCACTTTTTAAAAGATTAAAAAGAAATTATTCAAATCCAGTGCATTCTAGAGCATGTGCTGGGTTCCGGTGTGTGTGGGTACCTTGGTACGTATCCCGGATCACTCCTCAGTCCTGGGACTCGGGATCCTCCTCTGCTGTACACAGGTGTGTTCCCATAGCATAGAAATCCCCAGAAATCCCCAGAAATCCCCAGAAATCCCCAGTTCCCCCTGGAGCCCAGCCCGGGAGGTTCATGCACATATCACAGCTCGGCTTAGGAAAGGATCTCTCATTTTCTGTTCTGAAGAGTTCAAACTGCCCACAGTGAAAGCAGTGTGAGAAAACTGAGCATGGAACTGACAGAAGGAGCTGATCAAATGCCAGGTTTATGTTAATTCTACCTGAGGCATCAGGTGTGTTGGGTGGAAAGTCTCACTGAAGGAAAGAGCTAATCCTGAGCTGTCCCACAGCTTCAAGCTGGGCCCTGCCCTGGGTGTTGTGCTGGTTTGTAAGAGAGAGGTCAGGGCTGAACTTAAGCTGTTTTTCCAATTCAGTGACCAGCTTAGAGAAGATTTTTCTTCCCATCTACAGAGGTACAACTCTCACAGTCCCTGAAGACAGTGGAGTTGTGCCTGTGGAAGTGGGAGTAGAAGTTGTGCGTGGTTTCTCGAGCGTGTGTGGCTGTCAGATCACCACAGAGTTCCTTGGAGAAAAGTAGTACAAGTGGCTCTGTTTGCTTCTGCATGGGAGCTGTATTTGCTGCACAGCTTTTGCAAACCCTGGCTGACCACCTGGGGCTGCTGCAAAGGGAAAATGCATTCTGGAAAATATCCCCTGAGAAAGTGGTTTCTTTCAATGATTTTTTTTTATTTTTTTTTTTCTCCCCCCATTTATTTTCTAAATTATTCTGTGTAAACAGTACCAACCTCTCTGTCATTCCTGCTGAGCATCTCAGCTCCTCTGTAAGGAGCAATGTCAGAGGTCAGTGGTTGGACTTGATGATCTCGGAGGTTTTTCCAACCTAAAATGATTCCATGATTCTGTGTGTGGTATTTAAAAAGTGTTTGGGATAAAAAATGTCTCATCCCGTTGGCTGTGGTTCAGCTTTCCCTACAATACCATGCAATGCTCGTATTTTTCTCCTTGATTTAGAAAAAAGCCCTCAGATGGTGTTAAAACCTTCTCACAGTTCTTGTGTAACTTGTTTTTACTTTTTTAGTCCCTGCTCAGTTCCATTCTTCTCCTTCAGTTATTTTCCATGGCTGGATTTCACTCTCACTCCCTGTCAGCAGACTCCGGTGCCGATGTCAGCGAGGGGGGAACAGGTCATCAGCTGGGAAATTGTGCCTCAAACCCAGAGATTTTATGTGAAATGAAGGCTGTGTATTGACTTAGGGAAATACATCTATTTTGGAATGTGATGGAGTTGGGATGGCTGAATATCCTCATTATCCTGGTCCTTGCTTGCCCCATCCAGTCTCCAGTGGGAGGGGCAGGAAAAGATTTGGATTTCTTTAGCCAGCTGATTTATTGACAGTTGAAAATAGCTTTATTTTCATGACTTGTATCTGACTGTGCAGCTAGGGGGGAGGAGAGGTTATCACAGTGACAAACTCCTGAATGAAGGTGGGATCCCAGTAAGAAATGGGGCTCTGTGTGGAAGTGACTGGATGTGCTGGTGCAGAGGGAGAGCTGGAATTGCACTCTCCAAACCAAAAAATCCTTGTTACTGCCCCAGACTACTCCTTCCTGGTGTAGCAACCAGAGTCTCTGAAGTTTTTGTTTTGGACAGAGATTCCTGGTGGTGTTAATTTGCAGGAGGGTCTTTGGCTGTGTGTTCAGGATCCCTCGTTTATTTGCTAATTATTTTGCAAATTCACTAAACTGTTAAAGGAACATTTACTGCGGGGTGTTTTTTGTGGGGTTTGTTTTTCAATCCTTCATCCAAGTGTTGGCCATCCACTTCTCCAAGTGTAAATCTTCCTCCTCTTAGTTGTGTTTGAGCCTTTTGTGTTCTTGTCCCCGGTCCAGCAGAGGCCCGGCTGCAGGTTCTTCCCTAAGTGCTGCTGTGAGAGAAGCTGGAGTAATGCTGGAGTGGATCCAGCTGGGATTGACATTCCTGGTATGTTCCCCCACCCCCCAGCAGGCTTCAAAAAATCTTGGAGCAGGCTAATAATAGCTGGAAGTTTGTCTGGGAAGGGAAGCCTGGCAGGTAGGGAAAGAACAGCTCTGGGGATAGACCTTGGCTTAGTCACATTTGAGTTTTCCTGAATTTCTTGGGGCTGCCCTGAGCAGGTCCAGGAATTGGACTCTGATGATCCTTGTGGGTCCCTTCCAGTTCAGGATATTCCATGGTTCTGTGATTCAGCACCTCCCCTTTAGAAACCCAGTGGAAGATTTTCCTCTCCCAGTTCTGTCAAGGGGGGAAAGCCCTGAATTGTGAAGGTTGTGTTTGGCTATGAGATAAATCAGGTGTTTGCAGCCCAGTGTGGAGGTGCTGGAAACACTGGTTTGTGCTAAAAAAGGCTAATTTTGGTCATGGTCCTGCCCATGGTGGCCAGAGGAGCTCTGGGGCTCAATGTTCCCTGAGCAGGAGCAGCCCTGGGGCTGGGGTGACTCGGCATCGTCATTCCTCGGGTTTACAGTCAGCTCATGAGGAATGAAATCCCTGGAGCTCTGAGTTGCTCTTTCCCTGGCAGCTGGTCAGCTTTAGGACCAGGTTCCTTGATTCCATGTCCATATCCGTGTCCTGCAGCCGTTGGCACGGCGCTGTCACCTCCCAGCACGTGGCAGTGACACGGCCCCTCCGCCTCTGAGGTGTTTGCACCCGAAATATCCCCAGAGGAAGGACTGGTGGAAGTGTACAGTAGACAATAAATAATTCTAGCTGTGTTGATTAATATAAGGAATGAGTCAGTTCTACAAATTAAAGAGGAAAAAAAAAAATCTGAAAAGCGTATTTTGACAAAGCATAGTATTAATTTTAATATTGTAAAAAAAAAAAATAAGGAAAATATCTAAAATATACAGAGAAAATATGTATATCCAAATGTCTGAGGAGTTTCAAGATAATCTACTTTTGTTTCCTGTTGGTTTCTATTCCATGGTGTACATATTGTGTGGATGGAACATTGGCTGTTTTAATACTATTGTTAAATTGTATTTTTATTTTGTGTTAAACTAATCATCACAGACTCAGCTTTATTTTGTTTATGTAAAGGTTGCTATGCTCTGTAGGTATAAACCCGAGAATTCTATTTTAACAGAAAAAGCATTTTATATTATTTATTAAATACATGTTTCTCCAACTTCTTACATTCCACAGAAGTTCTGCTCCTTGTATGTATGGAAGTGGCAGCTCCTTTCAAGCAGGATCAGCCAGCTTTATTCTGTTTTTCATGACAAAGTAGGGACGGATTCCCTGAGGCTGTGCAGCCCTTCTCTCCCAGCACAGGGACTCCAGGCTCTGTCAGGACCATCTCAGGTGGCTCCTGAACGCAGAAACACCTGGAAAACTCCTGCAAATCCACCCCTCGATGGGATATTTCCACATTTCTCCTTTATCCCTCAACATTCCCAGAGCAAGTGTTTATTCACAGGAGTCTGTGCTGAGTTAAAGAGAATTAATGACCTAAATTGGGGCAAGGAGTCAGCGTGGTGTTTGATCCAGCTCAGCCATCAGGGAATTGCAGAGCTGTGTGGGGAAGGAGCGAGTGCAGGGAGAGCCTGGAGCGCTGGACACGGGGCTGGGCTGCAGGAGCCAAAATGTCCTTACAGGAGATGGGTTTGGTGTTTGAGGGGGATCAAAAACAACCCCTGAGGGAGGAGCAGTGCCTGTCCTAGAGCCAGGACAGGACCCTGCAGGGACTGTCCCTCGGGGCTGTGGGGAGGGTGACACCCAGGCAGGACCCCCCTGGCTGTGGTGCCATCGCTCCAGGAGCTGCCTCTGCTGGGCACATCTGGGCACATCTGGGCACATCTGCAGAGCCAAGCCCAGCACCTCCATCCCCAGTGAGGTACAGAAATAGCCCTAAATTCATCAGGTCGCTCAGCTCCCCAGATGAGTTCCAGTTGTGAGCGTGGGCTGTGCAGTTTGAGGAATACTCAAGGTTAACGTTGTGTGCTCAGAGGTCTGTGCTGGTCAGGGCTGATCCCCGTGGCATTTCTGGGGTGAAATGTGGCATTTTCCTGCTGCTGAAGTTCTCACTGAGGGGCTGCCTGGGGCGGGGAGGGATCCTTGCTGTGCTCCCCGGAGCACTCTCTGCCTTCTTTCCCATTTTCCTCTCTGATCCCATGGGATTTTGGGGTGAGCTGTTCCTGGAGGGAGGCGGGGAGCTGGTGGTGGGTGGGACTGTGCCGATGGCATTGTGGCTCTTTAGTGTCACCCCTGGAAAGGTGCCATGGTGGGGACAGTGCTGAGACCCGTGCTGCTGGCCTGGGGTGTGTCCAGGCAGGGATTTGGCAGAGAACCTGGGGACAGCTGCAGGAAGGTGGCCTTGTCCAGGGCCAGGTTGGTCTGGGTTTGTGTGACACGCTGTGTTTCCAGGCTGGAAAAGGAGATGGGCTGAGGTTTGGGCTGGGAAGAAGTTTTCCTGTTGGTAGCAGGCATCTTCTCCTCAGGAAGAAGGGAGAGAGCAGACAGTGGGTGAGATGGCACAAAAAAAATCTGTGTGAAAAACAGAATAAAGCAGGAGCATCCTTGGAGAGGGGATTTGTGAGCACTTCCAGTGCCTCACTCGGTCTTTTAAAACAAAAAGGAGCAGATTCACACGAACAGCTACTCGCGATGAAGGAAATGATCGAAAGAGAACCTGTCCAAAATGTGTAATTAATGGCAAGCAAAGCCAGGATCTGTAAATAACTTTAGATATTGTATCGATGAGATCATTCCTTGTTTTATGTACTTGGCTCTTTCCATATTTATTGTGGGGAGGAGGGTCCCGGTGCCTGTGAGCTGTGGCCTCGCTCCTCACGGACTGTCCCGGAGTTTACAGCCCCGTCGTGGCGGGTGTGCCACACTCGGTTCTTGCCGCCAGTATTTTTTTAACGGATTATTTTGGCACAGCTAAGCTGCTTCTGTGTGTTGGTCAGTACAACTGCTCTCCTACGACCAGACCCCAATAAAAACCGTCCTTTGCGTGTGTGCTGGTGTCTCGTTCTTTCCTTGTCCCCTGTCCCCACACCGACTGTGAGGCTGTACTGGGATGTGCAGGATGCTGCCAGGACCCCATGCCCTGCTGCCCCACGCACAGGTAAGTCCCTTCCTTCTCCCCAGCTCTGGGCATCCTGTTTTCCAAGGTTTTTTCCTGGTTTTTCCGAGGTTTTTCCTGGTTTTTCCGAGGTTTTTCCGAGGGACACAGCAGCTGTGTCCTGCAGGTGAGACGGTGCCAGGAGGTGTGTGATAGGTGACCAAGGGTGGCTTTCCACCAGCAGTGGCCAGGCTTCCCCGTGGCTGCAGCACCACCTGGCAAGGACCATGGAAACCTCATGTTCCCAGGTGGGACTGGGGTTGGTGAGATGCTCAGCCAGCCCTCGGGCTCCAGACTGCCAATCCTGTTTCCTTTTTTTACCACCAGAGCCATTCTGGCTGTGGGTGCCACTGCCCTGGGTGTGTCCCTGGAGCTTTTGGGTCAGATGCAGACCCAAGAGTGGCTGAGGTGGGGACGTTGCCCCGCTGCAGCTGGCCTTGGCCTGAGCTGCTGGCCTGCACCCTGTCTGGCTCTTGGGGACATGGGACACAGGTCCTGCTGGGCCCCGGGGGTCACCCTTTTCCCCATGTGGTCACCACGTGTCCACTCTGCTGCTCCCCTCCCACCTGTCCTGGCCGGGTGCTGACCATGCTGCTGTTGGTGCCAGGGGCTATTTTGAGCCCCACTCCCAGGTCCTCCTCCGGCTCGGCCCCATCTCAGGGCTGGGGTGCTCTGGGGACCCCCGTGCTGGGCTCCCAGCCCGGGGTGTCCCCCTCGCGCAGCGCCAGAGCGCTCTGGGTGGGCTCGCACCCGAGCAGAGCGGTTCCCCCATTTCTTTGGGGTGCAGAGGTGCGCCCCAAGGAGGGCGCGGGTGACACACGTGTGCACAGGCCGAGGAGCAGGAGGGCCCCGCGCTGCCACCGCCTCTCCCCAGCCGAGGCCCCGGTGCCACCGCCGCGGGTATTTTTAGCAGTGACATGTGTCACCTCAGCTGCCACCGCGGCGGGGGCGGGGGGAGGCGGCCGCTGACCCTCGGGGCGCTCCCCGCGCTGCCGCCGCCGCTCTCGGCTCGCCGGGGTCCCGCGGAGCCGCTGCTGGTGCGGGACATCCGCCCGCAGCCCCCCACAGGTACTCGGGGGGCTCGGGGGGTCCGGGGTGGGGGTCGGGGTCCCCCGAGCCGGGAGGGATATTTTTAGCTGGGAATGGATGTGGATAGCGGCAGCCCCGGCTCCGGGGGCGGTTTCCAGACGCGGGGCTGTGCCGCGGGAGGGAACGCGGCGGGGCAGCGATGGGGACGGGGACGCTGCTCCCTGCCCGGGGCAGGGTGGCGGTGGCTGGGGACCCCGCGGTGGCCCCGGCTCGTGGCACACACCGGGGTGGCAGTGGGCCCCGGGTGGCGGCAGGAGCGGGTCCCAAGTGAGGAGCGGATCCCCCCACCTGGGGCCGCATCCAGAGCGGAGGGAACGCGGGGCTGGTGGCCGTGGGGCCGGACCCCGCCGAGGCCACCCTGCTGCTGCCTCAAGGCACGTCCCCTCCGTGCCTCAGTTTCCCCGTGTGCGGGGCAAGACGCACGCTCCCTCTCCGGCCGGGGGAGGGGTGACAATGCCCTGTCGCTCGCCCCCTCCGGGCTCTGCGGTGCCACCGGGGCCGGTTCTCCCCGGAGCGCAGAGCCCGGCTGGGGACACGGAGCGGGGGCAGCGCCGGTCCCTGAGGGCACGTGGCGCTCGGGGCAGCCGCCTGGGAAGGCAAGTGACATTCCCAGCCCGCTCCTGGCCGCTCCTGCCCTTTACTGTACAAGGAGATGCGGCTGCCGGAGAGGCACAGCAGGGCCGGGCGAGCCCCGACGCGCTCGGTGCATGAATGATCCCGACAGGTGAAGCCGGGGTCAGCCCCAAGTGGGGCACGCACGGGCTCCTGCGGCCACCCAGCCTGGGGCCGCGGGGTCCCACCATCGCCCCCGTGCCACCAACCCTCTGTGCCACCACATCCGCACGCTGCCCTGGTGGCCTCGCCCTCCCCAGCGCTGCTACCCGTCCCCTGCCACGCTCGGCGAGCTCAGGTGGGCAATGCCCGGCAAGGTCACGGTGCTGCCGGCCTGGCACAGCTCCGGGGCCAGCAGCAGCCCCTGGCTAACTCTGTCCTCTCTCTCTGCCCGGCGTGTCCCCACGTGTCGCCGCACAGCACCGTCCTGCCTCGCCGCCACCATGGCCATCTCCTCGCGCCTGGCGCTCTGGGAGCAGAAGGAAAGTCTCGGTCCAGGCTGGCACCGCTGGTGTTTCGGGGCTGGGTGCTGGGAGGTGTCACTGCAGCAGCCCCCGGGGTCGCATCCCCACAGCTCCCTGTGCATTTCCTTGCGCTGTGTCCGGCCCCCTGGCTCTGGGTGTTCTGCTCTGAGTGATTTTTGCCTGCCTGGGTGAGCCTGGCAGGAGGCCGCAGGGTTCGATGGTGCTGCTGCTGCTGCTGGAAAAGCTGCGGGAAGTGGGGCTGGTTTTGCCCTGGGGCCCGGCGCGGAGGGACCTGCAGGGCTGCATGTGGCTGCGGTGATGCTGGAGCTGCTTCTCGCCTGGCTGCAGCCGGGACTGTTCCTCCTGTGGCCACGGCAGGGCTGTGGCAGAGAGCAGAGCTGGCAGGGCTCCTGCTGGGGGCTGCACCAACCTGGGCGCTTCTCTCTGGGCTTTTCTTCTCGGTGCTTCTGCTCCCACAGCATCCCTGACCCAGCCTGGTGCCCACGGGCGCCCCGTGGTCTCACAGGGGAGCTTGGGCAGCGCCTCAGCCTGAGCAGGGTGCTCAGCCCTGCTGCACTGACAGGCTGTGCTGGCTCCTGTCCCTGTGACCCACCTCTGCTCCCAAACCCAGATTCGTGACGAGGACCGAGGGCCACCCCCGTCTGCCCCCCCCCTGCTGCTGTCGGTCATCCCCGGGGGGTTCATCAAGCAGCTCGTGCGGGAGACAGAGCAGGAGGCCAAGGCAGCGCGGCGGAGGAAGGAGAGCAGGGTGGGCACCAAGGACGAGGTGAGTGCTGGGGGACCTCACCCAGCGCCAGGGAGCTGGATGTCCCCAGGTGTCCCCAGGTGTCACAGCAGGCTCCTCTCCTTTGCTTGGCAGCCCGCGGGGAAGGACGGCGAGGCCAGCAAGGGGCCACTGCGGAACGGGCTGAAGGCCGAGGGGCAGGGGGACAAGGGGGTCACAGCCTCAGGGGACAAGGGGGTCACAGCCCCGGGGGACAAGGGGGTCACAGCCCCCCCTCACAAGGACCTGCCCCCTGAGAAGGCTGTGCTGGGCACCGTGCCCAGCAAAACCCCAGCCCCTGCACCTGGCCCAGCAGCGCCTGCCCCCAAACCAGCAGAGACACCCCCCAAAAAAGCAGAAACATCCCCCAAAACAGCAGCACCTGCCTCCAAACCAGCAGAGACACCCCTCAAAACAGCAGCACCTGCCCCCAAACCGGCAGAGACACTCCCCAAAACAGCAGCACCTGCCCCCAAACCGGCAGAGACACTCCCCAAAACAGCAGCACCTGCCCCCAAACCGGCAGAGACACCCCTAAAAAGAGCAGAGACGCCCCACAAACCAGCAGAGACATCCTCAAAAACAGCAGAAACATCCTCCAAAACAGCAGAGGCTTCTTCCAAACCATCAGAGACCACCCCCAAGCCAGCAGAGACCCCTCGGCCAGGGGCTCCCACGGTGGGAAAACCATTGTGGCCTGGGAAGAGCCCCAAGGACTCCTTCCTGGGGGGTGGCCCCCCAACTCCAGCCCCTGCACCCAGCCAGGGCCCCCAGCGCAGCAGCAAAGTCCCAGTGAAGGAAGGGGACGTGCCCAAGGGGACAGTCCCTGAGAGCATCAAGAAAGAGAAGGGGACAGTCCCTGAGAGCATCAAGAAAGAGAAGGGGACAGTCCCTGAGAGCACCAAGAAAGAGAAGGGTACAGTCCCTGAGAACACCAAGAAAGAGAAGGGGACAGTCCCTGAGAGCATCAAGAAAGAGAAGGGGACAGTCCCTGAGAACACCAAGAAAGAGAAGGGGACACCTCTGAGGCACGAGGGGCCTCCAGCCAAGGTGAAACCCCAGAGGGAGCTGTTGTCAGCCAGGAAAGAGCCAGAGAAGATGAAGAAAGACGTTGGACATGGCAAGAAGGAGGCAAGGGAAATCAAAAAGCCTGAAAAAACCACAGACGAATCAGAGGGTCTCAAAGGGGAGCCGGGAGGAACCCAAGAGAAGTCCACAGATGTGAAAAAAGAGGTGGGGAAGGTGAAGGAAGATCTGGGAAAGGGTAAAGAGATGCTGAAAGAGAGCAAAGGCACTGGCAAGAGCACAGACAAGGACCAGGCTAAAGAAACATCAGGAAAGAGCAAAGAGATGAGCAAGAGCACGGAAAAGGACCAGGATAAAGAGGCATTGGGCGAGAGCACAGACAAGGACCAGGTAATGTTCAGGTGTTATCTGGATTTTGGGGCACTGATGCATTTTCTGGTTTCATGCAGCTCCCCTCGTTCCCGTGGGCTGAGCTGGGGCCGGCAGGAAGGTGACCCCGGGCCTGGCTGGGTGGGCAGCAGAGGGGCAGGAGTGTGGAAATGTCCCTGTCCATGGGACAAAGGCAGTTTGTTCAGCTCACTTTTCCTCCTGCTCCTGCCCAATTGCCCTCTCTCCTCCCCACAGGCTCCGAGGGACGTTTGGTACGAAGCAGAGAAGGTCTGGCTGATCCAGCAGGACGGGTTCACACTCGGTAACTCTCCCTCTTCTGCCCTGGCTGAGACGTGTCGGGGGCAGAGCAGGCTCCGGGTGGGGCCGGGGTTGGGTTTGGCCCCTTGGCATCTCCCCACGCCCCAGGGCTCTGCTGGGGACACTCACCAGCCCCTCGTTCAGCCACACAGCTGAAGCCGGACGTGGGGACACCGGAGCTGCCTGCGGGGAGGGTCAGGGTGCGCCGGGACGAGGATGGCACCGTCAGCGAGGTGGACGAGGACAGCGTGCAGAGGGTGAGCCCTTCCCCAGCCCCCGCAGGACAGTGCCCGGGCACAAAGATGCTTCTCCCATCGCCCCGGGCTGGCTGTGCCCCCTTAGGGTGTCGGGGTGCCAGCGGCTGTGGCATGACAGCAGAGGGGTCTCTGTCTCTCTTCCCGCAGACCAACCCCCCCAGCCTGGACCAGGCCGAGGATCTGGCCGCCCTCATCAGCCTCAACGAGTGCAGCGTCATGAACACCCTGCGGCAGCGCTTCCGTGCCCGCCTGCCCTGCACCTACGCGGGGCCCAGCCTGGTGGCCATCGGCACCGGCCCCGCAACCCCCGGCCCCGCCGGCAAGGTGAGAGAAGGGACCTGGGACAGCCGCATCTCCCGTGGGGAGAGGCCACCAACCCTCCTGGGGACAGTGGCGGAGAGCGCCGGGCGCGGCGGGGCCGGCAGGTGGCACCGTGGGACCGTCACAGTGCGGGGACAGTCGGGACCGGGGATGCTCAGGGGACGTTTGGGACCAGGGAAGCTCGGGGAACTTTTAGGACTGGGGATGCTCAGGGGACATTTGGGATCTGGGATGCTCAGGGGACATTTGGGACCGGGGATGCTCAGGGGATATTTGGGACCGGGGATGCTCAGGGGACAGTCAGGACTGTGGTTGCTCTTGGACGCTCGGGACCGGGGTTGCTCTGGGGACATTTGGGGCTGGGAATACTCTGGAGACATTTGGGACTTGGGATGCTCTGGGGACACTCGGGACAGGGCATGTTTTGGAGGCTGATGCTCCAGAGATTCTGGATGGCCAGGAATGCTCTGGGGGTGCTTGGTCTTGGGGCTGGAGGTGCTCTGAGGACTCAGTCACGGGAGGTTCTGCACCCTGGGGAGAAATCATCACCCTGAGTGTGAATGTCTTCAGGATTTTCTCCATGAGAAGCCTGTTTGGGATGTGCTCTGTTACTCTCTCCCTGCCCGCAGGTTCCCAGGGGGAAGCGGGATAACCTTCCCCCGCACATCTGCTCGCTGGCACACAGAGCCTACAGGAATCTGCTGATGCAGCGGCAGGACCAGGCCATTGTCCCCCTGGGGCACAGCGGGGCCGGCAGGACCCGGTGCTGCCAGAGCGCTCTGGAGTACCTGGTGGGCATGGCGGGCAGCCTGGAGGGCCGGGTCTCAGGTAGGGGCAGGGTCCCAGGGATGGGCAAGGTCTCAGGGATGGGCAGGGGTCTCAGGGATGGGCAGGGGTCTCAGGGATGGTCAGGGTCTCAGGGATGGGCAGGGTCCCGGGATGGGCAGGGTCTCAAGGATGAGCAGGGTCTCAAGGATGAGCAGGGTCCCAGGGATGGCAGCAGCTGCTCGGTGCTGGGCAGAGGCAGCACACACAGCCTGTGCAGGCTGGGGACACACAGACACACCAATCCTGGCCTGATCTCTGCTCTCTGGGGTGGCTCCTGAGCAGCCGGTGTGGCCGCGAGTGCCATGTCCCCCTCCCAGGCTCAGCAGATTCGCTGCTTTGATAAACAGCGGCAGGGAATTACTCGGAATTACTCGGATGACCCCGGTGCTCGGGGCAGCGCTTTCCCACCCGCTCGGGTTACCGGGCTGCTGCTCGGCCGGCAGCGGCTTCAGAGGGCAGGGCTGGATTTCGGAGCTCTCTTGGGTACACTATGCTCTGGTAAAGGGTTTAGGGACGGTCTGTGACGGGCTGGGCAGGCTGGCATGTCCCCTTCCTGTCTGTGTGCACCCAGTGTCGGACACTGACCCCATGCCCAGCCAGCTCCCCTGTGCTGGGACAGACCCCGGGAGGAGCAGGCAGAGGTGAGGCAGGAGGAGACACCTCCTCCAGAGCTGCAGGGCGGCTCAGGGGGCTCTGATGGTGGTTTTGCAGTGGAGAAGATCCAGGCGATGTTCACAGTCCTGGGAGCCTTCGGGTCAGTGACCACCAGCCACAGCAGCAGCTCCACGCGCTTCTCCATGGTCCTGTCGCTGGATTTCAGTGCCACTGGCCAGGTCACTGCTGCTCACCTCCAGGTACCTGTCACCTGGTGAGATGGCAGGGCTGGAAATGCTTGGGGTGGGGATGAGCCACCCCTGTGCTGCCAGGCTGGGAATGAGGAGTGATGCTCAGCTCCCTGCTCTGCTCCCTGCTCCTCCTAAACCCAAAGGGCCCCTGAGCAGAAGCTCTGCCAGCAGCGTGGCGGGGTCCCCCAGCCTGTCCCCGTCCCTGGCAGGGAGCTCGGAGCAGTGCTGGGATGAAATGTTGATGAGGAAATGTATAATTTAACATTTCATTAGCAGCACCTCACGGCCCCTGGAGCTGAGCCTCAGAGGGCTTTTATCACCGTCAGGGCTCTTATCAAAGGCTCTTTAATCAGAGCTGCCCGTGCCCCTGGGCCTTGTCTGAGGAAGGAGAGGGCTGGAGCCTTGTCAGCTCCTGGGGAGCATCAGGGCTTCCCACTGCTCTCCCTGCTCTTCCCTAGGCACCCACGGGGAGCTGGTAGCCCGGTGCAGCTGTCCTTGTGCAGGAGTGGCACTGTCCCCATTAGTGCCACCAGAACCATCCTGGCATGTCCATGGGATGGGGACCCCCAGCTCTACAGATTCACTGCTGGCTCCAGTGCTGAACACCTTTGGCAAGGCTGGAGCTGAGCTGGGCTTGTCTTGAGCCCAGGCAATGGGTTATCCCAATCCTGCAGCATCTTTGCTGGGGCCATGGCACTGCCCAGACCTCTGAAGCTCACAGGGACCATGGGTGCTGCTTTCACACGCTGAAGTGCTGCCCTTGATGCCTGGATCATGATTCAGCCCTTGCTTGCACAGCCCTGGGTGGGAGGAGCAGCCCCCAAACCCTGCAAGGAGAGATTCAGCCCCTCCTTGGCAGCTCCCAGGAACATCTCCCCATCTCCCTGACCCCTTTTCCCTCCCCAGACCTTGCTGCTGGAGAGGGCCCGCGTTGCCCAGCAGCCTGAAGGAGAGAGCAGCTTCAACATCTTCCCACTGCTGCTGGCAGGGCTGGATGTGGCAGAGAGGTGGGTGTGAGGATTCCCCATCCTTTATACCCAAATTCCCTCCAGCAATGGGGTTTTGAGACCCCCTGATAAGAGATTGTGAGAGCAATTGCATTAATGGGGCTGCAGAGATCTTTCTGCACATACAGAGATTTTCTATGAAATGAGGCCATTTTCTGGTTTTTGCCCCTCCACTAAAGCTGAAATTGGGGTGATAAATAAGACAGAGATCCCTTTCCCTGTCACTTCTGGTTCCCCCCAGGCTGTGTCCCCAGGAGAAGGCTCCTGGGGTAGCAGCTCATGTCCCTGTGTGGGGCAGTGCTGTGGTGGCCTGTCCCTTCCAGGTCCCTCAGGTGGTGCTGTGAAGATGGCTGGGGGTGCTGAGGGCAGGCAAGGAGGGAGCCTGACTCTCTTTTTTTGTGACTACTCCCAGGACGATGCTGCACCTGCACCAGGTGGCTGAGAGCAATTCCTTTGGGATCAAACCTTTCACAAAGGTAGGGAGAGGGAAATGCTGGAGTTTCGGTGCCCACTGAGGATGGCTTGGAGTCCCTGGTTCCTGGGTGACTCGTGATGATGCCACTGTACTGGGAGCCTGGAGGGGAGGGAGGGAATGTTGGGATGTGAAGAAGGATCAGCCCAAACAGCCCCCCCAGCACCCCTCTGACAGCCACAGGGGAGCTGCACCGGGGCTGCCCTGCCTGGGATGTCGTCTTGGGTTTTGCACATGCCACAGGCACCTTGGGACCAGATCCTGCCACTCCAGCATCACCTACCCCTGATGTTCCCCTGCAGCAGCAACTCCCAGCGGCAAGAGCATCCTTTGGGTAACCCAGAATGTGAATTTTAGGGGTTAAAGCTCCACAGCTGATTCCCACCTCCAGCCCCTCATTAGTCTGAGCTGTCTGCAGAGCCCCAGCAGATTGTCCACGAGCCAAAGCACTGGGATGAATTGCAGCAATTTGCAGTTACATCATCTATTGATGAATCCAATATTCCATCTTCATTAGGAAGCTCCTGCTCCACTTCAGCATCCAAAGGAATTGGCTGCTGGAGCAGCAGCTCCGGGGAGGGCACTGAGAGGTCCTCACCTTGCTGGTGCAGCAAACTTGGGTTCAGAGATGGGGTTTTACCCTCCTTTCAGAGCTCTGATTTCTGGGGCTTTGCCATCCCAGCATGGAGGTTTTCCCCTGGTCCCTGCTGAGGTGGGGTGCTGCCTGCTGGAGCCAGTGGCTTCTGGCCCCACAGAACAGCCCCAGCTTAGGGACTGCAGGAGGGGGTGTCTGTGGTGGGAGGTGGCAGGTGAGGTCCTGCTGGTGGCCAGGAGCTGCTCAGCTCTGGGCAGGTGTGTTTGGTGAGGAGTGAGGGGACAGGGCTGGATGGGCAACCTGGGCTGTGGAAGGTGTCCCTGCCACGGCAGGGGCTTGGAAGGACACGAGCTTTAAGGTCCCTTTCAACCCAAAGCACCTGATGATTCCATGATATAAAACATCTGTCCCCAGCTGCTGCTCTGCACACACTCATGAAGTGGGAATTCTATGAAATTGTATGACAAGGTGATGTACCCAGCTTGCTCCTAACACCGGGCACCCGACGAACCTGACAGTGGCTTCTCCACTTGGTCCAAATTTTCTGAGGGTGCCTTGCTGTGTTTCCTTGCTGTCCTGATGGTTTCACTCTCCTGTCGGGCACGGTGCCCAGCAGAAGCAGTGACATCCTCTGGCTCTGTCCCCCTGCAGCCCGAGGACAAGCAGAGAGCTGCAGTGGCCTTCTCCCAGCTCCGGGCTGCCATGGGCACTCTGGGCATCACCACAGAGGAGCAGGCGGCCTTGTGGCGCATTCTGGCTGGAATCTACCACCTGGGAGCTGCTGGAGCCTGCAAAGGTGAGGAGAATCCTGCCTCTGCTCCTTGTCTCTGTTCTTGGAGCGGGGAGGAGCGTGTCCTGACACGGATCAGTGTTTGGGAGTGTGCAGGGACGATGCCCATCCCAAGGCTGCTCTGTTTGTGGTGGCTCCAAGTTCTTCCTTGCTCTTCCTCTGTGGTGGGATGTGGGATGTTGGTGTCCTGCCCCGTGGGGGCTTCTGGAGCAGGTCTGTCCTTGCCACACGTGACTGGGTGTGCTGGGTGTCACCTCATGCCAGCTCCTCAGGAAGGACTGGGGTGGGTGACTCCTTCGTTGGCACGTTGTCCCCAGTGACACCATGAAGGGACAGCTTTGGGTAGCACTAATTTCATCATCTCTTGAGTGTCTACCACAGTAACTGAATTATAATAGGCTGAGTCTGGATGAAGATTGTATTTATAGAGACTTTGTTAATACGGACGAGCAGAAATTGCCTTATCCCTTACAAATGATTTTAGGACGTGCTCTAACCCATTTTAGAGGCAGCCACATTGATTTACACACTTCAATTTGTGAGGGCTGCATAAAGGCTTCCATAAACTAAGCCACAGACATTTATAAATGTCTCTGCAACACGCCATAACACATCTTATGGTAATTTATGCCATTAATCATTCATTAATTATTTTAAAAGGATAGATGCTGTCAGGACTTACAGTGAGTTCTCTTTTCTCCTTCTTTCTGGTGTTCTCTTTCCTCATCTCCATCTACCTTAATGCCCTTCCAGCTTTTATAGATGACCCTGTGCTCTCAGGCTGGTGAGTGTCAGAAGGCTCTTGGCCAAAAAATTTGAAAGTCCTTCTGCCCTGTGAGTTTCCAGCAGAGCAGATTTTGGAGCTGTGTCTCAGTTTGGGAGTGCCCAGCTCAAGGGCAGGCGGAGGGATGGTCATGGGGAGTTTTGCTTTGCTCAGACTTCCTGCCCATTCTGCCCTGAGCCCTCTGTAAATCAGTCTGGGAGGGAATGGAATGCTGTATCCAACAAATCCTGCTCCATTCTTTGAGCAGGAACGGGAGTAGCGGATCCAGGCAGGGCTGCAGCTCCGAGCACACTCTGGTGTGGGATTAACAAGCAGAGCATGTCTCAGTGTCGCTCACTCTGGTATTGATTCCCCCACCGTGTGTCAACAAAAGGGGAGAAATGAAAGGAAATATGGATAAAAAATGGATCAAAGCCGGGTGGAGCCAAAGTCTCAGTGGGGGCGACGACCCTTTTAATGTGGTTAAACCTGTCTCCCGATAGCCATCTCTTCCCTTCCCCTTTCATGCCCTTTGATGTTGTGTATTCCAAATCCTCTCCTTGAAATCTCACTGAAGGGAGCCTCGGCACTGCTTTTCCAGGGCATTCAGGAGCTCAGCCGGGTGCCTCCTCCATCCACAGCCACAGCCCTGGCACGTGTAAAACGAGCCCCGGTGTGGGCTAAAGGCACCTTCCTCCTTTCTCTCCTCACCCATTCAGTTTGTGCAGGAATAAACCAGGAGGGAACAGCACCACCTCTCCCTGGCTGGGGGTGGAAAATGCATTTACAGCTATAAAAACGCTGAGAAGAAAAGGTTGAATTTCAAAAGCTCATTCTGCTTTCTCCCGGTGTCAGCCTTTCCCGCTGCCTTTGAAACGCCTTAGAGCAGCTCTTTTATTAGGAAAGCAGCCTGGCAGCTGGAGGCCAGCGGGGCACCCTGGGCACCATTCACCTGAGTGCTCCAGTCCCTTTGTGGGCTGCAGAAAATCCCCTGGTTTAATTTATTTGCTGCCCCTGTAAGCAGAAGGGAGGTTTGGGGCGCAGCGGGGCTGGCGTGTGGCTCGCTCCCACGCTGTCCTTTTGCTGGCTGATATCAGAATAAAGCATTGTGGCTCCCAGCTCCCTCTGGGCTTCCCAGCACGCTCCTGTAATGGAGGTGGCTGCCATTCCAGCCCTCCTGGTGCTGCCACAGATGAGTCAGGAGTCACTCCAAACCCCCTGGCACAGCGAGGCTGCTGCAAATCCAGCCTGCTGAACTCCTTTGGATGGAGGAAAACCACAGGGCAGGAGGGCTGGAACCTGCTGCTCAGGTGGAGGACACTGAGCTGCCCCAAACTCAAAGAGTTCAGGGGCAGCAGGAGGGACAGGAGCACCCAGACAGCCAGGGGGGAATTTTGGGGTCAGTGAGACCACCAGCAATAGCCCAGGGTGAGTGCTTGAGCTGCATGGGGGCTGCTGTGGCCCAGGGGGTCCTGCACAGACCCACCCCTGTGGCATCACCAGGAAATCGGGCACTGAGCAGTTTGGAAATGGGCTGGGGCTGCAGCAAGAGAAGCTGAGCTGTCCCTGTGAGTGCTGACCCAGTGTTTTCCTTCTGCTTCTCTTAAATATTACCTGGGTCGAAGTCATTCCCTTCAGGTGTTAAAGTCAGCGTATTTTCCATGGTCACATCACACTCAGGAGAGCCATGGGGAGCTGCTGCTGGCTATAGATTATGGAGGGTAAAACAGTGCCTGGGGATGCCAGGGCTGAGTGGACCCTCTTGCTTGTCCCAGTGATGCTGGAGAGGGCAGTGTGGGATGCTGGAATGGGCAGTGTGGGATGCTGGAGAGGACAGTGTGGGATGCCAGACAGGTCTGTGCAGCCCTGGCCTACCAGCCCCTCCAACTGCCTGGCAGGCAGAGCTTTTGTGTCTGACAGGAATCAGACTCTGTCCAGCCAGCTCAGATAGGAACAAGTGAAAACAGAATAAATCAAAGCCTGGAGTGCTGAGGCAATTCCTCTGCCTGCTCCAGCACAGCCCTTGATGTTGGAGTCCTTCAGTCAGCATAGAAAATACTGGGAAAGGATCAAAGGGGAAGGGAGAAGGGGGTTGACTCTCATTGGTGTGCTGTGAAGCTCTCCCAGCCCTCCAGCCCTGCTTTGTGCATCCCCACGGCCAGGAGTGGGTACCCCATGGAGCTTCTCAGGATGTGGCCACCTCTCACTCTCCATCCCACACCCTCTCCCCTGCCACCAGCCACCAGCTGTATTTTAAGGGCCCATTTTAGCTGCGAGCTCCTCATCCACCACCCAAAAGTGCCACCCTGAGGTGTCTGGGTGACTTTGGCTGCTCCACCCTCCGTGTTTCTGAGCTGTGCCAACCTCCTGCCTCCACAGCACCTTTCTGCTCTGGGTTTGTAAAAGGATTAATCCTGCAGATTACTCCCCTATTGATTTTAATCATTAAGCTGGAGTCGTTATCACCAGATGTGAGCGATGTGTGCTGGTGGGGAGGAACTGCTGCTCCCGGCTGGAGGGACAGCAAACCCTGCTGGGACCCTGAAAGGCGATCCCGGATTTCGAGGGATTGCTTCCTAATCCCATCAGCTCCCACCAGCACATCTGCTGCTTTGCTCGGCTGAAGAGCCTGAAACACTGATGCTGTGTGGCCCACCTGGTCCCTGGCTCACCTTGGACCATTTTGATTTTGGGGGTGTGTGAGGGAGGGTGTGGGAGTGTTTTGGTGATGCTGAGGCAGGGCTGGCCCTGGCTGAGCCCCCTGTGCCTCTCCCCAGTTGGCAGGAAGCAGTTCCTGAGGTTTGAGAGTGCCAGCCGTGCTGCCGAGGTGCTGGGCTGCGACGTGGAGGAGCTCAGCACCGCCGTCTTCAAGCACCACCTGAGGCACATCCTGGCACAGGTGACAGCCCGGGGCCAGCCCCAAGCAGAGGAGAGCCAGCCAGGTACCGGGATGCCCCATTTTCCCTTTATTTCCAGGGGGAGAGGGAATGGTGAGAGAAATTGTCTTGTTCTTCTTAGTCTGTGGCGCCCAGTTAAGTGTGTTAATATTAATACAATCATTAACTGTGCTCTGTCGCGTCGCTGCCCTCTGCTCCCCTCGCTGCCCCTGCCTGACCCTCCTCAGGGACACGTGAAATCAGGTGAATTCAGATAAGTGATGTGGCTCAAGTGCTGTGAGAGCTCTGCCTGGAAAAATGGGGGAAATCCCCAAACTCCAGAATTGGAGCTGGGCTGGTCTTGTGCTCCAAGCACCTGCAAGGAGATCTGGATCAGGGATTGTGCTGCTGAGCCACCATAAACCTTAAATTATTGTATGGATCTAATTTGTGGAGGCAGATCCAGCATGTGTGAGGTGGGAGGGTGAGATGTTGCCTGGATTTCAGGTCAGCCCTCCCACACTCCTTAAAAGTTGGACTTGATGATCTTTTCCAACCTTGATGATTCCACGATGCTCAGCAGTGGAGTTCCAGCTAAGCCCCGAAAGTTATCTTTAAAATAACTAAAATTAATTTGAAAAATAATAAAATGGTAGAAGCAAGAGCCTGAGGAAGTGGCCTTTGACATGGCAATAAACCCACTTGGGGCAGGAGAGGAGCTGAAGGCAGGAGAGGGGATGTGCAGGAGCGATGCTGTGGAGCCATGTGGGTTCTCCTGAGCCACAATCCAGGGAATTTTGGGTCCCACCTCAGCTCTGAGCAGGCTGAAGTTGGCTGGAAATAACGGTGTTGCCTGTTCTTCCCTTCCCTGTGTCCTGTTCTCCCCTTCCCTGTGCCAGAGCCGAAGATGACAGGAGCGGAGTGCGTGCAGGGAATGGCCTCGGGGCTCTACGAGGAGCTCTTTGCCGCCGTGGTCTCGCTCATCAACAGGTACCAAAGAGCTGCTGGGCACTGGGCTGGGGGTGGCAGCCCCTTCTCCAGGGCATGGAGCAGGTGACTGATTCCTGCTGGGAAAACAGGCAGTTGTGTGACAAACTTTATGTGGAGACGGTGCTGGCACTTGGCACACCTGTGTCCTGCGCCCCTGCGGCACGGGCACCACGAGGGCCCGGCTGGCGCTCTGCTGCCCGTGGGTAAATCCTGGTGGTGTGTGTGGCTCTCCCCAGGTCCTTCTCCTCCCAGCACCTCTCCATGGCCTCCATCGCCGTGGTGGACAGCCCTGGCTTCCAGAGCCCGCGGCAGCAGCGGAGCGAGCGGGCGGCCACCTTCGAGGAGCTGTGCCACAACTACGTCCAGGAGAGGCTGCAGGGGCTCTTCTATGAGAAAACCTTCCTGAGGGAGATGGAGAGGTACAGAGAGGTGAGGAGCAGGGGCTGGGAGCAGCTCCCAGCACCTGGGAGTGGGGCTGCCTTTGTCCCCAAGGGTCCCTGTGTCCTGCTCTGGTGTGAGTGAGTACCTCATGGGCTTTACTGGGAGGGCTGCAGCAGAACTGGGGGGGGGGGTCCTGCATGGAGCTGCCTCCCTCTTCACCCCCTGCCTCAGTTCTGAATCCTCTTGGCTATTTCTGATGTGCCAGAGATGCTCTCTTGGCATCTCTCTGGAAACTGCCATGGCAGGGGGGTTGGGATGAGATGATTTTAAGGTCCCTCCCACCCCAAACCAGTCTGGAATTCTATTACATACTTGCTCCAGCTCAGGAGAATTTATGCCCTTCTCTTGGCACAGCTGACTTTTTCCTCAGGTGATGAATAATAGCAAATAGAAAGGAAAATGATAAATTATTGCAGAAATAAGCTGCTGAGAAACCTACAGGCAGAGATGAACTTATTATAGGCTTGAAGGAGTTACCATAATGCCTCTAGCCTGGGGAAAATAGCTGAATTCCTAGGCTTTAACACACACATCATCGAGTAAGGATAGATGTGCCCTTCCCTAGTGATGAAGACTTCCAGATGCCATCCCATGACTGAAACAAACTTTTAAATGATGTTTTCCAGGAAAATGTTGAGGTGTCTTTTGATCTTCCAGAGCGCTCTCCACTGGCCACGCTGTCCATCATTGACCTGAGCTGCTCCCAGGTACCCTGTCCCCTCTGCATCCTGCTCCTCTGAGCAGTGAGGGCTCCAGAGGCAGAGCTGGACCTCATGGAGCATCCCAGAACAATCTGAGCTGTTGCAGGGGTGGGGCACAGCATCCACCAGGACCTTTTTGGCTGTTTAAAATAGACGGGCCCTCCCTGACCAAGCTCTCCATCACCCCTTCCAGCCTGGGGCGATGGGCTCCTCTGGGACACTGTCACTGCTGAGGGTGATGTGGGGAGGGTCTGCTCTGGGGTAGGGGGCACAGCTGGGCAGTGGGAGCAGGCTGGAGGGAGCAGAGCAGGCTGACGTGGCTGTGGCTGGAGCCCTCGTGTCCCTCGGCAGCCGCAGGTGCTCCCGGGCAGCGCCGGGGCCGCTCGCCGGGGGCTGCTGTGGATCCTGGATGAGGAGGTGCTGATCCCAGGCTCTGGGGATGGCACTGCCTTCGAGCGCCTCTGCTCCTACTTCGCCACCAAGGGACCAGACCAGGAGGGTGAGTTGGGCTTGGCTTGGCTGCCCAGCTTTTGGGAGTTTGGGAGATGCAGATGATTAAACCCCTCACTGGGCTTTTCTCTGGGCTGTTCCTGGGGTGCTGTCACCGCCACAGGGCACCTGCGCAGGTGTGAGCAGACGCTGCACTTCGAGATCTGCCACCAGCTGGGCACAGCCCCCGTGCGCTACGACCTCACAGGCTGGGTCAGCAAGGCCAAGTTCAACCTCTCGGCCCAGAATGCCATCCAGGTGCTGCAGAATTCCACAGTGTAAGTGCCACGAGGTGTCACAGTGCTGCAGGGGACCCCTGTGCCCGTGGAACGGGGTTGAGGATGGCCCAGCTCCAGAGACAGAGACAGAGGCTGTTGTGGAGCATCCCTTGTGTGAACAAGGGGGAATGGTTTATCACTGCCAGAGGGCAGTGTTAGGTGGGATTTTGGGGAGAATTTCATGGCTGTGAGGGTGGTGAGGCCCTGGCACAGAGAAGCTGTGGCTGTCCCATGCCTGGAATTATCCAAGGCCAGGTCAGACAGGGCTTGGAGCAGCCTGGGCTGGTGGAAGGTGTCCCTGCCCGTGGGGGTCCAGCACAAGTCAGAGCTGTGAGGCTTCACCAGCAGCTGCCCAGGTTTCCCCACTGCTTGGAGCAGCCTTGCAAACTGAATTGGAATTGAAAGGGAACTGAAGTGCTGCAGGTGTCTGTGCACACAGGGGGATTTTAACCTTCCTCTTGCATACTCCTGTCTCATTTGGTTTGGGCTTCAACCCAGCGAAGCTTTAACAGCAGCGACCATCTCCACGCTCAGACCACAGAGGGTGGAGTGGGTGGGGGTGTCCCAGCATCCCGCTCCACCCCACAGAGCGGCATCAGTTTGGAATTTGGGGCTCTGGGTATGAAGCTGGGAAGCTGAGCGGGCCGTGTGTGTGTGTGTGTCCCGGCAGGGCCGCGGTTCGGGAGCTGCTGAGGCCGCGGGCCGGGGCTCCGCTGTCCTGCCGCGGCCTGGCCGGCCTGGAGGGCCGCTCCCAGGCCGCCCTGCACCGCAACGCCTGCCTCAGGAAAACCTTCGCCAGCAGCTTGGCCGCCCTGAGGAAGAGGTCGGTGTGCGCCCAGATCAAGCTGCAGGCGGTGAGTGCGGGGTGGGGGGGTTGTGAGGTTGTGGCACAGAGCACCGGGACCCCAGGCTGGGACCCTGCCTTGGGCACACTCCCTCAGCCCGGAGATTACACCCAGCACTGGCCTGTCCCCACTGGGGCTGTGGCCATCGAGAGTGCTGCGCTGGCCCGGCCAGCCAGGCTGTCACACAGGGAGAGCCACCCCGGCAAGGAGATCAGGCATGGATCACACACGGATCACACACGGGTCACACACGGGTCACACACGGATCACACACGGGTCACACACGGATCACACAGATCACACACGGGTCACACACGGGTCACACACGGATCACACACGGATCACACACGGATCACACACGGGTCACACACGGGTCACACACGGATCACACATGGATCACACACAGATCACACAAGGATCACACACGGATCACACACGGGTCACACACGGATCACACACGGATCACACACGGATCACACACTGATCACACACAGATCACACACGGGTCACACAGATCACACACATGGATCGCACTCAGATCACAAACAGATCACACTCAGATCACACACAGATCACACTCAGATTACACAAACACCTCACTGCTTTAATCCTCTTAAGTGCTCAGACAGTAACCGGCCCTTGGTGTTGGGCACGTGCCAGGCTCCTGCTGCTCTCACACTGAATTAAGTGTCCAAACTCTCTTGGGGAGATGAGGCTCAGGCTCTGCTGATTCCATGACCAGCCCGTTTTGGGGTCTTCCCTGGCAAACCCCCTCCCCAGCATCCCTCAACCATGTTGATCTTTAATCCTTGCAATCCAAGCCATTCCATGATTCTATGAATCCTGGTGAATTTTCTGGCCATCTCCTGAACACATGGGGCATTAGGAGGAAGGGTCCTGCTCACCACCTGCCTTCACCCCTCTGACTGATGCTGTTCCCAACTCAGAGCTGGCTCCTCCACCTGCCCAGACACCCTGCAGGTGCACAGGGAGCATCTCCCACTGCCATCACGTGCTGACCCTTTGTACCCTCCATCCCCTCTGACCTCTGCTGCCCTCCAGGATGCCCTCACCAACCTTCTCCGACGGTCCCAGCTGCACTTTGTCCACTGCCTCCTGCCAGGGATGGGCCAGGAAGGGCCAGTTCCTCGGCCCCCGGCGCCGCCGGATGCAGCCCCACAGCTGGATATGGTGGCCCTGAGGACACAGCTGGAGGGGACCCAGCTCCTGGATGCCCTGCGCCTCCACCGTGTTGGTATGTCCAGACCCTGCCCTGGCCCGTGCCCATCCCACCTGCTGTTCCCTGTCCCTTCCAGCCTTTGCTCATTACCTGTGTCTCACCAGCAGGCAAGGAATCCCCTCCTTCTGAAATTCCCCACTCAGAAATTCTCCTCAATTTTTATTCCTGCTCTTTGCAGGGGTTCTGAGCCCCTCTTGTGCCTGAGCTCTGTGGCCACAACCACAGCCCACGCCATGGGGAGAGGGAGCTGTGCAGGAGTCCCAGGGGCATGTCCTGTGTGACACGAGGTGCTGGGCTGGCATCTGGCCACCTCAAACTCATCTTGGTGCCCTCTCCCTGCCCTCACTGCAGGGCTTTCTCTCTCATGGCAGCTCCCCATGTCCCCAGTGGCCTTTGCTGTGCACAGGATGGCCCAGCAGGTCCCTCCCCAGCGTGCCAGTGCCCTGGGGCTGGTGCAGCCCCCAACACCCCTCTGTCCCCCAGGGTACTCGGATCGACTGCTCCTCACCCAGTTCCGCAGGCGCTTCCAGGTGCTGGCTCCGGAGGTGATGAAGAAGCACAGCTCTGCCTACGAGGTGCCAGATGAGAGCAAGGTGTGTGCTGGGCTGGGGGGCACGAGCTGAGACCCCCAGTGGGACTGGGATGATGCCAGAGCTATCCCAGCAGGACAGGGCTCCAACTGAGGGCAAGATGTGTGTGTTACTGTTGGCCCAGCAGAACAATCCTTCTCCCTGGCTCACGCAAAACCTGGGACTGAGGACAAGCCAGGCAACATTCCCAGGGACCCAAGAGAGATTCCACTGTGGAATCTTCTGTGCTCTGGGCATCACCTGCAGCCCGGGCTGACTCCTCACCTCACCTCACCCCATGATGCTGAAAGCCAAAAGAGCTCAGGAAGGAATCTGGACCTGTGCCAGTTTTATTTGTTTTCTAGTAAATCTGTAGCAAAACCAGCGCAAAGCCATGCCTGGAATAAGGCTATGGATGAGCCACGAAGAGCTGAGAGGAGCTGAATTAAAGCTGGGCACGTGCTGTGTTGTGCAAACTGCAGCCAGCACGGGCAAAGGCAGTTAAGACCTCGGGATTTAATAAGACAAGTCTGACAATTGGGAAAGGTCAATATTGCTATGAAATGCTGTCGGAGGCAGAGGGTGCCTTGTCAGCAGCATGTAAGCAGGGGATTTGGAAAATCCCATCCTCCCCGGAGCTTGCTGCCACGAGGGTTTGTTAGCTGGGAAATGCTTCCCGGGACATGGCATTAACCCAGAGCAGGTGAGAGGCTCGTCAGCTGTGAGGGGACAGTGCAGCAAGAGCTGGCCCTGTGCTTGTGCTGGGATGGGGCTGTCCTGCACAACCCTACACCAGTCCCAGCAGTGCCACCAGAGCAGGCACAGCCACAGCCACAGCACTGGTGCTTCCTCACCCTGGCACGGTGTTTCAGGCTCTGTGATCCATATCCTCGTTTCCTGCTGTCTTTCTTCCCCTCCTTGCACCGGTGAGGCCAGGGGTGCAATTCTGCTGCTCCTGGGTCTGTGGTGGAATATTCCTTCTGTGGGTTTGTCCTTCAGGGAGGAGCTGTGTGAGGCTGCTGGATGATGTTGTGTGGAGTGAGATATTAGCAGCGGATTTTGTTACAATTTCTGTAGCCCTGGGGCTGTCAAACCACCCATCCGTCCAGACAGCGTGGGTGCCCCAGGGGAATGGCTGGTGTTGCTGGCTGCTACAAAGCTTGGAGTAATTGAGTTCAGGCTTCTCCTTGCTTGAATCCTCCAGGAGTTCTGTGCTGTGCTGGTGGGTTCAGGGAAGAGCTCAGCTGTTTTTGGCTCTGTGGGATGAGCTGTCAGTGAGGTGGGCATGGAGGATGGTGCTGGGACAGGCACTGTCCCCTGTGTCACCTCCTGCCTGTGCACCAAGGCTCTGCCAGACCAGGGATGGCAGCAGAAGGAGAAAAGTCTTGCCTGCAGCTGCAGATCTGTACTCCCCATTCTGCTGAAAGCCTCGGGGGAGGAAAGTCCTTGCACTGGGACTTGGCGCTGGGCAGCTGTGCTTTGGCAAGGGGAGGAGGAAAGGAGGGCAGAGCTGGATGAACCCTTACTGGGTGCCCATGAGGACTGAGGGTCTCTGCACCCCACTTCAGCAGCTCATAGCAGGGTGTGGGTGTTTCCTGAGCAGTCCCATGATGTGCCCCTTCTCCATAGGCTATCGAGGAGCTGTTCCAGGCGCTGGATCTGGAGAAGAAGAGCGTTGCCATAGGACGCACCCAGGTATGATGACCATGCCCTGCTTCCCTGTTGCTCTGGTGTGTGTGGGCACAGCCCCATGCCAGGTACCCCAGCAGTCCAAAGTTCCCCAAACTGGGAAGAAAGGCTCTCCTTCACTGCTGCGTGTGGCACCAGGTGGGCTGGGAAACTGAGGCTCGTTAAATATCAGAGCAAAAGGCTTCTAATTCTCATCTGAAAGCAGTACGCAGGGTAAATCCTGTACCTAATTACCAAAATCCAGCCAAGCCCTGGTGGTATTTATGTTCCTAATTACCATTGATGTCTCCTGGGAGTGAAGGGGGCTTGGGCAGCTCGTGGGTTTGCTGCCGAGCAGGAACTGTGGCAGCAACAACATTTGAACTTCAGTGTGATGTCTCAAAGAATTAATTAATTTCACGTACGCGTTTGCCTTCAGCTCCAGAGTTTGCAAAGAAAGAATTCATGGAACGGTTCTGTGGAGCAAAATGACTTTCTTTTATCCTGCAGTGTGCAGTGTGTAATTATCTCCTCTCTGGAACCCTCGTTCTTAATCAATAGCACGGTGGCAGCCCCGGTCACATTTCGTTAGGGACGAGTTCGCTTTGCCGTCGCTTTGAGCATTGATTTTGTACCAGCTGCGAAACTCACGGGGCTGGGGAGTTAATTCAGACATTAATGAGGCAATCGAATGGGTGGTGGAGCAATCATGGCATCAGCTCCGGAGAGCCGCTTTCCGTGGGATTGTGCTTTGATTCAATTTGCCATGGTTAAAATGCAGCTCTCTCAGCACAGCCCCGGCCTCGCCCGTATCGCTCAGGGGTTATTAAAGCTGGGCTATGCCAATGGTTGGGAGCTCCTGATCCTGGATTCCAAGAGCTTCTCC
Organism: Poecile atricapillus; assembly: GCF_030490865.1. NCBI lineage: Eukaryota > Metazoa > Chordata > Aves > Passeriformes > Paridae > Poecile > Poecile atricapillus. The sequence continues at coordinate 4,735,684 of NC_081264.1, forward strand.
CAGGAGTGACCCAAAGACACTTCAGACACTCAGAGATCGATACCAGTCTGGGTTTGACACAGCAAATCTGTGTCATTTCTGAGGTGTTTCTGACCAGTTCAGAGAAAGAAAACAATCTGGTTTATTTTGGTTTTGTTATTGTAATACATCGTTGCTGTTACCTGTGTGTCACCTGTCAGAATCTACTGTCAGTGGAGGTATCCATCCATCCATCCATCCATCCATCCATCCATCCATCCATCCATCCCCACAGTGGGGGGAACGGGCAGCATCCCATGGGAAAATTTTGAGGAATTGCACCTTGTGATGGTCGATGCCTCTTCCAAGCAGGAGGAGGGGGAGGTTTCAGCCCCAACCTGGGGTCTGTAACCTATTCCTTGCTGCCAGGTGTTCCTGAAGCCAGGGGTCATGTCCAGGCTGGAGAAGCAGCGGGACAAGCTGATAGCCCAGAAGATGACTCTGCTCCAAGCTGCCTGCAAGGGCTTCCTCAGCCGCCAAAAGTTCAAGAGATTGAAGGTACCCATCCTGTGGGTTGGGGATACCTGAGCCCACCCAGGTCAGTGCTGCTGGGATATGGCCCACAGCACCCAAATAACAGCTCTTTTGAGCTCCTTTGAAGGATCCCAGCTTTTCCCTGCAGCCATGAGGTGCTGTGCTGCCATCCCTGAGCTTCTGTGTCCCCCCAGATCCAGCGCCTCGCCATCCGCTGCATCCAGAAGAACCTGCTGGTGTTCCAGACAGTCAGGCACTGGCCCTGGTGGCAGCTGCTGAGCCACGTGCGGCCCCTGCTCAGCGTTAACCTCGCCGAGGAGCAGCTCCGTGCTAAGGAAGTGAGTGCCAAGGGCTGGGCTGGGATGGGATGGAATGGGATGGATTGGGATGGGTGACATCCATCTGTCCACCAGGACGGGTCAGGGTGCTTTAGGGGCTCTGCACTGGTGGATTGGTCAATTTGGAAGTCACTTCTGCCCAGGCAAAAATGTTTTTCCTACCATCCAGAAGTTGCCATCTGTTCTTAGCCCAGTGTCACATGTTCTGCTGTGGTGGGACAAGTGACTTGTTGCTTAGAGGGAAAGTAGCAAACACACCATGTCCCCACAGTCAAACCCCATCCCAGGGTTCCCCCACTGCCCTCCTTGTGCCCTCTGCAAGCTCCAGGGGCTGTCCCCTCTGAGCCAAACCCCTGGGGATGGGCTCATCAGCCTGTGGTGGAAGATGAGCATTCAAACATGTCTGTGACAGAGAGGACTCCACTCTGTGCTGTTCCCAGTGCTGTTCTGGCATCCACCTGTGTTGCTGTGGGTGATGGGAGATGCTAATGGACATTTTTTGTCCCAGGAAAGGCTCCTTTCACTCCTCTGCACCCTCTGAGACCCATGCTAAATTCCTACTCCATCTTCCCTGGAGTCCTGCTCCCCCTCTTTCCTTAGCGAGGTTGTAACAAGATGTTTTCAGGCTGGCTCAGATGAAATAAAAGCTGCTCAAGCCTCTGTTTTTGTCTCCAAACCCACCTGGGATCCATCAGGCCCCATCATCTGTTAACCTCTGTTTTTATCACGACTCTGCACGTTCTGCTGCTGCTCAGTGTTGGACATCAAAGCGGGACAAGGCTGCATGGAGCAGCTCCTGCTGCCTGGGAAGGAATCACAGCCAACACCGTGCCTTTGCACCGTGCTCTGATACCTGCCAGGGCCCTGGGATGCTCCCTGGGCATGATCTAGGCCCCTGGCTGTTCATCCCAGGCTTTTGAGGTTTGCTGCTCTCTCATAAAACATGCTCTACACACACCAAAGCTGACATTCCCTCCGATGGAATTCATGTCAGGAGCTGTAGTCCCGGCAATTTGCAGTGAGCAGCCTTCAAAGTTGCCTGGTAAATTTTATTAATAAGGCAGCTATGTCTCTTCCACTTATTTTGAACAGAAAACAAGGTTTTCATAAATAAACCGAGGATGCTGGAACTCTCTGCATGTGTTTTTTTCCAATCTTCCCTAGGAGGAGCTGGCGGCGCTGAGAAGGAAGCTGGAAAAATCCGAGCAGGCGTGCAGCGAGCTCAGACTGACTACAGAGAGTCTGGAGAGCAAGGTACAGCCCCAGAACCTCTGGTACAGCCCCAGAACCTCTGGTACAGCCCCCAAAACATCTGAGACAGACCCCAAAACCTCTGCCACAGCCCTATTTGGCCAGGTTGGGAAAGGAGCTGATGGGGCGGGAGCACCAGTTCCATCAGAGCAGGAGGAGCCATGGGCAGGGGCAGCTGCCAGGGATGGTTCTCTGGACAGGCTGCAGTGTCCAGCTGCAGAATTCCAGGCTGGCATCACTCCAGGCTGCCCAGAGCAGCTGTGGCTGCCCCATCCCTGAAAGTATCCAAGGTTGGACAGGGCTTGGAGCAGCCTGGGCTGGTGGAAGGTGTCCCTGCCCATGGCAGGGGGTGGGACTGGATGAGCTTTAAGGTCCTTTCCAGCCCAAACCATGCTGGGATTCCATGTTCCCAGCTGGCTGCTGGTCCTCTGTGGGTTCTGCTCTTGGATGCGCAGCTCCTTGTGATGTGCCTGGGATTTTGCCAAGCATCATGAGGAGAAGGAGCTCCCAAGGTTTCTATAAATACCCTGGGTTTTCCCAGCTCCCTTGGCTGCAGCAGGGCTGAGCTGGGTCTAGGCTGCAGCTCTGCCTAATGGAGGCAACAGCCCCCAAGGCCAGGATCCTCCTCATCACTGGGGGTAAAGATGATTTAGTTTAAGCTCCTTGGGAATGCTGAGCAAAGCAGCTGCCTCAGAGCAGACCTCGGAAAACACCGTCTGCCCAGGGAGAGAAATCCTGTGGGATTTGCTTACTAGCTTCAACCTGTGGGACTCCCTAAGGAGCTGGTGCCTGCACAATGTGAGGTGCCTTAAAATGCTGTCAGACACAGGAAAGGAGTGTTGGAATGCTGTGTTCTCCTGTGGGCCCGCTGCCTCTGCAGCCCCTCACTGGAATGGCTGAGCAGGAAGCACCACGTGCCCGTCTGCTCTGCGGAAAATGGAATTGATTTTCTGGATTAATAATCCTCCCCTTCATTCACCCGCTCCTGGTTCCAAAGGAAATGTGATGCAATGCAGGAGGGCAATGGAGAGGTGTGATGAGCCCTGCCTGCAGTGCAGGCACAGGCGCTGGGCTCCCACTGCTGACACTGCCCAGCGCTGGTGTGTGCTCCCAAGAACAGGCAGAGCTGTCAGGACTCTGGATGGATGTGGGATGGCAGAACCGCCCCCAGCCATGCCCACATTGACCTCCTGCTCCCCCAGATCATCGACCTGACCACAGAGCTGTCGGATGAGCGCTACAAGGGCGATGTCACCTGCCAGGCCCTGGATGGGGAGCGGGCGGAGCGGCTGCGGGGCACCCGCGAGCTGCAGGAGCTGCAGGTACCAGAGCCCTGAGCCCCTGTGCAGTGACAGCAGCCGTGCCACCCCCTGACACAGCCCTCCTGAGTGCCCCAGAGCCGGGTAGAGCTGCCCCCTTCCTCCCTTCCCCAGAGCAAACATGACCAAGTGCAGAAGAAACTGGAGTCGGTGGAGAAGCAGCTGGAAGAGGCCCAGCAGCTGGTGCAGCTGCGTGAGATGAAGATAAGCGGCTCTGGAGGAGGTAGGGATGTCCCTCCAGAGGCAGTGCATGCTCTGGGCATCCAGCCTGACCTGTGGGGCCACAGAGAAGAGAGCAGAGGCTTGTCCCCCCTCCCAGTCAGTGCCACTCTTCAGCCCTTGGCCACTCCAGAGTGTTCTGTCACCCTGCACTGCTCATCCAGTGGGAGCTGGCAGTGACAGCTCGGTCACACAGCTCTGGCTCTGTCATGGGGCTGGTGGTGGTGTGCCCCAGGGTGCTGCTGGCACTGCCTGGCAATGCTGGCACCTCTGGGTGTGTCTGAAATGTGTGGGGTGAAGAGGAGGCTGCTGAGACACAAGTGGGTTGGGATGGGTTGGGATGGGATGGGATGGGATGGGATGGGATGGGATGGGATGGGATGGGATGGGATGGGATGGGCACACATGCTGTGCCTGAGGCAGGGCACGTGTTCTGTGTGAGTGGGGCAGCCCTGGGCTCACAAAGCAGAGCCGTGCTCCATGAGCTCTGTGCTGGTGCCACTGCCTTGTGCATCCCCAGCAGGACCACAGGGGCTGGCCAGGCCCCAGCACCCACCCTGCACCCCTGGGTGTCTCTTGTTGGCAGAGGACGAGTGGCAGGTGAGGTTTGACTGTGCCCAGACCGAGATCGTTTTCCTGCGGAAGCGGCTGGCACAGCTGGAGGAGCGCCTGGAGGCAGAGCTGGGCACCCGGACAGGGCTGGAGCAAAAGGCAAGTGCTGCCAGCTCAGGAGGGGACAGGGACACCCAAGGGAGCAGGGCTATTCTAGGGCTATTCCTCTCCCAGCTCCCAGGAGCTTTGCAGGGCTGAGGCTCAGCATTGCACCTGCTTCTTGTTGCTGCTCCCACTGACCAGGGAAAACTGGATATTTTCTACTGGTTTGAGCCTCAGAAATCTCTTCTGCATGGCAAAATTCCACCTTGGTCAAGTGTGAACAGGGGCAGGGGGTTTTTAGTGGTGGGTCTTAGTGCTGCTCTGGCTTTAGGAGCTGTACAGGGCTGTGCTCCCCCATCTCTCACACAAAGGGATGCTGGTGGAAGGAGCTGTCAGCTCCCAAGCTTTGCCCCGAGGAGGGAAAAAGCCTCCTTGAGTAGTGCCTGGGAGCCAGGTCACTTCCCATAAGGATAAAACAAAGAAATAAAGATTTCTCATGGTACATTAAATAGTAATAAGAAAGAAGCTGAGTCTTAGGAGCTTGGGTAAAGCGAAGCAGCCCATTTGCTCTCAGTTAGTTTGGAATTACAGGCTTCATTAATGCAAGATTCTGCTTATTTAAAGTCATTCCTTAACGACTCCATTCCCTGTCGTGGGAGAGCTCTTTGTGTCTGTCCCAAACACAATGTGAATCCTTGGGGATTCCAGTCCAGACGCTGCTTTTTGCAGACAAACGGGATCAGGCATTGCCCCGGGGCAGCTCTGCTGACTCAGCAGGAGGGGTTGGGATGCTGCAGGCACTCGGGGGGTGCCTGGAACTGGAGGGGTCACAGCACCTCAGGTTGTCCTTGTTTAGTGAAAAATCTCTGGGGATTGAAGCGAGGCTGAGTCCTGGTGGGGCTTTTATCCAGGGGGGTGTGTGCTGTGGGGTCAGGGGCATCCTCCCTCTGTGGGGTCTATGAGATCCCTCCTCCATGGGGTGCACATGTCCACCTTCTGTGGGGTCCAGGGGGTCCGTGTGTCCCTCCCTGGACATGCCACAGTGTCTGTGCCCCCTCCTGCAGCTGGGTGAGGCGCAGGCTGCATGCCAGGCGGCGCGGGACGGGGCACAGCGGCTGCGGCGGCGCTGCCAGCGCCTGGCCTGCGAGCTGGAGGATGCCCGGGTGCTGGCCGAGAACCAGCAGAGCCGCAGCCACGAGCTGGAGAAGAGGCAGAAGAAGTAAGGCTGGGGTAGGGCTGGAGGTGCTGGAGGAGGTGCCGGGGAATGGGGAATGGGGAGGGTTGGGGTTAGTGAGGAGCTGCTGCAAGGGTGGAGCTGTTTGCTTCTGTTTCAGCTGCTGGGAGTTATTTTTCCACCCCGTTGCTGCATGACTGGCACTGATCCCAGACTGGTTTGGGTTGGAAGGGACCTTTAAAGTTCATCCAGTTCCATCCCTTGCCATGGAGGGGGAATATCCTCCTCCCACTATCCCAGATTGCTCCAAGCCCCGTCCAGCCTGACCTTGCTGTGTTCCCCTCCAGGTTTGACCTGCAGTTAGCCCAGGCCCTGGGACAATCTGCCTTTGAGAAGAGCCTCCGTGAAAAGCTGTCCCAGGAGAACACCAGCATCCGCTGGGAGATGGGCAAACTTCAGCAGAGCCTGGAGGTAAGAGGAGAGCCCACTTTGCTGTGTTGTACCCAGTTTTGGGAGCCTCTCTGGGAGCCAAGCAATTACCTTTGCAATTAGAGCAGAGGCAATCAGGAAACTTGATTCCAATTTCTCTTAGCACAGTTCAGTGTGTTTAAATAACTTTCCCCTTCCAGAAGAAGAGCTGTTGCTACAGTGATCCCCATCCCATGATTCAGCTGATCAGGGCCACCCCCATTTTCACTGGGGTCACTTGTGCTCTTCCTCACATTCCTACCCCCAATCCCCCCTTGGGGAAGGTGCTGGTCTGTGCCCTGTGGGATGGTGCTGCACCGTGGTTACAGGAGCGTGGCTGCTGGCATGGGGGCAAGCCCCAGGGCTGCTGCCAGCACCCCCAGGCAGTGGGGGCTGCAGGGAACCCAGGGGGGACACCCCAGGGGAGTGGGAAGGTGAGGTCAAGATCAAGAGGGGAAGGTGGGGATGGTGCTCTCGGTGTGGGGCGGGGGCTGCCCAGCCCCAGCTGCTGCTCCAGGGGGTTTGGAAATGCAGTGGGTTCTGAGAGCGGGGTGTGAGTGTCCGGGCTCTGCCCAGCACAAGGAGGCCGAGGTGGCCAGGCTGGAGCAGCAGGTGGCCGTGCTGGCCGGGCGAGTGCAGGAGCTCAGCGGCCCCGGGGCCACGGACACGGTGCCCGCGCTCAAGAAGAAACTCTGGGACCTGGAGGGCAGCGCCGCTGAGCAGAAGAAGGAGCTGGAGCGGCAAACGGCAGCTGTTGATCACCTGGAGCAGGTAATGTGGGGCTGGGGGAGTCTGTCCCCACTGGGCACATCGAGCCCAGGCCAGCACCATCCTCATTCCCTCGGGGCTGTGCATCATCTCTGGGTGTTTCAGGCCCACGAGAGGCTGGAGCTGGAGATTGAGCGGATGAAGCAGATCCACCAGAAGGAGCTGGAGGACAAGGATGAGGAGCTGGAGGACACACAGAAGTCCTGCCAGAAGAGGGTAGGTCCTGCCTGGGTGGGTTTGATGCTGGGTGCTCGCCAAAGCTCCCCACATCCCCAGGAGCCCTTCCAGGGGTCCATGTTCTCAGGGAAGTGCAGGGTGCTGCTGTCCCACCATCACCCCAGCGAGACCCTCAGTCACAGCCTTGGGGGTGCAGATCAGGCTTTGGGTCAGGAGTGAGCCCCTGGCATGCTGGAGGGGCTGTTTGGGTCTGTGTCTGATGCAGCACATGGATTCACTGCTCCCAGTAGCACCAGAGTCACACCAAGGGCACCATCTCCAGGGCTTTGTGTTTGGGGATGATTTGCAAGAAATCCCCTTTCCTCGAGGCTACCAATGAGGTTGATGGGTGCAAACACGAATGCCAGAGCTGCAGGGCATGACTGGGTGTGCTTCAAATAGCCCATCCTGTCCCAAATGTCCTGCAGGTCCCTGGACTGCTCCCTCTCTGCTGCACTGGCACTGCCAGGGGTAGGACATGGCCCATCTGTGGTCCCCAGTGCTGGCTGCAGAGACCTCGGTGCACTCCCTCTCCAAGTGGAGAAATGGCATTTGGAAATGGAGAAATGGGATTTGGAAATGTAGAAATGGCATTTGGAATGCCAAACCCCCACTGTGGCAATGGCCCTGCCCTGCTGGGACTTGGAGGGGTGGCTGGGCACTGACCGTGGCTGGGTTTCTCCCCCACAGCTCCGGCAGCTGGAGATGCAGCTGGAGCAGGAGCACGAGCAGAAGCAGATGGTGCTGCACGAGAAGCAGGACCTGGAAGGGCTCATTGGCACCTTGTGTGAGCAGGTAAGGGGCCAGTGCCCTGCCCTGAAACCAGGAGTGGGGATAACAAGAGCAGCCAGAGCAGCAGCCTGGTGTTGGTGCACGTGCAGCTGCTCGTGGGGCTCGGTCCCTCATCTCCCCCAGATGCCACCCAGGCACTGGGATCTAGAGGTGCTGGGACTGCAGGGATCACACAGGAGCCACTAAGGACCTGCAGAGGGGAAGTGTTCCCTTATGCACAGGAGAATTACCCAAGCAGGGGGAGGCATCTTCTTCCTCCTGGTGTTTCATGAGAGTCAAACTAGCCAGGTCTAGCCCTGGAGTGCATCCAGCTGCCTAGAAAAGCAGTTTATCCAATCCTGCTCATCACAGAGGAATTATATCCCGAGCACATTTGGTGAACAAATCCTTTTTCCCTCTCTGATGAGTCTGTGGCAGCAACTGAAAAAAGAGCACACCCAGTTCTGCTCCTATTCAGTCAGCATTTATTTATTTTTTTTTTTTTAGTCTTATGAAGGAGTGAGAACATTTTTATTATATTTTCTAGATGTTTGTGGTTAGTGGCTACAAGACTGTAGGTTACAAGGTTTCTTAAAGGTTAATTAGCTAATAAATTACTGCTACAAAAGAATGTTTTTATTTTTATTCTAATACTTAATTGTTTTGTTTCATATGTTTTTGTTGTAAGGTGGACTTTTAAAACTAATCATATAATGACATGCAAAACTACTTGCTATACTTTAAACTTTTTATTATTTTATTTTATTATTTATTATTTAGTTTTTACTTATTTTATGTTATTTTATTCTGTTCTATTCTATTTTATTATTTATAGTTTAGTATTTATTACTTATTATTTTATTTGTTATTTATTTCATTTATTATTTATTATTTTTATTTATTTTATTATTTTTATAACTCTTTTTATATTTTCATTTTAAAACCTTAAAAAATTTTACTACTTAGTTTCATGTTGTTTTTTTTAATTTAAATTATAAACTTACATTTTTGCTTACGGTTTCTAAATGTGGAAGCTTTTTCTAAGGTTTTAGGTTGAACTTCTTGTTTATTTTTGTGTTTGGGCCTACACACATGAGATTTTGAGAAGTTTTTGTGCTCGGAATTCCCACATGGAGGATCTGTCCTGATGCCTCCTGCCCACCCTCAAGCTGCCTTGTCCCAGTGCCACCCACCCTGGCACAGAAACGAAGCCCTGTGTCCTCTGGCTGTTGGCACGAGCTGGATTTCACCATTCCAGCAGCCCTGGCAGTCCCGTGTGCTCATTAAATGGGATAAATCTGGGATCTTTGCAGCCCTGGAATGGGGGGCATATTTCAAGTAGACACAAAATGTGTCTTATCCAACACAACCCTCCTGCTCCTGGCTTAAAAAATGTTTTGGGAACTGTCACAATAAATAATGCTGTATCAAAGCAGGGGATTATTACAACAATCCAACATGTGGGTGGAGGGGAGCTGAGATGGATGAGGGGGCAGCAGGAGCTGGGGGGGCTCAGGAGGAAAGGCCCCTTGTCCCTCCAGGAGAGCCCCCAGCCTGCCAAGGGCGGTCCTGGTGTAAGGGAAGGGGAGATGGGGCCATGCAAAACCACAGTTTGGCAGCAGCTATTAAATCAAATCCTGCCTTTGTCGCTTAAAAATCCTGGGCTGCAGTGGTGGGAGGGGGCAGCTGGTTCCAGCCATGGCACCAAATTTATCCCCTGTGGTCGTGGACAGACCCTGAGCAACAGGAAAATGATGTGGGCAGTGTGCAGGATCCAGCTGGAGGGATGGCAGGAGGACAGCAGTGGTGGTGCTGCAAACACCCTCTGCTTTGCAGAGGACAGTTCATTAAAAAATGGGAAGAAAGCAGCCAACCCAGAAAACTAATCAAGGAAATGGAGATGCCAGTGATTTCTTGTTCCAGCAAATTCCAGCCAGCTCTAAACCAGGCTACAAGGTCAAATCCACACAGTTGATTTTAGCCAGTGAACGGAAAATAGGAGAAGGAAGGGGTTTGAAATGAGAACCGTGGAAAACAACCTAAATGGAAAACGTTCTTATACTTCAGTTATGCTGAAATCAAGCGCTGAAACAACATCCCTGTTTATTTGGTTGTTTTCTAATTCCTTTATCCCTGTAACCATGGTTGCTCTCTCCCTCTCTCCAGGTTGGGAGCATTGAGGGTGCGTTTTTTAAGGTACTCCTTGCAGCTGTGGGGCCAGGCTGTCCCTCTGGCCACAGGGGTGGTCACTGGGGAGGATGTGGCTGATGGAGACCAGGGGTGGGCAAATGTTTCCAGAGGAGCAGCTCTTTGGTGGGGAAAAATACGGAACACCCTGGAAGTGTTGAAGGAACAACTCGCCTCTACACTCAGTGCTCTGGTGCAGCTGACCAAAATATCCCTAAATTGCGTGGGGGGCGCTTTGGGGTGGGTCAGAAGGGTCTGATAGGGGTTCCAGGGAGCAGCAGAGCTCAGACACCCCCTGTCCCCTCCCCAGATCGGCCACCGCGACTTCGACGTGGAGAAGCGGCTGCGGCGGGACCTGCGGAGGACCCGAGCCCTCCTGGCCGATGTTCAGCTGCTGCTGCCGGCCCCGGCACAGCCCGCAGGCAGCGCCCAGGAGCTGGAGCACCTGCGCAAACAGGTAGGGAGGGAGCTGCGGGGACCATTCCCATCCCCGGACCATTCCCATCCCCAGACCATTCCCATCCCCAGACCATTCCCATTCCCATCCCCAGACCATTCCCAGCTCCCCCGCTTTGACTGAGCGCTGACACCCGGGCGGGGTCACCCGGGAAGGAGCATCTCCCTGTAATTAAGCCAGCGCTGGTGAAAGTGGGTTTCCCTTTTATTTTCATTTTTATTTCCTGTTAATTACCTTCTGTTTGGCGCGTTTCTGTGTGTCTCCTACGGCCGGGCTGGGGCGGCGTTGCCATAGGGATGCTGAAAGCGGGAGAGGGATCTGGGGGGGATTTGAGCGCAGGCAGCCCCGGGCTCAGCGGTGTTGAGTGACCTGGGGAGCGGCTCCAGCTCTGTGCCAGCTTGTGTCACCACACTGGGGACATCCCTGGTCCCAGGGTGAGCTCTTAGTCCCATGGGGTGCCCTGCCACAGGGCTGTCCATCCCGTTGTGGGCCATTCCCAAGTGCCAAGCAGGGGCTCGGTTGAAGATGCTGGTCCTCTGAAACCACTCGGGAATTAATCTGTTCTGCACATTTCCCCTGGAAACAAACAAATCTGGAGGCACGAGCAATTCCAGCAACATCCAAGTATAATTGGGAGGGTCGTTGTGCATAAATAACAGCTGTGAGAAGCAGCTGTTCCCAGCTGTGCTGAGGGAGAAGGGGAAGGTGAGCTGGGTCTGATGGAGCCAGCGGTGTGTCCGTGCCTGTGTCCATCACCTGGATGTCCAGGGCAGGGGATGGCCATTTTTTGCACTCACTAACTCTTCAACTGTTGTTGAATATTATTGACCCAGTGCTGTAGTGCTACACTTCGTTAATCCCTCAGTGTTTCCCAAATCCCATTTTGGGGCTGGAGAGGTTGCACTGCCCCTGTTTTTTCCCAGTCCCTGGGGGGAGGGATAAGTGGCAGGGTCCTGCCCTCAGGTCCCTTCCATGTGCTGATCTGAGGGACCTACACCGATGCTGAGGTGCTTCCTCTGCCCATCCTGAATCCATCCCATAGTGTCCAGCCCGTTGCCCAGTTCACCTGGGGAACAGAGCTGGGGAAATAGATCTTTACTCTAGAGAGTAAAGTCATAGGGAGAGCAGCTGAGGGAGCTGGGAAAGGGGCTCAGCCTGGAGAAAAGGAGGCTCAGGGGGGACCTCCTGGCTCTGCACAACTCCCTGACAGGAGGGGACAGCCGGGGGGGTCAGGCTCTGCTCCCAGGGAACAGGAACAGGAGGAGAGGGAACAGCATCAAACTGTGCCAGGGGAGGGTCAGGTTGGACATCAGGAGGAATTTCCTCATGGAAAGGGTGATCAGGCCTTGGAAGGGGCTGCCCAGGGAGGTTTGGAGTCCCCATCCCTGGAAGGATTGGACTTGGCACTAAGTGCTGTGGGCTGGGTGACAAGGTGGGAATCGGACACAGGTTGGATTTGATGGACCTTGGAAGTCTTTCCCAACCCTATTGACTCTGGGATTCCTGCTCCCTGCACCCCTCTCTCCCTGTGATTCCATTCAGTGCATCCCTGGATCCCTCACTCTGTGGCTTGTGCTCGGCTCCCTTTGTGTTTGGAGACGAGCAAACAGCCTGGATTTTGGGAATGTGGAGTTTTTGCTGCACCACCAACACTGAGACTCTGCATGTGTTTAAAATGCCACATGGTTATCCTGTCCTTTAAACTGAAACAATTTCTAATGGCATTCATGACGACTTTCTTAAAAGCCAATGCATCCTACCACCAGCCCACAGACCTGCACAAGAAGAAAAACTCTGCTAAAATGCTACATTTCCGTTAATCAAAATCCATATGGCTGGAAGTGCAGCATTGTTTCTTAATAAGGCTGAGGCATCCATTTTATGCAGGTATTTAACAGATGGTGTTCACAGCAAACTAATGTTGTTCCACAGTTCATACATTATGCATTTTTTGGGGGGAATTTCAATTTATTCTTCCCAAGTGGGAAAATTCCATTACACGAAGTGAATTGGAAGCTGATGTTTAATGAGGGGTCCTGGAGATGCTTTTCTGTCTGACTGAACTATCAGGAGTTTGGTGGGAATTGTGGCAGGGAAGGGGCCAGTCCGAGGGCTGATTGTGAATGCTGCAGTTTCTGGAGCAGCTGGACAGGTGGGAAAGTCCTTGGCCATAAAACCAGGAGTTGATCTGAGTGCCATCTTCAACTCATCCCTGCAAAGCACAGAGACATTTTTTCACCTGATGGAAGAAAGTTCTTCCTCCTCTAGTGAAAGGTCTCAATCTCCCCAAATACAGGAGGGAAGCGAGCTGAGGATTGCTCCAGTTTTAGTATTCCATGATCCTCCCCAGCTTTTCTTTTATTTTTATTTTTTTTGAGGAAGAGAGATGAAAAAAGAAAGTAAACCCTGAGAAAACAGCCTAAAATTCTCAAACTCTGACCATGGTACCATGGTGTGCAGCTTTTCCCATTGCTCCCAGGAACTCCACAGGGAAACCAGGAGCAGTGAGCAGAAAGGTTTAGTTTTCTTTTTCGTAGAGAAAAGAAAGAAACCCCAACGAGTAGGAACTGGATGTTCAGGTACAGCCTACAACAACTCCTCCATCCAGGAGGGGGGAAATTTTCAGGATGACGCTGCAGCTTCCAGATGTTTGCAGCCCATTGAAATCGTTGTGATCTTAATGGCTGAGCTGTAAAACCCGAGAGCAAATTAGCGTTTATAAATGGGATCTTCCACGTGTATTTGCAAATGCAATTTACGCCACGTGAAAAGCCCATTTGCAAACCCCGAATCATGAATTGCTCTAATCAGGAATTATATGTAATTCACATAATTTTGCAAATTAATGATCCCAGCTCTACCTCATCGAGGAAGAGGGAGGATGTGCCATGGAGGCTGCTGGACTCGCCAGGGTACTCAGTGGTGTTGGGATCTGTGCTGGGAGGTGCCAGGGAAGATTTGCTTGTCCTGTAAACCAGGAGGAGCAGCACGGGGTTAAAAGGCGGAGATTCTGTGTTCTTTAGCAGGGGAAGAAAAAATTCCACTGTGGAAGTGGAAATAAAGGTGGCTGTGTGGCACGGGGACAGCACCATCAGCATGTGGTTCCTGCTCATTTAATGATGATCCCCTGCTACTTTTCCCAGCTGGAAGAGAGTCAAGCAAAGTGTGCAGAGGTCCAGGGAGCCCAGCAGACAACAGCCCAGGAGCTGGAGAACCTGCACACCGAGCTGGAGACCCTCAGCAGAAACAAGACCCTGGTGGGTTCCTGGAGGTGTCACTGGGGCAGGTGGGAGGGCACAGTCCCACCTCGGGAGGGTTTGGCAGCAATCAGCAGCTGCTGTGCTAAATCAGCCACTAGCAGAGTGTTTAATAAATCACCTCGGAGTGTTAATTACACCACGGAGGATATTTACAAAATGTCTGAGCGTATTTACTAAGCCTCCAAGGATATCCACTCAATCACCTGGACTGTTTGGAAACACCAGCCCCCCAGGTGGTTTAACGGGTGGATAGAATTCCTGCAAGGGAGCAGCATCCCGTGGCCTGCTGTGCCTCTCTGATGGGTTGGAGGCTGTTGGCAGCACATCCCAGAGGGGATTTGGTGGCTTCCCTGTGGGATCCAAGAGCCAGTGGTCCTGTGGATCCTCCTGCAGGTGGACGAGCAGCTGGTCCAGCTGCAGCATGAGAGAGCAGACCTGCTGAAACGCATCGATGAGGACCAGGAAGACCTCAACGAGCTCATGGAAAAGCACAAGGCTCTGATCGCCCAGGTAGGAGCTGGGGCAGTGTCTCCACCCCTGGGAGGGCTCTCAGAAAGCCCTGCAGGCTGGCACAGAGCAGGTGGTGGCTCCTGAGGGGGCACAGGGGGCTGGGGACCCCAGGACACTGAAGCTGTGATGAGGAAGGGAAGGCTCACGGAGCCAGCTCCTCTCACCTGCAGCTTTAAGTCTTCTTTCAAGGGATGTTTTGCCCTTAGTTCCAATTCTTGTGGAATCTTACAGCTGCCCCTCTGGGTCGTTTTTATTCTTCCTTTCACCATTCTCTCATGCAGAGGTGAAAAAGTGCTGCCAGACAGCCCTGGGGCTTTCAGTGCTGTACCCAAACTATGTCAGGCTCTCCCAAAGGATTGTCCTGGGAGCTGAGGGACCTCAAAGCTTCCATGGGAGAGGGGCAGGCTGGCCAGGCTGACAATTCACAGTCTGGTGGCCCTTGCAGAGGTGATAGGGATCCAGGACCTGTGTCTGGAAGGGTTCTGAGGACAGAGGTGACTACCTGGTTTCTGTCCTGACCCACAAATACTTGTTTCAAAAATTAGGGAAGCTGCAGTGAGTTGGGAGAATTAAGCTCCCTCTGGGCAGTCCAGGAGCAGCTCATTGTCCCAGTGGCAGGAGGTGCAGGCAGGAACCAGCTCTCTGCTCCGAGCCCTTGGTTCTGATCCTGCTGCTCCCACTCCAAATTTTCTGTTTCTGCAGTCGGCCACAGACATCGCTCAAATCCGGGAGCTGCAGACACAGGTGGAGGATGTGAAGAAAGAAAAGCAGGGCCTGCAGGAGAAGGTAATTCCTGCCCAGCCTGTGGCACTTCTGCTGAGGAGTGGGACCTCTTTAGGCTGGAGCAATCTTTTCCTGGCAGAGTTCTTGGGATTCACAGCCTGGCTTTTCCCTCCTCCCCTGCTGAGCAGCTGTGGCTGGGATGGGCTGACCCCGGGGCTGCCCTGGGGTGGGCACCAGCAGGGGCTGCACCCCCTTGCCTCTGTGGCTGTGCCAACCCTCCTGGAGTGGTGGATTTAATTTTAAACACATGAGTAATCTCATTAAGTTAAGTGCTTTATTGGAGCGTGGCTAAGCTGCCCAGGAATCAGAAGCGGGACTTGCTCCCTCCGAGGCGGAGGGGGTGGTGCTTTGGAGATAGGCCGGATAAAATTAAACAAATTCCCATAGTTCTAGGTCAAATTCAGAATCTGAACCTGAGCTGTACTGGGATCACTAAAAGGGCAGTTTCCTTTGGAGGTCTCAGTGTAAGAGCTGAGGAAGCAGCTTGGTCCAGGCAGCTTTCCACAAAGGCTGTGAATTTTTACGCCTGCTGTCCTCAAAGAGTGTGTGAGAAGAGAAAAGCAAAGGAGCCTCAGACACGTGTCCCTGGCCAGCAGGTTCTCCATTCAGAGAGAGACACTGCTGTCACTGCTGTCAGGCTGTGCTGGGAATTCTTTGGGAAGTGAGGGCAGAGCTTGGCCTCATCACCTCAGGGGCCAGGAGAGACCCCCAGTGCCTGGGAGGGGTTCAGCAGAGGGGTTCAGCAGAGGGGCTGGGGGTGCTGACACAGCCCCTGCTCTCCCAGCTGCAGGCAGCTCAGGCCAGGGTGGCACAGCTGGAGCAGTGCCCGGCCGAGCGCTCCATCGTCAGCCGGCAGGAAGCCCGGATCCGGGACCTGGAGAGCCAGCTGGACTTCCAGGCCGTGCAGATGAAGCGCTTCGAGGTACCCCCTCCTCACCTGCAGGGAAAAGAGCACCTGGGAAGGGCTGGGAGGGACAGGTGGGGGGCTGGGGCAGCCCGGCTGGTCGGTGGCACTGCTGTCACCTCCCTGTGGGGCTTTCTGACAGCCAGCAGTGCTCACAGGGAGCTTTCCAGCACCTCACCTTCCCCTCGCACCCCAGGTGCTGGTGCTGCGCCTGCGAGACAGCATCATCCAGATGGGAGAGGAGCTGGAGAAGGCGGCCGAGTCGGAGGCTCGGGAGAAGGAGAACACCAGGTACTACCAGAGGAGGATGGAGGAGATGAAGGCTGACATGGACGAGCTGGTGCAGAGGGAGCTGGAGTCCAGCCGCCGGCGCATGGAGCTGGTGAGGGGGTGCTCCTCCCGGGCTTTTGGTGGTCCCATGGCCACGGGGGATTTGCTGCAGCTGGAGGTGACCCCTCATAACCTCTGGGTTGGTCTAAGAGCCCCAGAAAAGTCGTTTTCTGTGTGGTCCTTTGTGTGCTCTGGGTCTCAGGACAGAGCAGGTACTCCCTGGGTCCCGGGCTCCTCTGGGAGGGGCAGGGAATTGCTTTGCATCTGTGCAGCCTCAAACCATTGAACCAAAGCTGTCCTTGAGGACCCTCATGTTCCTTTTCTCCATGGCTGGTCTGGGAGCCTGGACAGTTGCTCTGCTTCATGGTTTTTTTGTGGGAAGGAGGTGGCTTTGCCTTCCCCACTCATAGAAACGCAGTTCACGTGTGGATGTGGCACCTGGGGACATGGTTTAGTGCTGGACTTGGCAGTGCTGGGGTAACTGTTGGGCTGGGTGATCTTGGAGGTATTTCCATCCTAGATGGATCTGTTTTTCCAAGTTACTCAGGTCATTCCTGCAGCTCCTCGTGCTGGTTCTCCTCATGTCAGGCAGAACCAGGGTGGGTGGGAAATGGCCCTGCAGCAGCCCCTGAGTGCTGGTCACAGGGATGGGTGTGCCAGGCTCAGCCCAAGCACCAGATCCTGCTGGAGCTCTGGGCTTTGCCAAGCCACCCCCGTGGCTGCAGCTCAGACAGAGCCAACCAGCAGCTAAACCCACTCCGAGCGAGCAGAGCCCCAGCTGGGTTTGGAAAGCAGCAAAAATAGATTCACCTTCACTTTCCAGCCCTTTCCCAGCGTTTCTTTTCATGTTATTTCTTCCAGTAATCCAAGGGAAAGCCTCGCTCCCGAGCGGTAATTGAAAGATATTGCAGCTCTGCTGGCAGCAGGGCCGAATTAGGAGCAGTTATTTTATCAATAATCTTTTAGTTAGCAATCAAGGAGATTTCAGGATTTATTCTGCCCCGAGGCTGCCAGCCTTCCCGAGGGGAATGGTGTGAATGATTCCCAATCCTCTGCCTGCACCACGCTCAGGCTTTGTCCTTGCTGGGCCAGGCTGAGCTCTGCATGCTGCCAGAGCAGCCACCCCTGGGCATGGAATGAGGTCGGATCTCTGAGTCTCTGATGCTCTGCAGAGCCATGGGATGGTGGAGTGAGAGGCTCTGCTGAGGTGCCATGGGCATTCTGGGCTCCCTGATGCTGCTGCTTTCCCTGTGGGATTGAAGGAGCCACGGCTGTGGTTGCTGTGATATTGGGTGCTCATTGCAGCTCTGCTGAAAGGGCAGGGTTTGGAACATGGAACTCTGGCTGTTGGGATAGGGGTGGGTCCTTTTTGCTGTGTTTTTGGTGTTGTGCCTATATTTTTAGAAGCTTTTTGAATGTTTCATATGGGGATGTGAACGACGGGTGAAGGAAGGTTCAGGAATTTCTTGGCACTTTTGTGCTCTCCCAAATAAAGTGTGCAAAGAGATCTGAAAGAGATTTTAGAGGCTCCTCCCTCAAAAAAGACACAAACCCTTGTAAACAGCTGAACTTGTAAGGCAGAACTGGGGGGTCTGGGTTTATCCAGACACTCAGATATTTGGGGTTATGTGACATCTGCAGGAGAAAGGAGCGGGTGGGCTCCCCTGGACACACCTCCCCATCCCTGCTGTTCCACAGTGATTGCTCCCTGGGAGCTGCATCCATGTGCGTGGCCACAGCCAGGGACTGCTGTGACATTCCTGGGAGCAGAGGCATCCCCCAGACTGTGTGTCCTCTTAGGAGCACTTAAATAAAACATGGGGCAGATCTGTGATCGAGGAGCCCGGCCGAGCTCGTCGGGAGCCTGGTGGGGAGCATCAATAGTTAATAGAAAGCCACTTATGGCTCTGCTCCTGCTAAATCCCCCATCAATTATAAATCCAGTGTGAATTATTCACTTGACATTACTTAAGTCGTGCTCTGCTCCTAACAGGTTTTTTTTTTAATTTATTTAAATACACGGTGGTGAGGTTGTGGACTTACCACACCCTGTCGAGGTTTAAAGGGGGAGTGTTGAAGGGACAAATTTCTGGCAGAGACTGGGTAAGAAATCCTGTCTTGTTTCAGAGCTGCTGCCTCTACATGTAGATATATATAGCATATATATACAATATAGAAAACAGAAGGTATTTTGTTCTACCACCTTATATTTATCAGTGGTGGATGCACTGGAAAATCCCATGCCACCATCCCCAACCAGGCTTTGGGTGTCTATTCCATCTCTCCTTCTTTTCCCACCCAGCTTAGGGCAGTTGGGAGGCAGCCTTGTGCCATTCAGCAGGGAATATCCAGTGAGGAGCAGGGATGAGAGCTGGCTGCCAGGCAGATGGCTCTGCCTTATGAATTTTGTAAGAAGGATGGGTTCTGAACACTTTCCAAGCATGTTTGGTAATGATGGGGGTAGGACTTGGCCCTGCTGGACTCTCTTTGCTCTGGCTGCACATCCTGGGTTTCCTCCCTGGAGCTGGAGCTCCTCTTCCAATAAAATCTGGATCCCAGCCTGCAGCAGCTCCTCATTTCTCAGCTGCTGTGCTGACACCCAGAGCTTGACAGGCCAGCCCCAGTCCCCTGGTGCCCTCAGACCACGGCAGACACTGAGTCATGGTGAGGAGTGAGGGATGGATTTCCAGCTTGGAGTTAATCCTGGGGAGCTTAAACCCAAACCCTGCTCTCTGTGTCCATTGTGTGTGCACTGACGCTCGTGCTCGTGTCCCCTGGTGAGGCTGCAGTGCAGGGAAGGGTGGAACAGGAGCTGGGAAGGATGGAGAAGGGCTGGGAGCAGGGATGTGGGACAGTGAGTGGCTTGTCACTTTACCTGGGACAAGGCACTGTCTGGGATTTCCCTCCTGAGGCTGCTCTTAGGGAAGGATGGTGCTGGCCGTGCTGCTGCTGACTGAACTGCCTGCACAGCTTGGATTTAATGGGAGAGAATTCAAGCATCTGGATGAGAGCTCTGGGATGAAAACTCTGGAACAAGCTCCAGCCATGGGCAGGAGCCCCTCAGGTCTCTTCTCCTGGAGAGCCAGGTTTCTCCTTGATGGAATGCCTAGGGAGAAACAGGGGCTGATCCAGCTGGGATGAAGCCCTGGCTGGCTGAGGCACAATCCAGGGGTTCTCTGGGTCTCCTCCTGTCCCCCTGCACCCAGCACAGCCCCACTGAACCCCCGAGCACATCACAGGGGCTGCTGAGTGCTGTCCTAAAATCAGGTTTCTTTCATGAAGCTGTGAAATTCATCAGCACAATAATTAACTAATTTTACAGAAAACTGAAGTACAGGTGTGAAGATACTCTTCACAAGTTTTTGTTTGTGAGATCCTCAGTGTAAATAACTTTTTTTTTTTTCTGGTTCTTTTGCTGGCAAATCTTTGTACCCCAGCCCTGCTACAGCCACGTTGTGTAACACAACACAGCCTGAACACCAGGATTTGGGGTTTTGCTCATTTGCAAACTTTAAAGGGTTTGGTTTTGTTTTTTTTTGGTTGGTCAGTTGGGATTTTTTTGGCTTTTTTTTTTTATTTTGGGGGTTTTTTTGTTTGTTTTGTTGGGGTTTTTTGGGTTTATTTTGTTGTTTTTTTTTTTTTTTGGGGTTTTTTTTTTTTTTGGCGCTTCCAGTGAACTTGAGAAGCGAAGTGGGAGCTGTTTGTGCCTCCAGCTGGGAATGCCACGCTCCCACCGAGGCAAACGCTCAGCTCCCAGCAGGGTCCCAGCAAAACCTCTGATGTCTCCTGGCTCTTGTGTCCCCATCCCCGCCTGCTCCTGGGTCTTTCCAGCTGCTCTTCCCTTCAAGAGCAAATGTCTTTGAGGAAGTGTGACGACAATTATCATCAAAGGCAGCCGGTCCTTAGAGGTGAGGGTGGGTGATGGAGGAGCCAGGAGTGAAAGCTCGGCTGTACGCGCTAATTAGGGCTGTTGTGATTCTGCTTTGCCATTAAAAGAGTAAATTCCTCAGGAATCCATCAGCGCCGGTGGCTGCTCGCACACCAATTACACGGTGCTCACCCCATCTCACTCCAGCCTTCAAGTGCGCAAATTTTGTCACTTCAAACTTTCCGAAAAGCCGGGAGTTAACGGCTTAATTAAAAATAATAATGATGGATGAATTCCGCAGGTGCACGCTGAGCTATTCGAGGAAAAGTGACCCAAATTGGACTAATTAGATTACACTTCACTTGAGGTGGATGGCAGCGAGCAAAGGTGGCGTTGTCACAGCAGAACCACAAACAAAAATACAAGGTGGTGACAAGGACGTGGTGCTGGATGCTCCGGCCTGGGAATCCTTGGGAGTCCCACGGATCATTTCACTGCTGGCTTTGTTTATCTCCTTTTAACTTCTCCTCGAATAATTCTGAGACAAAATTAGCTGAGGGAAAGAAAAAAAAAAATGCCTCTTAAGAAAAAGAAGGTTTAGAAATCCCCTTCCATGTGCAGAATCTCTTCCCTGGGAGCCCAGGGCGAGGGCAGGAGCCCAGCTGAGAGCAGCTCCCTGTGGGTTTGCTGAGTGCCAGCCATCTCTGAGTGAGCTCCTGTCCCCTTGTCTTGGGGAAACCTTTAATCCAGGCTCCTTGTCAGCAGAAATCAACCTCAGCCTTCTAAAATCATGCTTTCTGACCCACCAGCAGAGCCAGCCCTTTGCTCTGGGGCAATCTCTCCCCCAGTGTGAATGGGAGAATCTGGTTTGGAAATGTATTCAGAACCAGGCAGGATGTATATTTTATTTATTGGTGATGAAATATACATCAGCCAGGGGTTCTGAGCTGGTCAGGCTGGTCCTGCTGTGCATGTCTGACTGGTTTGGTGGAAGCAGCCAGAGATTCTGGTGCCAAGAGGGGTTTAAGAGCAGAGGATGCTCCTTTCAGCCCCTCAGGTCCAACCGTGGTGCAGTTTGCCCAATGAGTTCTCTCAACTGTTTTATTTTCCCCTTTATTTCTCCCCTTTTTCTGCTCAGAGGAAACAAAAAGCCAGCTCTGCCCAGTGTGAGGGTGTCAGTTCTCAGCCCAGGGACTCTGTGAAAAGAGAAAAGCTTCTTGCATTTACATTTAGATAGAAACAACGTGTGTCAAAGGTGTCCAACAGCTCCCTGGGTGCCGGGTGCTGGGATGGGCCCTGTCCATTTGTGATATGCAGACAGCGTTTTTCCATCTGAAATCGAATCATATTGCCAAAATTATTCCTTTCCTGGAGACAACTGTAGGCTATGGAGAAAAACACGAGGTGTCTCCGTGGATGAGATTTGGGACAGCTGGGATGTGGGGTTGAGCAGTGTCAGCTCGATTTTCTGCCTCACGCTCAAATTACCCCTCAGGTGGCCTGGGGGGGACCCCGGGGTCACCCACAGTCCCCAGTGTCACCCTGCAAGTGCCCCAAGGCCACCAGCATGGATGCCAACAAGTATGGGTGCCCAGGGATGTCCTGGGGGTGGCAGGTGGAGCCCCAGCTCAGCAGCATCACCTGGGGTGCTCCCTTTCCTCTCAGCATTCCCAGAAGAAGGTAGAATTCCCATGCAGAAGGTAACAAGGTTAGAGGGGACCCCACCAGCCAGGGGGACCCCTCCAGCCCCCAGGACATTCTGTTTGCTGTTCCCACAGCCATCCCAGGGGATTTCTGTGTCCAGAGGAAGAGGGTTTGGGGTGCTGGTAGGGGGACACTGCTCTGTGACTCCCTGCCCATCCCTGTCAACAACAGCAGGACAGAGGAGTGGAATTAAATGCAGCCACTGAACTATATTTAATTTGTGCCATAGCCTGCAGATGAAGAGCTGGGTCAATAGAGGCTCTTATCAGGCTGTGGAAAGGCTCAGCTCTTTATCAGGCAGCAGTTTCACTGCCCCAAATAGCTGAACACAGGCACGTAGGCACCCGGAGCTTGGGGCTCTTTTCTCCTCTCAGGGCTTGGTGTTTCACCCTGTTCTGAGCCCCTGAGGTCCTTGATGGAACACTTCCCTTGATGAAACAGCTCCTTTCCACCTTCTGCCTGAGCCAGGAGGGAAGTGGAGGGCTTGGAAACACCAAGTTTCAGAGAACTTCTCAGCAGCACTGAGGTTTTCAGCAATTCTAGCGCGCTCCCAGGAGTTGCTGTGACACTGTGCGACCCAAACGGGGCTGTTTCTTTTCATGTTTTGATGAACTGAGATGCTCTTCCCCTGGGGCCCGTGTGCCCAGTGATTCCAGGCCTTCCATTATTTACTGTGACAGTGTGCCAGCTCCTGTGCCGTGGCCTGTCGCAAATCATCCCTCACCTTGTCACCGCTGCCGTGGCGATTTCACAGCTGGCAGCTTCAATCACTCTGGATCTGCTGCTCCCTCCTCTCCACCCTGGGATGGCTTAGGAACAGCAGGAAGGGTCCCTTCCCAGCTGGAAGGACTTGGAATGGGATGGTCATGGGTGCAGGGCCAAGTTGGTGTCCTTGGTGTGCAGGGTGGGCGATGCTGGGTGCGTGGAGCTGTGTGTAAATCCTGGGATGGTTTGGGTTGCAGGGACCTCAAAGCTCATCCTGTTCCACTCCCTGCCATGAGCAGGGACACCTTTCACTGGCCCAGGTTGCTCCAAGCCCTGTCCATCCTGGCCTTGGACATTTCCAGGGATCCAGGGGCAGCCAGAGATTCTCTGGGCAGCCTGTGCCAGGGCCTCACCACCCTCACAGGGAAGAATTCCTTCCCAATATCCCATCTATCCCTGTCCTCAGGCAGTGGGCAATCATTCCTTGTGTCCTGTCACTCCCTGCCCTCACCCAAAACTCCTCCCCAGCTCTCTTGGAGCCCCTTTAATCCCTGGAAGGTGCTGGAAGATGCAGTCCATGCAGGTAACCAGCACCAACAGGCTCTGGGAGCACTGGGGTGAGGGAGGGATGGTTCAGCACTCGCCCACTCTCAGCTCAGGTGCAGATGCAGACCCTCAGCTGTGTTCCCTGTGCAGGAGCAGCAGCTGGCAGAGCTGGCAGAGGTGAGGCAGGTGCTGCAGGCTGACCTGGGCACCTCCATCCGCCGCATCGCAGACCTGCAGGTGGCCCTGGAGGGGCTGCGTGACAGCGATGACAGCGATGCTGACAGGTGAGGGACAGGGGCTGGGGGGATCTGGGGGGGCTCAGCTGCTCTGTGTGGGGAAGAGGCAGTGCTGGGCTGTGCCAGGGTGGTTCCACATCCTCATCCTCACGTGTCTGCGCAAAAAACTCTGTGTTAATGGAAGGTTTCATGGAAAACCAAGGTTTTCACCCTGGAAATCATCCTGTGTGGCCCAGCTTAAAGTGAGCAAAAAGGGTGGGAATGGCCTCATTTGTACAGCAGGTCCCTGGCAGCAGTTTGTTGGTGCCTCAGTGCTGGGTTCATGGAGTGAAAATCCTGCTTTGATCATCCCCAGGAGCCAGACGAGCCAGTGAAACTGGGTGACTGGGTAGAGGGTTTTACCAGGAAAAAAATGAGGGAAGAATTCCAGTGCATTTTTCAGGTGTTATTTCTAAAGCCCTTCAATTTTTTCCCCCTTTGCCACGCAGCTAAAGGGGCATCATGACAAATGGAGACAGAACAGATAAATTAGTTTAAAAAAAAAAAAAGAAAGGAAAGAAAGGAAAGGAAAGCTTGTCCCAGCCACAGAGGCTCTGCTGAATCAGGCTGGGAAGTTTTGTGGGTTTGGGGTCCCCACGAGCCATGGCTGACCCTCTGCTGTGCTCCTTGCAGCGTGCGGACGGCGCGGGAGTCGCTGTGCTCCAGGAGAGACACGTGAGTGATCCCAGGACATGGTGCTGCCAAAGGACAGAGCCTGGGCCTGCTTCTGCCACAGCTTGTGGGCCACCAGCTGCTGCACTGAGGGTTCTGAGCCACATCTGGACAGGGCTCACACTAGCATCCAGATGTGCTGGAGTTGTGTGCCCCACACCCATCGACCCACTCCCATTCCCTGGCAGCTCTGCCTCTTATCCCGAGGGATGCTTCCACTCCTATGGGCTGTGCTTGGAGATATGATCGGTGGCTTTAAAGGAAAACTGAGATCCTGAAGGATTTCATCCACTACACATGGTCTGGGGGCTCCTGGAGGGTGGGCTGGGGTAGCTCTGGCTCTAGGGGAGCCCAGGGGGGCACAGTGGGGTACCCAGGGTCCCAGCAGCTCTGTCACTGCAGTCCCAGACCTGGGGAAGCCCTGGGGTGTGTAGGGCTCTGTGAGGTGCCTGGGGTCACACTGGCTCTGTCACTGCAGCCCCAGGCACAACAGGCAGTGCAGGGTTTTCCTGCCCAAAGTCTACGGGGCATTTGCAAAAGCTTGAGGAAATAATGAATGGCAGCAACAATGCTACAAGGACCAGGCTGCCTGGAAAGGTTCCCACAAACCAGCCCGAGTAGAGCCCAGCAGCTGGAGCTGCAGTGGTGGAGGTGTGAGGACTCCCTGCTCCGTGTCACCATCAGGGTGACCCACGAGCCCTCCTGCCTGCACCTGCAGAGCTGACAGGTCTCTCCTGTCCCCCTCAGGGATGCCTGCTCCAGTGTTGGCTCCGTGCTCAGCCTGGAGCCCGCAGAGAGCATCAAGTCCTGGCCAAGTTCCTCCGCGGGCTGGACGTCCCTGGCGAGCGCCAGCGTGGCCGGGAGCATTTCAGCACCGTCCCTCGGCAGCCGCAGCACCCAGAGCCTCAGGTAAGGGACCCCCAGCCCATCCTGGGTGTGTTGTGGGTGCTGAGATGTGGGGGCTTCAGCTGGGCTCTCTTGGGACGTGCAAAACGGAGCACAGCGGGACCTGTGGTGTTTGAGGTCAAAACATCAAATCAAGGAAGGCAGTCACTGCCACGCCAGGATCAGTGAAACACCAGATGAAAGTCACTACATCAAAAACATGCTTCAAGCAGGAAAATATCCCTTGATGTATTCTCTGGAGATAATTTAAAGAGGCAGCGCAGCCTGTTTGAGGATTTGTATGCCATATGCTCGCTGCTGAGAGAGAGGGATGCATTTCTACCCTTCTAATATCAAATATGTTAATTTTTGATGGTGATGCTGACGGGCTGGGAGAGAGCTGGAGAGGGGCCCAAGCACCTGCACAGCCCAAATGTCCCTGCCTTGCTCTGTGGGTGCCCAGGTGCCCATCCTGCATTGGTGCCCATCAGAGCGACCACCCAGTGCAGAAAAACCCCATTTCCGGGTCACAGAGAAACTGGTTCTTTGTGTTTCATGTGTGAAACAATCACAGGGGTTGAGTTTGGAAAAGCTCAGTAAATCAGGGTCTGGGGCTGCACTGTGGAGAGGATGAAGGAGGGTGTCAGATCCCCTTGGAGGTTTGTGAGGGCAGAGATGGAGCAGGGATGGAGTCCTGGGGCAGGGAGCAGAGTGGGCTCCAGAGAGCATCATCCCCATGAAGGGAAGGTGGAAAAGGTCTCAACCATCCAAACTCAGGGTGGGCAGGGCTGGCAGTGCCCCTGTTTGCAGCCCCTGTGATTTTGGGCCTCCCCACCCCGCTGCTTTCCCAGGGGTGGTGTCTCAGGACATGCATCACTATTTTTGCAGTTTTTCTCCACATAAACAGGGCTGAGGCTGGGCACAGCTCACTGCAGCTCCCACCTTCTCCCTGCAGGTGTGTGGGTAGATGCTCCAAGGTGACAGAATTTGTCAGGATTGTGGAGCACATTTTCACTGCAGACATTAGTATTAATCTCCATGCTCTGATTCTGGCGAGCTCTGTCCCCACGGCCCCCACCTGCCTTGTACAGGAGAATCACTGTTGTCAGAACTGATGTTCTGAAGAGCAGTTCCCTGGCAGGAAACACCTTGGGTGAGCTGGAGCAGTTTGGGGAGGTACAAGGCAGAGTTTGAGAGCAGTCAGGCAGGGCAGAGACCTGTGGGGAGATCACAGAATCCTGGAGTGGTTTGGATTGGAAAGGACGTCAAAGATCATCTCATTCCAACTCCCTGCCATGGACAGGGACACCCTCCACAGGCCAGTGATGAGTGGGAGCCCTGTGAGCAGCTGGCTGAGCTCACTGGGATCTTGCACAATAAATAAAGTCCTTCCTAAGTGCTGCTGAGGAGGCTTTGGTCCAAATGACCCAACTCTGATCATTAATGAATGACAGAAAAACAGGCATTGTGGATAATATCTTATCTCTGAGCTGAAACACCTTGGATTTATAGTAAAAGACACACAGGCTTTCAGGTTCAACACTGAGAGGAATTTCCTTCTGGAAAGGGTGGTCAGGTCTTGGCAGGGGCTGCCTAGGAAGGTTTGGAGTCCCCATCCCTGGAGGTGTCTAAGGAAGGTGGCACTCAGTGCTCTGGGCTGGGTGACAAGGTGGGGATTGGCCACAGGTTGGACTTGATGGTCCTGGATTCCTTCCCAGCCTCAGGGATTCTGGGATTCTGGGGTTTGCCAGACTGCCTGTGGCCCTTGTGAAAAGTGAAGTGTCACAGTGTGACCATCACCCTCTGTCCTGGGGCTTGTGAAGGGGCAAATTGCAGATGCAATTGTGTGGGAGCTGTGTTTGGCTGCAGCTCATCTATGATGGAAATGGAGCGAGGAGGGGATGAAATGCAAACAAACAGGAGACGAGACTGGAGGTAATAAAAATGAGATCAGGGAAACGAGCTCTTCCTTATTAAGATTCCTTTGTCTTACACAAGCTCCCAGTAATGAAAAACGAGACTTGCTCGTGTTGGCTGCTCAGCACCACATCTGGGGTGTTTGCTGAACAAACAGCTGCCAAGAGCCAGAGGAGAGCGAGGAGCTCTTATCACCCGTGTGCTTACAGGAAGGAGAGCTTTGATTAACGTTTCCTTTAATTCTCTGCTATTTAAATGCCTGTACAAAACACTGGCCAGCAGAGCTAAGCCTCCATAAATATGACACAGTGCAAGGTTGGGATAAATATGGTGGTTTTTTATTAAGAAGCCAAGTTAAAAGTTTATTCTGCCCCTTTCCAGGCAGGTCAGGGTTGTGTTGTGATGGGGGGGTTACCCAGAGGTGCAGTCAGGGAGTGGATCCACAGCCCAAGATCTGCCTCTCCATCCTGCACCCCACAGGACTGTGGCATCCACAGCCCTGGCATCACCCTGGGATCACCCTGACAGCAATTCCCCTCCCACCTTGGGTCACAAAACCCAGAGCCCTGGTCCCAAGGCTGCTGAGGATCCGACATGTTTATTTTTAAGCACGACTGTGTCAAAAGCAAATCATTCCGTGGGAAACTGGGAGCTCTTGTGTAGATGACGGTGTGACAAGAAAATCCTCTTCTGACAGAAATGAGGCCAGTGTCTCTCTTCCCTCCCTGAAATGGAGCTGTCTTGGCTTTATTTATGAGCTCCCAGGAAAAGCATCCCAGCCACACTTTTGGCCTTGGTCATGTGTTGCAAAGCATGTGTGGATTTTATTGTATAAATGATTTCAACTGGTATAATTGTAATCATGCTAATTGCTATGTAATCTTCACTAATTATTGTTGTATGTCATTTGGTTTGGTGAATGGCAGATTGCAGAGCTCTGCTGGCTTCCATCTTTTGCCTTTTGCTGGGAAAATCATCTTCCCTGGGGATGATGGAGGAGCAGGGCTCTGCTCAGGGCTGGAGGGGCTCATGGTCCTTCCTCCTGTGGCATCACCTTCCTTTGGGGCTGCCTGTGACTTCCTGGGGTCTCTCTGAGCCCTGGGAATTTGTGCTGGCACATCAGCCATTTGCCAGGGATTTATGGATGAGAGGAGGATGCCGCAGGATGGGGAGTGACCACTCTTGTGTCCTGCCTTGTGAGGAGGAGGAGGAGGAGGAAGACTAGCCATGATTTTGGAGGGGATTTTTGTAGGCATAAGGGAGCAGTTAAAGAAACAAATCATGGAATGGTTGGGGTGGGAAGGAGCCTTCAAAATCATCCAGTCCCACCCCCTGACATGGGCAGGGACATCTTCCACTGGCCCAAGTTGCTCTGAGCTCTGTCCAGCCTGGCCTTGGACACTTCCAGGGATCCAGAGGCAGCCACAGCTTCTCTGGGCAGCCTGTGCCAGGGTCACACCACCCTCCCAGGGAAGAATTCCTTCCCAGTATCCCATCTAACCCTGTCCTCTGACATTTTAATGGGTGCAGAAAATGGGACCTGTTGGGAGATACAAGGATGGATGGGGAAGTCTTGGCCTTTGGCTGGAAACCAGGGCATGGAGAGTGTGAGGTCCCTGCTTGGAGTCTGGGGCTGCGTGGCCCTTGCCAGCCATGGAAGCTGGAACAATCCCACCTTTGCAGCTTTCACTCCATTTCAGACTCCAAAGATTTTCATAAAAGCAGTACCTGTCTGTCATGCTGAACAGGACAATAAATACAGCGTGTTCAGTCCTTGTTCACAGCCCATTAGTGGTTCTCA
The DNA here is from genome assembly GCF_030490865.1 of Poecile atricapillus. Lineage (NCBI taxonomy): Eukaryota > Metazoa > Chordata > Aves > Passeriformes > Paridae > Poecile > Poecile atricapillus. Next base: position 4,764,158 of record NC_081264.1, read on the forward strand.
CCTCTCCACTCACTTTTATCTCAGCCTTAAAACCCAAATAAAAACCTTGATGCTGGTGTTTAATTTATGAAAGCCATTCATGCAGCACACAGGTTACAATATTATTTGGAAACGTGCAGAATGAATGGAGCAATTTCTGTACAAAACCTCACCGAAGGATTACACCAGCCATTTAAGTAAGATGCAATTTAGGATCCTAAAATCCAGCATTATTGAAATGTCTCAAACTATTAATCAGCTGTGGTGCTTTGACAGCATCAGCATGGGATGGCCCTGAAGGGTGCAGTGATTCGGGGAGATGAAATCTCTGGTTAATTCCCTTTGTGCTGAATAATCAAATGATTTAGGCTGGTTTAATGAGTGGGGAAAGGTGTTGGGTACCAGGACAGGGGGACACCTCTGTGCCCTGGGCTGTGCCAGCGGGTGCCAGGAAGCTGGAGCTGCTCCCTTGCACCTTCCCTTCTGCACTCACACATTTCCCAGCTCTGGAGTTTGTCTTCAGCCCATCTCAGCATGTAAATTATTTCACGGGTCAGCTGAGCCTGGTCCGAGTGTCCCACGAGGTGCCGGCATCATCCGCTCCCACCCCATTCCCATGGCAACAGCGGCATTCCCAGGTGGAGCTTCATTACGGCCATGAACAACTTGAGTGCTGCTCCCTCCCAGAGATGGGTTTGTTGTTTGGGTCCCGCTGCTTTGCTTTGCCCTGTTTCCTCTTTTTCCTTCCTTTCTTTCCCAAATTCACATCCCAGCAGACTTCCCAGTCAGACCAGTCCTGGGTTCCCTCGACTGAGCAGTGATGGGGCACCTGGGAGTGGGGACAGCAAACAAATGTAGGTGCTTGGAGAGGGTCATGAAGTGTCCCACCAGGGCCTTAGTGACACCAGTGACCCCAAGCCCACTGGTGACCACAGTCCCCCCATCTCTGTGCATCAGCTGCACGAGGACAGCCTGGCTGGGACCCTGGTGTGGATCCTCAGGGCTGAGCAGAGGTGGATCCCATGTGGTTCCTGCACCAGCCCCTTGTCTGGGATGTGCTCCTGCCTGGCCATCCCCCCTCGCTGTGCTGTCCCAGGTGTTGCAGGGCTCCTGCAGTTCAGAGCTCTTTGAGCAGCAAGCCTGGGTGAAACATGCCCAGCCGTAACATTGAGATGTGTCGGGGGTGCGCTGCGAGCTGGTTTCATAAAATTTTAGTGAATAATCTTTGGCTTTGACAGAAATAAAATAAATCCTACATATTGCTGTAATCTGTCAAGTAAAAGGATATTTGGAGGTAAGTGCTGGCTTGGCAGAGCTGAAGCTGGTCACACCACATGCTCTACACCAAGAATTGTCTGGGCTGGCTGACCTGGGCTTATTTAAGATAAAATCCTTGGGCATTGTCCAGCTGCTGGATGCAGCAGTGAGTTTATCCCGAAACTCCCATGGCAATGCCAGCTTTTCACTGCTCAGCCTCGTCCTTGCTGGATGTCATCCCGGTCCCCGGGAATCCCGCAGTCTAAACTAACAGCAGTTTCTGTTGTTCAGGGTGAGCAGAGACACCAAGGACCCCGCTCTGACCCCGCTGTCCTCCAGGAGCGCTGCCCGGCCCGGCGAGGCTGCGGATCGGGGGAAGACGGAGAGCCCCCTGCTGAGGGCCAGAAGACGGGAATATGGAAAACCTCTGGCAGAAGAAGAGGAGCTGGAGAGCCCAAAGAAGCCGGTGGATAGGACAGGAGAGACGTCCCCATCGGTGCTGCGGCGGGGCGGCTCCCCGGCTCCCGACGGGCGGTTCCCCAGCGCGGTGTCCCCGCCGGTGCCCGGCAGGAGGAGGCTCTCGGTGGCCTCGGGGCCGGTGCCCAGCTCGGCCGCCCTCTCCGAGTACGTGGAGGAGCTGCGGCGGCAGCGGGAGCCGGGGCTGCCGGGGCTGGGAGACACCTCTCCCCTCCCCATTTACCGCACCACCGGAGCCGCGGCCCTGCGGCGCTCCAGGGCTGTCCCGGCGGCCGAGGAGCCCCCGGGGAGGCTGCAGGGGGATCAAGCAGGGGATGGGGAGGGAGCAGGTGCCAGCCTCACACGCTCCTCCAGCCTGCGGAGCATGGCCTCGGAGCCGGCCGAGCCCCCGCGTTCCCCCGCGCTGAAAAAGGCATCGAAATTCGGCTCCTACGACTCGCTCCTGCTGGCCCTGGACGGCTCCGGCCGCCGGCCCAGCTCCCCGGCTGCCGGCACGGAGGTGCCGCGGCTGGGCTCCTGGAGGAGCTGCCTGGAGCCGGCGCTGGAGGATGCGGAGCCGGGGAAGGAGCCGCAGGGATTTCTGAGCTCCCTGTCCAGCGATGGGCTGGGTGAGGGGAAGGCGAGCGACCCCTTCAGCTGGCGAATCCCCACCCTCAACTACGAGAGGAGAACCAAGGTTGACTTCGACGATTTCCTGCCGGCCATCCGCAAGTCGTGCTCCGCCAGCAGCCTGGCCAGACCCCGCAGGGACAGGAGGGACGGCCACCGGCCCCTCACCGTGCGCTTCGAGGATGAGGCCGTAGCGGGCGGTCTGGAGTCCTCTGAGACCAAGGCCAAGTGTGGCTCGGCCTCCCGGGAAGAGCCCGGGGACTTCTCTGACTCCTCCTCATCCTCCGGCTCCCGCCTGTCCTCCCGGAGCGCCGGCAGCGTCAAGCGCCGGCCGCAGCCCCCGGGAGGGGACGGGGAGGGCTCCAGCGGCAGAGCCGGGACCCAGGGCAGCGCCATGAGCCGCCGAGCCGAGGCCGAAGGGAAGGAGGACGATGTCAGCAGCATCATGAAGAAGTACCTGGGCAAGGATTAAGGTAACTGTGCCGAGGCACCGGTGGAGCGGGCTCAGAGCTGTGCGGGCACCTTTGGGATGCTGGCCCTGAGCTGTTGCTCCTCCTCCGTGTCTGGACTGGTGCCAGGAGTGCGTAGGGACAGCAGGAGTCCCCATGCTCCTCCTGGCATGTCAGAGTGTCCCTCAGGGTGTGTGGCACTGGGACTGGTCCCCCCTTGCCTTTGCACCTTCAGAGCTGCGATGGGGACACTGCTGGTGCCAGGGACAGCCCCAGAGCCATCCACAGCACCAGCTCAGAACTCACTGGGGTTTCCCAAAAACAGCATCCCTCAGCTCCCACCCCAGCACCTGGCAGACTCATCCTCCCAAGGCCCTCGAGCGCTCCCTCCCCAGGGGCCCAGGTTTCTTTTGGTGATTAGGAACCCGCTCAGGCTGGATGCTGGGGGTTCTCTCTCTGGAGGATGGGGCTCCCACTGGCCCAGACATCCTTCCCCCAGTCATCAACAGCCTCCAACATCCGCTTGGATGCTATGTCTGGATTGCAACTGACACTTGAAGAATTAGGATTTATTGCTGCAGTCCTGGTTTGAAAGCAGAGTCCCTAATGAATGCGCCACAACTGTAATTAAGTGTTTAAAATAGATTAGAAAAACATTTTGTAAAACCATTGCCTTTAGAGTAACTTATTGGATGTCAAGCTGTGACCAAATTGACTAAGCCAACACACGAAGGGAGCGCGTGTTAATAAAACATTTCTTTCCAGGAAGCAAATTTGCATAATGCAACGTCCCACTTTCCGCAGGATTTGTTTCCATCAGGAGCAGGAGCTGTCCCCGACCCGCAGTGATGAGGAGCCACGTTGGGCACACGGCTTCCCTGTTCCTGGCAGAACCACCTCACGTGAGCAGAGACCTCAAATGGCTCCACAAAAGTCACAAACTCTTTTTGGTCTTGGACACACCGTGCTTTCCTTGTGCTCCTGCCCCGTTTCCCAGCGCAGCAGCTTTGCTCAGGGCCAGCCGCGGGGTCAAGGACTTTCCTGTTCTCCTGCAGTTGTTTGACTTGGGAGTTGGTGCTTTAATTAAAACCCAGCGGCTGCCACAGATGCTGAGGATGTGCCATGGCCTGGGGAAGGCTGCTCTGAGAGGAGCTGGAGGGACACCAAACCCCTCCTTTGTGACCCAGAGCTGCAGCCCAGGTGTCTCACCCCACATTGCACTGCTCAAAAATCCGCTGATCTTCGAGGATGCTCTTGGGTCTCAGTGTGACACCCAGCAACAGCAGAGCTCTGAAGCTTTTATAATTCCACAGGTATTTGAAGATGGATCCATCTGTGCTTCCATGGCACCAGCCTGTGGGGGACATCTGGGCACATCCCAGTGGCATGCAAGGCACATGGTGTGGGGGCAATGGGGGGCTCTATTTAATGCCTGCTTGGTTTTTACACAATAAAATATTTGCTTCTTTGACACACAGCTCCCCTCTTGTTATTCCTTTCCCCACGCTGGGAGCAGGTCCGTGGAAGTGGCACAGTGCAGAGCTGAGCATGTCCTTCCACAAAAAACTCTTTTCTCAGCCTCAGCCTTCTTTCCTAGAAGAGATCCAAACTTATTCCTTGATCAGATGTTTGGGGAAAAAGGATGTAGGTCCATGCACAAATCTGTCCTCTCCATCAGGGATTTCCAAGTCATTTGCTTGGCTGGGAAATTTGCACAATTTGCACAACCTTCCAGGACCCCCTGGGACAGCCAAGGGGCAATGGCATCTTGAAAGGCCAATTGGGCTCTGTTCAGCATTTTGTTTTTCCCGTTGGATTCTTCACCTTCACTCCTAATTTAAAGCAAAGCCTTGCAGCAAGCAGCATTTTCCTTGTCAGCGATGGATGGGGAGCCTGGGGATGAGGGCTCACATCAGCACTTTGCTCGGCCGCCTGTCAGCAATTCCCGGCGATTCCTCGGTGCCGGCGGCTCCGCGGGGCCAGCAGCCTGGCAGGAGGCAGCTCTGCTCAGGGTGACATTCCCTGCGCTCCCACGTGTCCCTTTTGCGATGTGTGCCTCATGCAAGAAGGCAGCAGATGAAGAAATTGCCTCTAATTAGTTTCAAATTGGTCTTTTTTTTTTTTTTTTTTTTTAAATGATTCTGCTGTTTCTAGGAGGAAAAAAAAGCAAGTGGTTTTCTCTTTGCAGAGAGTATTGCTCCCCAGAGGGATTTCACAGAACCAGGGAATCACAGAAGGGTTTGAGTGGGAAGGGACCTTAAAAATCAGCCAGTTCCTCCCCCTGCCATGGTCAGGGATGTCTTCCACTAGCCCAGGTTGCTCCAAGCCCCGTCCAGCCTGGTCTTGGACACTTCCAGGGATCCAGGGGCAGCCACAGCTCCTCTGGGCAGCCTGTGCCAGGGCCTCACACCCTCCCAGGGCATGATTCCCTCCCAATATTCCATCTAACTCTGCCCTCTGGCAGTGGGAAGCCATTCCCTGTGTCCTGTCCCTCCAAGCCCTTGCTCCAGGTCCCTTTTGAGCTCTCCTGGAGCCCCTTTAGGCCCAGCCTGGCTCCATGGCAGAGGAGCTCCAGCCCTTGGGACTCTGGTCTGCCCCAGGCCAGCTGGTGGCATCTGAGGGGAGGGACAGCAGTGGCACCTGGAGGAGGGACACCCAGGACCAGGAATCCAGTTCTGCCCCACCTTCGGCCTCTGAAGTCCAGCCTACAACCTTAGCCAGCCAAGGTGTGTCTTTGCAGCTCGTTTTTAATCTAATCTCCAAACGTGGCATAAATTGCTCGTTATTTGTGGCTGTAGCAAAATGATTCTTTTGACACAAAGCCTTTGATTTGGAATTACTATAGGGCTGGGTTTGCTGGAAATTAAGCTGTTCCTATTTCAACTTGCAGGAGAAAAGCAGATTTGTGTGTAATGCGCTGACTTCTTTCTTTTCCTCTTGCTTTGCAGGACACAAAGGAAATTGCTCTGTCACTTGGAATGGCTGTGCACATCCTTTAATGACAAACCAGGACAAAACGATGCTTGGCCTGGAGCGTTTCAGGCTGAGTCCAGAGAATTGTTTGCCCTTGGAGCAGCCAGAGAGCAAAGCTCATGGATGGTGAGGCCGAGCCATCCATCAGCGCTGGCCGGCAGAAAATATGGCACAGGAGAGAAAGCTCTGGTTCCCTGCTCCCCCCGGGATGCTCAGGAGACACAAAACTGATGGCTGAGCCAGCCAGGAGCAGGACCACGGCCATTTATAGCCTGGAGTGGGAGGACAGGAGTTATTCCCTTTGCTCCTGTGTTTTAGCACATTCACTGCTCTCAGCACAGGAGCTTTGCCCTGTGCTGCTGGCAGGGATGGAGCCCGTGGGGAGGGAGGTGTGGAGGCTCCATGTCACCCCTGGAGAAGGGAGAGTGCTGTCAGTCAGCTGGGATCCCTCACCTGAGTGCACCTTGGAGCTGGGACCAGCAGGAATGGGAGGACAATGCTCCTGGAGCCCAGCACTCCTGTGCCCACATCCCTCCCTCTGCAGGAGATGCAGACCCTGGCAAAGGGAAGTGGCTCCACATCACGAACAAAAGTATCAAGAAACGAGACTGCCAAGTCTCTAATTAGCATAATTAAAGCCTGCTCTTTTCTTCCTCTGGATGTGCCTGTGGAAAGCCTTCCTCAGAGGAGTGATCTCTGTAAGAGCTCCTTCTTTGCATGATGCCCATCACTCAGGATTGAGTGTCCAGAGCCAGCCACTCCTGGAGCTGGGACCAGCTGCTTTCCTGCTGGCAGCACTTCCCGTGGCTCATCACATCCATCTCTCACAGAGAATCCAGAGCAGTGTGGCTGAGCTGGGCAGGCTCTGGTGCAATTCCCAATCCCTGCTGAGGTGGGTACCAGGGCTGGAGACTTCCCTGGTCTCCCCATCACTCCCCTGAACCACAGCACCTTTTGCAGGAGCTGAGCATCAAGGGCATCACAGAATTCCTGAGTTGGAAGGGACCCACAGGGATCATCAATCCAACTCCTGGTCCTGCACCACACCACCCTGAGGATCCCACCACGTGCCTGAGGTGCTCTGTGGCCTCCTCCAATGCTCTCAGAGCAATCAGGGAACTCCATTTACTGCACAGCCAGGGTCTGTGAGCCTCTTTTCCAACAAATAAGCTGCTTTTCCCAGCACCTGTATCTATGAACGCTTGGCTTTGACTCCCAACTCTGCTCAGGGGGACAGGAAGCACCAAGAGCTGCACATCCTTACCTGGTAGAGAGGTCCTGATGGGTTGGTGGCTCTGGCTGGAGGATGGGGACTTGGGACCCCCACCTCCCCTGCACCATGTTCAGCTCCTGCCTGTGCTGGCAGGATTCAATTTCACGGCACTTGGATACAGTGAGTTAATTCCTGACTCCACTAAATGTGTCCCTTCCAAAAGGGAGATAGAATTGGAATTATTCCTCCTTGGGGTGGCTCAGCAGGCATGGCAGCCTCCCCCGGCCCTGCCCACTGTTTGCTGCTGTGGCTGGGCTCCAGCAGTGGCCAAGCCCACCCCCAGTGATTTCCAAATGGGTTTGGAATGGGGAAATGGGTCTGTGAAGAGATGAGCCAGGTCTTTGGCACAGTGTGGCATTGCAGGGACAGATGGGAAATGAAAATGGACTGGATTTGCCAAAGCAGTGCCACCTTGGCCATGCTCCTCATCCCTGCGTGGATGGAGAGCAGGAATTGTGTCCCTGTGTTGTGTTTAGGGTGACCCTAAATCCCCTGTCCCCATGGAAATCAGGATCTTCCCCTGCCCTGTCCCCCCACTGCCCATCCCAGCGTGGACCTGTCAGGAGGAAGGCAGGATGTGCTCCCTGCCCAGCTCCTGCCTTTCCCCCTCACTCAGGGCCATCTGTCAGGCTGGGGCTGGTTTTGATCAGGCTGAGCTTTATCCTTATTGAATTCCCGCTGGGATTGCTGCCTCGGTGGCAGGCAGCCCACACCTCGTGCCGTGCCGGTGACAAGCGCGTGCCGCGCTCCAGCGAGGCTCCGGCAACCCCGGCAGAGCCCGGAGCATCCCGGATCACCCGGGGAACATCGAGCACCCCACACACAGCAGCACCTCACGCTCTCCGAGGGGGAAAATCCCCTCAAGTCGGGACGAGGAGTCAGAGGAAGGAGGCTGAGGCTCGATTTAGGCGGACACTGATCCTGCTGCTCTGGGGGTCTGGGAATGCTGAGATCCAAATGGCAAAGGGGGATGTGGTGGGGCTGCTCAGGGACCCCCCAGGCTGGATCTGCCCAGCAGCACCAGGGACAGGGCTGACCCTGCTCTGGGCTCGCCCATGTCCCTGGGCGGCTCCTGGTCTCTCTCAATTCAAAAGGTTCAGAATATATAATATATAATTATTATTATATTATTATACTTAATTATATAATATATTTATATATTATAATTATAATTATATAATTATATAATATAATTATATTATATTATTATACTTAATATACTTAATATATTATTATACTTAATAATATATTAAGTATATTATTCATTATATATCTAATTATCTATTTTAATATATCAGTTATATATTTTAATTATAAATTTTCTATAAAATAAAAAATTTTCTATAAATAAAATATCTTTCTATTTTATACAATATATTATATAAAATTTATACATATCTAATATATAATATAAATATATCTAATATTTATCTAATATATATAATTATCTCTTTTACTATATTTGTTATATATTTTAATTATCTATCTCATATAAATAAAATATTCTTATAACTTACATAAGATATTCTATAAATTTTATAAATATATATATTTATAATATATAAATATAAGTATAATTTTAATATGTTTTATATTTATATTGAATCTGAATCTGAATCTGAATCTGAATCTAAATCTAAATCTAAATAGAAATATAAATATATATTTTATATACTATATTAGATATATTTTATACAATCTAATTATATATTTTGCATGCATATTATATATATATAATATATATATATTTGATATATATATATGGTAGATACATATTACTGATACATCTTAGAATTACATAGTATATTATATAATATGTTATATATTCTGTGTTCCGTGTGATGCATTTTATTGATGCATTCTATATTTATAGAGAAGCTTGCTATGTCATCAAATGACTGATACAGTAGGGAAAAACCACTATAATTATCTTCATTCTATTTTCCACTTTCACTAAGTGTACTTCTGAGCTGTTATAATGGCTATAATTAATTTTTGGTTGTTATTTTGGAGTGCAGGCCCACGCAGGCCTTTCCCACCTATATCCAAGAGATCACTTTTACCACACACCCACAGAAGGCCACCCTGGCCATTAAGGAAAATTACTGCCACATGAACTTAATATAAATTAGATTTAGCTGGACAGGCAGTGAACATTCCCAGTAATTTGGATTGTGCTAAATAATTTATATTTAAGAGAGATGTGCCCTCATTTGCTCACTGGTGTGATGAAGAGGGAGCAGTGCCACTGCTGGGCATAAACCTCCACACATTGGCCACGGCTTTGGGGGAAAAGTGCTGTTTTTCCCTCAACTCCCAGTCAAGCTGCTCTTTCTGAGTGATGAATTTCTGTGAATCGAAGTCCTGAAAGAACAGCAAGAGCTTAATTACGGTGCAAGGTCTTTGTGCTCATGTGGCACATTGCAAAGCAGCTGGGGAGAGAGTTCCTGCAGCAGCAACCTCCCAGAGCCTCGTGCTGCCACTGGGGTACCTGGAGCACAGGGAGGGTTGTAAAGGGAATAAAACACACCCAGCAGAAGCAAATCCCAGATCCGAGGCTCATTTGCATTCCCATTGCAGAGCTCTGGGCTGGCACCAACTCCAACCCACCCAGGCATCACCTACAGCAAAAATCCAAAAGTGGGGCAAACCGGTGCCGCTGAAAATGCTTTTCCTAAGGAATATTCATGTTCTCATCTGCTGGCTGGAGCAGCCAGGGCACCATGGCTGTGCCTTGGGAGAAGGGCCCCTCAGAGCCAGCCCTGACCCTGAGCTTGTCACGCTGCTGCCACTTTCTGCTGATGTCTCAGAAATAGCTCAAGGTCTCGGGGGTTTTAAGACAAAGGTTTGGTACCTGTCCATTTTAATTACTCTCCAACGGCACAGCCTTTGTCAGCTGCCATCCTGAAGGATAAAGCCATCCTGCTTTGCCAGAGTTTCCCAGCGGTAGTGGGTGGGATTTCACAGGGATTTTGTCTGCCTGGTGCTGTACAAACACACCCAGGAGAGATGCCAGGGATGGGGAGCAGGGTTGGGTGCTGGGGTGCCCTGGGCAGGCACCAGGACCAGCACCAGGATGTGGAAGCTCAGCCGAGCACGGGGAGCGTGGGCAGGGATCCAGGGAAACAGGATTCTGTGCTGGAAACCTGAACATGTGCTTTCTGGGGAGTGCCAAGAAAGCAACATTTGGAGGTTAAGAAATGGCAGAAAACAGACAGATTTTTCCATGCGAAATTCAGAGAAACGACGACTGCGAGTTTGGCGGAGCCCAAGCTGTGCAGTTCGGGTGATTAATTATTAATATTTACAGGGGGCTTTGGGCTCCTCAGATGAAAGGTGTCGTTGGCATTGCTGTGATGGGTGGCCGAGGACAAGGCAGGAGTGATGGGGTGTGGGAAGGGGAGCGTGGGCTCTGCCACAAGCCCCGTTTTCCCCTGGGGGTTATGGGATGGGCTGGAGGTGCAAACCTGGTGTGTGAGGGGGGCACAGCCAGGGCACACCTGGAGGGCTCCGTGCCCAGGTCCCTGATCCCTGCGGGAGCACAGTGAGATGGGCTCCCCTGCCCCACCTCTGTGCCCCCCAATATCTTAATGTTGTGGTTTAGAGCCCAAAACACCCTTCAGATTAAATTATTTATTCCTACGAAATGTGCTTACAACTGCAAAAGGATTTTGCTTAATTGAGAGTGCAGCCAGCGTTTTAATAAAACTATAAAAGGGTGAAACGTGCATAAACAGAAGAAAAGTGTTTAATCTCAGCACAATCACTTGATGTTCGTGAGAGCATTTAGCTTCCAATATAGCAAAGCAAATAATACCGAGATCCCACGAGCAAAGAGATATTTTTATCCTTTTGCACAAGCCCTGGGTTTAAATCTGACATTATAATTGTGAATTATGGTAGTCCATTACCATAGCTACAGGAGGCTCTGACCAGCCAGGGGATCACGTTACTAATGGCTGCCACAGGTTGGCCGTGGTGACAGAAACCCCTTGGGACTGCCGTGCCCTGGGTGACACGGCCGAGGTGACATTGCAGCACGTGGCACCACGGGCACAGCACGGCTGGGGGGTCAGCGTGGCAAACTTGTGTTGAAGCCACTCCTGCCTGTGCTATAGAGCTGGGACCAGCACCCTCCTGACATTGGGTATGGGACCAGCACCCTCCTGACACTGGGTGTGGGACCAGGACCCTCCTGACACTGGGTGTGGGATCAGGACCCTCCTGACACTGGGTGTGGGACCAGGACCCTCCTGACATTGGGTATGGGATCAGGACCCTCCTGACACTGGGGTGGGATCAGGACCCTCCTGACACTGGGTGTGGGACCAGGACCCTCCTGACACTGGGTGTGGGATCAGGACCCTCCTGACACTGGGTGTGGGACCAGGACCCTCCTGACACTGGGTGTGGGATCAGGACCCTCCTGACACTGGGGTGGGATCAGGACCCTCCTGACACTGGGTGTGGGACCAGGACTGGGTGAGGGCTGAGGCTCTCGAAGCCCCACGCTGGTCCCCACATCCTCACACCAGTTACAACAGGCAGCACATCCTCCATCATTTAATAGCTGGGGGCAGCTTGTCCCGGCCTTGGGATTTGGGATTGCACAGAGCCCATCGGATCTGCTCTGACTGCATCGCTCAGACACCTCTGCAAAACCAGCAGGAGCCCCTTCCCCACCCCCTCCTGTGCTGAGCATCCTCTCAGCAGCACCAGGTATGAGGCAGGGAGATGGGGAACCTCTCCAGTCTGGGATTCAAACTCTCAGCTCAGCCTGCTCTCTGAGAAAAGCATTTGTGTGGCGTACTGTAACCAAGGAGACTGGAAACTCAGGGAATGGCCAGTCCCACTTATCAGGAGCTTTTCTTCATCTCTGCTGGCGCACAGGATTGTGCCTGGTTTAATAAAGAGGTTGAAACCGCGTCGCCCTTTGCAGGGAGAGACAATTCTTCACCAGGCACTGACGTCCCCGCTGGCATCTGCCGATAGGAAAAGATGGACAGCTCAGAATCCAGCAGCAGGAATCCTCTGCACTCCTCCAGGCACCAAACTCCCATCCCAATTGCAGGAATTTTCAGGCAGTTTCCAGGCCTCGGCACCGCGCCAAGGAAGGCTCCTCCTGCCAGATGGGGTGGGGATTTGGGGGGCTGCATCCACAGGCTCTGCCCGAGGGAACCCTGGGGTGTGGCCAGAAGACATGGAGACAGAAACCACCGGAAAATCCCAGTGGATGCTGCACTGGCGCCTCTGTGGCCCCCAGCAAGGTGCTGCTCCTTCCATCCGTGGGACAGAGCATTAATGTATTCCTGCCTATCTCAGAGCCTGCTCCTGGGGAGGAAAGCCATTATTTAAACATTAATTCCTTGTGTGGGCTCTCCTGCAATAAAGCAGAAGTGCGGAGGTGTTGAAGGAATTACGTTTTTATTTAATCACGGAGTAATTACAGGACCAGAGCTCTGTGGAGCAGCTGTGATTGATTTCCCAGCTCAGCCCCAGCTCACAGGAAGGGCCAAACTGTCTGACACCAAACACACAGAGACAACCTCACCCCAGGCATGGCCACTGCAACGGTGCTGCTGCTGCTGGAAGCCTGTCAATGTGCCATAGAAATGTAAATAGACAAATATAAACGCATATCTGTGCACATGTTTATAATGTCCTGTAAGGAGAGCCTCAGCTCAGACAGGGCTCTGCTCCCAGGGTGGTTTTGCACCAGAGAGTTGCAGCCCCATGACCCAGAGCAGGACCCTGGGGATTCATCCAGACCATTCTCCAAATTCCAAATTTTGCACTCACACCACTTACCAGGAATTGCCCCAAGGGTGAGAGGTGTAAGGGCAGGGCTTGTGGCAGGACCAGCAGTCCTGGCTTCAGTGGGAACAGGAGTATGCTGGGAAACGTCTCTTCTTCCCATTCCAGGGAAATTACTTGAACCTGGGTTTGCCTTAAAAATTCCACCAGTTTTACCAAAAAGCTGATTTTGAGGCCAGAGTGTTCTGCAGGGTCTGGGCTGACGTTCGAGCACAGGCAGTAAATTCCTCCAGTTGTTTTTTGCTGAAGCTTTTTCTTGGGAAAAAAACATCCCAACATAATTTGAAAACTTCAAGAGACTGAGAAAGCACCACTTCCCCTTGATAATTTGTTCCAGTGGTTAATTACCTCACTATTAGAAATGTGTCTTTTGTTCTAATTTAAATGTGTCTGGCTCCAGCTTCCAGTTGTTGGCTCTCTTGTGCTTTCCCTGCTGGATTAAAAGGCCCTTTCAGAGCTTGCTGTATCCCAGGAACATTTCTGCAGAGCGAATTCAAGGCACCTCTGGATCCTCCTTTGGCTAAACCCCAGGGACCTCACTCCCTCCTCGCCTTTCAGTGGTGTTTTTTCAGTCCTCAAAGAATTTTCTTCCCTCTTTTATTCACCCTCTCCTCTCTGCCAAACCCCTCTTTGATGAACCACATTTCCCAGCCCTGCATGGAATATTCCCCTGGGTCCCACAGGTGCATCAGGCAACCCCCTAAACCTCACCAGGGCTGTGCTGGGGCCACTGCCTCCAGCCTTGGAAGGTGTCAGAGCCCTAAGAACGCCTGTGGAGCCGCTTTTGCTCCTCCAGCCTCTAAATTATTTTCACATTTGATGTTTTCTGGGACGCAGCCTCCCAGTTTGTGAGCGTGGCCTATATTCCCTGTGTCTAGATCGCAGCACTGCCTTGGATTTGATTAAAATGTGTTTTTTTCTTGGATGGCAGTAGATTTACCGAGGAATCCAGATTCCCCCGCTCCCGTAGGACACTGTCTCGCCAGCAGTCCCAGAGAACAGGGCTTTTTACCCAAACTTTGTGGGATGGGAACTGTTTCTCAGTCCCAGAGAGCCACCCTCAGCATGGAGCCATCGGCTCCCGGGCTCTGCTGCCAGCACTGACACGTTCAGCATCAGCCCCATGGATTAAACCCCTCAGTGGAAGCAGTGCTGGCTGTGTGGGAAGATCAGGGCTCAGGGATCCCCGTTCCCATCCCAGCAGCCTGGGAAGCACTGAGGGAATTCCCTGCCCTGCTCAGCCCTCGTGGATCTCCCACAGCTGCTGCCACAGCCACGCCACCGGCACATCCTGACGTGTGAGGGGTGGCCAAGGAAAGAAGGGGGTTATCCAGCAGCAAAGGGTCCCAAAGAGGCCACGGGAGAGCTGTTGGCTCCTGGGAATGCAGATGGGAAAGCCGAGGGTGCTGGTGGTGCCCTGCAGGTGGGTGTTCCGAGCAGCCCCATCCCGGGCCAGGCACGCTCCAGGGCTGGCTGCAGAGCCAGGGCTGGCACTGGCCCAGCCTTGGCACTGCCCCAGCCCTGCTGGCAGTCACGGGCTGCCATTCTGAGCTGTTCTCAGCAATCAGATGTCACCTCTAACGATGGCTCCAGCGGGAAGAGGACAGCTCTGCCCCCAGAGCAGGGGACACCGGCGACACCGGCGACACCGGGGACGCGGCGAGCGCCGCGGGCAGTGCCGCTAATCCCTGGTGGTGGCATCACTCAGCCCTAAGGACCCCATCCCAGGGGCATTCCTCTCTCCCAGCACAGCCTTGGAGCCGCTCCCTTCATTCCCAAATTGCGAGGGGCTCTGTGTCACCCGCTGGCCCCGGCTCCCTGGCTGCTGGTGGCTTTTTGATCTGTCCCCTCTGGGGACTCCGCAGGGAGCTCAGTGGGAACACTCACAGATTCCTCCTTGCGGCTCCTCTCCCTGGCCGGGTGACAAACAGAAAGGGACCCCGCGACACGGGAGGAGGAGATGCGGGGGCGTTTCCTCGGCAATAAAAGAAACCTCTGGCAGCTTCTCTGATCGAGGGCCTGTTCCCTCCTCCAACAAGCCCAGCAAGGCAAAAAGAGACCTCTGCCCTGCACGGGAGAGTTCATAAATCATCGGCTGGCTCAGCCCTCCTCTCGGCAGCGCCAGGCTGGAAGCGCTCACGGAGGCTCCTTGTGGACCTGCCCCTCCTCCTCCGAGGTCTTCCACAGCGAAACCATCGAGTAAATAAAGATAAGACTCTTACTCACCGCTGCCCACGTGAATCATCGCTGGGTCCCGTTAGGGCAGCCAAGGAAACACGCTCCGTTTCCCCAGACCTGTGCAAAGCAACAGAAGCGATCCTGGCTGTCCCCTCGCCCTTGCTCCGGGCTGTGCCGGAGGCGCTGAGCTCCCGGAGCCCAGCGCAGGAGCCTCTGCTGCAGCCCGGGCCGTGCTCCCGCAGCCTTCGCTGCTTTTCTGCATCCTCTCCTCCTCTGCCACAGCTCCGGCACACGGGGGAACGGCACGAGTGGGGAAGGCAGCGAGGAGAGGCTGGCAGAGGGGTGAGAGCAGCGGCAGGGATGGCAGCAGCCCGGGGAGCTGCCAGATCCCCGCTGGTGGCTCCACATCCCAGCCAGAGCCAGCGCCCTGAGGCTGCAGCCCGGACACTGGGGCTGGGATGCTGTGCTGGAATGCTGTGCTCTGCTCCGGGGGATTCAGGGATCTGCCCCTGGAGTGAAGCACCCAGGACAGCACCCCAAGGGGTAGAACAGGCCACCGTGCTCAGCCGGGCTCTGGTGTGACAGCTGGGCGGGTTTCATGGCTGAACAAATGGATGATTCCCCATCCCTGGAAATGTCCAAGGCCAGGCTGGAGCGACGTGCTCTAGTGGAAAACACCTCTATCCACGGCAGGGGGTGGGACAAGATGGGCTTTAAAACCCCTGCCAACCCAAAGAGTTCCAGGATTCCATGAGAACAGGAGCTCCTGGCAGGAGCAGGAGGAGAGGCAGAGCCGGCATCCCCCCGGCCGCTCCCGGCGCAGGGCACACGTGTTGCTGCATGATGGATGTTTGCTCTGTACCAGCCCAGGAACCGAAATAAACTGCAGCTATACAATGAAGAGGCACTTTATTGCTCAGGCATTAGGCAAAGCTAATGTAATCCAAACCGATATTGAATACAAATCCTTGGCTGTGACTCACCCTGCTATTACATTGTGTTCTGCAGAGCAGCCGCGTGCCATCAGAGTCAGGCTTTAGGGAAAAATAAGAAAGGAACAGGCTTTTCTCTCTCCCTGTGAAAGACAGCTGCAATGACGGCCAAATCACCCAATCATTGCCTTAATTAATAATTATTTGGAGCCTCCTGGGATTGATTGGATCATTATGACACCAAGTGAAGCTTGAAGAAGAACTCTGGGGGGAAGATGGTGCTGATTCCATGTTCCCTTTGGCTCTCTCACTTGCAGGAGGAGCATATCAAAGCTACAGAAGCCCACAGGGGGAGAAAAACCTGCATTTTTCCTGGGATAACTCATTCCTGCAAGCAACATGAGACTTTACAACCATCACCTGCTCTTCCTGTCTGAAGTCCAGCACGAGGCCCTTCCGTTTTGCCAGGGCAAAGGATGAGAGGATAGGGGAGCTTTATTCCCCAGCTTTCCTCCATCATCTCCCTCCCCCCCGAGCCTGGAGCTGGGATCCTGCTCAGCACAACGTTTGGTTTCAGTGCCACCTTGGTGCCTGATGCACGATGCAGCCAGGGCTGTGGGTTGCACTGCCAGAGCATCCTTCCCCTCTGGGAATGGGGATGCTGAGGAGACAGTGATGAATCAAGACCCCAGACACTTCTGCAAGGCAGGAGCTATCGCTGCCCAGCCCTCTGTGAGGTTTAGAGTCGAGCACAGCCTTGTGCTGAGTTAGGAAATCTCACCACTCCTGAGGTCAATACTAATGCAGTCCTTGATCCTGGGGCCAGCACTGCAAATCTTCCCTCTAATATAGCCAGGAACCTTCCCCTGCTCAAGCTCTCCCTCTCCCTTTAGCTGCTCACTTCAAGAGCAAACAAACTTGGGGAAACCAAATTGTGTTCCCCTGGCCATGAGCCCCAGAGCACCCCAGCATCTTCAGCAGTGCTGAAGGGCAGGGTCCATCTCTGCTCAGACCCTGATCCCCTGCCAAAACTGCACCCAGGCACCCCTGGGGAGAGTCTGTTCATCCTCTTCACCACTGTACAGAACTCCTTGAAGCATGTCAAGAAAATAAACATGATCCCCCAAAGAAAAATCTAAGTCCCTCCTGCTCCTGTGCTGGATCATCCCCCCTTGGATATCCACGCTGCGAGCACATGGGGATGAAGTAACAATGAGGGGTGAGCATGGAAATGGCTCTACAGCCCACTGAGGTGTCTTCCCTGGCTGCAGGCACATTTCCAGCCCTGTGACTTCCTTGGCTGCTTTGGGTCATCTCACTGGCTCCTTCTGGGCACGAGGGCTGGAAATGGGTCATTGCTCTGGGCTGCAGCAGGATCAGCACCAGCAAGGAGCACCCCAATCTCTGTCTGGCATCTGCTCCCAGTGCCTCAGGGACCTCCCAGGCCATGTTGCAGTGGTGAACACACCTGCTGCTTCCCTGGCTTTGGGGAAGAGGGAATGAGCCATCCTCATGCTGCCAGCAAAGCCCCCAGTGGAGGCAATAAGTCATTTGCTCCCCTCCCACCCCCGCAGTGCACCCCTGGTTGATGAGATCATCCATCAACGCGAGTTTTGGAAGCTGTCAGCTCGGTTCAGGGTGAAAGACTCAGCCACCAGTCACAGGGATCCGTCAGGGTCTGAGGAAGAGGCAGAGGCACCGACAGCTTCCCAGAGCAGCGCTGCCCTGACCCCCGAGCCCTGTCCCACCACCAGCACTGCCCATCCCACAAAGGCCCCTCCTGCCATGCCGTGATGCTCGAGGCTTTCTGGGCACAGAGCAGCGATCCAGAGACAGGGCTGGGCCCCTTTCCTGGCTGTGCCGAGCCTGTGGCACAGGGAAAGCCACGTGCAGCAGTCCTGGGCTGCCGGGGCTGCTCCCTGCAAAGGTCAGGCTGGCAGAGCGCAGTCGCCAGGAAAACGCTCCCAGCCCCCAGCACTGCCAGCCCTGGGCCATCCCTCAGCTGCTTTATTTGCCCTCTGACAAACACGGGAAGCAGAGCAGAACCAGGGAGGCGCAGGGGCAGTGGGATGAAAGGGGATGAAAGCAGACGGCAAGACTGGGAGGGACCAGAAATACCTGGAAGGCTTGAACTTCAGAGAATCGGTCTAATATGCGAATAAGTGCATTTTCCACAGTGCTGTGCGTGGCAGGAGGACAAGCAGGGGCTGCTGCCGAGTGGCTTCTGCACCATGAAATCAATCCCAGCCAGAACACACAGGCTCGTTCCACCAGGAATCCGTCCCGGCTCTCGCTGGCCCACCTCTGGTTGACACCCACAGCTCGCAAATGGAATTAGAGCAGTGATGAGTAAATGGAGACCTTTTCCCTCAGAGTGGTAAAAAAGCTTATGAAAGTGAGGAAAACACCAGGAATGACAGGGATTTAGGGAGGTGTGGGACAGGGCAGTGTTGAAGTGGCACCCAGGGCGCTCAGAACTGGAATTTGCAAATGAGAGGCTGAGGATGCCCTGGGCAAGGCAGCCACATGTTTATTCCCAATTTGAACCCCTGGATGAATCCTTCCTGCCCAGCCAGCTCCATCACCACCAGGTCTAACCCTGCAGCATCCACCTCCTCTGGGCTCCCACTGGGATAGCCCAGAGTGGTGATGAGCCCACTGTGGCTCACCAGGGGCTGCCATCCTCCCTCCCTCCCTCCCCATGTACCAGCACAGTGCCACACTCCCAGCTCCGCTTATCTGCTGCCAGGCTGACCAGCTCTGGCTGTAATTTCATGCTGTTATAAGCAATCACACTTGTAAAGCAAAAATCACGGCTGTGTTTCATGACACAGAATGTGAAGGAGGCTTTTAAGCGCTGGAGAAATCCCAGCTGATGGCTCATCCCTCTATCCCTGTGCTGGCACCGCTTCATCCCAATGCCCGGACATCCCCGCAGCCACCCCCTCACCCACAGCTTTCAGAGCAGTCACACAAAATAATTTCTTCCTAATATTTAATCTAAACATACCCTCAAAGCCATTTCCACCCACCCTAGCACTGCACACCCTTGTAAAAGCCCTCCCTATCCTCAGTCTCCCGCACAGCAGCAGCCCTGGAGGGGCAACCCTGCTTTTACAGGGTAAAAAAAAGGTAGCAAGCCCCAGGTGGAAGCAAGAATCTCCAACCTGGCTGTGTCCCACACCTGCCCTCAGCTCCCAAACCTCCTCTGCGCTGCCCTGTGACAAGGAGTGAGTGGCCCAGTGGTGGATGTGGGGGTGACAGAGCTCCCCTGTGTCCCCCTGACTCCCTGCTCAGGGATGAGGATGACGCCTGGTTGTGCCTCTCACCGTGTCACACAGCCTGGCACGCACACCTTGTTAGACAGGCAGGGAACGTGTGGTGTGTTTTGGGAAGGAAACAAAACTCCGTATGGCGCTCTCCATCTGGGCTGAAAGGCTGCCTGCAAGGAAGGAAGGACAGCCAAGAGTGCAGACCACTGTCCCAGGGTGACAAAACCTGTCCTGCTCCCAGCCCAGCCCCCTGCCCATGTGCCACCGACCCCCCCAGCATCGGGCAGAGGGTCTGGGAGCCCCGGCTGTGCCAGGCGGGTGGCACAGGGAGGGCACAGCGAGGACAGGCAGGGACAGCATGTCAGGCTGCGGTGACGCAGATCTTTGGCAGAGCAGGAGAGGACTGAGAGCAGCTCGGCTGAGCCCTGGGGCTCCAGGGGAGCTGGGGGAAGAGTTTCTCCGCCTGTGGCTGGCGATTTTCAGCACTGAGCTGGGCCAGGGAGGGCACAGCCTGTGGCTCTCTGGCAGGGATGGGCTGCAAACGCCACGGTTTTGCTCCGAGCTGTGAGGTGGCTCTGACACCCTGCCCAGGGACAGCCCCCACACCCCTGATTTCCACTCTTGCATCTCTGGAGAGTCCACAGTGGGGAAATGCAATGGAAAATCTTTTATAAGAGCAACAACTCTCCCCAGTCGTTTCATTTAGATCAACACAGGGCGAGTCTGAGGAAAAGGCTGTAAAGGGAGGTGAGAAACTCTCAGGGCTGTCAGCATGGCTGGCTCCTGACAGCCCAGAAACCCCCAGATCCAACTGGGCTTAATCCTCGACCTTGCCACCATCCTCACCTGTCCCCATCCTTCCTCTGCTGCCAAGAGGGACGGGGCTGCCATGGATCCACAGCTTTTGGCAGCTTTCTGCCCTCCCAGTCTCCCACCAAAGCCTTCTGCAGATCCCTCCCTCCTCCAGCGCCTCCCCAGCCCTGTGAGTTTTCTCCTCCTGCAATAAACAATGGAAAACCTGAAGAGTTTTGGGCAGGAGACTGTGTGCTTTCCACCCCTGCATGCCCCGTGCTCATGGCCTGGCTCCTGCCAGGACTCCTCCCAATGGTGTTGTGTCCAAAGCTCCAAGTCAACAGCTTGTCCTGGGGCTGTGAGGATCAGGAGGAGCTGGTTGGCACTTCCCTTCTCCCATCTGTCTCTAACAGCAGGGAAACAAAGCTTTGGAGGGTGGGGAAGAGCTGGCAGTGCTCAGGGCCCTCCTGAGCCTGGGTAAGGCTTGGACTCAAAGATCCCAGAGGTCTTACCCAACCGAAATTCTACAATTCTCACCCATGAGCTTTCCATGCCCTCATCCTCCACCTTCCCTGGGCATCCTGGGCACCCCAGAGCCTGGACACCATCCTGCTGGGTGAGCCCTGTGCTGGCAGGGCCGTGCCATCCAGAGCCAGCCTCGTCTCAGGAGGGGGATTATTGATCTGCATCTGGCAGCGGGGCCAGAGCCTGCTGCAAAGTGTAATTAATTGATCAGTAAGTGCTCCGAGATCCCAGATGAAAGAGCCACATAATTACCAAGTATCATCCAGTGGCCCTGGGAGTAATTGTGATAACGGCTCAGGGTTAGCACTCGGAGAGGCAGAATTACCTCGGTGCTTCATGTCACCCTCCAGGGGCAGAGCGTGTCCTCCCTGTGCCACCTGGAGGGGACTGGAGAGCATGGTCATGGGAAACAAAACCCCCCTGTGCATTCCCTGGGATGCTGGTCCCTGTGGAGAGGCTGGGGACAGCGGGAGGGTGGTCAGGAAGGTGCAGGGTGAGGGGCTGCTCTCCAGAGTCAGAGCACAGAAGGGATCTCTGGCTCCCAAAATCACTGGGAGGTTGGACAGGACCACTGGAGACCTTCATCAGTGAAGATCACCCATCACCAGGACTGCAGGAGCCCGGTGAGCACCTCAGGGTTTCCAGAGGAAGGCACTGGAGCCTAAAAACTGTGGCTCCAGAATTTCTGATTACACAAAAATTCACCTCCATGTGGGATTCTCTGACAATTCCCAGCCTTATTTTAGATTTTTACGGTCTGCCATAAAAGCAGTAATAGTAAATTATTAGACCTACGTGTGGGCTGTCAGGAGGCTTCTTCCCTATGAAATCCCCCACGATGTCGTGTCCTCCTTGCACTCAGCTGGGCTCTGTGTCCCCTCCAGCCCCGGCACAAGCTGGGCTCAAGGCCACCAAGGCTTTGGGGACCTGAGGCTTTCCCAAGGGGCTTTTCCCAGGTGTGTAAAACCCTCCTGGGAATCAAAACCAGTCCTCACTGTGTCATCCTAAAGGCCAGGTCAGGGAGAGTGGAGCAGGATTTGCTTCCATTGCCAAGCACAAAACAAAAGCTGATCTCCTGGGTGCTGGGGAGAGGTTTACAAATTTCCCTGGTTTATTCCATTAACCCCGTGGCTGCTCGGGGATCTCAGCAGTGCTGACTGCAATAAAGTGACCTCCTTTAACCTGCAGCCAAGGCTCCTTCCCACTCTCCCAGCTCCCAGCCCCGCCTGAGCAGCTCTGGTGCCATCTCGGGGTGACAGGAGGGGGACAGGGCCATCTCCCCGGGGGTCACAGAGAGCTGAGCTGCCGTGGAACATGCTGGAGTCACTCAGCTGACACACACAGTAACTCCGTGCCTCACACACTCATTGTCTGCAACTGGAAATGTCTCTCACAGGGCTGGGATTGGGGTGGGGTGGGAACCACGGGAGTCAGAAGCATCCTGGGGTGGTGTCTCAGTCTGTGCCTGGTGGGACAAGCAGGCAGAGGATGTGTGACACCAGCAGGGTCGCACCAAAGCACCAAATAATGCAGTGGGTTTAGGGCTGGCTAAAATCACCAGGGCATTTATTTCTCACTGTGAGATACAGCTTAGGAGAAGGGCAAAACAGACTTGAAAATGAAAAGGAATAAAGAAACTTTATTAACAGGGCTACAAGAATAAGAAATATCAGAATAAAACCTCCAGAACACCTTTCCTCCCCCTGCCCAACTCCTTCCTTTCCCATCTGACCACGTAGAGACAAAACCTGGGATGTTAAGGCAGTACCAACTGTACAAAAATCTTCCATCAGCCCTTGTAGGGAGAAGGGTTTTCTCTTGTCATGCCACGGAGATTTCTCCACCAGGAAGAGTTTTCTCGTGGCTCTGTGCCCCATGGAGAGGCAGGACCTGCCCGGGAGGCACAGGCGCTGCTCCGAGCTGCAGGAAACCTCAGCAAAGGCCGCTCCCTGCACACTCAGAACCCCTGCAGGAGGACGGGCAGCAGCAGCCACAGCCCTGGGTGTTCCCTGGGAGCGCTTCCCTGGCGGCAGGCTCGTGTTTGCACTCCCCAAATCTCACGGCAGCTTGTGCCACATCTCCCAGCGCGGAGCGCACCCGCTGCCACGCTGGAGCTCTGCCACATGCTGCTCCTCCTCCTCTTCCTCCTCCTCCTCCTCCTCCCCAGCCTCCCTCCCAGCCCTGCCCGGATCCCTGCGCATCCCCTGGGGCTGCTGTGGCACCGTGCCGGGATCTCTGCCCGCCCTTCCCAAAACGGAGCGATTCCCTGCGCAGAGCCCCGGCCGGGTCCTGCCGGGAGCTGGGAGCCCCAGGGCTGGCATCCAGGGACAATCCCCGGCAGGGAACGCTGCTGGATGCCGTGCCCGGCTGTAGGGAGCCACAGGAGCCCCGTTAGAAGCTTCCACGGCCCCAGATCCCGGCTCCAGGCGCTGCGTTATTCCAGAGGCGGCGTTTACCCGGGAGCGCCGGAGCTTTCTCGCCGGCCTCTCATCACGCTGACACACAGCAGGGTGGTCCAGCGAGCTCCCCAACAGCTCTGCACGAGTGAAATGTTGTTATTTTGTCAGGGTTTCTGGGGATTATTATCCCTGTGTCCACAGAGCTGCGGGATGGGCAGTGTGCGTGGGGAGCGCCCCTGGCTCCCCAGCCCAGGGCGGTGTGAGCACCCCAGCCACGCTGTGGGGACCGTGTTTTAGGGGTTTTCTTCTTAAAACCACCCCAAAGCCTCCACCCAGAGTCCCCCGGGAGGCGGAGGGACGAGGCTGGAGGCGGTTAATGGCTTTCCACCTGCGGGAGCTGCGGAAATGCTCCCAGCAAAGCACGGGCTCTGCTCCAAGCTCTTACAAGCTAATCAATGAAACATCACAGCTTGGGAGCCGGGGCAGAGCAAAGCAGCACAGTATGGATTTTATTTTTTCATGCAAAGTGCTTTAGTACAAATCCCCTTTCCGCCCCACAAAGAGAGCAAGCAGCCTCTGCAGAGGAAGCCAAGCCTGGAGCACCAGGGAGGAGCAGGGTGGGCTGGGAGGGGGCTGTCACCTCTCCTGTGAGGCACAGCCACAGTTAGCGCCACTGTCCTGCTCCTTGTGCCATCCAGTTCATGGATTCTGGTCCCTGGGTGGTGCCCAAAGCAGGGGAGGTGCAGGGGGGTCCTGCTGGCCCAAGGCCACAGACACCACCAGGAGTGGGCTCTGTGGGGCTGCCACTGCCTCTGCAGAGCTGTGGGGGAACAAAGCACCGCTCCCTGCTCCAGCTGCAGGGGTTTTCTGGGACCTGAGCGATGCCACGACCTTCAGTCCCTGGGAGACTCCAGCTCCCTGTTTTCATGGCACAGAAAGGGGTTGATGCGAGTGGCTGGACTGCTTTTGGCTGAATAATTGACTCTGTGCTGTGCTCAGGGCTGTGCTGTGTGGCTGCAGGTCCCGGTAACCAGTCACTGATCCCGGCTTGTGCAGCATCTCCAGGGATTTGGTGTTTGCCTGCAGGCCGTGGGAACTGGGAGCAGTGACAGAGCAAACGCCAGGTCTGAGCGGGCTCATTACTAATTCCTCCTTGCGAGGATGATTCTCCTCATCTGTCTGTTCTCGGGATCTGTCAATGAGCCAGTTCATTCCCACTTAGGATGCGCTGTGCTGATACTGCATCACACTGATTCCAGGAGAATGTGCCTGATGCCACATCCAATCCATCACAACAGCCCACGGCAGCCATCGGAGACCTCCCTCCCCCCATCCCTCCCTCCCTCCCTCCCTCCAATGCATCATCCCCTCAAAGATCACAATCAGCTGTTGGACAAAGCCTGGCTTTCACAATGCCATGGTTACTGGTGCCGATTGTAATCTGTGATTTCCTTCTTTTCCCTTATTTCCTGTTCCTTTCCCTTCCCACCCGCTGGTGCTCGCCCCCTCTCTCCAGTGTCTCCAACAACTCAGGGATTATTCCCAATCAGCAGCACCGAGGCGTGCTGATTGCATCAGTTCCTCACAGACTGCTTTTATGATTCCCACGGGGAAATTATTTGAGCCAGACAAATGAAAAATATTTACCTGTGGTTGGTGCTGAGGGCCAAGGTCTGCATCCAGCTCATCCCATCCTGCAGACACTTCCAGCCCTCCCGGGCATTCCTGCCTGGCTCAGGGTGCTGAGCACCGGTGCTGAGCCCTCCTGCCTGGATCAGGGCACTCTGAAATGCACAGGGGTGTGAGGGAGAAAGGCAGAGCATTTTCCTGAAGACAATTAATGGATTACAGCGAGAGTAGAGTAATGCAGAGGCAAAGAAATCCCTCTCTCCAGAGGCAGTGGGATAGCACTAAAATCGTGCTGCACTCTGCCTCACTTCATAAAAACTTCTTGTTATTCCTCAAGGAGGAATTGCAAGAGAGGACAACAGTTCTGTGCACTCCTGGATTTACAAATGCTGTTTTATGTATCAGTGTAATCTCTCTTGCAATTTATATGGATGCAATGAGTAAACAGCAGCAGTCCTGGCAGGAATACTGACTCTGGAATGGATGCAGAGAATGGAGGACAAGGCAGGAAAGCCTCCCCAGAGCAGGTATTTCCCAGCTGAAAGGCAGATTTGTAGAAGGCAGATTTTGTGGGGATGGTCAGGGTGGGGGGACAATGGGGCCTTGGCTGCTCCTTGACTGATGCAAATCCTGCTGGAGCAAAGAACTGAAAATCACAACAGAAAAGTCTTGAAAACTTTTGGGACATCACAGAGCAGCAGTAAGGCATGGATACAGCAACCAGAGCAACACCACTGCCTTGGCAGCCACGGACTGGAGTGGCTGGAAGTGCCTGGAGCTGGTGGGAGCCTCTCCGGGCATTGCCACGAGGAGCTTTAGTTAATTAAGCTCTGAATGATGAATTATGCATAGAGCATAAAACAATGTCCTGATTTCTGGCTGGGGAATTAAGGAGCCGTGGGCTCAGGTAGGTGCTCCCAGGCTTCAGTCCTGCTGCACAAGGACAGCTTTTGCTCCGTGGGGAGGTGGCTCACTGGGATGTGCCACAGGCACCGTGGGGCTGTGCTGGGGAGCACTCGGGGACACTGAGGGGTGCAGAGGTGATGCTGGGGACACAGCACCCCAGGCAGACTGTCCCTCCCCTCCAGTTCCACAGGGATGCTGCTGCCTGCCTTCCCCACAGCGGGTTTGTTTCCCTCAGCCCCCTCCAAACCCCAGTGGGCAACAGGGAGCCTATTTTTGAGCTGTGCAAAGTCTTCTTCTGTCGACAAGGAACAAGGACTTCCCTCCTGAGCGGGCCCCCAGCTGTGCCCGCCGGCACTGGCTCAAAGGGGCTGGATCCCAGCCTGGTCTCCAGCTCAAACCCCCCATTCAGCACCGTGTTTGGAAGGCAAAGCAGGGAATCAGCCCCGTTCCCAAAGCCAAAGGCTGGAGTGGCTCTGCCATCTCGGAGGGACAAAGGCCTTTTCTGCCCTGGGACAATATTGCCACTCACCAGCAGTGCCCCCAGCCAGCGGAGCCTGGGCACGGCTCCTCAGAGCCGCCTTTCAGCTGCACTACAGGGCACCTCTGCTCCCAAGTCTAAAGCTGAGGTTATTTTTCCGCTTCCTTCTGCCATTGAAGCCCCCCCGGGCACTGTGGAGGAGGGGTGAAAGCTTCCCAAGGAAGCTGCAGGGAGGAGGCTGCAGAGGCAGCAGCCTGGCACTCTGTGCCTGCCCTCTGTGCCCACACGGGAGCAGCTGCATACTCAGCAGGATCCCCAGCGTGTTTTGGGACGGCTCACACGGATCTGGAGCCGGGATTCAGGGGTGGTGGGGTCTGTCCTGGGGGGGTCTGTCCCCCAAGACCAGTGTGGGGGGACAGGAGTTGCCTGGGAGGTGCTGGGAGGCTCTGGGAGCTGCAGGGTCTGACCCACCCGGCTGCAGGGCAGGTGCTGCAGCATCCCACGATGTGGATGTGTCCCAGGGCTCCAGAGGCAGTGCCCAGGCTGGATGGAGCCCCTGGCAGCGCTGTCCCAGCGAGCGGGCAGCGATCAATAGGCACAACTGCAGAGCAAATGCGGCGGCACCGGCGCAAAAATAAACGAGAGATTGATTTTCCAGTCAGTTCGGATCTCGTGGATCCCAGCTGCTGTGGCAAGCAGAGCACAGGCATGGCCAGAGCTGTGGGGCTGTCACCTCCCTGCACTCCCCAGTGCTGAGGAGTGTGGGGGCTCAGGCACCCAAAATAAAAACAACTCTTTGCCAAAAGGCAAAGCGATTCTGAGCGGCTCCAGAGCATCGCTGCAGTGCAGGGGACAGACCCCAGGCAGGATTTTGGGAAGGATGGGGCAGTGGGTGTTCTATGCTCCCTGTGGGACCCCTCTCCCCATCATCAGCCCCTTCCCAAACTGCAGTGAGCAGCACCAGAAAGGCACCGTCTGCCTCTAACATCTTATCTCCAAGCTGCTCCTGCTAAGTCACATCTGACTTAATTATGGTAATTAAGATTGACATTAATACAAGATTAAAATGTGAAATTAAAATTAGCTGTGAAACTTATCTGAGTTTTTAGAGCAGTTATTGATTTTCCCCACTGTTAATCAAAGGTCTGAGGTAATGGCCGATGAACACGGTGCTAATTAGAGCAATGCCCATAAAGTGGCCTCGGGAGATGTTTGTCTTATTTCTCAGAATCCCTCAGGTTCCTGACCACACAAACACCTCTGGCCCTGAGCGCTGCTGAAGGAGCTCAGGAGGCCACGTTTTGCTGCTGCTGGTGCTGTTTGTGGCATGGAGCTGTGCACACCCAGCCAGGCAGGGCTTTCAGGGAAAAGGCAGAAGGGCCCTGGTGTTTCGGGGAGCAGCACGGAGATCCCGGGAGCACCGAGGCTGCTGCTCTCCCTCCACACACATCCCGCTGTTTCTTGGTGAGATTTCACAGCCCATTAGGCCTCAGCGCTGGCTGCAGGAGGGAAATGATTCAAATCGCAGCAGCTCTGGGGAGTGCATGCTGTGGTTCATCCCAGCCCATCTCCCTACACACACTCCTGCCTCCCAGCTCACCTGAGTCCCCAGCAAAGCTGTTGGAGGCACAGGAGGAGCCCAGCACTGCTGTGAGACCCCCAAGCAGCACAATTCCCAGCAGCAGGTCCCTTCCCCACGTGTGATGCCCTGGAGTTACAGGGTGAAGTCTCATGGGAGCTGGGCCCACCTACACCCCCTAAACCTGGCTGAGCAGCCGAAGCTCACCATTCCCCCTCCATCACTAACAACTTTTGCCACTTCATGGGCAT
Organism: Poecile atricapillus; assembly: GCF_030490865.1. Lineage (NCBI taxonomy): Eukaryota > Metazoa > Chordata > Aves > Passeriformes > Paridae > Poecile > Poecile atricapillus. The sequence goes on from NC_081264.1 coordinate 4,791,930, forward strand.
TTCTGCATCACAAATACGGTGTTTGGTCTCTTTTCCTGCCTGTTTCCATGGCACTGCTGTTATTATCTGGCTATCTTAGGAGTTTACTACAATGCAGATGAGCGCAATAAAAATCACTCAAGGAGAACTGCTAAATGAGAGACAACTCTTATCTTTAGCACCGGCAGGTCGGGCGGGAAGCGGGGCTGGAGAGGAGGGGGAGCGGTGCACAGGAAGCTTTGTTCAACCAAATTCAACCTCCGAGCGGGCCAGTCCCAGCTGGGTACGAGAGTGGCGGTGCTAAATAACACACTGCACCTCTCGCTGCTTTCTCTCTCTTTCTTATTTCGTTCTTCTCGAGCCTGCTGCCCAACTGCTCCCAGCTGGCGGCGGCTCGGAGTGACACCGGGAATGCAAATGACCTCTCCCCAGCATCCCCGGGCTGCTGCTCCACTCCCGGGGCAGGAGGGAGCTCAGCAGAGGCCGGCAGGGAAAGCAGCAGCAGGATCAGTCCCTGTGTGTGGACAGTTCCTTGGCTCGGTGTGTTCTGCCTGCTGGCCTCGCTGGTGACACCGGAGTGTGATGCTTGTTGCTGAGGTAACGGGATCAGTGTGATTGCTCCCGCAAAGGTGGCGGGGACTTCTCGGATGGCAGCGTCAACAAACCGGCTCTTTTGGGAAGAGGCTGGGCAGCGTCTCGTGCTGTTTGACACTGGTGCTGTGCACTCGTGACAGTGCTCTGGCGATTTGACTTGACAGGCAGAGTGGCCGGGAGGAGCAGGGATGATTCACAGTCAACATTTCAGGGCAGGATCTGGGATTTCAGGAGAACAGAGGCTCTGTTTCTGTTCCTCTCAAAGTCAGTGTGGTTACTCCGTGTGCTCTGTGGGCTCAGGAGGGGCCTGCTGGGAGCCTCACTGCTCCTGCTGGTGGCCTGGGCAGGGGGATGGGCAGGGGTTCCTGGGAGCCATCCAGGCCACGGTTCCCCTGCAGGAAAGGAAGGTGAGGAGCTCTGGGGGCAGGTCCTGTGTGCTGCTTCTTTTGCCACAGGACTGAGGGTACCCCAGTGCTCACCCATGGCCACAGGGCCAGCCCAACCTTACGGGGGGCCCTGAGCAGCACCCACAAACTGTGAGCTTTTGTTTGCCCAGTGCCCCCACCCCAGTGAGGTCAGGCAGGTCACAGCTGCAGCTCCCACCAGGCCAGGCTTTGCTGGCTCCAGCAGCAGGGCCAGGAGCCCTGGAGCATCCCAGGTCCCAAAGGAGCCATGGGGCCTGTGCCAGCCTCCCTGTAGCACCTCTGCCTATTCTGCCTATTTGAATTCCCCAAAGCTAATTCAGCCTGCTTCGGGGGAGCCAGAGGAGAGGGAAGGAGGGTAGGTACATCTGGGTATGAGGAAGGAGTGAAAAGGGCTTGGAGTGCGGAGGGGGGCTTTGGGTGTAGGGGGTGAGATGCTGAGCAGAGCTGGGATGCTGAGAGGAGCTTCGGGTGCTACAGGGAGCTTGGAGACAAGGAGCAGTGAGATGGGGCAAGAGACCGGGCACAGGCTGATGGGGGGCCTGCAGTGGGAGCACTGCCCAGCCTGGGGAGGCACCGGGACTCCCAGAGCGGGAAGAAGCCGAGAAGGACGGAGGACACCACAGCCAACCGCGTGCCGGGGGCTGCTGCGGGAGCCGTCCCCGGGCTGCTCGGTGGGGCCGGGGCGAACAGGGGGGAGCTGCGGGCGGGGCCGGAGCTCCGGGCGCTGCGCGGGGGCCGGGGCGGCCGCCGGAGCCCTCCCCCGCCGCTCTCTCCTCTCTCTCCCCGCTCTCCGCTCCGCTCCGGTCCGCCCTCCGCCGCGCCCCCGCTCCGCTCCGCTCCGCCGCCAGCGCCCGCCCCCGCCCGGCCCGGCCCCGCTCGGCGCCGAGCGGCTCGGATCGCATCGGCTCCGCTCCGCTCGGCTCCGCTCGCCCAGCTCGCCCCGCCGCAGGATGCCGGGGCCCCGCGGGCTCTGCCTGCTCGCCCTGCTGCTGCTGGGCACCCCCGCGGCCCCGCGGCCAGGTAAGCGGGGAGGAGCGGGGAGGAGCGGGCCGGGGATGCGGGGCTCGCCGTCTCCCAGCTGCGGGGAGGGGGCACCGCCCGGCGCGGGGGGGATGCAGCCGGCACCGGGGAGGGGGCGATCGCAGCGGGAAGGGCTGCTGGAAGCGGCCGTGCCACCCCCGATCGGGGACTCCCCCGCTTGTGCTGCACCCCGGGCCGGGATGAAACTTCTGGCATTGCGGGGAAGCGCAGCGGGGCCCGGCGGAACGCGGAGCTCAGCACCGAGGGGCGGACAGCTCCCGCCGGCCGGCAGCGCTCCGGGAGCCGCGTCCGCACCGGGAACCGAGCGCCAAGGCGGCCGCGGCCTCCCGGGAGCCGTGCCGGACCCTTCGCCTCCCTCCAGAAGGGAGAGCAGCCCCCGGTGTCCCCAGCCTTCCGTGTGTCCCCAGCCCCCGGTGTCCCCAGCCCCCCGTGTCCCCAGCCCCCGGTGTCTCTCCAGCCCCCCACTTCCATGTCCCCACTGGTGTTCCCGAGCCACCGTCTCGGTCAGCGGGTGTCGGTGGGGGGTGTGAGTGTTTACCAGGGGCTGCCTGCTCGTTCCACGTGTCCCCCGTTTCCACGCAGACCCGCTCCCTCTCCCACTGCTGCGATGCCAGACCTAAGAATAGGCTCCGGGATGCGCTCGCGGGTGACTTGGCAAAGTCATCGCAAACTCGCGTGAGGCTCGGAGACGACTGAAGCGGCGCCTGTGCCCAGTCCCTCGGCACTGCTGGGGTGCCAGGATGAGGCAGCTGGGCTCCGGTGTGTGTCTGGGTGGGGTTCCCAGCGCGGATTGCTCAGTGGGAGAACGGGAGAGGCCAGTGTGTGCTGGCGCTGCAGTGTGCTCGGGGCCTGAGGCTGCCCTCCGGGGCTGGCAGGGTGCTCATAGCAAACACAACCGGCTCCTGGTGTCAGGAGTGCTGTGCAGTGCTCTCTGCCCACTCCAGTCCCTGCTCTCATGGTCAGATTGCATTAAATGACTTTGACTTTTCGGTCTGAAACCCGGCTCTCCAGACAGGGATTGTATTACAGAATCCATCCTTTCTGGGCAGCAAAACAGCAGTGGATGTAGAGGGTGGCATTTCTCCCTCACCTGCATGGGTTTGTGTTCTGTGGACGTGCACGTACGTGTGGAGGAATCAGATGCAAAGTCCCTGCCAGTTCTGGCACCCTGTTCCAGCACGGGGACACGCAGAGAGCCACATTCCTCTGGTGTGTTACACAAACGCTCTGGTCCGGGCTGCCGGTGCTCTGTGTGAGAGCAGCCACCATCCCGGGCTCCTGGGGGGCCTGGAGGAGCTGGGGAGAAAAGGCAGCAAGCACAGGCCCAGTGAGAGCTGTCAGCTCCCTCAGTGCCTCGTGTGCCGAGGCAGGAGGGCTGCCCCAGTCCCACGGGGAGCATCAGCAGGCAGTCCAGCTCCCGGGAACAGGATTTGGCACAATCTGCCATAAATCTCATGGTGGAAGAACACAGTGTGCTGAACTCCTCTTTTCTTGGCAGAGAGAGGGAGCTGATAAATTGTTGACCCTTTACAAGGTTTGGTGAATTATTGCAGTAAAATCCCAACTCCTGCCTACGCAGCCTGGAGCCGCTGGCTACGTGGCAGCTCTGCCCGTGCCTGGGGGCAGTCTTGCCCATCTCTGTGGAGGGCAACACAGCCAGGGGCCCTGAGCAGCAAATCCTGCTGTTCTGCAGCTGGGGGGGAGCAGGATCAGACCCCGCAGAGCCAGATTGCTCTGCTCCATCTGCTGCTCTTTCTGTTCGTGCGTCCAAGAAAAAGCCATTTTCACATGACTTGCACCCATCGGGTGCTTGGCTGGTGGCTTTGGGTGCTCGGCACTGGTGAAGCCATTTAGATCACCAGAGAGGAGGTGTGAAAGCCTCTCCTCTGCTCTCGGCATCCGCTCGCACCCACCCACCGGCGCAGAGCAGAGCAGGCAGCAGAGGCACGTCCCTGCACAGGAGGGACCTGTGCCAGGAGGCTCCGGGCAGCCTGTGCCGGAGCAGCGGCATCCCAGGAACGTGGGCACCAACAGGGACATTTATTTGTGCCCTGGAATGGGTGGGCAAACACGGGGGGAGCGGGCAGCAGAGCACAGAGAGGGCAGAGCTGCCCGTGCTGCCCGTGCAGGCTCAGCCCCTGGCGCTGGGGATGGCAGGGGCACAGCTGAACCTCTGGGAGATCCAGGGTTTCTAAATATTTTTGGGGTGTCCAATATAGGCTGTGATGAGACCAGCAAACCCTGCCCCAGGCAGATGAGGGTGCTGAACTTGGGCTCCTCTGCACCCCCAAGGTTTGCACCCTCCTTTCTCTTTCTCGAGGCACGGGGGCACTCCTGGGGGGGCTGTCACAGCCCAATAGCGAGGACAGAGTTCCCCCTGGCTCCGTGGTGAGCCCAGCACCACGGGAGGCTGTTTCCAGAGGATCAGGTGTGTCCAGCAGGAAGGAAAACCGAGCGTGAACTCGGAGAGGGCTGCAACAAGTGCGTGGTGAGCTCTGGCGGCAGCACCCCGAGCAATGAGATAACAGCACAGAGCCAGGCTGCCAGCACAGATAACGGGAATGGGGCTTGTCTGATGGAAAGCTATCAAAGGCCATGGCAAATGGCTCCTCTTCCTTCTCTCCTCCTTGGCAGAAAGGACGAGGAGAGCCTGGATCAGGAGTAAATGAAATTAGTCTCTCTCAGCCCTCTGCTTCGGTATTTTTTGCCGTTATGAATATACAAAGATGCCATTTCAAGCGCAGTTTTGTGGATGTCACAGTGTCACAGACATTTCCTTCTGTACGTTTTTAACTTCTCCTTCACTGAGGAATCTGGTAGCAGGATTTAGGGCTGAGGAGCCAGGCTGCGCCGAGTCAGCTGAATGTGCTCCCTTGGCATCCAGAGCGGCAGCAGAGATCTTGGAATAGCAAACCGTGTAAAAAGGGAAGTGTGTGATCCATCCCTTGGAAGTCAGGTGGTGCTGGGTTCGGAAGTTAATGGATAATAAGTGATGGATGAGGCAGAGGAGTGCCAGGGCATTGCTGGACAGGTAACATGGGCATCAAAATGGGCTGGTGGGAGCGTGGCCCGTCCTGCCAGCAGGCAGGGATGTTCCCTGGGTATTCCAGGTCAGCGCCGAGCGCTGGGGTGCTTTGTTATCCCATTTTGTACAGACAGTTTTTTTTTAATGAAATGGGCTTTGTCTGATTAAATAACACACAGCTTTTGATGTAGACTACAAGCAGCCTCAGAAATCTGTGTATTTTCCATTCTCTGTCACTGCAATGAGCGCAGCTGCTTCCAGTGGGCTTTGGGAACAAAAAAAACCCGAAACCAGAGTAACCTTCTGTGAGCAATCCGAAAGTTATTTACTTGATGTGATTTTATTTTTCGAATATTTGAAAGTGGTTACTGAGCAGTAAAATAGGCTCCAAGGAAATCCTGTTACAAAACACAGGCTCTATTTTAATTAGCATGACGTGAGTGACACGGCTGGAACCGGGGCTGCCACCGAGTGCATCTTTCAGGAGCTCGGAGATGTCTGTAGGAAACACGGCATGAGCACCGGCTTTCCAATTTTCCAGTCCATCAGGATGGATTTACACCCTTGTCAGGGGTATGAAATTGCTGGATGTGGTGGTGAGAGCTGTGTGTCTTTAACCACTTGGCTTGCAGGGTGCTCTGCAAGGTGGGGATGTGCCTGTCCCTGTCACGGGAGGGGCAAGGGGACACCGGCACCCCAAGAGCACCCAGCCCTCTGTCCTTGCCAGGGCTTCAGCAGGATGAGCAGCAGGATGAGCCACACTGGAGCCTGGGGATGGAGGGCAGCACCTGCACAGGCCCCTTCTGGCAGGGCAGAGTGTGGGGCCAAAGCCAACGTTGCCAGCAGAAAGCTCGGGGTGCAGCTGGTGCCATCCCCCAGCTGGTACACCCCAAACCAGGGGGCAAAGGGCAGGGTGAGGAAGGCTGGTGGAGTGAGAAGAGGTTTGGCATCGCTCTGGCTCAGGCTGCTGCCCTTCAGCTGCTGCTTGTAGCTCCAGGGCTTTCCGGAGCCCTTCCCAAAAGGACCTGCTTCACGAGACGGCTTTTCCTGCTGCTGCACAAGTGAGTGGTGCTGGATTGATGGGATGCAGGGAGCAGATCCGCCTGGTGCAGGTGCCTCAGCTGCTCTCCCTGCAGCCCCGACGCAGTGGCAGGGAACTCAGCCTGCAGGAGCCAGGAGGAAGGGAAGGAGAAGGGCTCTGCAGCAGGAGCGCTTCCCGCCGAGGTGCTCAGAGAGGGAAGGTATCCTTCATTCCAGGGGACAGGCTGGCAGCTCCTGGCTGTCTGTCTCCTTTCACAGCTTGTTAACTGACAAGTTGTTAAGGATGTTCTTGCTCTGTCCCATGGGGCTGGTCCCGCTCTATCCGCATCCTGCTCTATCCACATCCTGCTCTATCCACGGATAAAAATACCTGCACAATGGAAACGGCAGCCAGAGAGAGGAGTGAGAATCTGTGAGAGGAGCAGCCCTGCAGACACCAAGGTCAGTGAAGGAGGAGGAGGAGGTGCTGCAGGTGCCCATGGTGCAGCCCAGGGTGAGGCAGTTGTGCCCCTGCAGCCCATGGGGATCCACAGGGAAGCAGAGATCCATGTGCAGTCCATGGAGGAGCCCGTGCTGGAGCAGGGTCCTGGCAGGATCTGTGTGTCCATGCACAGAGGAGCCCACACTGGAGCATGTTTGCTGGCAGGACTCATGATCCCGTGGAAGAGATCCAGGCTGGAACATCCAATCCCTGACCCTGTGGAGGGGACTCATGCTGGAGAAATCCATGGAGGAATGCAGCCTGTGGGCAGGACTCGGTGGGAAGTTCATGGAGGAATGTCTCCTGTAGGAGCAATGGAGCAGCTTTGGTGAGCACCCAGCATCCATCCAGTGTCAACCCAGCACATCCACAGGGTCAGCTGTGCTGCTGGGAAGATGGGAATCAAATGAACAAACAAATGAACCTCTGCTGCTCAGCTCTGTCACGACTCAGATCTCATCCCTAAGGATTTCCAAAATCAGAGGAGAACCACGGAGCTGGGTGGCTGGAGGAGCCAGCGGGAGTCTGGGACTGAAGAGACAAAGCTGGGAGCAGGGGAGGCTCACGTTCCATACCTGAGAGAGCCATGCTGATGGTGTCCAGCAGAGCCTGTGGCATTGGCTCAGAACCAAGTGCAGGTGGTGGTTATCTCCAACTTGGATCTGCATCCGTGGACCCTGAGGCTGGGGGATTCTTGAGCAGCCACCATCAGTGCATGTGACCTGGGACAGCCCCAGGACCCCCCAAAAATCAGGGGGTGTCAGGGAGGATCTGCCAGGAGCTGTAAAAGTGGAGGCTGTGTCTGGCAGGGAGCAATCCTCTGGCCCTGTGGAGAAGACACCATTCCTGCCCCGGAGTCTTTGTTGGATGTCAGGGATGGGAGATAAGGAGCCCTTTGAAGCGGGAGTTAGTGTCACACTGTCACAGCTGTGGGAGCTGCACTGAGCTCTGCTTCAGGGATCCAGCCCAGGCTCCAGAGCAGGAGCACCTGGATCCAGCCCTGCGGGATGGGGACCCTTTGCTGCACTGCTCTGTCCCGTGGTGGCTCAGGGCTGTCCCCAGGCAGAGGGGATGGCATTCCCAGGGTGCTGAGGAGCTGATCTCCCCTCTGCTCCATCTTTTTGCTCGCTGGAGCTCCCGGCAGTGGTGCAGCTGGGGCTGGCCCGCTCCCAGGGCACAGCCCCGACTCAGACATCTCTCTTTTATTCCTTTTTCCTCCTTTTCCTTTCTCTGGGAAGAGGCCAGAGCAGCAGCTGACCAGCCCCGAGTGCTGGCTGAGCCTGGAGCTTTCCTGATGCACAGCGAGGAGGCTCTGCCTGGATTCCCAGGTCTGCATTGAGCCGGGGCAAACACGGATTTCTCCAGACCTTTCTCCCTTTCCCTGGCCCCAGGAGCCCCAGGACTGCAGTAGGTGTCCAACCCCCAGAGAGCCCAGGAGGCTGGGCAGGGGCCTGGCTCTGTGCCCGCTCCATGGGGCTCAGGACAAAGCACTGGCACCCCAGGACAGATGGCTGCAGCAGGAAGGTGCAAGGAGAACTCCATGGAAGCGCAATCCAAGCTGCTGGCAGTGCAGAGGGATGGGATGAGCAGCCTGGCCACTCAGCCCGGCTCCGAAGGCATCATTCCAAGTGCAAAGCTTTAGTCTAGGAAGGAAATTTGGTGCCAAATGCAAAGGCATCCAAAAACTCGAGCACGACAGAAGGGATAGCTGTGAGATGGATCCCAGAGCGGCGTCATCTGCTCGGCAAGGAGGATTCTCACGTCTCGGCCCGTCTCTCTGTCTTGCACACTGGGGTGGGATGTGCCAAAGTCAGGAGCTGGGGGGCCGGGAGCACCCCAGGGAGGGTGGCTCTGCAGGGGGACCCCCAAGAGGGGACAAGTCCCCAGGGCCTCCAGGGGACACTTGGTGATGTGCTCCAGCCCAAGGGCAGCACAGTGAGGAGCTGGCACTGCCAGCTGGGGCCGGGGCACAGCGGGCAGGAGCGGCTCAGGAGCAGCATGGGGGAGTGAGGGAATGTTCTGGAAAGCGGTCATTTCGGGGCAATTTCAGAGCTAGTCAGAATGGCTGGAAATATTTAAAATTCAAGAGAGAATCTCCATCTGACGTTTTTGGGTGGATTAATGGAGCATGACAACATTTTGTGGATGAGATGCTTCATCTCTGGTAGAGTGGTGGCTGGGGGACAATACCGAGGACATCACTGCTGATGTCCCCTCTGCCACCCTGCATCTCTTCCATGATGATGGGGCTGCACAGGAACGGGGCTTGCATCTCCTGATGCTGATTTAAATGCAATTTCAGTGAAAAAAACAGGCTTTTCCTGACAGTCCCGAACTTCTGTTTGCAAAGATACCAAGTCCCTAAATTGACAGACCACTCTGCAATGAGCCCTAAGAGCTCCCAGCTCTCCCAGTACACCAGCACATCCCTGCCCACCACAGGAGTCCTTGGCAAAGTCCTCTTGGACACATCCAATGCCATTCTTGGAGACCTCAGACTATTCCCAGCACTCTTGGGGTTAATCAGTTCTGGTGCACGGGTCAGATCCTGGAGCAACACTGCCCTAAGCAGCCACCCACGGCAAAGCCACCCCAAAATCTGGGGCCCCAAGGCAAGGAAAAGTTACTTTCCAGGGCACACAGCCCCCACCAGACAATGTGTTTCCCTTCACTCCTTATCCATCCACATTATCCACGCAGCAGTTTTTAAATTGCTTCTGGACACTATATTTACATAAATACGTGAGCCAATGAGGTCTAAAACCCTGGTGAGCCCTAAATGGTGAATTAGGTTTTTGGAAAGAGGATTTTATCAATTTACTGCGAGTGCAAATCAACAGAACAGAATTTACAAACCCATCAAAAAGCGAGGTGACAGTTTGGAATTAATCCTCTGCCCCAGGCACAGGATGTACCTCCACAAACATCTCCCAGCATAAATATATTTGAGAAATAGTGGAGGAAAACGTAACTCCTAATGCCTGAGCACGCTGGCGGCAGCGGGAGATGAATGGAGTTAATGTCATCGGGAAGGTGCTGCCGCCTCCTGCTTTATTTTTATCCAAGACTCAGCGCCCAGCCTGCGCTGAGATATTGCAGTTTGTCTTTGTGCCAGAATTTCCCCCGAAGAAAATCTCCCCGATAATCGCTCTTCCTCATCTATTCCTTTTAAGAAAAAAAATTTAAAAAAAGAATAATAATAATAATTGAATTCAGTTCCTCGGCACCCCTCGCTGCTTGGAGAGGCCCCGGAAGGCTGCGTGTCCTGGGGGGGTGAGCGCCTGTGTCCCCCCGGGTTGGAGGCGGCTGGGGGCCGGATTTTGGGATAAGAACGGGCACCACTGGGGCCATTTGGGCTCAGGGATGCTCGGGGAGAGGGGGATGCTGCTGGTGCCGAGCTCCTCTCCTGGGGAAAGCCGAGCTCTCTGGGTCGCGAACACAAAGCCGTGTCCAAACCCAGCGCAGCATCCTAAATTCCCAACTTCTGCATCTCCTGGGCTCTCTGCTCCCCCAGCGGGATGGGAGCGGTGCCTGCCGAGGGGCTGGGGCTGCTCTCCCGTCCCCCGAGGGCTTCAGAGCTGCCGCCGAGATGGAATCAGCGAGGCAATAACCAGTAAAAGCCAAACTTCTCAAGCTTTCTAATCACAACTAGAAAGGCTCCTTTTCAGCTTTTGTTTCCAGCTCACAGAGGAGCCCGTGGCTGCCAGCGGCGAGATGGCTGGCTTTGTTGTGGAGATGACTGTGAAGGACACAGGCTGTGTTCCCATTTAGGAATGCATTGAGGCTTTCTTGGAATTCATTAGGAAAGGTAGGGAGGGAAGGGTGCAGCAAAACGAGAGTCCCTGCCGCTGCAGCCCGCTCCCCAGGGGGACAGCTTCTCAGTTTTTCCACTGCTAGGCTGTCGTTTACAAGATCTAAATTCCAAAGTGGTTCCGTTCCTCCAGTGGGGCTCATCTGCAGCCAGCCGGGAAGGGGAAGGTGCCCACCCCAGCATCACCGGGCTCTGGTGCCAGCAGGACCCCACATCTCCTCCCCCGGACCCACCTCAGGGATCCTGAACAGCTCTGCTGCAGCTCAGCATGGAATCATGCAATGGTTTGGGTTGGAAGGGCCCTTAAGGCCCATTTTTCTCCACCCCCTGCCATGGCAGGGACACGTTCCACAAGCCCAGGGTGCTCCAAGCCCCGTCCAACCCAGCCTTGGACACTTGCAAGGATCCAGGGGCAGCCACAGCTTCTCCTGTGCCAGGGCCATTCCCTCTTGTCCTGTCACTCCATCCCTTGTCCAAAGTCCCTCTCCAGCTCTCCTGGAGCCCCTTTAGGCACTAGAAGGGGCTGTGAGGTTTCCCTGGAGCCTTTTCTTCTCCAGGTGAGCACTCCCAGCTCCCCAGCCTGGCTCCGAGGGGCTCCAGCCCCATCCCCCATGGGGACGGACAGGGCGAGGGTGACTCACTGTCCTCTCAGGCATTGTCACCCAAGGCCACCAGCAGAACTGAGTCACACAAACACCATCTCCTTCAGTGGCTCAGCTATCCGCTCAAGCTTCCACGAGGAAGGGCTGGATTTTCCCACATTTCCACTCCACATGCACCAGCCTGGCCTCAGGAACAAAGTCTTAAATTATACAGCGCTACATCTCTGATCCAAGCAAGAAGCCCGAGAGAGCAGCAGGGGCAGGAGCCTGCCCAGAATCAGTCACCTCAAACGGGGGGTCAGCTCTGAAAATTCCTTCCTCTGTCCCCCAGCACCATCCCCAGCTACAGCCCAAAGCTTTCTCTCATGGAAAATCCACGTTACAATCTCAGGCTGACCCCCTGCTCCCAGGAAATCAGCTGTTGTGTTTATCGGGAGCCAACAGCCCCAGCCTGGCACCTCCTGCCTCCATCCAGCTGCTGCTCCAGGCTCTGCTGAGCCCCCGGGGCAGGATGTGAGCATCCCTCCGGGGTGGTGGCCAGGGTGGTGCTGAACCTCTGCTTTGCCAGAGCACAGCCCAGGATCCCCGAGCATTGTGTGTCAAAAAGGCAGTGCTTAAACCCAGATTTATGTCTCAGATGTGCCTGTTTTAATCATACTACACTGCTATCAAAAGGACATTAAAAATTACGATTACCCTCTAGGAACATAAACAATGGCAGCAGTGACAAACCCCTCATCCCAGGCGGGTGGCACACGGGTTTGTGTAATTGGCCCATTCATTACCTGCCGGGGAGAAGAGCCAGGTCCCTCCTCACCACATTTCCCCATCCCCAGGGTGGGTCAAAAATGAAATCAGGAGGAAATCTGCCCAGCCAGCAGCGACAGGAGACCAAGGAGCTGCCCAGGAGAAAGTTCAAGGCTCTGCAGCAGGCCCAGCTCCCCCCCAAAACACCCCCAAGGCAGAGCTGAGGGTACAAACGACCGTCCAGGTGAGGTTTAAGGGCTTTCTGTTAACCCAGCTGTGACTCAGGAACAGCTGGATCCCTTCCATGTGTGGGTTTTTGATTTTGTTGTTTAGGGAATTTGGGGGGATAGAAGAAAGTGACATTGCCTAGTGCCTTACAAGGGAGATGCTTTTCCATCAGCATCCTTGGAGCTGTTCCCAAGGTAAACACGGTGGCAGCAACACCCCATGGGCACAGGGGAAGGTGACACAGGTGGGACCCTGTCTGCTGGCCAAGCCCTCTTTGCATGTTTATGATATCCTTTTATCCTTCTATTCCTCAATTTTGGAGAATCCAGGGATTCTGTGGGTGCTGCACTGGGCACAGAGAGGGGTCTGGGTGTCCCACAGCCCGTCAGAATCTTTAGCTGGGCACTGCAGCCCTGGGCAAAGCGTTGTCCTCTGTTCCCAGTGTTCTTGCAGCCCCCCACCAAAGCCTGTCATTATCCTTTCTGATGGAATTCAGATCAATCAAACAGAATAATAGAGCAGAGGTCAAGGAAGGCTGTTCCTTCCCCGGGGAACAAGGGGCTGCGCTCATCAGAAGTACCAGGGAGCCAGTTTAATTGTTCTAAATCTGAGAACGTGCCTGCTAATTGTGTGTCCTCCTGTGCTGGAGAGGGAGCAGAGCTTTGGATGGGAGCTCCCAGCATGCGTGGAGCAGCAGGGCTAAATCAGCTTTTAATTCCCTCAAAAAGCCTGGTTTTCAAGGGTTGATGGTGCCACCCATATAGGGCTGGGAGCAAACTCTGCCCTGTGTGGGAGCACATGGGTGTGGAGGGATGGAGATGGATGTGGAGGGATGGAGATGGATATGGAGGGATGCAGGAGGATGAGGAGGGATGAAAATGGATATGGAGGGATGGAGATGGATATGGAGGGATGCAGGAGGATGAGGAGGGATGCAGAGGGATGAGGAGGTGGCTGGAGCAGGGGACCCAGCAGGGCTGGGCACTGCACCCAGCCCCAGGAGCGAAGCTGCTGCTCCCCATGGAGGAGGACCCTGCTTCTCTCCTGACATTCTGATGGCTAATGGAAATATATTTGCTATCTGTATTAATTAAAATAAAGCACAGCAGCTCGTCATGAGGCTCCGTGGGAGAAGCTGTACATGGGTTATCATCATCCAGCACAGCATCGTGCAGCGATGGAATTAGTTCTGCCAGGCCATCTTTAAAACACAAATCACTGATGGCTGATACAGCTGACAATTAATTATATAAAAACCAGTGTCACTGGGTCTGAGGTGAGGGCTGAGCAGCACCAGCAGCAGCTCAGGGATGGCCCCAGGCTGGGCTGGGTGGTCTCAGGGTCTGGGACACAGAGGAGGGGGGCAAGGCTGTGCCAGCCTCAAACTGCTGCTCTGCCCCCCAGAACGACTCTGGTTTTAGTGAGAAAAAAAATTGAAACGTTCTAGATAGAATTTCAGCCATATCTTGTCTGCCAAGGGGTTTGTTCCTGAAGGAGTGAGCCAGGGCAGGGGCACAGCTGAGGGCTGGACACGGGGATGTGCTGGGGGTTGCAGTTCCCATATGGAGCTGCTGGCAGGATGTGCCAGTGGAGCTGCTCTGCTGCCACCCCCCAAACTGGCCTGACATGAAAAGGATCCAGCAACGAAATGCAGGATATTGCTTGTTTTTTTTGAAGGCAAAACCAAGGAATGGAGGGGGTGACAACCTGCAGCAAGGCCAGGCTGGATGGGGCTTGGAGCATCCTGGTCTGTGCAAGGTGCCCATGGCATGGGGAGGAGCTGCATGGATTAAAGGCCCATCCAACCCAAACCTTTCTGGATTCTGTGCTTCTCTGATCACATCTGGCACCGCTCCAGGCTGTGGAAGAGCATTTGGGAGCCCAGTGTGCCTCACCTCTCAGCCATCCTGGGCAGTTCCGAGGCTGGCAGCAGGAACGGGGAGTGCTGGGCTGTGCCCCAGATCCTGCCAGCCTCGGTGCACAGCCCCTGATCGATGGAGCCCAATAAGTGTAATAACCACAGCCATCAGTAACCCTCCCTGTCCCTGCCTCGCCGATTGCCAGCAGCAGGGCCCTTCCCCAGCTGTCAGGAGTCATTAGGCACCCGAGCTGCATCATTTCAGAGCAGGCAGCAGGGTCTTTTCAAGGGCACCAGGCAGCACCAGGGCCTGCACGGTTCCTACGTGGCCTCGGTGAGGGGAGAAAACGCAAAGAAGATCATTGCCTGGGGAAAAGATTCCCCCTGCAAAGAGGGACACAAGTGATGCCAAAGCCTGCCCTGACACATTGCCCGAGCAGGGACCACGCTTGGTGCCCAGGAGGGAGAACCAGGCCCTGCCCCTGGCTGGGAGCATGGCCTGGGGCATGGGGAATGCCCAGATTGTGCCATTCCCTCATCCTGAACAGCTCCAGCTCTGCTGCCTCTGCCCTGCGTTATCCCAGCAGCTGCATCCCATGGTGGGAACAGAAAACTCCATGTGTGCCCTGTGCCAGATGTCACCTGTGCCACCCTCATTGCTCTGAGGCACCTCTCCACCTTGGCAAGGTGGCCAGGACCTGATGGGCTTCAAATCCTGCCTCAAGATGCCCCAGGACAGCTTTTAAGGCACCCAAAAAAATACATTTTTGGGGTATCCCTGGACAAACACACAGAGGAGAGCAGCCATGGGCAGCAGTGCTGAGGCCACGTCCTGCCCTGCTGCCACAGGGGACAAGTGACACCCCCGAGGTGCTGCCAGCCCCTGCTCCTCCCTCGGCAGCCTGGACCGGAGCCACGCTGTGATTCCTGTTACATCCTGTGAAAGGAGAATAAAGAGCTGCCAAGCAGATTGAGCAGAGGCAGCTCAGCTCTCCCCCAGTTGCTGCAGGGGCTGCGCTGGGAGCTCAGGCAGGAGCTGGGAGAGCCGGGCTGTGATGCTGCTCTGCTCACCTGCACCCCCAACGCTGTCACCTCCTATTTCCAGTGCTGGGCTGGAAATGGAATCAAACCCAGCTGGGAACAGGTGGGACAGCAGAGGAGGTTGGGAATAGCCGCGAATTCCACGGATGTGACTGCCCCAGAGTGAGCCCATCAGGGACTTGTGGCCAGACACAGGAACAGGCAGCGACAGTAATCAGACAACTTTGTCCCTCCAGATGTTTCAGGGCTGTGTATCCAGTGTTTCCCAGTGTCCCCAGGAGCGGGGAATCTGGCTGAGCCCACTCCTGCATCCCTCCTGGATCCCCTCCATCCCCCGAGAGGCAGTGCCAGGGCACAGCACCCCTGCCAAGCCCTCGGCTCCTGCAGCACTGGCACCGAGAGGTGCTGGCATGGCAGGGGGGGCACAGCTGAGCAGAACCAGCCAGGCAGGACCCCCAGGAGTCCCCGGGAGCTCCCAGGATCTCCCTTGGCATCACAGCAGGAGCGGAGCAGGAGCTGCTCTCGCAGGGCTGACCTGCTCCCAAAGAGTTAATCCCAGCACTCGCTTCTCCAGATCTGCTCCACTGCATCTTAACAGTGATGGGAGATTAATTATTTTAGCTGCAGAGAGCTGACTAGAACGGGGTTTTGTAGCTAAATATACTCTCTCTTTAGGAACCCATTTAATTTTATGCCCTGATGTAGACGGCTGGGCTGGATGATTGGCGAAGAAAGAAGGAGCTTCTCTTCCCCCTCTGCAATTTGTAGCCTGAAAAGCTGCCAAAACACTCGATTTCCTCTCCCCAGGTGGGCCCTGAGGAGTGAACATTCCAGCTGGGGAGCCCAGCAGAGGCACAGGAGGGATCATCTTTCTCTCCTTCATCCCTCTGGCTGTCCCAGCTGGCTGGAAGTGTCCCAGGCCAGGTTGGACGGGGCTTGGAGCAGCCTGGGATAGTGGAAGGTGGCCCTGCCCATGGAACAGGGTGGGACTGGATGATCTTTAAAGTTCTTTCCTAATGAACTTCCAAAACAACGAATTCCCCCTCCAACCCAGCCTGTTAATTCCTTTCAGCCAGATCTGTCTGCCTGCAACAAGGCACAGATATGCCTTTCTTACACTTGGTACCACAAAACCCTGTGATAAACTCAGATGATCACCTGCATCAAACTTCCTCTCTCCCTGATGACTTTGCTCCCCTGCCTGGTCCTGGAATACCAGGATAATTCCTGCCCCCATGAGCTGGGGACACAGGGGGATCCAGCCAGCACAGCACAGGTTGTATCACTTCCATGCTGCAAATCTCCTGATTTCTCTATAACTGGATGAGCCTCTTAAATTCCTCTTCCTCCTTCTCTGCTGCTGCTCCTCCCACATTCCTTCGGGAAGGAGCTGGGCTCATCCCTGGGGATTTAGGCCGTGCTGGGGGTGATGCTGCAGTGCAGGGTGCCAGGGCTGGGGACACACAGACTGTGGAGCCAGGCCACCATGGGCAGGTGGCCCAAAGCCACAGGTGCCTGTGCAGAGCTGGCGTGGCCAGAACAGACACCTGGGAGTCAAAGCCTCACTGATTCCAGCTCCGTGGAGCAGCAGTGGGGAGGAAAATCCATTTTCCTCCTAGCTCGGAGAAGTGTGTAATTTCCCAGCATCTGTCAGGGCTGCGTGGATCGTTAGAGCAGTTACAGCTCCTCCCGAGTGCTGGGAGAGGGGGGAGAGGTTTGTGAGTTTAATTCCCGTGTTCCTTGTGGTGTCCTTGCTCCCGAGTCCAGCCAGCCAGGCACAGGCAGTGTGGATTCTCCAGTCAGGCACAAACAGGATCGATTTGCCACTAAAGCAGGTTTCCAGGAGTGTTTTGCTGTTGGAATATTGCCCCCACCTGCAGCAGTGCCCAAAGCCCCTGCTCCCACCTGGAGCAGGACCCCCCTCGCCCATGGTCAGTTTGGGGGGATTTCCCCCTGTCTCGTCCCAGGGCTCTGGGTGTCTGGTGTCCCCTGGGCCATGTCCCAGCCCTGTGTCCCCTGCCAGCACAGCAGGTCCCTGAGCCCCTCAGCTCAGAGCTGGAGTTGGTGGAACACCTCTCTTCCATCCATCCCTGGAAGTGCCCAAGGCCAGGCTGGACGTGGTTTGGAGTGACTCAGTTTAGTGGAAGGTGTCCCTGCCCGTGGCACGCAGGGGGGATGAAGTGATGTTTAAGGTCCCTTCCAGCTCAAACCACTCCAGGATTTGATGATTCCATGGTTCTCTCCTCTCTGCCCTTCCCAGCAGAGATGGGTTTGCCACGGGGTGTGGGAGCTGGGTGGGCAGTGGGAGCAGAGCCTGGTCCTTCCCGGCCACGGCTCCTCGGGCTGGGCACCACTGCCAGCATCCTCACCCAGTAATGAGGGGTTTCCATGGCAACCTTATTTGAGCATCTCGAGTGACACAGATGTAAATTTTAAAATGAAATATTCAGTCCACAGTCCTATGAGCATAAATAAACCCCTGCACATGGGCAATTTAACAGCATTTTAAAGCAGATACGAAACTCCCCAGGGGCCAGCGGAGTCTCTGTGGCACTGGGAAATTCATGGGAATGGAAAGAAAAGAGTCCTGACCCCTTTCTGCCCCAGGAATCACAGCACACAGCTGCATCCCAGCCTGAGTCCAGAACAGCATCAAATCAGCGAGGTGTTGGTCACACCCGGCCTGCAGAGGATGTGGCACAAAGGGACAGCCCAGGAGGGACAGCCAGCTGTCCCCTGGCATGGGAGGAAAACAACTCCAAACTTTCTCTGCTGCACTGTCTTCCTGGACAAAAGCTGGGTATCTTTTTAATTCTGGATTATCTCCCATTAATTGCTGCATGCAACAGTCCAGGTTTTCCCATTGGAGTCTGGAGGCTCCCAGCAATTCCAGAGTGTCACCCACAGCGGGCAGGACCCAGGGACAGGCACTGCTCCTTCATCCTTGTGCCAGAGATGAGAACAGCTTTCTCTTTTCTGAACATTAGGCTGAAATCCATCCACAGCCCTCCCGTCCCTGTCTCACCTTTGCTGGGAAAGCGGCTCCGAAACTCGCGGTGCCGCGGGCAGCCCCGGATCCGGCTGGAGCTCCCACGGGGATGACTCACCCAGATGGGATTGCTACGGTTTTATTTGCTTAGAGGGGGAGCTGACAGGATGCTCTTGAGGAAAACTTTTTTTTTCCTTTCCTGTTGGAAAAACTTAATCTGCTGAAAGTGTAACTGCAGAACCTGGGATTCGCATCTCCTGCTTGGAGGCAGGCGGCCTCCGAGGCTGCATCCGCCTGCGGGGACATTTGGGGAGTGAAAGATTGCTTCCATTAAGGTTTTTCTGCTCCTCAAGATTCAAGGCCAAAAGCTTTGAAAGTCTGAAACCAAACCGATCGCAGCCAAGTGTTTTGATGGACACAACCTGCTTTTTCTCAGATGCCCCCTCCCCACCCAAACCCTCTGTTTTCCTCCCTGAGGATGAAATGTGTGTTGCACTCGCTGGAGATCGGTGTGGGAAGAGGTGGGAGAGCAGAAGGTGCCCAGGATGCCCCTTCCCACCCCCCAGCCCCCTGGTGATGAAGGATTGCACCAGGACCTGGCCTACACCTCCCTGCTTTATCCAAGATCTGGATCAGCCCTGGATGAACTCATCCCCAGCAGGAGTGTTCCCGTTTCTCCACAGAGGTTCATGGCACCCCTGCATTGACCATGTGGGAATGAGGAACTCCAGGGGTTCAGCCTGTGTGCAGAGGGTGCTGGGCAGTGCAGGATAAATCCCAGCTCTCCACAAGGGCTTGGATATGATGCCAGCAGCAGCTCCGGGCAGGATTAGCCCAGCCCAGCACCCATGAAAGTGTCTGAGCCCATCACAGGCAGAGCTGAACACTCCCATTAATAGTGCCTGGATCAGCTTTATTCATTTCTGCCACAATCAGATCCTAAACCTCTCTGGACATGATTCCTGAGCTGGAGCAATCCAGCTGCCCTCCCTGGAGCAGTGCTCAGGGCGATACCATCGGCATTAGTAATGGGAGCCGTGATACGGCTACTCCTGCTTTGGCTCTTTCAGGAGCACAGCAGCGAAACGAGGCCTTTGTGATTATTCCAGCATCCTTTTATCAGGCATTTGCAGCTCTCTAATTCCTCTAAGCCCCTCTGGCTGAGGTATCTTGGCAATCAGGTTCTCCTGGTGCCACAGGAGCACCACTTGCGTGCTGGCCACGGCTGCCCACGGGACACGGGCCTGGCTGGGGGTCCCGGGAACCCTCTTGCATGGGGATGAAGCTTTGGGGCTGGGGAGAACGATTTTGGTGCCTCTGTGCCATCGCTGCTCAGGTGGGCGGGTGCTTGGTGCCCCCAAACACCCAGTGCTGTGTCTGGGTGAGAGGAGATGCTCCGGGAGCCGCTGCCCTGCCACCCCTCCCATCCTGCTGCCTCTCCAGAGCTTGGTGCCACCACCCCAGCCCTGGGATGGGGCTGTGCCCCTCTGGCAGCTCCCACACACAGCCCAGGCTCGGCACCGGCGCTTCCTCCTCGGCTAAGTATAAACCGCGGGGGCTGAGGCTGGTTGGAGACATCCTCCCCGGAGCCCGGCTTCCTGCGCGGTGTTTGCACACAGCCGCTATCCAGGCACAGCCCAGAATAGACCTGCAGACGAGCTGCCGTTCTGTGTTAAGGTCACTTTGTGCTCCAGAGTGCCCCGGCCCTGCCTGGCCCACCCTGCAGGAGCAGCTGCTGTGCCCACGCTGCCCCGCAGAGCCCCCGGTGCCTCGCTGGACTGGCGAGGGGTGCAGGATTTCCATGGATTTGGAGAAGCGGAGAGCTCCTGATGGAGATACAAGATAAAGCCCTTGTGCATCTCCATAGCGCTTATTTCCTCCAGAGCTGCTGTGGCAGATTAGATCAAGGTCAAACGTGATCATTTCTCTTCCAGCAGCTCTGGATTGGTGCAGAGCAGGAGGGGTTTCAGCAGCTGGGGAGGCTCCTGTGTGGCCACTGTCACCCCATGGGGGCCTTGGAGGTGGCAGAACGGCTGTTGGAATTCGGATCAGGGTGGAAGGACCTTACCAAAGCCCACCCTGGCCCTGCAAACACGGACACCCACTGCAACCCTTCCTTGAGGATGGGGCCACTCTGTTCTGCTTCCCAAATAGTCCCTGGGCAGGAGTGAGAGGGCAGGGGCTACCCGGGGGCTGTGGGGGCTGTGGGGCAGCACCGAGCTCCATGGGGAGGGAGCAGGGTCTGGCAGCCCAGGGAGGTGCTGGAGCACAGCTCGGGTTTGGGGATGGTGATCAATCAGGAGCTGAGATCGACGATCAATTCTCTTTCTGATAACGCAGAAAAAGCCCTTATCGATCCCGAATGCCAGGGCCCTGTTCCTGCCCCTCCCCTGCTCCATCCTGGCTGTGTTCCGCCCTCTCTTCCCCTGGAATGCGCATTTGCCCTTTACAAACTGCAGCATGTTTAGTGTCTCATTAAGGACCCGCTTTACAGAGTGTTTTATTTCATGCTTTGTTAAGGACAGAATCGAGTAAATGCATCCTGGCAAAGGATCTAATAAGGAATTAGTCAGCTTTCCAAAGGCATAAAAGATGGTTTAAAGGCACAATCCATTAAGAATTAGGGTTCACATGACAAATAACCCCGGGATCCTGGGTTGGTGGTTTTGGGAACGTGTGGGTTTTAAGGACTCAGTATCCTTGACTCCTGCTGTGAGCTGGTGTTCCAACATATCCCAGCATGTCCCAGCATGTCCCAGCATGTCCCAGCGTGTCCCAGTGTGTCCCAGCATGTCCCAGTGTGTCCCAGCATGTCCCACTGGCCAGTGAGCCTCCTGCCCTGCCAGGGCTGTGCTTCCTCCCCCCTGTCTGAGAGCCCCATCTTCTCCTGTCATGGGAAAAACCTTTTGCTGCAGAGCCCTGAAAGTGTCACCTGGGCCATGGGAGAGCAAACAGCGACTGCTCCTCCCTGCCTTGGGATGGGAGAGGAAGAGAAGAGCCCAGGAGAGATCTAGGAAACTTCTCAGGGAAGGAGAGCTGCCACAGGCACAGCCTTGGGGACATTTCCCCCATCGGCCCAGGCAGGGTGCCCGTGGAGGCCAAGATCAACCCAGGGTGGGATGGAGAGGGAAGCAGAGATACCAACAAGCAGAAGGTGTGGAAACTCCTGCTCTGGCTCTGCAGAAGTGTGGGGACACTGAGGCACCCAAACCTTCCTGGGGGGAGATTATTCAGAGCTGATGGTTGCAGATGATGTGTGTGAAATGTCCCCTAATGCACTCAGGGAATTGGTGATGGGTTTACACTTTCTAATTAAGGAATTAATGTTTTAACTTGTGGCAAATGGCAGGAGAGGCCAGGAGGCCCTCGGGGGCCAGGACAGGTTTGCTGGTGCAGCAGGGTAGTGGCAGCAGGGTGCAGTGGCTTGGGGCAGGCACAGCTCTGTCCCCATCTGTCCCAGGGGCAAAGGACCAGCCCAGGCACCAGCAGAGTGTCTGGGACCAAGGAGCAGTGTAGGGACTGCCAAGAGTTTTGGCAGCTCCATCCTTGAGGCTAATTCACCAGCTTTTGCCTTTCCCTGTTCCTTATCTTTGGTTCTTGCCAGAAACTGCTTCTATTTTCCAGAAGATGGAGCAAAGTCAGTTTTTCAGGCACTGCTCAGCCCCTCTGCACAGGCTGCTTGTGCCCTCCCTCGGCCCCCTGGGTGGTGTCACCCAGCAGTGTGCCTGTGCTTCAGGGTTCACATACAAAAGCTCCATTTTTCTCCCTTCTTTTCATTCCAGTCTTACCTTAATCAGCAGAATTTGAAACAGAAAACAAGTTAAAATGTAACCCAAGAGTTGTGCTTTTGTTTAAGGCACCTGCGCTACCGAGGTGAGCCGAGGTTTGTCTGGAGTCTGCTTGGGAAGACTCCTGACTCCCTGAGTGCTGCTCCAGCCCCCATCCCATGGAGAGCTGGTGCTCTGGTGGCCTGGCTGCCACCACGGGCATGTCACAGCAGCCCCAGCTGGGTTAGGGGTCGCTCGGTACCTTCGTGTGCAGCCACCAAGGGCAGCGTGACCCTGGGCAGCCCCAGGCCAGCAGCGGGGCTGGGGGATTGCAGACACCCCATGCCCCCAGAGGGACGGGGGCCCTGCATTCTGGGGGGCTCCAAACCCTCCCAGGGGACACGAGGGGGCTGGAATTACGGTCTTTAAGTACCCTGCATTAAGTGCTTTCCCTGGCAACTGCTGTTTCCATGGAAAGCGTTGACTCTCGGAGCTCTTTGCGTGTCTCACAGAGCTCACGATGAATTCCAGCCCATGGATCACAGCCCAGTCACCCCACGGTGGTGGATAAATCTGTATTTATGTAGTTATCCCCTGGCCAGAGTGGAGCTGGGTGGCTTTGGTCACTCGCTCCTTCCTGCCCATCCCTGTTCCCAACAGAAGTTGGGTTGGGTTTTCCCAGCACGGATTTGCCTGAGGGGGCTCTGCCAAGGCGGGTGTGTTGTGCTGTGGGGGCCGGTGGTTCTTTCTTTGGGAAGTGGTGGGTGTTCCTGCAGCCACAGCTTCCCAGGGGGCTGATTTCACACCGGCAGCACAGCTCTAATTTCGTGCCCAGCTTTGCCCAGGCCCCACTTTCCCCTGTTTTTTTGCAGACAGCGGATCGGGGGCAGCGCTGGTGCCGGCCAGCCCGGACCCTCTCGCTGCGGATGAGCCGCTGGGGAAGACAGGCGGTGGAGCTGCGGAGCTCGGGCACGGCACGGCTTTGACTGGTGGAGCTGAGGATTTTGGGCATGCCGTGGGTTCAGCCCCTGGAGCTGGGCAGCTCGGGCAGGGCACTGCCCTCAACCTCCTGCCGGCCCCGGAGGACGAAGCCGCGCCAGCGGAGGAGACCACACCGCTCCT
The DNA here is from genome assembly GCF_030490865.1 of Poecile atricapillus. Taxonomy (NCBI): domain Eukaryota; kingdom Metazoa; phylum Chordata; class Aves; order Passeriformes; family Paridae; genus Poecile; species Poecile atricapillus. The sequence continues at coordinate 4,814,681 of NC_081264.1, forward strand.
GCCTACGGCCCCCAGACCTGCTGCCAAACAAACTCCCCCCGTTAAGAAAAAGCCACCGACTCTAAAGCAAGTAAATACAGGAAGGAAGCACCCAAGGCTGAAGCCCACCCTGGCAGGGCCCCCCGGGACTGCCTCCCCAGCCAGCCCACGGAGCTCCAGGCTCCCCACGGCCGCCCCAGGGCCACGGGTGTCAGCAGAGGACACAGAGCGGGGCCCCCCCGAGCTGCCCTGGGGGGACCAGGCCACCACCAGCCGCCCCACGCTGCAGATCTCCCCTTCCACCCTGCCCCCAGCCCTGCCCCGGCCCTTCCCTGGCAGCTCTGGGGATGCCGGAGAGGCTCCGACGGCTGCTCCCGCTGGCGCTGCCGTTATCCCAACAAACAGCGCGGAGAGGGACGCACACGGCTCTGCAGCGGAGGAGAGCCAGGAAACCACCACGAGCACCATCGTCACCACCACTGTCACAACCACGGAGCCCACCCCGGGTGAGCTGAGCACGGGCACGGGGCTATGGCACCGGTGGGGAGCACGCCTGTGTTTAGGCAGGGCCCCCCCCCCCAAAATCAGGCCACCACCCAGGTTTGGGGGCTGCCTAAAATCTTCTGCTCTTCATGCACTTTATGATTGGAGGGATGAAACACTTGTGCAATGAGGAAAGGCTGGGACAGCTGGGAGATGGCTCCAGGAAGTGCATAGAGCTCCTTCCAGTTCCTAAAGAGCTGGAGAGGGAATTTAGACAAGGGCTTGGAATGTTAAGGGAAGGAGGAATGACTTTCCGCTGCCAGAGGGCAGGGTTAGATGGGATATTGGGAAGAAATTCATCCCTGTAAGGGTGGTGAGGCCCTGGCAGAGGTTGCCCAGAGCAGCTGTGGCTGCCCCTGGATCCCTGGAGGTGTCCAAGGCCAGGCTGGATGGGGCTTAGAGCAACCTGGGATAGTGGGAGGTGTCCCTGCCCATGGCAGGGGCTGGGCTTTAATGTCCCTTCCAATCCAAACCACTCTGGGATTCTGTAATTCCATGGGATCACTGATGGGGCAGGGACTGGGCTGCTGGGTTTTGGGGTGTGTGAGGGAAGTTCCCTCGGTGTGACCCCTCTGTGTGTCCCCTCAGTGCTCTGCAGCATGAGCTTCCACGACCCCGAGGGCTACATCGACTCCACGGATTACCCCCCGCTGCCCCTGCATGGGTACCTGCAGTGCACCTACAATGTCACCGTCTACACCGGCTACGGCGTCGAGCTCCAGGTGAGCCGTGCCCTGGGGGGCATCCCCACTGCCAGACCCCCCTGGTCACTGCAGCAAAGCCTTGGGCACCTCTGCCCTGGGCACTTTCACTTGATGAAATACCCCTTCCCGGGGAAAAAGTAGATTTTTCTGAGGCTTTGTAATAAATGAACTCTAGGAGGGAGCTGGAACATCCTGAATGTCAGCGATGATCAAGCTCTTTAAATGTCACGCAATTAATTTAAGCAAGAGGAGCTGGCAGCAGGTTGTTAAAAAGGCACTTGATGGGAAGGGGCCACCAGCTCCCTGCCCTCTGCACCCCCTATTTTCTGGGAGGGGTTTGGGTGGCTCTGAGGGTGCAGGAAGCCCAGGACGGTGACCCTGGTTCCTTCTCTGGGTGTCACAGGTGCCTGGCAAATGCCCACCCATCAGAGCAGGGGGTCTCACCCAAGCTGATGTGCACCACTGCAACACCAGCTCCCCCTGAAATGAGCATCCCTCAGCCTGGTGAGGCTGCAGGCAGGGCAGGCACCTCTGCACATTCCAAACACTCTCCAGGTCAAACCAGCCCAGGGTCCCCATGTTCCCTGCAATCCCTTTCTTCTTGTGTTTCCTCCATGCATCCAATTAAAATCCCTTCACTTTGAATTTGTGTAATTAAAAGTGTGCATTAAAAGGAGCAGGAATTCCAGGGGCTGTCCCCACTGTCCCCTGGGGACACAGGCAGGGGCTGCCCCCAGGCCACGAGGCTGCTGTGGCTGCCAGCCCTGGTGGGGAGGTTGCCCTGGGAGCAGCAGTGGTGCAGGTTGAGCACAGGAGAGTCTGAGCAGCTCAGCCGCTTTTCCATGGCAGTGGAAAAGTATCTGGACACAGCAACTGTCTCCTCGGATCCACAGGGTGCTAAAGACAGGCTGCTCCGCTGTAAATTCGCCTCTGTCCATAATCCATCAGGTGACACCACTCCTGACCTCACTCCGTTGCGAGCTGAGGTTTTAATGGAGCATAAAATTGGCCTCTCCACCCCCCCAAGCTTTGCATTTTGCTTTGCTGATCTTCGGAGTGTTTCAGACAAATTAAATCACAACAGCAGGTCGGTGCTGGTGGAGCATGGCCTCATCTGCAGCTGGCAGTGCCCCGAGCTGCAGCACCATGGGCTCGGGGCTGGGAGGTGAATTCCAAAGGAAAGGCGCTGCAGAACCCGGGCTGTGGGGTATGGGGTCCCCTCGGAGGGGTTTGGATTTGATTCCCAGCCCCTGTAGTGGGGAGGTGCTGCCTCTTACCCAGCTCAGGGTCCCTGCTCAGCTCCCTGCCCCTCCCTGCACCCCTCACAGCATTCCAGGGAGAGCCGTGTCCCTGCCTGTGCCAGGGCAGCCCTGGGAGCGGGGAGCAGCCAGCTCTCCCAATGCTTCGTGAAATTATATTTATTTTTAAAATTCCTGAATCTTCTTGGCAGGAAATAGAATTTCCCTAAAGAGGTTTTTCCAGTGGGTGAACGAGGCTGGCAGGCTGACTCGAGGATCCCTCCTGCCTTCCCAAGGCTCTGGAGGAGCTGCTGTCGGTGCAGGCTGTGATTGAAGCCGGAGCCTGTGCTCCCAGCCCCTGGCAGGAGCTCACACATATGGTCCCTCTCGCAGGGCTGACGGTCCCTGGCGCGGCGCCACGGCAGCGTCTGCACTCGCTGGTTCCTCCGGGCTCCTCTGGGAATGCCAGCCTGGTGCTGGCACCGGGAATGGCACCCTGCTCCTCTGGCTTTACCCAGGGGAGGCTGATGGTGGAGCCGAGTGTGTGTGCGTGTGTCCCGTGGCACCCAGCACTGATCCCCAGCTTCCTCCCTTCTGCAGAGCTCTGCCCGCTCCAGCTGCTCCCCCAAATCCCCTTCCCAATTTCCCGGAGTGGTTTTGGCTCTGTGTCATGTGCGTGGTGACACCAGCGCTGGAGGGAGCCAGCTGGGGAACAGGTTTGGCTTCAAGCAGAACAAAATCTGTTAGAAACACCTTGGAAAAATCTTTGCAGGGATCCAGACCCAGATGGAGAAGCAAAGCTCTGTCCCAGTGGGAGCTGAGGGAAATTGTTGTCATCGTATGGAGCCCACTTGGATGCCTGGACTCCAAATAATTCACCCAAATAACACTCAATTCATCCCATTTATTAATAATCAGATCTGAGCCATCCCACCAGCCACAGTGCATGCTGGCCATGCTGGGGATGCATTTTTGGGACAATACCTGGAAAAGAAGAAATGACCTAGGGCAGGCTAGGGGTCAGAGCTGCATGTGGCCCATGCTCCAGACAATGCTCTTCCCTGTCAGAACTCAGCTGGAAAAATAAGGCAGAATCAGCTCCTCTTGGATTGAAACACAGGCTGGGGTGAACCCAGGCATGCTCTGAACTAGCCTGGGGATGTTAATCCAGCTTTGCCGTGAGGAACGGGCTTTTCCAGGGATTTTCCTTGAGGACCAGGCTCAGGATGCTGAGGGCTGGGGATGGCTCCATGCAATGCCCTTGGAGCAGGGCACATCCCAGCCCTGTGTGCCAGGGGGAGGTGGGCACGGCGGCGACAACAGCCACAAATCCCTCCAGTCACAACATCGTCGGGAGCGCTCCCAATCACGGCTGGGCTGGTGCTAAATATAGAGCCCCGGGCCTCGCACACTCAGGGAAACAAACGGTCTGATGAGCATCTCTCTGCTGAAATATGAGCCCATTTATTAAGCTAAATGGACGTGAAATGTAAATGTGAGGTTACTGCTCAGCTATTTCCAAATAATAATTAAAGCCTTTCGGAACTACTCATTAGATGCACTCGCTGTGTGGCTCCCCGGTGGGGTGAGGGATCCTGGGGAGGTTTCCTGGTGCACGGGGTGAGCACCAAACCCTGAGGAGTGCCCTGGTTTTGTTGCAGCGCTGCTCTGGTGCGATGCTCTGCGGGTCTGTGTGACAGACAGACCTGTCCCTGCAGCTCACAGGTTTCTGCTCCCTGCAGGTGAAGAGTGTGAACCTGTCAGACGGGGAGGTGCTGTCCATCCGCGGTGTGGATGGAGATGCCCTGGTGGTCTTGGCCAACCAAACCCTTCTGGTGGAAGGCCAGGTGATCCGCAGCCCCACCAACACCATCTCCGTCTACTTCCGCACCTTCCAGGACGACGTGGTGGGGACATTCCAGCTCCACTACCAGGGTGAGTGTGACATGGGTGCAGGGGTTTGGGGCCAATCCCAAACCAGTGGGCTCCTGTTTCACCCCCTGCCTGTGCCCACAGCATCGGTGGAGGTGTTGTGCCCAGGGTAGAGGGGTCAGTGTGCCCTGATGTTCCCAGCCCTGTGCTGGCTGTGCCTCTCACACCCGCCTTGCCCCGTTTCTGTCCCCGTGCAGCAGCTCCTCCTGCACACACTCACACTGCCAGTCTATTTTTTACCTCGAAGAGCTTTAAAAAATAAATGAGTTCCAGCAAATTATTTTTAAAATAGAAACTGGGTCTGGGCAAGAGCAGTAACAGGTGGGGAAGCGGCAGCAGTGGGGGGTTGGTGGTGCTCTGCTGCTGGTCTGTGTGACACGTGGGCACATCCAGCACGTCCCCACGGGGTGGCTGGGAGCAGCTGAGCCCCGAGCTCCCAATGTGTGCCTGTCCCAGTGTTTATGCTGAGCTGCAACTTCCCACGGAGACCTGACTTTGGAGACGTGACGGTGATGGATCTGCACTCGGGTGGCATTGCTCACTTCCACTGTCACCTGGGCTACGAGCTGCAGGGCCCCCGCATGCTGACCTGCATCAACGCGTCCCGGCCGCACTGGAGCAGCCCCGAGCCCATCTGCTCAGGTACCTGCACACCCCAGCCCCTGGGGCTGGGAAACATGAGTCCCTTTCTTTGCCCCATGAGATGAACGTGGTCCTGGGAGGGGATGAGAGCATGGCCTGAGGTGCCACAGGTGGTCAGGCGGTGACAGCAGAATCTGTCCCCTCATTAGGCAGCAAAGGGAAAGGAAATTAAGATTTTATGTGTGAGTATAAATAGGAATTTGTGAGTATAAATATGTACAGACAGAGCAAAGCAGAGCCAGGCAAGAGATCTGTGCACTGGGCACTCTGAGGAGGGTCAGACACTGGGGTCACCCCTGGGCTGGGGGGACACAAATGCCACTGTCCCTGTGCCCATCCCAGCGGGGCTGTGCTCTGTTGCAGCTCCCTGTGGAGGGACAGTCCACAATGCCACCATCGGCCGCGTGCTGTCCCCCAGCTACAGCGGGAACCAGTCTGGCAGCATGTACTGTGTGTGGGCCATCGGGGCACCCCCGGGCCAGAAGCTGCACCTGCACTTCGAGAAGCTCCTGCTGACCGAGAAGGACAGGTAAGGCTCCAGGAGCTGTTTCCCCACAGCCCTGAGACTGCAGAGAGTTTCCAGGGAGCTCCAAGGGGCTTCTTCTGCATGGGGTGGGGAGCAGGACCTTTTGCTGGGCACTAAATATAGAAAAATGGAATTATTTGGGTTGGGAAAGCCCCCTGAGATTATTGAGTTCAACTGTCCCCCAGCACTGCTGAGGCCACCACTAAACCATGTCTCCACGTTTACATGGCTGTTAAACCCCTCCAAGGATGGGAACCACCACTGCCCCCAGCAGCCTGTTTCAATCTTGTCAGGCCTTTTGGGGAAGAAATTTTCCCTGATATCCAGTCTAAACCTTCCCTGACACATCTGGTCCTGTCCCTGTTCCCTGGGAGCAGAGCATGACCCCCCTGGCTGTCCCCTCCTGTCAGGGAGTTCTGCAGAGCCAGAAGGTCCCCCCTGAGCCTCCTTTTCTCCAGGCTGAGCCCCTTTCCCAGCTCCCTCGGGTGCTCCTGGTGCTCCAGCCCCTTCCCCAGCTCTGTTCCCTTCCCTGGACACGCTCCAGCCCCTCCATGTCCATCCTGGAGAGAGGGGCCCAGGATATACCAAAATCTGGATGCTCCCAGCTCATCCCAGCTGCTGCACCTCACTGGGTGGGGCTCAGGGTCACTGCTGTCCTGCAGGATGGTGGTGTACAGCGGGGACACCAACCGCTCAGCCGTGCTCTACGACTCGCTGCGCGCCGACAGCGTCCCCTTCGAGGGCGTCATCAGCGATGGCTCCTCCATCAGGATCGACTTCCGCGCCGAGGAGCCCGCGGCCGCCACAGCCTTCAACATCCGCTTCGAAGGTGCTGTGTCCCCGTGGCGGGACCCGAGGGCAGTGCCAGGCTCAGCCGTGGCTGCAGGCAGGGTCCTGGCTGTCCCCTGTCGCTGTTGGACACGATGTAGAAGTGTGGATTCATAGCAGGCACCAGAACGAGTTGCTAGGAAAAGGGGGCTTTTATTCTCTGAACTTTTCAGCTTTTATAGGGTCTTATGCTACAGGGTTAACATGGTTGGTCAAAAGAATGCCACCTCTTTTCCCATTGGTGGGACAAGAGATAAACAGGCTATTTACAGTTGTCCAGGACTGTTCTGAGAAAATAAGATGGTTTATAAATGTTGTCTTTGAGTGTGAGATCTCCCAAGAAACTTTTCCTTGGGAACAGATCAGCTACTGACAGCCTGTAATTTTCTCAGGTTCTGAGAAAATCAGGTCCACAGTCCCCAGCTGTCCTGGTGCCCCTCTGTAGCTCCCGTTGTCATTTAAGTGGATCCTGCTGTAGGATCATTCCCACGGGAGCCCTGTGGCCTGAGCAGGCTCAGTAACACGCAGCAATCCCAGGGTGGATGGCTCAGCATCCCCAGCTCAGGAGGCACAGTGCCTGGCAGAGCCCATCCCCAGTGCTGATCCCCCATGGGAGCGGGGTTTGGTTAGGCCTGCATGGCTCAGAACAGATAAATGGTTGTTAATCCTAATTGCCTGTAAAACACCCGGTGGAAGAGGCCACGGTGGGGATGCAGGGGTCAGGTTCTCATGGGGACAGCAGCGGGGCCTGGGGGTCACCCAGGGAAGCTCAGCGAGACAGGAGAAGCTCCGTGTCCCACAGCTAACAGGGATCTCTTCCAGCCTTTGAGCGGGGCCACTGCTACGAGCCCTACATCCAGAACGGGAACTTCACCACCTCCGACCCCACCTACAACCTGGGCACCACCGTGGAGTTCACCTGTGACCCCGGGCACTCCCTGGAGCAGGGCCCCGCCGTCATCGAGTGCATCAACATGCGGGACCCCTACTGGAATGACACGGAGCCTCTGTGCCGAGGTCAGTCCTGCCCATGGGCGCTGCTGGCTGTGGGGTGAGCAGCCCTGGGCCCCCACTCAGCCCTGCCTGCCCCTTGCCCCCACAGCCACGTGCGGAGGGGAGCTGACGGCCGTGGCCGGGGTGATCTTGTCCCCCAACTGGCCGGAGCCCTACACGGAGGGGGAGGATTGCATCTGGAGGATCCATGTGGGTGAGGAGAAGCGGCTCTTCCTGGACATCCAGCTGTGAGTAGCCCAGGAGCTCAGTGTCTGTCGCTGCCCCAGCAGTGCTCAGCCCATTTTGCTGCAGTATCCTGCTGCCCTCGCCTCCACCATGGAATCACAGAATCCCTGAACAGTTTGGGTGGGAGGGACCTTGAAGCTGATCTCCCATGGGCAGCGGCACCTTCCGCTATTCCAGGTTCCTCCAAGGCCCTTCCAACCCGCAATGATGGAGCAGCCACAGCTTCTCTGGGCAACCTGTGCCAGGGCCTCACCTCCCTCACAGGGAAGACTCTTGCTATGTCTTGTTCTCCCCCTCAGAGCTTCCATAATCCTCTTTGACAGCACTTGGCACCCTGGGCAGGCCTGAGTGGCGCTCCCTGAGTTCAAAGCACCATTACACGATCCATAGCAGCAGTTAATTGCTGCTCCAGTGGCTTTGGAATTCTCCACAGGGAGTGGTGCCACAGCAGCACGTGGCCATGTGCTACTGGGTCATGCGGGGTTAGGAGAGCCTGGAGGCATCCATGAGATGGAAACAGCTCAATCTTTGGGCTGAATGTGAAATACAGGCTCTAAGGGAGCACAGCCACCCAGCAAGGCCAGGCTGAACATGCTGGGGTCAGAAGGGAATGGGATCTAATGCCAGGCTGAGAGCTTTTGGCATGGTAATGCTGCTGCTGCAGCGGGAGCCTCCTTTGATGCTATTTTGGGTTTTCAAGAGGAGGACGTGTTTCAAGTAGAGGCTTAGAGTCATAAAGATTTTAAAGCTCCCCATAAAATCCCAAGTGGGAGCTCCCAGCACACCTCTCCCAGCTCTGTGGGTGCTTGGGCTGAGCAGAACTGGAGGCCAAGTGATTTGAAGTCATCAGGCATAAATGTCACTGAGAAAATCGTGTTTGACAGAAAGCAGAGATTTACTACAAATGTCAGCTTGCCATGGGGATTAGCTGGGCTCCCTCCAAGATCATTCCTAATAAAACGTTTGGGGATCAGCTCAGGCATCTCCTGTGTGGCTGGGAGCATCCTGGTGCTCTCCTCTGGTCCTCTTTCCCGCAGGGAAGGGGAGGAGGGCTGTCCCTGCCCCAGTTCCTCCAGGCGCTGGTGCCGACTGTGCTCCCAGCCCCGGGGAGCCTTGCTGGGCTGGACACGGCAGGACAGAGAGCAGAGAAGGGGTGCCTTTGCCCACCCTCGGGGTCGATGTGATCGTTCACCCCCGCAGCCAGCCCCGGGCACCCAGAGAACCCTCCCAGTGTGTCCCCTGGCGTGTGCACCCATCCCCTGCCCTTGGCCTTGGAGCGAGGGGAGAGCAGCGAGACCCCCCCCCATCCCCTTCGGCTCCAGGGCAGCCGCATTCCCAGGGTGGACGGAGGCTTCAGCCATCCCTGCCCGGTGTCCCCGGCCGTCCCCGCCATCCGCGGGCCGCCACTGCGCTCTGGTGGCCGCGGGGACAAGCGCGGCTCCGCCGGGACCGGCGCTCCCAAGCGCGGGGTCCCCGGAGCCGCCGGCACCGCCCGGCCTCGAACCCCCCGGACGGAGGCGACCCTGGGGAGGTCACCTGGCTGTCCCTGCTGTGTCCTGCCTGGGCCCCCGGCACACGCTGCTCTCTCACCAAACTCTCCTCTCAGCCTGAACATCACCAACAGCGACATCCTCACCATCTACGACGGGGACGAGCTCTCCGCCCGCATCCTGGGGCAGTACGTTGGCAGCAGCGGCCCCCAGAAGCTTTACTCCTCCAGCCCCGACCTCACCATCCAGTTCCACTCGGACCCTGCTGGGCTCATCTTTGGGAAGGGGCAAGGATTCATCATGAACTACATAGGTACGGGGAGCAGGGTGCTGGTGCGAGGATGGGACACACAGCCAGCCCAGACTGTCCAGGTGCAGGGTCTGGAAGCAGGGAGGGTCACTGTGGTACCACACCCCCTTCACATCCCACCCTGAACCTCCTGCAAAGCCCCAGCCCAGCTGCAGTCTCTGGGTCAGTCACTTCTGGGGTGTCCCTCTATGTCTCCCCTCCTTCAGGCTGGCAACAAGGCGTTTTTGGTCCCTCTTAGCCCTGGTCTGGCCTAGAGGGAAAGAAATTGCTGGGAACATGGATGCAGGATCCCCACACACACCCTGTCAGGCAGCAGCTGATGGCAGGGGTGGTCATTGAAGCCAGTCCCTGGGTGGGCTCCTGAGATGGATGTTCCCATCTCTTTGCTCCAGAGCAGCTCAGACTGCACCTGGAGACATCTGTTCCACTGTCCTTTGGGGCAGCTGTGCCTGCCCACTGCAGGGACAAGGACTGGGAAGGGCATTCCATCCCCTGTGGCCCCTGGCTGCCTCTCCCCCACCCTGCTACCCATGCCAGACTCCTTCCAGACATGTTTTCTGTGCACTGCTGGAAGCCCTGGCTACGACAGACGGAGGGAGCTGCAGTGCAGAGCACCTGGGAGGCTGCAGGGCCCTCCTCAGTGCTCTGCAGCACACAGGGCTGGGGAGGGCAGGACACAAGCCCTCACCTGAGCAAACCAGCCTGGGGGAAGCAGGGAACAAATCCTCCCGTGAGCAAACCAGTTGTGCTGTGACCATGGTGCTGGCACCTTTCCTGCACCTGCAGCTGGAGCTGAGCCTAGTGTTCCCAGGTTATCCTGACCCCAGCACAGACACTGCTCCATTTTCACCAGCCCAGCCCTCTACCTGCCTGTAGGATCAGGGCTGGGGAGGCTTCAAAGAGCCCCTGTCCCTCGTTGCTGCCCTTTCCCTGTGCCCAGGGGATGCTGCTCGCAGCCCAGCTGTGCCATTTGTGGAGCATGGGGCTGGAGAGCTGTGGGGAGGGACAGGCCCTTGGGGAGAGCCGTGTGTCCGGCTGGGGTGGCTCTGGGGAGGGCTGTGCTGCTCGGTGGGTGACAACCAGGATCTCTCTTGGCTGCAGAGGTGTCCCGCAACGACTCCTGCTCCGACCTGCCCGAGATCCAGAACGGCTGGAAGACCACGTCACACACGGAGCTGGTGAGAGGGGCCAAGATCACCTACCAGTGTGACCCGGGCTATGACATCGTGGGCAGTGACACCCTCACCTGCCAGTGGGACCTCAGCTGGAGCAGTGACCCCCCCTTCTGTGAAAAGAGTAAGTGCCCCACAGGAAGGGGCTGCTGTCCCCATCCCACACCCTGGAACAGCACTGATCCCGATCCGAGGGGTTCCCAGCTCTGAGGGGCTCCCAGTTCTGAGGGGCTCCCAGTTCCGAGGGGCTCCCAGTTCCAAGGGGCTCCCAGGTCTGAGGGGCTCCCAGGTCTGAGGGGCTCCCAGTTCCGAGGGGCTCCCAGGTCTGAGGTGTTCCCAGTTCCGAGGGGCTCCCCGCTCAGCCATCCTCTCTCCCCAGTTATGTACTGCACGGACCCGGGGGAGGTGGAGCACTCCACCCGCCTCATCTCGGACCCAGTGCTGCTGGTGGGCACCACCATCCAGTACACCTGCAACCCCGGCTTCGTGCTGGAGGGCAGCTCCCTGCTCACCTGCTACAGCCGCGAGACCGGGACCCCCATCTGGACCTCGCGGCTCCCGCACTGCGTCTGTAAGTCTGGGTGGTCTCTCCTGCTCCCCTGCAGTCCAGCTCCTCTCTGGGGGTCCTGGTTGGAACTTTCCTGCAGCCAGGACCCTGCCCAGCTGTGGGGGGTGGTGCAGATCCTTGAGCTACCTGGAAGCAGAGTGGGGTGAGAGCTTGGGTGCTTCCTCACTGCCCACAGGCTGCTTCTGTCCCTCAGCAGCCCAAGCCCTGGGCTCACCCTGGATGTGTTTTGTTCCCTTTCAGCTGAGGAGTCGCTGGCCTGTGATAACCCAGGATTGCCAGAAAACGGGTACCAAATTCTTTATAAGCGCCTCTACCTGCCAGGAGAGTCCCTGACCTTCATGTGCTATGAAGGCTTTGAACTCATGGGGGAGGTGACCATCAAATGCATCCTGGGCCAGCCATCCCACTGGAGCGGCCCCCTGCCCATCTGCAAAGGTAACAGGGAAGGGGATGGGGGACAAGGGGACAGCCAACACCTCTGTCCCCAACCTGGGACAGCCCGGGGACCTTGGTCTGGCTGCAGCCCTGGCTGGGAGCTGAACTCAGCTGAGACCTGGAGCTTCTCTGGATCTGGGCTCTGCTCAGTCCTGGCCACATGCTGACAGACACCAAGAGCTTATTAAAAACTGGGAGTTCGCAGCGTGGTTTTGGGACCAAATGGGGCAGGAGATCCCAGGTTTGGGTTTCCCAGCAGGAAACAGCTGCCAGCACCCAGTCAAACCCAGCTACAGACCAGTAACTCTCCGTCTCTCTTCCAGTGAACCAAGACAGCTTTGAACACGCTCTCGAAGGTGAGTGACGTGGATTTCCTGGATGCGCAGGATCCCGGTGGAGCCTGGGAGGAGGGGGAGAGGCAGAGAGGGGATCACACGGTGCCTGCAAATGCCAACATAATAGATCTTGTCCTTTCAGTAGCAGAAGCTGCTGCAGAGACGTCGCTCGAGGGGGGAAATATGGCCCTGGCCATCTTCATCCCGGTGCTGATCATCTCCCTGCTGCTGGGAGGAGCGTACATCTATCTCACCAGGTGGGGCTGAAGGGGGCTGGCACAGAGCTGGGGGGCTCGGCCAGGGCTGGCTCAGCATCGCCCTCGCCAGCCACACTCCCCGGGCACGGTGCTGGGAGCGCTCTGGGGTGCCCGGGGCGCTGGGAGGAGCTGGGATGGGGGGATGTGGTTCTGGAATCAGTCCATGCAGCCCAGCGACTCCGCCTCTCCCCGCAGGTGTCGGTACTACTCCAGCCTCCGCCTGCCCCTCATGTACTCCCACCCCTACAGCCAGATCACGGTAGAAACGGAGTTTGACAACCCGATTTATGAGACAGGGGTGAGTCCTGCTGTGCCTGTCCTCTCTAGGGACACTCCTGAGGGGCTGGGCTGGTTGGGCAGCCACGGGATGAGTCCAGCCAGGCTCTGCGGGAGCACTGAGCAATGGGCCACGAGTCCATCCGCGTGGGTCGGGAGCTGCAGGGGGCTGAGGGGTCCTGGCTGCGAGGGCATCGCTCCCCTGGGAACAAAACAACACCCAGGATCTCTCTTGCTGCCTGGGAATGGGGAGATGATCCTGAAATGCAGCTGCTGCCCTCAACTGGCTTCTCCTTGCTTGCAGGAAACACGAGAATATGAGGTTTCGATATAAGGACAGCGGTAAGAGAGTCTCCAGCAGCGAACTTAATGTGCTCTCATAGAACTTCCTCAGTAACTAATCCAGAGACCATGTGGAGTTTGGTTGGACCCCCGGACCTGCTGTTGTCTTTCCTTTTGCCTCTCTATTGAAGATTTTACTGTTTTCTTCACTGTATTTATTCTATTTAAACTGCGATAGGTGTGCTGCCCAGCCCTGGGCACAGGCAGCAGCGGGAGCCGGGGCAGAGCTGGGTCCTGGTGAGGCCAGGGGGTCACGGGGGGCACTGCTGTGTCCCCCATCCATGGCAGAATGTCCCCCTCCATGGCGGAGCGTCCCTCGGCACTGCCCACACAGATGCAGGGGGATTTTTGCGGTTCTGATGTTGTCAAAAATTAAAGATGTCTCCATTGCAAGAGCCTGCGGTTGATTGCTGGGAGCTGAGGTAGCGCAGGGTCCCCACAGGCTCCCATCCTGCAGCTCCCGGCTCCCAAAGTGAGACCTTTCCCCAGGGGGCTCGGGGCGCAGTGGTGCAGGGACAGTCCTCGCTGCAGGGCTCAGGAGAGCCAGGGAGCAGGGACAGCCTGGTGAGGTACGTGCTGCTTTCTTTTCCCACTTTGCTTTGGATGTGGAGAGGCAGCGAGCCAGGACTCCGGGGCGATGCTCTGCCGAGAAGCACCAACCAGTGCCACCCAGCCGCTGGCCCAGCGCAGCTGGGAGCCCTGGAAGTCATCCTGGAAGCCACCCTGGAGCGAGCAGAGCTCCCAGACGGTGCCTCTCTGCTCTCTGCCCGTTGTTCATCTCCAGCAGCACTTCCCATCACCCTGCCAGGAACACCCGACCCGGCATGGCCGGAGGTCGCTCCTTGTCCCCCGGCAGCATCTCAGGGTAAGCAGGATGGGCTGGGCTCCCTGGCTCCTGCTGCAGGAGGGGCCTGGGGTGGGCTGTGCTGTTCTGCCCACCCTGCACCTCCCGGATCCACACCTGGCTGGGTCCCATGGCCGGGCAGGGGATGAAGGTGGAGGTGTTCGGAAGAAGAGGCAGGTGGGATGTGTGGAGGCTTCAGCACAGGAGCTCTGCGGGGAGCAGAAGAGGCAGAAATCGGCCCCTCAGTCCCACCCTTGCCATCCCCTTCACTGCATCACCCCTGCCAGAGCCACACAGCAGTGGGGACATGGACCCCCAAAGGGCAACCTCGTCCCTGTTGTCCCCCAGCCAGTCCCTGGGGAGGGCAGTGAAGGCACCGCCACGTCCTTGGCTGCCGGTGTCCTTCCTTTGTCCTTGTAGAACAATCGCAAGCGCGGGAGGCTGGGTGAGCTCGGGGTGGTTGGTGCAGCTCTGCAGTGTACAGCTGGGATTTAGGGGTTTTCCTTTCAAAACAACGAATGTGTGTTTGTAATTTGTAACGGTTAAAAGAAAAAAAAAAAAAAAGAAAAAAAAAAAAGAGAAAAAAAAAAGTGCCAAAAAATGTACGAAGCATTTCATTTCCCTTCATACATGTCTGTTTTTATAAGAACAATGTGAAAATTGCTGGGATTAAATATTTTTGAACATGATAAAGTAGTTCCATGGGAAGCTCTAGCGTTCAGTATATCCTCGATAACAATTGTGCTGTATTTTTAAATGTCTGAAATCAGTTTGCAGAGACTCTGGCCACAGGCTGTGGCCACTCAGGGCAGGGTGAGGGCCGGGCACGCTGCATGCCCTGCTGTGGGATGGTGGCCCAATGCCACTGGCTTGGCTCTGAGTGCCAGGTGCTGCCCTGGTGCGGCTCCACAGTGCTCCCTGCTCCCGTGGGATGGAGGCATCTGAGCCCTGCTGGGACATGAGGTGACCTGGGGACATCTCCCCACAGGAGCCAGTGCTGGCTCCCCCTGTACCCTCTGCACTCAGCATTGCCCCTTCCCATGCCAGCCCAGCCCAGTGATGTCTCACAGAGTGGGTGGGGGTCTGGGTGCTGCCCCAAGGCACTGGGACCCTGCGGGAGACCCTTGGCCATGTCATGGAGGACATGCAGAAAGTTTCAGGGAGCCCTGGTAGCCCAACCCCATTGGGCAGGGGGTCTGTGGGGACCCATCCTGCTTGTGCCCTGTTCACCTGCCTGTGGCTGTCACCTGGCAGCTCCCCAAAACTACAGGGAGACCACTGTGAGGACAGGAGGGGGCTGCACTCCGGCCGCGTCCCACACAGGGCAGGCAGGCACAGCTTAGGAGGATCCCGGGGCTGGGTGGGAAAGTCCCTCCCTGCTCCCTGGGAGCCTCTCCAGGCTGAGCTGCTCCGGTGGGGGCAGAAGCGAGCCCCCACGAGGTTTTCCTCCAGCATCAGGTGTGGGCAGGGCAAGGTCCTGCGGGGGAACCCCTGAGCACAGCCTGAGAGCGTGGTGGCAGCACGGTGACTGTCACCTCGCCAAGGGGTGCCAAGCGCCACCGGGACCCCCCAGCTGGAGCAGCATCCCTGGCACCAGCAGTCCCAAGCGTCCCTGGCAGCGAGGAGGGACCGGGATGCTCAGCCCAGCCGGGGAAATGCCCGGCCGAGGAAACCTGAGGCTTCCTATCTGTACCTGCCCCTCCACACCCAAAACAATGCAACAGCGCTGCCCTCCCTCCCCAAACGTGCTTTTAACCAAGGTTACGCTGTGACATCCATAATGGCTTTGCTCAGCAGCTGCCAGGCTAATGCACAGGGGGCGAGGGAGCCAAGGCTCTGATGCAGAGGATTCCTGGGGGAGGGAGCTTGGGTTATTTTTGGACAGAGATTGCCAGAGAATTAAGATGAAGGGGAAAAAAAAAAAAAAAAAAAAAAAAAAGCCCTTGATGCTGCCGTTCCTCCTCGGTGACGTAAAGCCAGAGCCAATCTCTGGCCTCAGGCGTTGTGCTGCGGATGGAGCTTTGTCTGGGCCCAGCAGCCTCGGCCACAACAGCCTCCCCCTGCATGGGGCCGGGCTGGGGGCACGGTGGGGCTGTGCCACGGCAGTCACACGGCTGAGGGACCCCCGAGGTCAGGGATGGAGCAGCAGGGACCCCTTGATTCCTTGCAAGCTGCATTGGAGGCTGGTGAGGCAACAGCATCCCTGCCCAGCCCGTGTCAGGCACAGCATCCCTGCCCAGCCGAGAAGGCTGGGAAAAGCCCTGGGATGCACTTGGCACAGCTCTGCCAGCGACACCCTGGCAGGAGCCCAGTCTGTGGGCAGCCTCCTGGCTCCAGTGGTTCCTTCTCCCTTTTCCTGAGATGTCCTCCTGGGGCAGACACTGCCAGTGTCCTCCCCTCAGCTGCTGCCAAAACTGTGCTTCTGGTCTGCCAGGGCTGGGATTTCCTGGAATGCTTAGGCTGGAGCTGGGACAGTGCTCCTGGAGGGGCTCTCTCTGTGCTGAGGAATCACGGAATCATGGAATCTCTTGGTTTGGGTTGGAAAGCGCATCTTGTTCCAACCCCTTGCCACAGGCAGGGACACCTTCCACTATCCCAGCTTGCTCCAAGCTCCATCCAATGTGGCCTTGGACACGTCCAGGGATGGAGCAGCCACAGCTCTCTGGTGAACCTGTGCCAGGGCCCCACCACCCTGCCAGGGAAGAATTTCTTTTCAATATGCCATCTAAACCTATTCTCAGTTTCAAGCCAGTCCTCCTTGTCCTGTCACTCCACGCCCTCATCCAAAGTCCCTCTCCAGCTCTCTTGGAGCCCTGCAGGAGAGCCAGGTTGATCTGCAGGGAAGAGATGAGTGGTAGAGCTGAGGACCAGGGGCTGGTCCAGTGTCAGCTCAGAAGGCAGAGGCAGGGGAGAGTGGGGAGAGCCCAGAGCTGCTGAGCCTGCAAGTGCTGACAGAAGGATGTGCTGTCTGCCAGGAGCAGGAGCTGTGGCTGAGGCTGGGGGGTCTGAGAAGGAGCAGGATGGAAAAAAAACTCCCATTCCTTTCACCCTGCAACACCCACCGCTGCCAGGGCCCTGCAGCAGCACACCGGGCTGGGGAATGTGCTGGTGGGAAGCGGCAAGAGCAGGCAGGAGGCAAAAAATGTGCCAGGATGGAAAAGAAGGCACATTTTAGCACTGCCAGGGATGAAGCTGCTCAGAGGAAGCACATACACACCTGAGGGACTGTGCAGGACCGTTCTGCTTCCACTTCCAGAGCCCAGCCTGAGCAGTGCCAGGGGAGGATGCGTGGGCACCGGATGGCAAAATCTCCAAAACAAGGCAGGGCTTTCCTTGTGCCAGGAGCAGTGACACGTGTCCCACACGACTCCACGTGGCACTGCCACAGGGCAGGGCAGGGTAGGGCAGGGCAGCACTACCAGGGCTCTGCCTAGACCCGGGATCCCCGGGATCTGCGTGCGGGCAGCTCAGCTCAGCCCCTCACCCGGCACCCGGGCAATGGAGGAGCGAGGGCCGGAGCACTGGATCCCCTGGGGCTCCCGGAACTGACAGCATTGGCTTAGGGGAACGGGAAATGGGGAGGGAAAAGGCGAGCAAGAAGACTCACAACAGTTTCTCCACTAGCACTTAAGAGTTGTAAAGGGACGCTCCAAGCTGGGAACAGTCTCCCCCTATCCCTGGTGCCGCAGCACGCCCTCACATCCTCGCTGAGGCATTCCCTGGCTGCCTGCGTCTTGGGCATTGCCTCGCAGGGAGCTCCTGTCCCCTGCAGGAGGGGACATAATGGGGACACACGCCAGATGCATTTATTCTTGGAGACAAGCAACCCCTGCAGCCCTAGGGCTGCAGCACAAACGGCCAGAATCCCCGGAGCCAGTACTCCCTGCTCCCTGAATCCCTGTGCTCCTGTATCCCTGGAGCCAGAATCCTGCACATCCCAACTGCTGCATCCCTAATAGCCTGTGTCCCTGGAGCCAGCCCCTATTCCCTTGGCGGCTGCATCCCTGCGTGCTCCCACCCCTGGGACCAGCCTTCCCAGACTGCTGCAGCCCCCAGTGCCCGAATCCCTGGAGCCCCTGTCCTTGTCCCGTCCCGCTGCATCCCCGGTGCCCCCGCAGCTGCCGCGCCGCCGCCACCCAGCCCCCGCGTCCCCGGGGCCGTGTCCCCGCGTCCCGGGGTGCCCGCGGCCGGGATGGGCGCTCCCTCGGGAATCATCGCCGCCTCCTCCCGCCGCTCCATCGCGGGGACCCCTCCCGAAGTGCCGCAACCCCGCGGCTCCCCCGCCCCTCCGGGCCCCTCCCGGCAGCGCGGGGCGGGAGCGCGGGGCGGGGGCGGGCGCGGGCGGGCTGTGCGGGGCCGGGGCCGCAGCTGCCGCCCGGCGCGGTCCCGGCGGGGGCGGCGCGGCCCCTCCTGCCCGGGCTGCTGGGAGTTGTGGTCCGCGGCGGCGGCGGAGCGGCGCGGAGGGAGCGCGGCCCCGCACGGCCCCGCACGGCCCCGCACGGCCCGGCGCGGGCGGCAGGTCGGTACCGCAGCGCTCCGCAGCGCATCGCGGGGGGGCCGCGGGGGCGCGGGGCGGCAGCGGGGCCCGCGGCGGGGGCGCAGCCCGGAACCCCCGAACCCCCGGCCGGGGCAGGGGCTCGGCACGGCCGCGCCGGGTGACAGCGCGGCGGCAGGTGCCACCAGGGTGATGGGACGGCGGCACGGCCGTGCCATTGTCACGCCGGGTGATGCGGCCACACCGGTGACACCCGCTGACGCCGCCACGCCGGGTGACACCGTCACACTGGGTGAGAGCAGCGCGCGGGTGACACTTACTCTGGTGGCACCGGCGGGGTGGCGTGCTCAGGAGAGGGTGAAGGGAGCAGCCGCTGCTCCGGTTCCGGAGCGGCACGGGCATCCCGCCTCGCCCCAAGGCTCCCGCTCCTCATGCTGCTCCCAAAGGCGACGCCAGCCGTGCCGAGCCGAGGACATCCCTGCCACGCGTCCCCGTCACCGCAGGCCCTCGGCCCGGGGACCCTGGGCGGGCTGAGCGGAACCCGCCGCCTCCAGGAGATGCCGGGGCCACCACGGAGCCACCGAGATGCAACTTTGTGCTGCATCGAAGCCTCTGCCTTCCTTATGTAACACGGCTGCTGCTGGCACGGTGCTCGCCTCCACGTCCTGCACAACTTCGGTGCAACGTGGAATTGATCTCCACTCCCTGGAAGGGCTCTGCCATTATCATTAGCTGAGGAGCCTTTTCTGGGATCTCAGGCCAGGGGTGCAGGATGTGACCCGTCTCGGTGCAGGGCCGTGGCTGGGAGGTGACAGCACCCAGCGGGTGCCCTGCGCAGCCCCAGCCACGCGGTGTGTGTGGGGAGCAGTGCCGATGTTTGGGGCCCTGCCCCAGCCCCTCTGGAGGTGGCTTTGGTCAGGTTTGCAGTGAGGTGTCCGTGCTGGCACAGGAGGCAGCTCCTGGGCTGGTCCCACGAAGACTGTGCCCAGAGAACCCCAGGGCTCTGCAGCCCGAGGCTCCCTGGCTCTCTGGGCTCGGGCAAGGCGGTCTGTGGGCACGGGGGCTTGGATTTCTTGCTGCTCTGATGGTTTCCCGCTGATCTGAGGTGTTGCCTGCAGCCCTGGGGCAGCAGTGGGGTCAGTGTTTTTGCTGTGCTGCCCTTGCAGGGTGTAACTCTGACCTGGGGACCCCGAGGTTGTCGGACCCCCCAGCACTGTTCCTCCTGTGTCTTCATGTTGCCATCGACTCTGACCGAGCGTGGCTGCTGTGCCTGTGCAGCTCCCCTTGTAGGGCACCCTGGATACACATCAGCCAGGGCTCTGCTCCTTTCCTGACGTGTTCCAGTCCTGCAGGTAGCACGGGGGTTGTGCTGGCCTTTGGGGGACACCCCTGGGACCCACTCTGTGGTTGCACCCCTGGAACGGAGGCCTGGGCGGGAGAAGCGGGAGTGTCTGGAGGGATGCCAGCCGTGGAGATGGAGGAAAGTTATCTTGAGATTCCCGGGAGGCTGTGACATGCCACGTGGGCTGCAGATCCCGGGATGGGGCACGCAGGCAGCATGCTACAAGGAAGTAGGGTGGAGGCAGGTCGGGTGTGTGCATGTTCCTCCCTGGGGTGTAACACTGCCTGAATCCCAGGTCTCCAGCCCTGCAGCACATCCCTGCTGTAGGGTCAGATCCCATCTGCAGCCCATCTCCATCACCACTGATAGGGAAATACACATTGAGAGGCTGCAGGACCTCTCTAGGAAGGGCTGGAGAGGGTTTGGATGGCTTCCCTGGCTCATAAACCCATCCTGCTACTTAGAGTCAGTGCTCTTACCGATGAGCTGGTGAAATCAAACAAGCCACCCTGACCTGCCCTTGTTGCCCCCACCCTGACTGCTCCCGTGGCCATGTGCTGGCTGAGCTCTGGGCTCTCCCACAGCTCAGCCTCTGGAGGGAGAGTCACTTCAGAGCCGTCAGATGGAGGGGATAAGCTGATGTGCTGCCAGATAGGGCAGTGAAGTGTCTACTCTCAGTGTATATTCACTTAGCAGCCAGATTTCAGACAAGATAAGGCAGCAACTTAGGAGAGAAACTGGAGGATGAGCAGGAGGGGAGATGGTCACTGGGGCGGTGGGAGATGGGGTCTGGGTCTCCCCGCTGCCTTTTATTTGGGTATTTGTGGAAGATGCTGTTGAGAGCACTGGGGGATTTACCCAGCATGGGCTGATGTTGGGTTCCTTATCCACCATCCCCTCCCTGAGGAGCCAGTGCCCCACACAGTCACAGTGCACAGCTCTGGCTGTGTCCTGTGCACTGACCCCAGCAGGGACCCCACGGGGCAGCTCTTTCCCTAACACCTCTGGGTTTTTTCTCCCCAGAACATCCCTCCAGCACGGCCTTTCAGGATGATGGGCCCAGAAGCGCCGGTGGGGACCCTCTGGCCACGTGGCTGCTGACCCAGGGGTGCTGCCGGGCACCACTGCCAATGCAGAGCTCCCGGGAGCGCAGGGCAGAGCCGCCGCTCCGCTCGCCCATGGCAGCCCCTTCTCGCCGCGCCCCGGCCCGGCTGCATGGTGTGGGTGCCCCTGAGCCCCACGAGCAGTGACCGCCGGGCCCCGCTGCGCGCTCCCAGCACCACCACCATGTCTCTGGAGTGGCTGATAGACTGGAGCTGGTCCCTGGACGGACTCCGGGATTTCATTGCCACCGGCATCCAGTCTTTCCGCGACTGCGACGCCACGGCCCTGGTGGCCGTCGCCTGCCTGCTGGTCCTGTTCGTGTGGTACTGCTACCACGTGGGGCGGGAGCAGCCCCGCGCCTACGCCACGGTGAACGCGCTGATGCAGAGCGCCGAGGCCAACGGGGTGCAGAACGGGTTCGTGTACTGCCAGTCGCCCGAGTGCGTGCGCTGCTCGCACCACGACGGCCTCAACCAGAAACTCTACCACAACCTGCAGGAGTACGCCAAGCGCTACTCCTGGTCCGGCATGGGCAGGATCCACAAGGGCATCCGCGAGCAGGGCCGCTACCTCAACAGCCGGCCCTCCATCCAGAAGCCAGAAGTCTTCTTCCTGCCCGACTTGCCCACCACGCCCTACTTCTCCCGGGACACTCAAAAGCACGACGTGGAGTTGCTGGAGCGCAACTTCCAGACCATCCTGTGCGAGTTTGAGACCCTGTACAAGGCGTTCTCAAACTGCAGCCTCCCGCAAGGATGGAAAATGAACAGCACGCCCAGCGGGGAGTGGTTCACCTTCTACCTGGTGAACCAGGGCATGTGCGTGCCCAGGAACTGCCGGAGATGCCCACGGACGTACCGCTTGCTCGGGAGCCTCCGTACCTGCATTGGCAACAATGTCTTTGGGAACGCCTGCATCTCTGTGCTGAGCCCGGGCACCGTCATCGCCGAGCACTACGGGCCCACCAACATCCGCATCCGCTGCCACCTCGGTGAGTGTCCGGCGCCGTGGTTCGTGTGTCGGGATGGTGCAGAGGGCTGTGGCCGTGACTGTGCACAGGAGTCCCAACAAAAGCCTCTGGCACCCTGTGCTCTTGGGGCTCAGACACCTGCTCTGCTTTGGCCTGAGGGAGGTTTTGGGGGCTTTGGTGGTGACAGCCTCCTGAGGAGAGGCTGGTGCTCAGTCCCTGGGTACTTGAAATCCTCGGGGTCTCCAGATCAGCAGCAGGAGGGTTTCACCTCCTCCTCCTGCTGACCCAGGGCTGTGGACTCTTGTTGATTTTACATAGGGGTCTCTGAACATCCCCCTCTCTGCAGGCAGGTCCCTCTCCCATCCTGGGATGTGGGACAGCCTGGGGTGCTGCTCCAGGACTGTGTTGTGCCACTGGCAGCTCCCCTACCCTGGAATCTTGGGTGCTCTGCATGGGACATGGGTGAATGGGAGCAGAGGTGCTGCTTTGGGGTTTGCAAAGCTGCAGGTGAGGGCAGGGGGGCCCTGGGCTGTCCCCTGCGGTGGGTCAGGCGCTGGGTTGGTGGCACAGTGCTCCCTGCTCGGCGGGCAGGGACGGGGAGAGACCACGCGGCACAGATGGCCGGGCTGGCACAGCACCGACCGTGCCGGGGGAGGCACCGCACGGGCCCGGCTGGCAAACACCAACCGCGCCTGTTCAGCCAACAGCTCGGGTAAACACACCCAGGCAGTGCTGGCCATTTGTTTGGAATTGTCTTCAGAGCTGATCCCAGGAGCTGCTGGGCAGCTGGGACCTGCCCTTGCTGGTGCCAGGAGGAAGCCTGTCACTGACCCCTCTCTCTGGGCCACTGGGGGATGTGCTCCCCTCATCAGGGGCTGGGAGAGGTTCCTGGGAGGAACCAGTGGTGTCTGAGTGGGCTCAGGTGAGCACACCTGGCACACAAATGCCCTGGGCAAAGGAATGACACAGCTTGTTCTTCCGCTGGGACTCTGCACCGGGCTGGGGGAACACTGGCACCCCCACCTTGGGGCTGGGAATGCAGCTCTTGCTGTGCCAGGGGCATGGATGGCTTTAAGACACAACCTGCCCTTTCAGGGAGCTGGATCTGCAAAGCCAGCACAATCATCAGTGGGGCAAGTCACTGCTGAGGATTTACTCCAGGCACAGGCAGCATCCATGGGCCAGGGCATCCCGAGGGTGTGGGTGGGATGGAAGGGCTGCAGGCTGCTCCCTCCCTGCATCCCCCAGCAGCTCAGCTTCCCTGTTCCAGCATCTCCAGCTGAGTCTGTTGTGCAGGGAAATGGCTTTGGGTTTTGCAGCCTTTGAAACAGCAGCTTTGTAGTCCCAGCTTTGCCGGGCAGCTGGGAGTCCCTGCTGCGCTCGCTGGGTTTGGCATCGCTCTTGGATCCGTCCTGCTCGTTTGCTGCATCGTTACCGTTCAGCAGCCACGTGAGCCCTGACCCCTTTCTCCACCACGGCCGCATCTTCAGGGCAGGATGGCTCTGCAGCAGCTCCAGGGTCCCCAGCACGGTGGGGGGGTGACAGTCCTGGTGCAGGAGGTGATGGGATCAACCCCTGTCAAACTACCTTGGCTTGTGCTGGTATTTTAAGAAAAGACCCATTTTATTTCTATGATTGTCCTTCATATGGCCCTCACAGAGCTGCTCCCCTATGAGAGTTTTGTGACCCCGCTCTGGATTTCTGTCCTTGCAGACCCATGAGTCACCCCGAGGCACCTTGGGTGGGGACCGAGGGATGGGGCAGGCGCATGGGGGGCTTGTGGCAGAGCCACAGTTGAGCCCATTTTCCAGGCCCAGTACAATTCCTGCTCCCCGGGCCTTGCCTGGGGCAGGGTCATGCTGCAGGGCTGGAGGAAGGAGCAGGAAGGATCTGCCTTTGGTCCAGAAGTTGGAAAATATCCCAGGAGCCTGGCTCCCTCTGCACACCTCGGGGCCATGGGCTCTGGGGATTGAGGAGATATGTTCCAGACTGTTCCAGATATGGAAGTAGTGCCTGAGCTTGCTGGGGACAGTGAAAGGGCAGGAGGGAGCAGACAGGGAGTGGGCAGGGGCTGAGCTGCTGCAGGCTTGGGGTTCAGGTCACTCTTTGCAGGGCAGCAGCCCCTCAGCAGCAGCGTGGAGCTCACATGGAGCTCATTGTTTGCTGCCTGCTGCCCCATCACAGGGAAGCGGGCACGGCCTGACCCTCCCTGTCCTCTCTCTTTGTGCCTGAAGGTCTGAAGACACCCAGCAACTGTGAACTGGTGGTGGGGGGCGAGCCCCAGTGCTGGGCTGAGGGCCGGTGCCTGCTCTTCGACGACTCCTTCCTGCACACGGCGTTCCACGAAGGTGAGTTCAGTGTGTGGGGCCTCGTGGTGTCCCCTGTGGTGTCGGGGACTGGGGACGAGTTGTGGGGGACACCCAGTCCCTTCTCCTGTCCCAGCAGGGCCGTGGGGCCCAGGCCCCTGCTGTCCTGGCCTGCCCCAGGTGGGAACAGCCCTGCCCCTGGCATGGAGGGCTCCCCAGGACACGCTCCCTCTGCCTCAGGCTGCTGGGGCATCCTGGCACCCCTTTCCTGGCATGTCCCTGGAGCCCCCTCAGCCAGCCCATGGCTTGCTCCCATCCCCATTTGCTCAGCCCAGCACGGGGCCTGCTGACCCTCCTCTCCCTGCTGTAGCAGCTCAGCTTCCTTCACTGCCGAGCTCGGCGGGGCGGCCCCGGCTGCGATGCCGCGGCCTCGGCCTCCTCGGGCCCTGCTGCGGCTCGGTGCTGACGTGCCAGCGGCGCCTTTGTCTCCCCCGCCGGGGAACGGCCTCACGCCCGTGGATTGTTCCTCCCTCCACCGCTGACGGAGGCTGTTCCGCTCCAGCTCTCCCGGATTACCCGGCATTAGCCGCCCGTGGCATAAAAGCATCAGGCAGAGCTGTTCTGCACAGGGGAGCGTGCGGAGGGAGTGGGAGAACAAAAGCTGTTGCTTCCACATCAGACCTGCTGTGGGATTGGGAAGCACAGCTCCGTGCAGGGCCAGGAAGGCTGGAGTGGCTCAGCAGCCGCTCCCTGCACAGATCCAGGGCGGGAGGCCCTGCCTCAGGAGCCCTCCGGGTGCCCAAAGCAGCCGTGGCAGAGGGAGCAGCTTGACCCCTGTTTACCGGTGCCTCCCTGCCTCACCCTGCGCTTCCATCCCCGCAGGTGCCCCGGAGGAAGGTCCCCGCGTGGTGTTCATGGTGGACCTGTGGCACCCCAACGTGGCCGCGGCCGAGCGCCAAGCCCTCGACTTCATCTTCGCGCCGGGACGATGACGGCGCTGCCCGGCCTGGTGGGTTCAGGGCAGCTCGGCCGGGGGCTCTCCCGGCACAGGGCCTCGGTGCTCCCTGCCGGGGGTCTTGTAAATGGAAACTGTGACGTGTATCCGCGCCCATCTCCTTCCTCCATCGTTGGCTTCAGGGATTCTTTTCCAAGCGCTGGCGCCTCGGCCCTGCCGGGGTTCGCTGCCCTCCTGCTCCTTCGTGTTCTGTTGCTACTGTGTTTTGCGGTGTTCAGAAGTAGAGTAACAAGCCCAAGGGTGCTCGTTTGAATGTAATGTAAAATTTTTCTCGTGGTCATCAAAGGAACAACACACACACACACAAAAACCATAACAGCCAACCAGCCTGCCCTGCCCGGCTGCGGTCCCCGATGGACGGACAGATGGACACTGGGGGCTGCCATGGGCGCTGTGCTCCCCCCAGGCTGGGTCTGATGGGGTGGGCAGGGCACAGCTCTGCCCACAAAGAGCCCTCCTGGGGCTCCTGCTTCCTTCTCTGTGTGCCAGCTGGGGCTCCCCAGCCCTCCTGCCCTCAGAAACCCCTTCTGTCACCCAGGCAGGGAGCAGAGTCCACCGCCAGCCCAGCAAGGCAGGAGCCCCTACCTCCACCCTGCTGAGGGAACAGCACACACAGTCGTGCTCTTCAGTCTGACCAAGGGCGTTAGCAATTGCCCAAATCCCTTCCTTGCTCTATCTGCAATCCTCAGTTTTCCCAGCTCCAGCTGGGAAGCCCTGCAGGGGCAGGGATGCTGTTTGGGAACAGAGAATGGGGGTTTTGTCTGTCCGTAGGAAGAAAGGAGGTCACCATTCCTTCTGCTGCTCCATCTTCTCCTTTCCTCGAGCCAGGCACACACAGCAGCAGCTCCCATGGACCTGACACCATCACAGGAGAGGCTCCCAAGGGGGGTTAATTCTGCAGCCTGAGCAGTAAGCCCCCACCCTGGCGTCCTGCCCACCCAGAGACCACCACACTTTTCCTGAAGTCCCCCAGCACCGGGGTCTGTTTGGGGTCTGGGGGCTGGTTTATAACACCCCCCCCAAAGCACAGTGTGTGGTGGATGCTCACAGCTCTGGCTGGGGACCCTTTGCCTCTGTGCCCTGCCCAGGAGGGACCAGCCCTGTCCTCCAACAACTTCTTTACAGACTTTTCAGTGATTCGATTGCAAGATAAGGCAGAGATTTCAAATACATCTGAGATATTTTTTACACCCGTCTTGTTACAGACTACCTGAAGTGCATGATTTCTACACGCATTGGCTACCTGGACACAGGCCCTGGGGAAGCAGGCTGGCTTTGTCCAAAGGTTGGTAACATTCATACAGTGGATAAGCAAAGATTATCAATAAACAGTTGTGCTGAAAACAGAACGGGCTTTGCCTGCTGCTGAGTCCTGGGTCAAGCAAACACTGAGGGGTTGGGTCCTGCTTATCTGGCTGCTGGTGGGGAGAAGTGGCCTAGAAAAAGCAGGAGCTGCAGGGTGGGAGGGGGGCACGGGCCTGTTTGTCAGTGATACAGTGAGCAAGGGTAGTGCTTTAAAATAACCAACCCATGGAAACTCCGTCCTGACCAGTTACAGCCTCCCAGGCCTGGATATGGCCAGGTTGGATGGGGCCTTGAGCAGCCTGATCTAGTGGTGAATCCTTGCACATGGCAGGACCTTGCAAATGGATACCTGAGGTCTTTTTCAACCCAAACCATTCTGGAATTCTGTGATGTCAGTGCAGCCCAGGCTGCCAAGGAGCACAGGGATATCCCACAGCCCATTGGACTGGGCACAACAGTGGCAGTGCTGCCTGGCCCAGGGCAGCAGACACTGTCCCCAGCCGTCCCCAGGAGCAGCTGTAGGCCTGAAGCTCCCTGGGCCCCACAGACGCCACCAGCCTTGCCAGAGCATCCACAAACCATTTCAGGAATTGCTTCCAGCTGCCTACACTGATGGAGCAAAGGCAGCAGCTTCCCAGGAGCAGCTCCAGGGCAGAGGGTGCTGCTCAAATCCCGCCCAACTGCCTGAAAACCAATGCCTCACCCCCTTAAGCACAAAGCCAGCTTGGCAGGGCAGGAATTGCTCCCCACGAGCCCCCGTGGCTCTCCCTGGCAGTGCTCAGAGAGGCTCAGCTGCTCCTCATCCCCTGATGCTCAAAAATGCCCCATTTTTAAGCATCCTTTCCAGCACATCCATTGCCCCATGGGCTGGGAGCTCTGTGTGTGCTGTTCTCTCCTGAGCAGCCCAGGGCAGGTGTGGGCTGGGTGGGCAGGCATGGACTGGGTGGGCAGATGCAGCCTGAGCAGCTGAAGGAGCAGAGCCAGCCCAGCTGTTCCTGGCCGGCAGACGGCTCAGCAGATTGCAGCAGAAGATCCCTGATGGCAGCAGGCAGGAGCATCCATCCAGTTTGTGCTTTGCTGCTGTGCCAAATCTCCCTCCTGTCCCTCTCAGGCTTTTCCTTCCACTTCTCTGTGTTTCCTGCTACAGCACACAACCAGTTCCCAAGCGCCCAGGCAGGATCCAGGCAGATGTCCCCAGGGAGCAGCGCAGGCTGGAGCTGCTCCTGGTGCTCCAAGGCTTCCTCTCCTGGGAATTGCAGAGGGAACCCAGATCTGCTGAGGGCACAGAAGGGACAGGCAGAGCAGCATCTCCCAGAGGGGCCACTTGGCTCAGCTGAGCAGGGATCCCAGAGCACACAACCCTCACCCCTCCTGCCTTCTCTCACCCTGCGATGCCTCCCTGATGTTCTCCCTCACGATGTTCCCTGTGCTCCCTCCAAAACAAGAGCAGCTTGTCCATCACCCAGTGGAAGTGTGCAGGGAAGTGACCAGGGAAGCAGCACCTTACCTTGTGCCATCTTCCACATGGATGTCACTGAAGCAGGAGGTCACCAGGGTGGCTCCAGCTCAGGTTTCCCATGGAGTTTTCACTCCTACACTGCCAACAGGCTCCTGACAGTCCTTCCATGCCCAGGATGGGAGCAGTGCCAAATGACTCTGCTCCTGCTGAAACACCTCCTCAGCTGCCAGGGCTGGCAGACGGGTGGCATCTTTGCCCAGCCACCCCTGAGCAAGCAGCTGGCTCATCTCTGGAGTCCTCTGAACTTCCCAGAAATGTCTGCAGAGCAGCCCTGGGATGGCAGAACGACCTTGGGAACTGTCTGTGCTGGACTGGGACCAGAAGCTGTGGCAGTGGTGACCTTCCCGTGCCCAGCTCTGACACTGAAATGAGCCTGCTCAGCACCTCCCCACGTTCATGTCTCTGCTCACCATCTCTTGGTGACAGCAGTCACCCATCTATCCATCAGAAAGCTTCCAAGCAGCTGCTCTGCAGGAATGATCAGACCAACAGGCTCTGTTCAACCCCAGCACTGCAGGAACCACCCTTGGCACGGAGCTAAACAGGGAACAGCTCCCACAACCCAGCCCATCACACCAGGAAGCACAGACATGACAACAATGTGACTCTGGCTGCTGACACAGTGCTGGGATGAGCCTTGGAGACTCCTTTATTTCCACAGTCACACTGAGGGGTGTGTCTGCAGCAGCAGCAAACCCAGCCAAACACAGGTATCCATCCCTCAGCCTGAGCAGCCACGGGCTCCCCTGGCCACCAATGACTGGGGACACTCTCAGAGCAGAAAGGGAGCAGCTGCTGAGGGCATACAAAACCTCTTTGGTCCCATCACCTAAGAAGCAACTTTGGGGTCTGCAGAGTGTGGGCAAATGGAGCAGAAGAGCAGTGAAGCGAGGTCCTGCAGCAGGAGGGAGGGAGCACAAGGAGGGCAGGGCTGGGCTGGGCCATCACTGACCAGGGAGGTGTGGAGGGACAGGGACGTCCCTCCAGAGCCACCTACGGTGTGAAAACCTCCAGGGAACACCTAAAGGGGGACTTGCAACTCTTGTTCTGCTCCTGGGTGAGAACAGGCAGGCACTGCTAACCAAGGTAAGGCACTAGGATCATTCCCATGGATTAAGGGATATAAATAAAGGCAAAGTCTGACCAGGGCAAGTGCAGGCACAGTGGCTGACTGACATCTCTGAAAGCCAGCACTGCTCAGGGGCTGTGTAACTCAGAGCAAGGTGAGGATTTACCTCAGATCAAGGCACGTGGGGAGTCTGCAGAGCACCAAGAGCATCCCTGTAAAGTCCATGTAAACCCCAAAACGCTGCATTCTGCCCTCAGTCTTTGGTAAATGCTGTCAGTGACACCTGCACTGGCCCAAAACGTGCTGTAGGACAGGGCAAGGAGTGTCCCTTCCTCTGGGCCAGGCAGGCTGGAGACCCTACAGAGGCAGGGCAGGGCCTCCTGCCTCTGTTGGCATGAACAGCTGAGATTATCCTTACTGGAGATAAACATTTCACAGGGCTGAGCTGTTGTCCGAGCACAGCAGCTCACAGCAGGTTCACCCCATGCTTCAGCAGCTTCTGCTTGGCCTTGCTGGGCAGGCTGAAGGCGCTGTCGTGCGGGTTGGGGACGCCTGAGTTGCGGAGAGGAGCTCCCAGCTGCTGGAAGTAGGTCTCCTGGACAGGATTCCGGCAGGCGTACACGGCTGTGGAGGCATTCCTGGAGGGGCAGGAAAAGGAAACTTGACAGCTTTGGGCAAGATTCATAGCTGGGCACTGGGCTCCCAAGTTTTGAGAGGGACTTTCAGGTGTCTCAGCACAGGAACATGGAGCTGAACAAGCAGCAAAACCCTGAAGGCTACAGGGAACCAGAACCTCCTTCTAAAGGGTCCTGGCATCCTTAAAAGGGAAAGTGGGATATCACAGAATCATTTAGTTTGGGAAGAGACCTCCAAGACCATCGAGTCCAACCTGTGACTGAGTCCAACTTGGTGCTCTGGCCTGGGTGACACGGTGGGGATTGGTCACAGGTTGGACATGATGGTCTGGGAGAGCTTTTCCAAAATTAATGATTCTGGGATTCTGTGTGTGGCCACGCTTCAAAGATTCCCCTTGCTGCCAGCCCACCATGAGCCTGGAACACTCCTCGTGGCTGACATTCCTCCTCTCCCACTGCTCTGGCCACAATCAAATCCCAGCACAGCACCTCGCAGCAGGAACCATGTGTTCAGTCACAGGTGTGATGAAGCTCAGAAAAGAGTCAGATTCAGTCACCACCAAAGCCGTGATTAAAAAGTTTAATTAAGACTAAGAATCCCCCCTCCTGGAGTATTCCCTGCAGGAGGGCTGGCAGGGAGCAAAGCCAAGGACCCTGGATTCCTCCTCGAAGGAGGAAAGCAGCAACTGCTATGTTTGCTGACACCCTTCTGTGACAACTCTCCATAAAAGAAAGCAATTTTAGTCATCTTGTTACTCAGGCTGATTCACACATGGAGTTGCTTTTTTCGGGGTAACAGGGAACACGCCAGCTTAGCCAGTCAGTTTAGGATTGGATTTAAGGAGCCAGCGAAGCTCATGCTAAACAAGGAGTCCTCCAGCACTGAAGTGTGTGATTCACATTCCCTTGGCAAGCGGTGCCAGAGCAGCAAAACTCTGTAATTCCCAGGAGAATCTTTATTTCATCATGTTTTGGACAAACAAGCAGGAACAGGTGGGTGGGATCTGTGCACTCCCAGCTGAGTTAAGGAAAGGGGTGTTCACTTCAGCCCTGGCCTGGGGAAGGGCTCTGGATGTCAGGAAAGGCTCTGGATTTTGGGAAAGGCCCTGGCTGTGATAAGAGACCATCCTGCCTGGTGCATCACAACTGAGTTTGCCATGCACATCGTAGTGTGTTTCCAACCCAACGAGCCGTGCAAGAAAACAATATCTAGGTTGCCAATTCTGGGCGCCTTTGGCTCCCTGCCGAGACACAAATTTATTAGGAACAGCTAAATTTAAAACTGCGTCTTAGAACCTCATGGTGCCAGGAACTGGCAATTGTGTGAGTGCTGCATCTTAATCCAAGCCATGGCACCACTGAGCTGTGCCCTCAGTCCACCCTCCTGGTGCCACTGCAGCCTCTCAACATCGAGGCAGAGCACGAAGGAACCCACAAGTGAAAGCAAATTTAGGGAATAAAGCCAGGTGACTGGTCCTTGGGTGTGGTCACAACCTGTGTCGAAACCCAGGCAGCCTTGGAAAGGGGTTCTGCCCTCCTGTGACCACCTCTGAGCCTGAGACAGGAGGGTTGTGGGTACCCCTTACCTGATGATCACTTCTGAGGCCGTGGGGAGCTGGCTGAAGTCAGAGTGGATGAGTGTGGCTGCCCTCAGGAAGTGCCGGTCCAGGGGCCCGGGGGTGTGGGGCAAGTTGGCTGCACGAGAGGAGAAAGGGGGTGTTAAAAACCCACTCTGCACTGTGCCCCCTTTCACTGAGCAGGAAAAGGCTCTGGAGCTGCACAACAGGCTGGGGACACCCTCAATCCCAAGAGACAAAGAAATGTTCCCATCAACCCCATTCTGCTCATTGTTCCCTCCCAGAAGACGAAGGCTCACCCGTGAGGACGTTCTGGACACGGTCATAGTGTGTGAAGGTGTAGTTTGTCCTGGCTGAGGCCGAGGAGTCCTTGGGCAGAGTCTCCCTCAGGTGAACCTCGAGGCCATTCAGGGAGGCCAGGCTGCTGTGGTACTGCAGGCAGAGGGAAAGGCAAAGCTCAGAGCCTCACCTGGGCCTGGTGAGGTGCTGGAGGGAGTTCAGATGACAGAAGGAGTGGACCCTTCCTTGCTCTGCTGTGCAGCTTCCCATGTAGAATGCCTGGGAAACTCGGGCACAGAGGGAAGCAGACAAGTCACAGAGCTCCCAAGGTCAGGCTGGATGGGGCTCTGAGCAACCTGGGCCAGTGGGAGCTGTCCCTGCCTGGAACCAGATGGGCTTTAAGGTCCCTCCCAACCCAAACCAGTCTGGGATTCTACGACTCAGAAAAGGGCCCTTCAACCTGAAAATCAGCCATTAAGCCACCTGATGCCACTAATTACAGGAAAATGCGAGGCCCCATTAATTTACTATCAACCATTACTCTCCAGGGCTCATTTCACATGATTTACATCCCCAGCCAGGGACATTCCTTTGCTTACACCAGGCAGTACAAACACACAACAATGCACTAAATGAATGCCAAGCTGCTGTTCTGCAGTAGCCCAGAGGCCCTGATCATGCTGAGGCTCCCTGGGCACAGGCAGGGCACAGGCAGGGGTTCTCCACCACTCCTGGGAAGATTAACTCCATAATCCTCATCCTGCCAGTGTGCTTTCCCCTACTGGGGAGAGGATCAAGCCTTTGTTCAGCAGGACGGCAGTGCCTGGCCTACCCTTGACCCCTGTCACGCCACAGATTTTCCTTTCTGTGCAGTGAAATGGAGGGATAAGACCTAAAGAGCAGCAGGAGGCGAGGCCAAGAGCCTCCCACTCCACAGGGAAAGTCTGGGATGGAACCCGCCCTCCCAGAGGTTCACAGCTGCACAAGTAGCATATTTTACCCTTCTTTGGTGTCATTTGGGGGCCTCAAAGCATTCAAAAAACCATTAATTATAACTCAGCTTTGACATCCCTGAGAGCTGAGGGTCATTTTTAACCTATAGATAAACAAAGGGACAGACAAGCTGAGGTTGTGCCTCAAATCCACCAGCAGCAGAGCCCAGCTGCACCTCCTGGGACAACGGGACATGCAGGGCACCTCTCCTAAGGGATAACAACCTGCACCCACGGGAGGGAGCAGCAGAAGAGCCCAGTCACAGATGAAATCCAAGCTGTGTGACAGTGCAGTTTTAGTGAGGTCCAAGACAAGGGTATGTGAGATGGAAGCGGGATGTTTGGGGAAAGAGGAACGTGAATGGATTGAGAGCTTGTCAGCCCCAGGGCAAGACATCAAGGAAAATGGACTGTGCAATCCCTGTGCAACAGGGATTCTCTGGTGTGACAATTCCCACCTGCCTGTGTCCCCCCTGCTGTTCCAGACAAGCAGAAAGGGGACAAAGTGCCACATCTGGTGCAAAGGGCCCTGGCTACACCTCTGGGTTCAGCTGATCTGGCAGCAATCCCAACCCAGGCACATCAGCCCTGCTGTGCAGAGCAGTCATTCCCCAGCTCCCAGGGCCCCAGGCGTCCCACAGCTCCGAGGGGAAGGAGCAACCTTGAGGCTCTGCATTAGTCTGAGCTTCCCTCCACCTTCCAGTCTGGCTGGGTAAGGAAATTAGGTTGTTCCTATGGCAACTGGCATATCAAACAGGGCTCTGCAGCTTTGACTCAGCTCCTGGTAGGGAGGCAGAGGCCAGGCAGCAGCTCTGCAGCTGATGCTTCCCAGGAAAGACAGGGGTCCGGCACATCCTGCCCCTGCAGCCCCATTAGCTCTGCTCACAGGGCATCCTGGGCACCCAAATCCCACCACAGGGAAATTTGGGATTACTCTGGTGTTACCCAGGTGCAGCACCCACAAGGCATCCCTCTCCCCAGCCCCAGGGAGCAGCCTGGAGGCTCCCACAGCCAAGGGAACCTCTCTGGGCCCTGCTGCCAGCCACGTCTGCACTGCTCCCCAAGGGAGAGGCGATGATGCTTAGGGTGGGGGTTTAACAGAACCAACCTCGCTTCCCCAAAAGTGCCAAAGCAATGGGGATCCCCAGCGAATCCCAGCTCCAGCGCAGGCCCCTGGCAGCCCGTGGCTGTCTGTCACACCCACACGCTTTGCTCCGGTGCCGGCACTGCCAGACACCAGCAGCACCGGGAGCTGCCTGCGAGACGCGGCTGTCCCTGCTCCGACAGCTCCCACGCAGCCGCGGCTGCCGAGCCCGGCACAGCTCGGAGCAGGTGATGGAGGCACGGGGAGCACCGTTCAATGCTCCCTCCTCAGCTGTGACCCTGCTGCAGTGGGGCAGAGCTTTCCCACTCACCACATCCTCCACGGCGCTGCGGTCCCGGCGCAGCTGCTCCTCGGCCAGCAGCGACAGCACCAGCCCCTGGATGCAGTGAACGTAGAGGCACAGCTGGGCTGGCTCACCCCCTCTGCCACCCAGCCTGTCCCAGCTGCCCTCCCCGCTGCTGGGACATGGCCTGTCCCCTGCAGGGTCACTGGGCAGAGCCTCCTGAGCCCCTGGGACCAGCAGCTGCCTCCTGCTCTGGAGCTGCGCATGTCCAGTGGGGCCTGGACAGTCCAAGCCCCACGCGTGGCCACCAGCTGTGCTGCCACTTCCTCCAGACACACGGTCCTGGCTCACAGTCCATGGCTTGTCCTGCTCACTGGATTTTCTTCTGCTCAGCTCCTGGGCAGGAAAGGGAACAGCTGGACTGTGGCTGACTGAAAGGGAATTTTGGGAAGCGCAGTGACCGACATCAGAATCCACAGGGGATTCCCCCTTGTCCTGGCTCTCCTGCTCCCAGGTGTAAGGGCTGGGAAAGGAAAAGCCTTCCAGGTATGGACCTCTAGTCCAAGCACATTCGGTCTGGAGTGAGGAAGGGCTTGGGAGCTGCTCTGTGTTGCTCTCTGAGGGGAAGGATGTTTTCCCGCTGAGCTCTGAGCTTTCACTGCCTGCTCCACTCAGGTTTGCAGCTGGAGAATTCCTTGTGCTGGCTCCCATTCCAGAGAAGTCCATCAGAGGACTTGCAGAGCTGCCCAACTGCACAGCATCTCCTGGGACAGGTGTGCCTGAAGCATCCTCAGGGGACTCCTGCACAGAGATTCCATCCAGGGCTTGGTTTTCATGAGCTCCTGTTGATTCCGGAACTGCCTGGGAGCAGAGAGCGCTCTCCTCTCCTCTGGGGCCTGCTGGGGACATGGGTGACCTAGTGGGAGATGACAAATGGATTAAACACTGAGCAGGATCTGTGTGGAGCTATCCCACAGCTGATAACCCCACCGGCTCCTGGCACTGATCAATGGCTGATCCATCCCCTGCGACAAAGAGACCTGGGAAAAGGATGGGCCGAGGTCTAACACAGCTGAAATCCTGGGAATCTGACACTGCAGGCTCCTGGGAATGCCCCTCCCTTGTCCACAGAGCAGTGCTGTGAGCTGAGGGACAACAGATCACAGCTGGTGTGGGGAAGCAGCTCTGCCCCAGGCTGCTCACAGCAGGGATATGGACACGGGAATTCTGCCCAGCCTGAGGAGCCTCGGGCAGCTCCAAAGGCAGTGACAGAGCCTGAGTGAGTTCCAGGGAAAACAGTGACAATGGCAACAGGGACACTGTGCCTCGTGTGAGCTCCTGCTGCAAATCCTGCCCCTGGGTCAGGCTGCTGTCCCACCTGGCCATCCACTCCACTGGGAAGTCCCGGAGCACGGAGACCTCCTCTCCTGTCAGGAACACCGGGATGATTCGGACGCCCGGCGGCAGCAGAGACTCTGCAAGAGCAGGGGAGGGGTGAGGCTTCAGTGAACATGTCCCAGCTTCAAAAACAGAAACCAAACCTCATCAGGGCAGCCTTTTCCTACTCTCCCAGCATTTTCCCATCCTGCTCATACCCTTCATGCCTGACAGTCACATTTCCCCTCAGTGTTTCCATCCTGGCAGATCATCTCCACACTGATGCTGAGAGGGGATGGCTGGAGGTTTGGACTGCAAGCACCAGCCATCTGTTGTCAGGGCCTGGCAGTGGCCAAGTGGCCACATGGGGAGCTGGAATTAAGGCAGGCATGCTTGGGAATCTACAGAACTGGAATAAAACCCAAAAGAGCAAACCCAGCAGAAGGAGCTGGTTCTGATCACACAGCACAGGCTGGCTGGTGGCAGCAACACCCTCTGGGATAGTTTGGAGATACTCCAGCACCCAGCACAGCTTGGATGTGAATCCCAGAGAACCAGCTCGTGCTCCCATGCAGGGAAGGCAGCCCATAGGATGCAGCTGGATGCTCACCAGATTCCTGTGGCTCCTCAACTCTGGGCTCACTCTGCAACAAAAGCCAAGAATCAGCTCTGTGGATGGATAAGGACACCTCTGTCACCCTCCCAGTCCCACAAGGCTGCAGCAGACCCTGCACCACCCCCCCAGCAAGTGCTGGCTCTGTTTGGTGCTGGGAAGGGTTTTGGTCCTTAAGGAGCTCTCAAAGCCAAGGGGAGCTTCCCAAGAACCAAAATACACCTATAAGTCAGGACAGAGCCCAGATTTATCATCACCACCTGCTCAGGGCACAGAAACTCCCTTCATTCAAGCAGAAGAACAGCAAAGGTTGCCTTCATATCTGCATACTGACAGCTTTTTTATAGAAGATCTTGATCACATAAAACTTTTGACAAGTTTTAAAGCAAATGAGAACTGCTGTTTGTCCCCTTCAGACACTCATTTGGTGGACTTCCCAGTAAATACCATAACGTGTAAAAAGCCAGTCAAAACATCACATAGGTGAGATCTCACATATTCAATAAGTTAAAAGACTGAAAAAAACCAAAAACCTAATGATTCCTAGTGCAGAAGTCTTGGAACCTTTTTCAATCATAACTAATAAAAGCTTTAAGCATCAGCACCAGTATTTGTCCTTCCCCATGGTGACATGATCCAGATGTGTGTGGCAAGAGCTCCCACACCACATCCTTGCAGGGATCTGCTTGCAGGGAAGGTGTTCAGCAGCATACCTGGCCTGGGGACTCGCTGCCCTGCAGGAGGACTTTGGCAGTGAGTGGAGGTGGCAGCTGGGTGCTCACAATCCTGAAAGGACAAAGCAAAGTCACACAAGCACAGAATGGCTTGGCTTGAGAGGGAACTTACAGGTCATTAGTTCAGAGAACTCTGATGATGTTTGGTGACAAAGTACCTCTACCAGACAGACCAGAGACACAAGGTGACACACCCTGGTGCAGCACAAGGCTCCCAAGTCCCTCCTCGAGTCAAATGTCCAGGTTCCTGCACTCTCAGGTGCTGCAGTGACTCACTCCAGTGTCCTGCCTGCAGCTATGAGGTCACTCCCTGGCAGATGCTCTCCCTGTGGCACATTTCCAGTGCTCGTAAAAGGTGTCACTGGAACAGTTCATGCCAAAGAAAAATGGCACTTGAGTGCTACTGCCAAGGAATTCTCGGAATTCCCCACCTCCTGTCTTTCAAGGCCACCTTGGAGGCTTTCCTTGAAGTCTTTCAGTCATCTTTGATTGAAAGAAACTGGAATTTCTCATGAGGAATCCTGGCTCATGCCCCTGTGCACTTCCTGTCAGTAGAGTGGTCCTGGCCAGCAGGTCAGACAAACCCAGGGACAGATGGACACACCTGCACTGAACTGCAGAGGGAACACTGCTGGGAAAGCACAACATCCACTCATCTCCCTTTTCCTTGGTGACTTCCCTCTAAAAAGCCTCAGAAATTCAGTCCTCACATCCTGCTGAGTATCAAAAGCAGCAGATTTCTACTACAACCCAAGTCTTGAACTCCTTCATGGTGATGAGCACATTGGAGAGACTGTTCACAAGGGCCTGGAGTGACAGGACAGGGCACAATGGATCCAAACTACCAGAGGACAGGGTTAGACGGGATATTAGGAAGGAACTCTTCCCTGGGAGGGTGGTGAAGCCCTGGCAGAGGCTGCCCAGAGAAGCTGTGGCTGCCCTTGGATCCCTGGAAGTGTCCAAGGCCAGGTTGGATGAAGTTTGGAGCAACCTGGACGAGTGGAAGGTGCCCCTGCCCATGGCAGGGGGTGGAACAGGATGGGATTTAAGATCCCTTCCAATCCAAGCCATTGCATGATCCCATGATTGCACAGACCACTCAGTCTCAGTGACACAGGACAGACAGGGACTGCCTGAAGCTCTGATAGTCCTGCTGATAACCAAGAGCAGCCCTTGAGCCCTTGTTCTGCTCCCTGGATGCACTCCAGGACCCAAGCCCTGGAAAGGGGTGGATTTTACCCTCCAGGGAACACCTGGAGGTTACTTACAAGCCTTTGTACTGGATGCAGCCTGCCAGGACATGGGGAGAGCGCTGGCACGTCTGCAGGATGAGAGCTGCCTTCAGCAAAAGCAGGGGATCCACCTGGACAGGGAGAGCCAGGGCAGTGAGGCCACAGAATCCTGGGAAACCTCAAAGCAGCAAATAAACAAGCACAGTGGCACTGGGGCAGGTCTAGAGGCAGAGGACAGGCTCTTACCTTGGTTTTGTCCAGATGCCAGAGAGAATTGAAAATCCTGTGGAGGTCACTGGTGTTTTTTTGGATGTGTTCAATGTACCTGTCCCACTCCCTGCTCAGCTCCTCCTGGGAAAACACCTGTGGGTGACAGAAACCCCCACACTGTCACTGCAAAGTGTCCATGCACTTGGGATGGGAGATGCAATCCACGTGGGCCAGAGCCTGTCAGGAAAAGGTCAGGAAAAGGTGGGAGACAACACTGAGGGCAAACTGCTTAGGGTGACCACCTGGGAAAGGCTCAGCAGAGCCCCACAGGACCTCGGAGCAATGGCAGGGATGACCTGCTCACTTTTCCAGGTCCCACTTCTTGGATGTGTGACCCTTGGCAGGAGGAAGGCAACACAAGGGAATATTGCAGAGCTGGGAC
Source organism: Poecile atricapillus (assembly GCF_030490865.1). NCBI lineage: Eukaryota > Metazoa > Chordata > Aves > Passeriformes > Paridae > Poecile > Poecile atricapillus. The sequence continues at coordinate 4,852,945 of NC_081264.1, forward strand.
ACCTCAGGAAGGGCTTAAATCTCCCCAAAAGTCACTGTGTCCCCAGTCCCTCGTTACCAGGTCCCTCATTACTGTGTCCCCATGTCCCCAGTCCCTCGTTACCATGTCCCCATGTCCCCAGTCCCTCATTACCGTGTATGCACCACGCACGGGGCCCTGGTAGAAGGTGAAGAGGCCGATGAGCTGCTCCAGGAGCCGCCGGCAGCTCACGTCAGGCAGCTCCACAGCACAGCCCAGAACCTGCAGCAGGCACGGCAAGGGATGGAGAACGCTGCCTTGACAGAACTCGGGCATGACAAGTGAGAACAACTCTCATCACTTTCACACAAGGACAGGCAACTCTGTGCAGGCAAACAGCCCTCGGAATCACAGGCACAGGAAAAGGGAACACAAACATACCCACACAAGAGCCCTGGCACAGACAGGATAAATAAATATCAGAAATGCAGCACTTCAGACACACTCCCTTCCCACGTTAGATGACCTAACTTGATGCTTTAATAGCTAAGAACATTTTCCTGAAATGAAGTACTTGAAAATATTCAAAATAACTCATTATTTATATTATGATGCTCCATTTAGTTTTTGAGTTGCTGAAACAGAAGCAGCAGTGCCAATTAAATGGGGCTGACTGGCCTCAGCCCAGTTCCCAGGGGATGGTTTGGGGCACTTTTGTTCACAACTGCCACATGCTGCTCTTTATATACCAAATGTCTGTGGACACTGACAAAACTCTGGGGATGCTGAGGGCTAGAAGAAAAGAACAATCAGACTATCAAACAGTGACTGTGTCTTTACAAACTGCAGCACACGGAATTCTGTTATGCCCCACCCCTGGAAGCATCCAAGGCCAGGTTGGATGGGGCTTGGAGCAGCCTGGGCTAGTGGAAGGTGTTCCTGGCCATGGCAGGAGGTGGAAATGGATGAGCTTTAAGGTCCTTTCCAACCCAAACCAGTCTGGGATTTTGGGATTCTGTTTCCAGCCAGGAACATCTTAAGAAATTCCTTTGGGTGTGGGTACTGAAATGAGGTACTTGAAACTTTTCTGCAGGAAGCTGAAGCAACTGCCAAGCCACAGAAAACAGAATTTAAGTTGCCTTGCAATGAAATTTGTGCACTGCAAGGACCCTCCCCAGCTCTCCCCGGGTGTAGCCCACACCCTGAAAAATAAACCCTCTTTGTCTGGGTCCAGTCCTTCAGCCCCTGGCTGTTTTCACTCTGTGACTGCTCCAGAGCTCCTGAACTCACCCACAGAAAGTCTCCATCCACCACCACGGCGAACTTGAGCTTCCTGAGGCGGACGAGGCTGGGAGGGGCCCCGGAGATCTCGGTGAGGCAGCGAACAACCCCGGCCATCTGCCCACACAGCAGCTCCTGCTGCTCCGGGACCGTCTGCCAGGGAGCAAAGGCTTTAACTTCCCATTAAAAGAACTCAGGGAAAATAAAATAAAAATCACTGCTGTTTTCAGGTATAAGTAAAAAGTAATTATCATTTCAACTCAATTTACAGAAAGGGTTGTCAGGCATTGGCACAGGCTGCTCAGGGCAGCAGTGGAGACATCATCCCTGGAAGTGTCTAGAAAATGTGTGGCACTTGGGGACATGGTTTAGTGGTGAAGAGGGTGCTGGGTTCCTGGCTGGACTTGATTTTAAGGGTCTGTTCCAAACTTAACAACTCTGGGATTCTATAAATCAAATGCAGTAGAACAGGCAAATTCCTGGGAGAAAAATAATTGAATTCCTTTTTCCAGGCAGCACAAGGGCCTGGGGCTTATTGAGAGGGACTTTTATCCCTCATATGTGTTTATTCACACCAGGCCAGACCTGGGCTGTGCTGGCCCATTCCTCAGGGAGGGAGCAGAGTGTAACCCCACTGCTGTGCCCCCAGGCCTGGTGGAGCCCAGCCCTGCTCCATCCAGAGCTAATTGATAATTGGGATTTATTAAAAAATTTCTTCAAACTTTTGTGACTTAAATAAAACTTTAATAAAATTTAATTTTAATAAAAATTTTTGTGAAGTAAGGATTAATCCAAATCAGCTGGAAGCCCGACCCCTCGTGATCCAGAACCATCAGCATCCCTTTACAGTATTGAAATAAAGCAGACTTTACCTGGGAAGGGTAAAAATAACAGATCCCGGCTCTTGTAGGATCCCCTTCCTCCTTCACTTTTGAGCCATCATAAAGGAAAAAGTAATTCCACCTAAAAAACATTGGCAGAAATTATTGTGTGTTTGAAAACTGTTACCCTTCTCCCTCGCCTTTCTATTTCTTTGGAAGAGCAACAAAAGGTTATTGCAAATATTACTTATAAAATATTATAGTATATTACTGCAAATATACGACATGATTCTTTGCACAATCACACTGAGTTTACACCCAAAAGCAGCACCAAGAAGGTCCCTCATGACTAAATTCGACCACTTTTGTGGGTTTGAAATAGGTTCTGTAACTCCACCTCTCAGACACGTGGAAGGAGAAGTGGATTTGTGAGATATTGTACCCTCAGCACACGGGATAATTATCGAGAAGTGTTATCCATGTGCATCCCAAAGAGCTCCCGAGGAGCCGGAGACAGCGGGGTCCCTCCCAGGACGGGATCCCACTCTGCTCATCACTTCTTGAACGCGTGTTCAGCAACGCTTTCCACCCTGTCCTGTCAGCCAGCACCTCGGAACGAGCTCCGTGCGGGGCTTTCCCGGCAGGAACAGCCCAGCTCTGGGAGCAAAGCTGGGAGCAAAGCTGGGAGCAAAGCTGGCACCGAGCTGGTACCGAGCCGGCACCGAGCTGGCTCCGAGCTGGCTCCGAGCTGGTACCGAGCTGGTACCGAGCTGGTACCGAGCTGGCACCGAGCTGGCTCCGAGCTGGCACCGAGCTGGTACCGAGCTGGCACCGAGCCGGCACCGAGCCGGCTCCGAGCCGGTACCGAGCTGGCTCCGAGCTGGCACCGAGCTGGCTCCGAGCTGGTACCGAGCTGGTACCGAGCTGGTACCGAGCTGGCTCCGAGCTGGTACCGAGCTGGTACCGAGCTGGCTCCGAGCTGGCTCCGAGCTGGTACCGAGCTGGTACCGAGCTGGCACCGAGCTGGTACCGAGCTGGTACCGAGCTGGTACCGAGCTGGCTCCGAGCTGGCACCGCGGAACCCGCGCTGCTGCCGGGCCAGGAGCGGGAGGCTGGACCCGCTCCCGGACCGCCCCTCCACGGCCCTGGAGCGACCCACGGACAGGGACCGAGCCGGATCTCCGCCACGGCCGGGGACAGCAAGCGGCAAAGGGCCCGAGGTGGCTCCCGGGGCGGCGGCAGGCGTGGCGGGGAGGCGGGAGCGGGGCTCGGGGCTCACCATGGCGCGGGCCCGGGCGCGGCGGGGCGGGACATGGCTGCGGGAGGCTCGGGCCGGCTCGGGGATGCTCCGGGCGGTTCCGGGATGCTCCGGGATTCCGCCCTCCCTCCCCCCCCTCCACCCCCGCTCGCTCCCGCCGCCGGTTCCGGGCGCGCCCCCGCGCACGTGACCGCGCAGGTGACCGCGCGCATGGCGGCGGCGGAGGGCGGGTGGCGAGCGGGGCGCGCGCGGCGGCGGCGGCGGCGGGGCCGGGGCGAGGAGGAGGAGGAGGATGAGGAGGATGAAGAAGGGGAAAGCGGCCCCGGAACCGAAGCGGTGCTGCGGCGGCTGCGAGAAGCGCGGTGAGTGCCCGGCCCCGGCCCGCGTGTCCGCTGCCCGCCGAGCACTGTCGGGCCCCGCTAACGCCGCGCTCTCCCCGCAGGGACGATCTGCTGAGCTCCGGCTTCTGGGCGGCGAGCTCCGGTGAGTGCGAGCGGCGGGGACAGCGGGGACAGCGGGGACATCCATCCCCGGCACCGCCGCGCTGACCCCGCCGCCCGCAGGAGCCGTGCGGGCCCCGCTGAGCGGCCCCGCCGAGCCGCCCGCCCGCTGCGTGTGCTACGGGCTGGGCCGCTTCGGGCGCTGCCCCGCCGCTCGCTACCAGCTCGCCTTCCTGCTGCTGCTGCTGGAGGAGCTGCGGGTGAGCTCCGGCACCGGGGGGAGCAGCGGGGACAGCACCGGGCCGCTCCCCGCTCACCCCGCGCTGTCCCCGTAGGTGCCGCCCGGCCGCTGCGCCCTGTTCGACCCGGCCTTCTCGGCGCGGGAGGCGGCGGCGCTGCGAGCGCTGGGGCTGCGCCTGCTGCCGGAGAATGAGGTGAGGAGACCCCCGGGGCAGAGCCGGGAGCCGCGGGGGCCCGCGGACGGGGCTCGGCCGTGACGGGCGCGGCGGGTCCCGGGCAGGAGGGGAAGCACGGTGTCCAGGGCGCGGCCACGCTCTTCTACATGGTGCACTGCGGGAAGGCCCTGTACAACAACCTGCTGTGGAGCAACTGGAGCCCCGCCGCGCTCTCCAAGCTGGTCATCATCGGGAACAGCTTCCGAGGAATCGAGGAGAGGTCTGGACATGTTCTAATGCCTCCCACCCTGCTTTCCTCTTCTCTGTCCCACTAGCTTTATTGTTGCCGACAGGAACTTCCCTGTTTTGCGCATTTTTGTTGCCATAAAGTTTTCAGTCGTGTGCCCTCTCCCCCCTTCTCTGTCCCACCCCCATGCAGAAAACCTGTCCAAATCCACAGGAACATCGTGTCTAACGTGGACATCTTCTCTTCTTGCAGATTGCTGTCCAGAATCTTGGAGAGAGATTATTCTTACATAGCAAAGGTATGAGGCAACAGTTTAACATTATCGTTTCATGTTGACAACACATCTTTTAATGAAAAAAGAAATTAATTGCCACTGAAAAGAAGAAGGGGGTATTTTTAAAACCTTTTTCCTAGGCACTGTAATATAAAAGCTAATCACTTTAGGATTGTTGAACATCTGCAGAACATCCTGCACACAGGGGCTGAGGGTAATGTAACACCATTCTGATCCTCACTGGCTCAGCTTTGCAGGAGGGGGCTTCTGCATTGTAAATTTTTCCCCAAATGATCTTTTAGGTCTTGAAAGGAGTGGAGGAAGTGGCACTCCCCAGTCACCCCCGCTACCTGGACACTTTCAATGACACCTCCGTGCACTGGTTTCCCCTGGATAAACTGCAGGAGCTCTCCTCTGAGGTCTGGGATTTCGTGGAGGAGCCGATGTACCAAGATTGTGAGGACCTGGAGATCATCAGGAAGGGGGAGGAAGCTACTGCCAAGTCCTGACCATCCCTGTGGTGGCAGGGCTGGGATCCACAACTCTTCCCATGGAAGCTTCTGGGCAGCTGAGATGGAGCTCAAATAGCACCAGGCTCTGTCAAAAGTGGCAGCACCTGAATGCTGAGGTGATGGGACATTTTTGTATGTTATTTAATAAATAGTAAAGCTAAGCTTTGACTTATACTTGCTGAACTACAGCAAACTAATTCCACCAAAACCTGCCTTGAGAACCATTCACGCTGCAGTGACTGCTCTTTGATTCCCTCCACTTCCACAACAATTCAAGGCCTTTGCATGTCCTACACACATTTCAAAGCATCAGGAAGGGGAAATTATCTGAGTGGTTTGTAGTGGGAGGTGTTGGGATCTGGTTCCCAGTGCAGGCTTGGAAAAAGCTCCCAGCTCTGACTGCTGCTGAAATCAGCTCTTGATTAGTCCTGAGAACAACCAGGTCAGCTCCCTCCAGGAAAAAAAGCGTTAGGATTCCTTCCCTCACCTCTGCGCTCTTAACCACTGCAGTCCCACAGCAGAGAGAGTTTGGACAGGTCCTGGATGTGTGCAGCAAAGAGGAGCCCACTGTGTGAGGGATATTGTGGGGACAGTAACTCACTGCCAGCACAGCACACAGCACAAGCTGTGACATCTGTCACTAGAGACTCGCGGGACTCAGCTAGGCCAGCCCTCACTCTGCTCTTGGAGCAGAGAATGTGATCCCTCCTAACCTGCTGGTAAACCTCTGTCCCAGGTGGCAATTACAAGTGTCAGCACTGCTTGTTCTCCCTTAGCCTGGGTTCCCAGGTCGGGAAGTCTCCATCCTCTTGCCACTGCCTGAACAGTTTTTCCAATAAAAACCATCCTGGCATCCAGCTCCTGTCACTATTTACAAACCTGGAACTTATTTATTCTAAGGGTTACCTAGAGGCTGTTCCTGGGTGGTGACTGAGTCTCCAGTGGGGCCTCACTTGGCCATGTCAGTGAGGCTCTGCAGCGAGGTGGGCACCCAGGTGCTCTCCCCTGGCACAGAGACTTCACTTGGCCATGTCAGTGAGGCTCTGCAGCGAGGTGGGCACCCAGGTGGTCTCCCCTGGCACAGAGGCCTCACTTGGCCATGTCAATGAGGCTCTGCAGCGAGGTGGGCACCCAGGTGCTCTCCCCTGGCACAGAGGCCTCACTTGGCCATGTCAATAAGGCTCTGCAGCGAGGTGGGCACCCAGGTCTTCTCCCCTTGCACGAACACCACGCCCCTGTCGATGTAGATGACGATCCTGCCGAAGGTGTAGAGCTGCTTGCCCTCGTGCCGCTTCCCGATGACGGGCATGAAGACGATGTTGTGCTCCTCGGCCTTGGTCTGGATGAGGTCCTTGAAGTTCATGGGCACGGAGCCGGCGGCGGCGCCGATGCCGCGCTGGGCCATGTTCTCGGCCTCGCGCCGCTCCTGCATGGCCTCGTACTGGAAGTCCTTGCGGCGCTCCGTGTGCGTCAGGTACGCGATGTTCTCCCGGGCGCCCGGCTGCATGTACCCACCTGGGGGAGAGAATGGGGAGAACATGGTCCTCAGGTGTTCCCAGAGGGAAGCAGCTCCATCTGGGAAGTCAAACAAGACATTAGGAGTGTGGGGTTCAAGTTGGGGCCCAGAAGGGGAGTTCTCAGTTTTGGAAAGAGGGCGAATTTCAGGTGTTACTCCCTTCTCTTTTATACAATGTAACTTCCAGTGAATTCCCAACAATCACTTTTAGGTCTTAGGGAGAGTCATGTGGAAGGGAACTGCTGTAAAGATAAGGAAAAGAACCTGTATCTCACCATAAAGAAAAAAATACCCAATAATGACAGCTTTAGAAGTCAAGCCCTAAAGGATGATGTCTGACTGACAGGGTAAGGCTGGAAGAGGATGGCTCAGCAAGCCACCAAAAATCTGTTTCTGCTTCAGTGCAGTCCAGAACTACTGAGCAGCACCTCAGAGGTGTTCTTTCAGGACACAGCAAGGCAGAGCCCACTGAGTTTCACTGCTCATGGGAGCTGCTGCCATGCTGCCAGCAGGGCCATGCTCCAATCAGCCCCCCAGGAGCCACACTGACTGTGCTGGCAGCCCAGAGCAGCACAGCCACCCCCATGAGCCACCTACCCACGCTGGAAGACACAGCTCGGTTCATGATGTCAAGGGCTTCATTGAACTTGTCTTTGATGGAGGGATGTGCCAGCACCTGGTCTGAGAACATGGACTTCCAGCCCAGGTACCACTTGGTGATCTCTTCGTAGTTGGGGCTGTTGCTGAGCCAAGAGCAGAGCACCTGCAGAGCAAGGGACAGGTCAAAGGCAGCACAGGGATGTTTGTGCAGCAGAGGCCTCTCTGCCACAGAATCTCAGTCATTTAACATGGAAAAGACTCCAAGAGTATTGAGTCCAATGTGTGGCAAATCAGCCCCTTATCAACTAGCCCAGAGCACTGAGTGCCACAGCCAGGCCTTGCTTGGACACCTCCAAGGATGGGGACTCCATCACCTCCCTGGGTAGCCCCTTCCAGTGCCTGACCACCCTTTCCATGAGGAAATTCCTTCTGATGTCCTGCCTGAATCTCTCCTGGCATAATTTACCACTTGGTTTATTACCGAGCATCAGTGAAAGGAGGAACTATTCCAATGACTACTGAGCTGTGAGTGGGAACCAGCCCAGTTCAGCACCAGCACTGCAATTCCTGGGCAGGAATCACTAAAACACTTCCCAGTTAATCAAACCTCCTTCCTCAGCTCTCAGTGTCTCACCTGCAGCCACTTTGGGAAGAAGTGTTTCTCCAGCAGCCCAACGAGGCTGGAGACAGAAATCATCCCCTCCCAGTCGATCACCCAGTAAAAGGCATCCATGTGCTGCTGGTGAGGGTTGATGATGAGCTCATTCAGACACATTCCTGGGAAAGGAGAGGACAGTTAGAAAAGAGTCTCACTCAGTGCCCTGACCTCTTTCACTACCAGTACACGGAACTTGAGCAGCACCTTTTTGTTATCCTAAGGGACAGCAAGGATCTTTGGTTGATCCTGCCATAAAATGGTGCATTTCCACTTCCAGTGGTTACAAACTGCTGCCAGAACTGAGAAACTAAAAACACTCGACTATTTTTTAACCTTGGAGCCAGTCTGCATTACAAAACTCAAGGTGAAACATTAGAACAGACCAATTCAGGAGTAACAGAGAGACATCTCACAGCTTGGTCCTATCTGACAGCTCTCAGATATTCCTACCAGCTGGAGATGGATGATTTATAAAAAATAAGACAGAAAATCTAGAGAATAACCAAAGTAATTCCTCATATTTCTCTAATCTTTCTGCCTCTACACAGGACTGGGAGCAGAAAATCAGGGGCAAAGTGGTCTAACCTCACTAACAACAATCTCTGATGTAACACTGGCACCCACATTAGCAAGGATCTTTCCTTGGTGTCAGGGGGAAGGTGCCACCAGCAGATTCCCAAAATCCAGCACTGTCTATTGTCTCACCGAGTTTGGGCACGATGTTCTTGACCATGAAAGCCTCCCAGGAGCCAGGAGTGAACACATCCTTCCAGGGCTGAAGGATGAGCTTGGCAGAGGAGTCGCTGGGGTGCCACTTCTGCAGGGCGTTGGCCAGCTTGTTGCGGATGGGCGAGTACAGCGGCTCCAGCCGCGCCTGCATCAGCGGCAGCCAGGGGTGGATCCACGAGTGGATCGGCACCGTGTCCGTCAGCGGATTCCAGCTCTCCACCTTGGGGCACGACAGGAAAGATTAACTGAGTCCAGCCACCAGCAGCAGGGTTTTTTTTAAGCACAAAGAGCTGTGGTGCAAGCCCCGATGCCTCAATCCATCAGCAGAGGCTGCACACTGGTGTTTGGGAGTTCCAGTTGGAATTCAAACACTGCTTCAGAGCTTTGCTCTCCCCAGCCCTCTCCTCTCACCTCCTTCTGCAGCTTGGGGAAGATGAGCTGATCCAGAATGTTATCCAGTATCCACACAGGAACAACATTCACCCAGCTATCCAAGAAATCCACCATGGATCCACAGTTCCTCGGCTGCCACCGTGCCACGATGTTTCTGACATACGGCATCCAGATCTCCCACATCAGTCTGGGAAGAAACCCCAAACAAATCAAAGTGAAGCTCAAAGCTACAACCTGGGCCTAAACAAACCAAATGGGAGCTGTTAGTTAAAGCTGCTTCCTTTCCGTAGCTGCAAACTGATTTTAACAGGCCCAGCAAGGGAATCCTTGGGAAAAGCTCCCTTGTGTCTCCCTCTTTTCCATCCCTGAGGAAGCAGCACAGGAAGATGCTGCACAAAGTAAAAATCATTTATTCTTTACCTGTGAAAAGCATCTGTTGACAGGTCCTGCCCACTGTGGGACAACAGCTGATCATTTTCCAGAAGGCTCTTCCACTTGGCTATGATCTCTGTGCCATATGTACAGTCCTGGGAATGATAATTCCATTAATTCCAGCTGGGATCTGCACAGAGCAGGCTGATGGTGTGCTGAGCACAGCCAGCCTTCTCAACTCCTCTTAGGGCAAGCCAGGAGCTTGCAGGCTTAATTCCAGAATCCCACAATTCTTGAAGTTGGAAAGAAACTCCCAGACCACTGAGCCCAACCTGTGACCTCTCCCCACCTTGTCACCAGCCCAGAGCCCCATGTGCCACATCTGTCATTTCTAAAATGACTTTTAGTAAAGTCCTGCCAGAGAAAAATCCCACCCTACAGTATTAATACACCTCCAGGGAGAAAACAGTCTGAACTTTTCCAGGTGTACAGAGATCCAGACTCAATCCCAGCCTAAATGACACTGAGAACAGACTGTGCATCTCTGATACCTGACAGAAAAATCTCTCCTGCTTTTGCTAAAAAACAACAGCTAGAGATTTGTTTTTCACCAAATTTTTCATCTCAACACTCAAAAAAGGGATTGGTTTTAACCTTACAAATTCCTAAATTTTCACCCAGCAAATGTCTGAGAATGGGGACAGTAAAGGATTTCACTTCGTCTCTTTTTCTCCAGACTGATCAGGAATTTAGAATCCCAGAATGCCAGACTGGTTTGGATTTGAAGGGACCTTAAAGCTCATCTCATTCCATCATGGGCAGGTACACCTCCCACTAGACCAGGACACTTGAGACAAGGTAACAAAGATTACTGGAGCCATCAAGTGAGGAGTGCAGGTAACTCAAACCAACACACACCTTGAGGGGATCCCAATTCTTGAAGTATTCCTTCATGAGAGGATAAACTATAGCAACTGCCAGGTCCACCCTGTCCGACATCCTGTACTCCTCGTAGTACTTGTCCTGCAGGGTCTCAAAGATCTTTGCACACTCATCCAGGGTCAGGGGGTTCTCACAGCCCGGCTGCATCCGCCTCTCACACTCCTCCACCATGTCCAGCACCTTGCTGAGGTTGCTGATGGCCTTCTCCTCGTGGGACAGCACCTCAGCCATCTTCTGGATCTCGTGGCTCAGGTTGACCACCATGTCCCTCTCGTACTGCAGCTGCCGGTCACTCTGGATGATCTCCTGCTCCGTGATGTCGATGAGCAGCTGCAGGTTGTGCTCCAGCTCGGGCAGGGCAAAGCCCTGGGGCTTGGAGTCCTTGCCCAGGGGCTGCTGGGGGCTGTCATCTGGGATGTTGTGCTTGTGGCTGATCTGGCTGTAGCTGTAATAAACCTTCTGCTCCCGGCCCGTCATGTCAATCACCTGCCAGCACACAGAACAAATTCTCTTACAAAAAAACCCCTCATTCTCAAAGAAGGAGAAAATCCCTGACTCCAAACTGGAATCTGGAGATTTCCAAGGGCCTTAATTACTCCAGGAGGCTGCTAATGTACACGATGTCTGAACGAGGGGATTGCCTCCACAATGGCCTTCTCCAGACACAAGGAGTTAGAACGAGTAAGAGACAATCTGGAAACAGAGAGAAATCTCCTCATCTCATCCCATTTCACTGAATGATTCTACAGGCAGTGATCTTGCCATTAGTTACACTATGAGTTATTGCACTTAGAACTTCTATTAATTTTACAGAGGCACTTTAATTTCAGATTCATAATCTGAGTGCCCACCAGACAAATCCCTTACTGTCCCTTTGAGGTAGCAGATGGTTCAAACAATCCCAAAAAGGACAACTGTGCTTTCAGAAGTAAATGAGTGTTAATTATGACAAACGTGAAACAATTAAACTTAAATTGCAATTAACCCCCTACACACTCTCACATTTAATCTGTCACCACATCCAGGTGACACAGAGCTATTACATGGCTCAGGGATGAATTCCATGAGGCTGCATGAGGCAGTTCCTAGGACTGGCTATACTGAGGTTTCTGGTAGCTGAAATGTGCTGGCGACACCAAAAAGCCCAAACTGTTCCTCAGGAGTCACCTCTTGGCTTATCAACCTCACCTTGACCTGGGACAGCTCCTTCTGAGGGGCTGCAAGCTGCTTGCTGATCCTGCCCTTGGCTTTCAGCTCTTCCACTGTCTTGTAGCTGTACTTGGGCTTTTTCTTGCCTCCGTTTGGGTCCTTCCGCCACTGGCTGAGCTCCTTCTGAAATTCCTGGACAGAAACAGCAGAGTTGTGGTGGCTGCTCTTTGTCACCCCCAAATCTGCCCCTTTCTACATGAAAATAACCACCAGATCAATGAGGAATTTGTACGGGAAATAACTGGCAAGTGGAAAAGCTGATGCCAAACCAGCTCAGATGCTGTGGGCCAGTCACCCACCCTATGGATTTATGAACAGGATGTTCCTGGTCTTTTTTTCATTTAAACAAAAAACAAAGACTATTTATGTGGGGGACTCTTCCCAGGAGGGATTCTAGCAAAGCTAGTGAAATAAGAGTGAGCCAGAAAAGAACATTACAGTCACAAGAAAGATGTGACTAAACAAAATCTATGTGCTCTGTGTTTGGCTTCTTTTCTAAAATGAGTCCAAACAGTTTTCTCTGACACAGAAATTAAGAAAACTGAATTTTGTACACACAGCACAGCAGGGAAACAGCAAGAACTCCAGAAATACCTCCTCAGTTTCCTCTTCTGAGTCCACCACAGGGAAGTCCTGCAAGGACTGCGGGGTCCTCTCAGAGCCGTAAGCGCCCACAGCACCTTTGCCTTTCCTCTGCTTGGCCTCGATGGGATTGATGATTCCTGGCAGGATGGGAATGGGGTCAGGAGGAGCAGTTTGTGTGCTGGGGGAGAGCAAAACAGCCAGGCTTTCCCTGCAAGTTACCAGATCAGCACCAACACCCTCCCTGGCACTGCCTCCAGCACTCTGGTACTTCCAGCATCACCAATTCCCTATAAAATCACTTTACCCCAGCACACACCAAACTGCCAAAGCACAGCCTTGTTCCCAACCACATTTCACTGCCTTTTTATTCTGCCACATAAAACAGCATCTCCTTTTCCGTGAGATGACCGCCTTTGGAATTTACTGCCTTTCTTTCTTGCTATTTTTCTCCTGTAAAATACCCAGGGGAGAAAATGACCACAGGTCAGTTTGAACACCCCTGACTCTCACCACAGGGCCTGGATCACTGGCAGGAAAACAAGGAAGAAGTTGAAGCCACCTGGGACTGGCAGTTCTTTCAGGAATCCAACCTCTCCTCCAAATCCCCAGTTAATAGTAAACCACCAAACACACTGACAGTACCTTGAGCATTCTTCCCCAGACCCCTTCCAGGGACATATCCCATCTTCTGGAGAAGCTTCTGTCCAATTCCTTTAGTGTGTCTCTCCCAGCTGCCAAAATCCACAAAGGACTTGGAGCCCCCTACGAAGCCTTTCTGGCTGGGCTTGAAATTTCCACCCTGTCAAAAACAAACACACAAAAACCTGCGGCCCTGAGGCTTCAAATAACCAATAATCCCTCAGAAGGTTCTTCCCAGATGAAATTCTGCTGTCCCCACACTGCCCAGCTCACTGGAACCTTGTCTATGCATCCAGGAAGCAACTATGGAGATTCCTGAAATTCCTCAAATGGGAAAGGAAAGTCCTGAAAAACTCTGGCTGACAACCTGACAGTTCTCAGGTTCTGCAATCAGATTTATCTGAAGCTGAATCTTTCTGGTTTTAACTGAAAATAAAGATTTGAGTTTTAATCTATAACATGCCTGGATTTGTCCACTCTGTGAAAGTAGAAAACTGAAGTCTCTGAAAGGCAGAAAATCACAGGAATTCTCTTCTTTAAACCTCCACTGACCAAAGGGAATGTTGAGAAAAACCAAAGGACTGATGCCCAAAGACACACAACCATTATATCAATGTACAGTTGTACCAATGATTTATTATTCTGATTTTTGTCTTATCAATGTATTTTTATCAAAGCAAACACTTCCCATAATGACACATGTGGGTCTCTGGTTTAATTATTTCTCCCTTTTTTAGAGCTCTATTACAATTTTGCTGCCCTCGACCACAGCCTGAGTTTCATAAATATGAAACAGAGACAGTAAACTTCCTGGAGAACTCACTGTTTTTAACTTCTTGGGCACAAACTCCTTGGGAATCTCCTCCTGCTTCACAGGCTTCTCATCATCATCTGAGTCCTCATCCGAGAGCTCCTCGGCTGCCGCCTTCCTCAGCCCAGCACTGACGAAGCTCACGGGGGCAGAGTAATCCCTGGAGCTGCAAAACCAGAGGGAATTCTGCTCCAGGACACATTCCTGCAGCAGCATGGCAGCTGCTGTGCCTTACACCCCCCAAAAACGGGATATCAAAGGAGATGTTTAATCCTGCTTTCGCCAGGCAATCCCCATCCTCCCCCCGCGCTGCAGGGAGCGAGCACAGCCAAAACCTCCACAGGTGAGGGGGTCCCGAGGGCAGCGGGATGGGCTGCTTGGGTGGGTGTTCACAGCCGGGAAAGGCCCGGGGAACGGGGATAAGCTGCAGGGAACGGGGGGAAGCTGCAGGGAACGGGGGGAAGCTACAGGGAACGGGGAGAAGCTGCAGGGAACGGGGAGAAGCTGCAGGGAACGAGGGGAAGCTCCGAGGCCGGGGCAGCTCCTGAGGTCCCAGCCCGACCCTACCGCTTCCCGCCGAAGCTGGGCCGCTCCTCGTCCGAGTCGCGCTCGGCCCACACGCCGTAGGTCGCCTCCTCCTTGGTCTGGCGGTGCCGCTGCCGGTGCGGGTTGAATTCGTTCTGCAGGTCCCAGTCCGACACCTCGAAGCTCTCCATCTCCACGCCATCGTCTCCGTCCGTGCCGTACAGGTGCGACATCGACATCGCGGCAACACCGGGATTCCCCGGCCCGCTCAGGGGCCCCCGGCCCGCTCACGAACCCCTGACCCGGGCACCGCCGGGATCCCCGGCCCGCTCACGAACTCCTGCCCCGGGCACCGCGGGGATCCCCGGCCTGCTCACGAACCCCTGACCCGGGCACCGCCGGGATCCCCAGTCCGCTCACGAACTCCTGCCCCGGGACCACCCGCTCACTCAGGGACGCCGGGACCGGCCCCGGCTGCGCCGCCAAACCGGATGCGCCCCATTCACTTCCGGTGCGCTCCCACCGCGCGCAACGCCCCCCCCCCCATAATGTCGCCAGGAGCGGAGTGGCCGCGCCGGCAGCGCCGCCCTGTGGCCCGGTGGTGTAAGGGGGGCGGAGCCCGCGCCATTAATAATTAAAATATTAAATATCAAATCAACACTTTAATGGTGTCCGACACCGGGAGTGGAGGGGGGGAGGGGCCATATATTAACTCTGCAATAGCCTCTGCAGGGTCGGGGAGGAGGTGGGGGGGAGGGCACACGCACCACAAAGGCTCTTCGGGGCCAGGGGGCTGTTCCTGACCCTGGGAGTTGGGAACAGCAGGACCAGGGTGGCTCTTCCCGGTCCCAGGAATACGGAACAGCAGGGATGGGAGGGCTGTTCCCCACACCGGGAACGGGGAACAGATCACGAGACACAAACGCGATGTACGGAGTCCTCCAGCCACGGCACAGGGAATCTCCTCCCGCCCCCCGAGTCCGGATTTCCACAGCTGCATTCCCCACGGAGCGCTGGGAGAGGCCGGCGACGTTCCCGCCGCGGAGCACGTTTGGCCTTTGCAAATAAATGCAAATACATTCCTGGAGCGCAGTCATTTGGCAACAGTAGGAGCAAGCAATATGCTTGGAGAACTGATTTCCACGGGCCCACTGCACACTCTTCCTTCTCGGGCAACAACAGGCCATTGGCAGCGTTCTGGAAGAGACAAAACACAGAACCTCAGGGGCAGGGTCCCCTCAGGGGCAGGGTCCCCTCAGGGGTAGGGTCCCCTCAGGGGCAGGGTCCCCTCAGGGGTAGGGTCCCCTCAGGGGCAGGGTCCCCTCAGGGGCAGGGTCCCCTCAGGGGTAGGGTCCCCTCAGGGGCAGGGTCCCGTTGGGAACAGGATCCCCTCAGGAACAGGATTCCCTCAGGGGAAAGATCCCATTGGGAACAGGATTCCCTCAGGAACAGGATTCCTTCAGGGGAAAGATCCCATTGGGAACAGGATCCCCTCAGGAACAGGATCCCCTCAGGAACAGGATTCCTTTGGGAATAGGATCCCATTGGGAACAGGATCACATTGGGAGAAGGATCTCCTCAGGAACAGGATCCCACTGGGAACAGGATCCCCTCAGACTAGCACAGCAATGCCCAACTGAAGGTTTAAAGCCCCTGTGACACAAAAAACGGCCAGAAAGGAACCAATTCTCAGCCCAGGACAGGGGACAAACAATTCCTGATCTTTCCTCAGTGCTTCTGATCTTTTTCTAGCCCAACCATCTGCTTGTACACAAAAACTTGCTCTTAAAGGATCAGTTTTAGTACCAAGAATATTTTATGCTTTAGCAGGGAGGAAGAATATCCAACACATCAACAGTTGTCTCTGGATCAGAAGCCCAAGGCAGCAGCTTTGTTTTCCATCATGTTTTCCTTTGTTTTCTATCCCCTTCCTCAGGTCCATGGCACGTCTTTGGAGGCAGCTGGGGAGCAGCTCAGCTCATCCACACATTCCATGTGTCCCTGCTGCCCGCGGGGACAGGCTGCAATAACCCTCCCAAGCGGCTGAGTTTCATTTTGCAGCTTTAATCCTGTTCCCAGAGCTCAGGAAAAGAATTCCTTACAAATGGTCCCACACAGAAGCATTGTGTGGGAAGATCTGAGGCGACTGTGAAGGATCCCTGGCACCAGGAATGGGCCTGGAACCCCAGCTGATCCACAGAAATCACACAAACCAAGTCCTGGGGCAACCCATGCGGATTTGCCCAAATCCCAAAATTAAGTAAAGAGTCTTACCTGGAAATCATTAAATTTTTTAGTGAGGAGATGATGTGTTCTGAGTCACCTGGAAGAGCCCCAAAAGAGAAGGGTCATCTCTGAGCTAGCATTCCTCAGGGAAGGGAGCAGGCACCAGGCACCCTGGTGTGTCCCAAACCCTCAGGGTGTGCCCAGCTCTTACCTGCAGGTGACCTTTGAGATTGGCCGGTGTTTTATAATCCCCCTTTAAAACCTGTGGAAAAGAGAAGCTGGAGTGACCCTCTGGGGCAGTGGAAACACCTCTGGGTTTCTGCTGCCAGCCATTCCCAGCCTTCCCAGGGAAACAGCTGCAACTTGAGCGCTCTGTCCTGCTCTGGGTCCCTCTCTCCAGGATGGACATGGAGGGGTTGGAGCATGTCCAGGGAAGGGAACAGAGCTGGGGAAGGGGCTGGAGCCCCAGGAGGGGCTGAGGGAGCTGGGAAAGGGGCTCAGCCTGGAGAAAAGGAGGCTCAGGGGGGACCTTCTGGCTCTGCACAACTCCCTGACAGGAAGGGACAGCCAAGGGGGTCAGGCTCTGCTCCCAGGGAACAGGGACAGGAGGAGAGGGAACAGCATCAAACTGTGCCAGGGGAGGGTCAGGCTGGACATCAGGAGGAATTTCCTCATGGATAGGTCATCAGGCCTTGGAACTGCCCAGGGAGGTTTGGAGTCTCCCTGGAGGTGTCCAAGGAAAGTGCTCCATGTGGCACTCAGTGCTCTGGGCTGGTGACAAGGTGAGGATCGGGTATAGGTTGGACTTGATGGTTCTGAGAGGCCTTTTCCAACCTGAATGATCCTGGAACTGTGTGATTCTGATTTCCCTGTGTGACTCTGTTTCCCCCCTGCTCTTTCCTGATCCGGTCCAGGAGCTCCCCTTGCTCTGGAGGGCTCTGTGAGCCCCTGGCCCGTCCCCCCGTGGCAGTGCCACTCACTCTGTGCGTGTTATTGACAACCAGGGGGTCGGGGTGGCCGTAGTTGGGGGGGTTGGCGTAGGGGTCGTAGCCGAGCCTGGCGAGCATGGGGGCGATGTGGGCCATGTCCTGCAGCACATCCCCCGGGATGTGCCCGATCCATTTGGATAACGCCTCCATGTTCACCGGCTTGATCACCTGGTCTGTTGACCTTTCTATCCTGTGGAAAATAAAGGAAAAAAAAAACAACAAAAGACACAGTGGTTGGATTTCACACATGTGCTGGGCTCACACACAGCTCACTGCCTCCTCCACAGAGAACCACAGGATGGGACCTTACATCCCATCCCATCCCACTGCCTGCCATGGGCAGGGACACCTTCCACTATCCCAGGTTGCTCCAAGTCCTGTCCCACCTGGCCTTGGGCACTTCCTTGGAAGGGGTAGCCACAGCTTCTGTCCCTCACAGCCCTGGGGAAGCAAACTCTGGCAGGGGGTTCCACAGCCCCAGAGGCTGGGTCCTCCTGCTTAGAATCATGGAATCAATAAGGTTGGAAAAACCCTCTAAGACCAGTGAGACCAACCAAGCACTGCTAAGGCCACCACTGACCCATGTCCCCAGCTGCCACATCCACACAGCTTTTAAATTCCTTCCAGTGATGGTGACTCTACCACTGTTCTGTTAACTACAGAACATAATATTACAGAATATCATATCTACATGTTTAGTCGAACAAAAGGGTCTCTGTTTATCACATTAACTACACCTTAACTACCCTTTCAGGAAAGGCATTTTCCTTTTTGTCCAACCTGAACCTCCTCTGGCACAACTTGAGGCTGCGTCCTCTTTTCCTACAGGAGGGATCTATCCTGCACTGGGACAGGGGTTTTCACCAGGACACCTCTGCTTATCAGAGGAAAACGGTGTAAGATGTGTGGGCTGTAGCACAGATACACCCGGTGACCCCCTATGAATATTCAAAACCTGATCTGAGCAGCCTGGACCAATTCACTCTGAGCAAACAGGGAAGCAGAGCCGGCTGCATTCCCAGGGCATCCCAGAAAACCGGAGCAGCTGCACATGCCCCATGGCTCCTGTGCCCTCACCACCGGGGCACCAGCAACTGATATGGAGACTTGGATAAATCCCTTACACGGCTGATTAAATTTTGCTAAGCCTGACTTAAGCTTTCACTTAGAAAAGAAACAGCATTAAAAGAGGAAAAGAAAGTGGGAGAAGGTAAACGCCCCCCCTGAACACGGAGAGGCCAGGAGGGAGTGCTGGGTGTGCCTCCACTGAGCAGGTATTGCTTTTATTCTGCAATACCAGCCCCAGACCTGGCAAGAACTGCAGCTCATCATCATTAGCAACACAACTAATCACACCAAGGAGGCATCTGAGGACGGGTGGAGAAAGAGGCATTAAAGAGCTCACGTTTCAGAGCAAGCAGCTCCTTGCAAATTAGAGACTGAAATAATTTCTGCAGTGTCAAGAGAGATTAAACAGTCACCTGCTCCTGAAATCCTTGCTTGACAAGCTGTTCTGTGGAGTACAACATATTGGGAGCATTAAAGCCATTTCTTACTCAGGAACACAAACCCCACTGCAGTACACTGTGCTGTCCTTCCTCCCCCAAAATCAAACACAAACCCCAGAAACTCTGTACCCAGTTTTAGCCTGCTTTGTGTGATGAAAATACCCCTTGAAAAGCTGAGGAAGGGGCCGAGACTCACTTGGAAAGGGAAACCCCACCGGGCTTCCCGATGAGCTCCTCGTGGTGCAGCACTGTGTCGCTCCAGGAGATGTCCAGGAACCTCATGATGTTGTGCATGGACTGCTCGGGGTGCAGCACCAGCTGCTCGTAGTAGACGGGCAGGCAGCGGGCGCGGCCGATCTCCAGGCACTGGGAATACATCACCTCGATGGCCTTGTTCCACTTGGTCAGGCAGTCCCGGTAGCTGTTCAGGTCGAAGCCGGCGATCGTCACCTTGCGCGTGATCATGGAGTGCACCGAGGCGCGCCCGTCCCGCACCATCAGCAGGAACTTGGAGTTGGGGAACAGCCGGGACAGGTACACGGAGGATTTGAGCGTGAAGGGGTCCTTGTTGCACAGGTACCTGGCGGGCTCGCCGTGCTTGGCGATCACTTCCAGGATGAAGGCCTGCATGGCCGCGTCCAGCACCTGGTCCGTCACCCCCGCCTCGTCCAGGCGCATCTTCTCGCGGCCGGACTTGGACCAGGCCTGGCGCATGGCCAGCACGCGGGGGATGATGCGGGTCTCCTCCCCGCAGCGCACCTCGGGGTGGGCGTCCAGCATGGCCCTCATCAGCGTGGTGCCGCTGCGGGGGACGCCGCCGATGAAGATCAGGGGCATGTCCTTGCTGTACCGGTACTCCACGTGGTTGGCGTCCATCATCACCAGCTCCTCGTTCTCGGGCCTCATCAGCCTGTGCCGCCTCTCGCTCAGGACCTGCTGGCACTCCAGGACCTGCTGCCCCAGGTGCAGGGTCACCATCAGGGCCGCCACCGAGCCCACCAGCAGCAGCACCCTGCGCGTGGTGACCCGCATCCTGCTCTCCTGGGCACAGGCTGGGGGCTTCAGCTCTCCGCTAGCGAGTGTCCAACCCCACGGGCATCTGCAAGAGAACAGCACTGTCAGAGCAGCGGGGCCAGTCCTGCTCCCATGGGATGCTGACACCATCCCAGGATTTCATCACCTCCTTCGCTTATCAGCACCTCCCAGGCTTGGTGCCTTACACCCAGCAGGTAATTAAAGTCTGCCTCAGTGCACACCCAAAGAGAGAATTTCTGCGCAGAAACAACAGGTTTACAGCTGGAGCAAAGTTCCAGGAACGTCTTGGAGAGGAGGGGCCCTGTATACTCAGGGATTCCTTAAAGCAAAATCTTTAGAGAGAGCCTGTTCTGTCTCAAATGAAGCCCAGACCCTCGGTGAGGTTATTCCTCCCAAACCCAAGTCAGCGCTCCAGCACTGCTCACCTCTTAGCCACCTGCATCCTCTCTACATTTTGTTTAGTTTAACCCTGCGGTCACAGGGGAGGGGGGAAGCTGAAATGAGAAGAAAACAAAAGCCTCTCATGCCAGCTTTATGGGTCTAAGTCAGGAGAAACCGTTAGAATGAAGCACTGAGAAATTCAGCCATCTGAGAGTGAACAGCCACACGCAGCGTTCACCACCCTGCCCTGCCTCGCAAACTGACCTGACAGACAAATCCGTGAAACTTCATCTGGCACCGAGACTCTTTGGGGTTTTCCACGGCTGGGAAGGACATCCAGCAGGAAGGCTGCAGCCTCTGTGAGTGCCCAGCTCCGCTGCGTGCCCGGAGGGACTCCCGGGAATGCTGGCACCGCTTCCCGCCCCCTCCCCCCGTCCGCCCCAGTTGCGAGTGCAGGTTTTGCAATCCTCCCCTGGGCTCACCCCGGGATTTCCAGTTCTTTGTGATTATGAGGCTGGGGCAGGAGCTGAATGGAGTGGAAGGAACGGGCCGTCCATGGATTCTGTTTGGCTGACAGGCCAAAGAGCTGCTCCAGAAAAGCGTTTTCTCCCCTCCACGAAGGAACACATTGTGCAGCAGCCCATACGAAGCAGGGAGCAGGCAGGAGAGAGCCTGGAGCTGGACAGCTTCCCTGCTCCTGCCCCCTCTGCCAGGCACTCAGGGACTCACTCTGCTCCCCCCTTCCAGCCCCTGACATCCCAGTCCACCCTCCCGGACTGCTCCCATTCACGCTCCAGCTTTTATCCAGTCCTGCCCAGGCAGTGCCTCTCTGCCAGCCCAGGGATGCCCTTCCCCAACCCAGCAACACAGCAACATCACCACCAAAAATATTTTTGTGGCTCTTTACTCCTTGGTCCACCCCAACCAGCTGCTTGGTAACATACCAAAGCTAAACAGCCTCAACTGCATCCCCAGGTATGAGATAAAGTGGGTGGATTTGTTGGGATGTAGATCAGAGGGACACCCAACTGCTCTGGCATTTTTGCAGCACCAAGCAGAGTCAGAGCCATTAACAAGACAAGTGCTGTTCCTTCCAGCTCTCTTCATCTGTTTCAGTCATGTAAATATATTCAAATGTTCACCCCAAAATAATTGCAAATGCCACAAGACCCATTTCAATGGATGGCAGAGGAGCAGGCAGGATTGAGGGCCAACTGGAATAATTAGGGCGATGCAGACCAAGACAGGCTAATTAGCAGCAAAGGCTGCATCATGAAAGAAGGCTGGAGCACAGAAGTGCTCTGTTCTCCAGGAGAAGCAGCTGACAAGGAGCAGTTCCCACCGAGATGCTCCAGCAGCTCTGGCCAAGCTGCGGAGGGAACAAAGGGACTCTCATATTGTGTGCGATGGGAGGGCGGCTGGGGCTGCCAGCTGTGCCAGGGGAGGCTCAGGTCAGACATCAGGAGGAATTTCCTCATGGAAAGAGTGGTCAGGCCTTGGAAGGAGCTGCCCAGAGAGGTGGTGGAGTCCCCATCCCTGGAGGTGTCCATGGAACGCCTGGACACGGCACTCAGTGCTCTGGGCTGGGGACAAGGTGGGGTCTGGGCACAGCTTGGACTTGATGATCTTGGAGGGCTTTCCCAACCTGAATGATCCTGAGATTCTGTGAGCCCCTGGGGACCACCCTGCCTGTCCAGCAGGCAGGGATGCAGCCCCCACTGCTCCCACCCAACACCACCAGTGTAGGGAAGCTCCCATTCCGTGTGGGGAGTGGGAAAGGCAGCTGCCCAGAGGAGCATGGCTTCTCCCCACTGCTGAGCTCTGGACTCTGGCTCTGCCCCTGCACGGCAGCCTCTGGCCCTGGAAAGGCTGGAATGGGACAAACCTCTCCATTGGGATCACCCCAATGTGCTGGGAGGGCTGAACAAAATCCAGAGCGTGTCTGGCCACAGGCCAGGGGCAACCACAAACAGCCCAGCTGGTTCTCAGCTCCTTTGTGCAATTCTCCACTGAGAATTTCCTAAAATTTATGTGCCTCATTAGTCTGTGAGGGAATATGGATGGGTCATTTCCTCACCAGCAGACACTGTGCTGGAATCACAGTGTAATTAAGTGCAGGGCTGTCTGAGCAGAGACAGCCCCTCCAGAGACAACACCCTTTCAGATGCCCAAGCTGGCTCTAAGAGCTTCCCACTCCAGCAGGAATTAGGGAGCTCTCAGAGGCTACTTTGGCACAAGGTGTTAGGGAATGGTGACATGGGAGCAGAAATCAAAGTGCCAGCAGCAATCCAGGGCTGAAGCCCCTGAGTGCAGCTTGGACACAGCAGGACAGGGATGTGACCCAGGGCCAGGGGCTGTGTTCCTGGCCAGTATCAGAGCAAGGCTGGCACCCAGAGCATGGGGGAGGATGGGAACCAGTGGGAAAGAGACAGCAGAGTGACGAGAGGTCCTACAGGCAGCAAGCCTTCCCTATTCCCATGCTGAAGGGACTTGAACATGAACAAGACTGACACTGTCTGCTGCCAGCTTGTGAAAGCAACACAGGATCAACAGGGCACCAGTGGCGGTGTGGACAGATGTGCAACATCATCAGACAGATGTGCAGCATCCCAGGGGAAGCACACATCCAGCTGCTCACTCTTACCTTTCCCCTGTACGGTCATTGTGCTGCTAGTTGAGCTTCATGCTGAACCCGTGGCCACCAAAACACCTGGTGAGGAAGAGAAGGTTTGTTTATTTGTTTATTTAGCACATGCATCTGCTCTCCTCCTCAGCACCTTCCCTTCCCACCCACACCCTCCTCTGAGCCCCAGGGAAGGCATTCCTGGTGGTCCCAGGTCATGGTCAGTGCTGGCAGCTGGACTTGGCACACCTGCCCTGAGACACCAGCACTGCTCACACAGCACAGCCAAGCCAGGACACAGAGAGGGAAGCAGCAGGGCAGCTGCTCTTTTAGGAAATGCAGCCTCCTGGAAGGGAGGGGCCTCAGGGGGACCCAACCAGCCGGGATGTCTAAAGCCCAGGGGATGACAATCCAGCTGGGCACAATTCCAGCACACACCGACTCACACAAGAGCCGTGACCAGAGGAAGCAGCTCCACACTCGCCTGCTGCAAATGCTGAAATCAGGCACGAGTCAGACAACGACCAGAGCCCCCAGATCAGTGACAGTGAAAGGAGATAGAGCCCAGAGGACCTGCAGGCCTGGCAGTGCCTCCCAGATCCAGCCCAAGGAACAAAGCTCTCTCCAGCCTCACCACAGCACCAGGCAGCAGCACTAGCCCCTCACAGCAGGCAAATCCCTCCAGGCTGGGAACCAAACCCCTGGACACCAGGGTTCCCACAAGGACACAGCACCTGCACCCACAAGGACTGCTCCATGCCAGGGAGCCCAGCAGCCTTGGCTGAAGCCATCCTGCAAGCACAGAGCATCCTGGGGACAGTCCAGGACACGGAGCTGCAGCAGAGCACCCCGAGGGGCCAGGACCTGGCGGATCACTGGATGTCACTCTGCTCCCAGGATCACAGCATGGACATGGGACCATCATGGGGTCACTGCTACTGGGACATTCCCAGTCAGCTCCCCGTGGCTGCACAGCGGGTCCTGGCCTCACAGGATGTTCCTGAGAACGTTTCCAGCAGTGACACTAATGGCTATTCCAGCCACCCGAGTCTCCTCTCCTGTCCTCGAGTGTCACCAACCCCTGTGCCTAAGGAGAAACCAGAGGGAAACTCCACCCAGCATGAACTCTGCAAGGGCTTATCCGCAGAGCAGGCGCTTCCCTGCGAGGCTTCCTGCTCAGCCTGGCCTCCATGGGCAGCAGGATTCCAGCTCCAGACCAGGCTGCAGCTTCACAGAGCAGCAGCTGCATCTCTGGACATCCTTCTGCAGTGCCACGAGCACTGAGGTGCAGGGCCAGGGGGGGTGTAACAGCCCACCCGACTCACCCTACTCCGGAAACAGCTCCAGCTCCTGCCCATGCACAGACACACGGACACGCACTTGTTTGTCACTTCCTTCCTGATGCTGTGCGGGCGTCACCACCAGCTGGGCTCCAACAACAGCTCTGACCGAAACCCCGGTCAAAACCCCTGAGTGAAACCCCTGACCTTGGCACCTGCACTGGGAACGGGTAAAAACCACCCCCAGAACAGCCCCTGGGCCAGCACAGCACCCTCAGCAGTGAGGAAACACCCTTTGTTAAAGTGTTACAAACAACCACTAAACCAGTTTCTAGGAGAAGCCCCATACAATCAAAAGCTGCATTTTCCTTTAAACCATTCCCAGAAATGATTGTCATTAAGTACAGCTTCCCCAAAAGACATAGGTGTGGCCTGGAAAATTTGAGCTCAATTTGTTGGTGCTTAATAAAAGGATGAGGATCTGCAGGCGCCCTTGTGGTGGAACAGCAGCAGAAACTGTGGTCAGCAAGAAATGTCCCAACATACCCAACTCACATCTTTACAAATCAGCAATATTTAATTACTGAATTGATAGCCTCCAGTTCATTTACAAAAATAAACACAGCTTGCCTGAGGGCCACTGCTTCATCCCAACCTGAGCTCAGTCCAACGCTGGCGCTGCTGATGGCAGCTCTGCTCCTCCTGGATGTTCCTGCTGGCAACTCGTACAGCACACTTCCAGACATTTCCCAAGTATCTCTCTTAGCAGGACTGGAATGCAGCATGGAGCATGGGGCATGGAGTATGGGGCCAGCCCCAATCTCCACCAGGAGCACACAGAAGCACCACGGGAGTGGCTGTGGTCACCAAGAGCAGTGTCAGCCCTGTTGCACAACCTCCTCATGCTCCTCCACCCCAGCACAGACCGGGATCGATCTCACAGGACAGTGGGAACAGGGCCCAACCCACCCACCCCAGGGCTGGGACAGGGGCTCTGCACCTACCTCTGCTGCAGGTGAGCCATGGCCCTGAGCCTCGGAGAGAAGATATGAAAATGAAGCTGCAGCACTCAAAAAAAAACCCCACAATAAAAAAAGAAGAGCTGCCGTCAGCCACCACACGGTGAGAGCAGGACGGGTTTGGTGATTAAAACTGAAGCTGCACTGCAGGTCATGAACCCAGGGCATTCACTGGAACAGAGGCCAATTCCAGTGAAAACACAACCAATCCCAGCAAAAACACCTGGGTGTTTTTGGAAAATCCCCAAACAGCCCTGTGGTTTATACTTGTACTGCCACATCATCCCAGGGAAAACTAATAGTCAGAAGAGTTCAGGGATGAGTGTTCAAGCAGCCACCTCAGCACCCAAACCACACAGAAGCTGCTCCAGCTGCATTTTAGCACCCAGCATGCTCAGGGTGTAAAGGGGAATTTATTCTCACTGCTGGGTATCTAGAAAAATAAACTAGCAGAACCTGAGGATTAAGACTATGTGTGCCAGCTTCAAACACTTTCTGGCTCAGAAGAGCCTGCAAGGTGAGAGCCCTGAGCCACACTGCCCATTCCAGCTGAGCATCCCTGCATCCCAGAGAAGAGCCAGGGATACAGGCACTGTGTGCCAGCCAGCTTCAACAGGCTCTTCATCAGCAGAGAATCCACAGACATTTCACAGCACAAACAGACTGTTGGTTTATTGCCTCAAAGCTGTTATGATTAGCAAAACATTTTATTATCCTGCTCAATGGTACAGTGTTCCTCAAATAATAAAAATCCCACCAATTTACAGTAAGTCCCCTCTGCCATCCCTCGTTCCAAGTATGGTGATGGCATTTTATCATCTGGAGATGGAAACCTCAGCATCCACCCTGCCATCCTCTCAGGGACACGGCCCTCAGCTCAGAGTGGCAGATTAATTATGGAATGCCCAAGGGAAAGCTGCTGGCAGGACACAGGGATGGAGGCACCCAGCCACTCCCCAGCACCTGGCACCGTGTCCCCACACCGCAGCAAGGCTCTGGCATGTCAGACACGCTTGTGCTGAAATGGGACACGAGCTCTGCACTTCAGAGGGAGCTCCTGGCTTTTAATTAACCCACAGAGCTTCCCCCTTCCTTAATTAATCTGCAGTTGCTGCCTCAGGGGGACAAAGGCAAAGGCAGCACAGGTGCCACTGATGGTGACACTCCCATGTTGGCTCCCCTTGTGCCTGGCCACTGACTCTACTGTCCTGCTGGAGGATGGGGTTCTGAGAAAGCACTGAGCTCTCCCCCAGCTCCTCTCACCCAGGGAAGCTGCAGCTGCCTCTGGATCCATGGAAGTGTCCAAGGCCAGGCTGGATGGAGCTCTGAGCAACCTGGTCTAGTGGAAGGTGTCCCTGCCCAGGGAAGGGGGGTGGAACTAGAAGATCTTTAAGATCCTTTCTAACCCAAACCACTCCATGATTCTCTGATGATTCTATGATCTCCATGCCCCCAACCAGGTCCCTCCAACTCCCACCTCTCATCCAGGGTATGTCCTGGGCATTCCCACAGGGGAAGGGTGAGGGTTGCAGCCCTCATGCTCACTCACCACGCTTGGATGCAAACACAGCTCTTCCCTCACAAAACTGCACAAACATTCCCCGCAGGAATGTGGGTGGTCAGAGCCTGCCATACAACAGGGAGAAAGAGAAGTCAGAGGAACTGCTAGAAAAAACACTAAGTATCTTCAAAAAATATTTTCCCAATCCACACGCCAAACCCTAAGTCTCAACAACCTCCATTCTTGCACGCACAAAGATCAGGATCTGCAAATAAAAAGTTGTTTCTGCAAGACAAACCCCAAAACCTCAAATTTGCTTAAGAAACAAAATCAAAGTGTTTTATTTCCCCATGCAGCAGCAGCAGCAGCCCTGGAGGCAGTGCCTGAAAGCAGGGCAGGGCGGCAAGGACGGCAGTGCCGCTGCTCGCCCCACAGGCAGGGAGGGGAGAGGGGACACTGCTGTGCCTCACCTCCCCATCTTTGTCAGCTCCTCTGCTCGTTCTTGTCCTGTTTCCTGCAGCTCCCTCAGGAATACAGCCCTGAGCACAGACCAGCCCCAGGACCACCAGCAATGCCCAGCCACGCTCGGCAGAACAGATGCCATAACGGCAAGCATTTGGCATCTCCACAACACCAGAAACTTCGGGAAGCACCGGCACCCACTCCAGCAATGTGTGAATCCGTGGCCTCCCAATCCCAGCCCCAGCGAGGACGGGCAATGACCACCCCCAAGCCCTGGCACAGGGGAAGCTCTTGTGAAACCACCGCTGGAAGAAACAGAACCAGGTCCTTCCGAGCCTGCGCCACTGCTGCCTCGGCAGCCAAACCACCCTGCGCGGCACATCCGAGCGCCTTCCTGTCTGCACCAGCCCAGCTGGGAGCCCTGCTCCTCCTCTGCTGCCACTTGCATCTGCAAAAGCTGGCCCACCAAGGCCTGTGCCCATGGCCTGAGTGCCAGCCGGTCACACTGGCCTGCAGCCAGCTGTGCCACAGCTGCCCTGGGGGGTGGCTACTTTCCCACCCCCCTGGCAGCTCAGCCAGTGCCAGCAACAGCCGCTCGCAGCACAGGATCGCTCCCAGCACTGAGCAGGAACAGGAGCACTGGAACAGCTTCCCCTGCCCCAACACAGCAGCCTGTGGCTCCAGAGCCAACGTGCCTGTGGCCATTCCTCCGTGGAGAAGCACCTGGATGCTTCAGCCCCTTCGGAGCTCAGTCTGGGGTCACTGCCTGGGAATGTGCGGTGGGAAGCAGCCGCTTGCTTCACTTCCAAGCGCTCTGCGTTGAGCAACCCCTGCTGCTGCTCCTGTTTGCTGTCCCTGGGAGGGGACAAGGAGCTGCCTGCACCCACACCACGAGGCACCACAGCACGGACCGGGGACTAAAAGGGGGCAAAAAGGCATTGTTCACCTTGAGAGAGGAAATCTTTCAGAGAATTCCTGCAAGAATTCTGGAGGCAGACAGGGCACTAAAGGCTTGGAAAAGAGAGCGAACCAAAGCAGGCAGCCGACACCAGGGCAAGCTTCTCCCGGGTTCTGTGTGCCCGCTGCCCGTGCAATCTGAAGGGAAACGTGCTCAGCCAAGGCATGAGGCTGAGGTTCCTTAAGGCATCACAAATTCATCACAAGGCACATCTGTACGGTGCCAAATAAAACCACCTGCTGGGGGTTTGTTTTCTCTCTCCAAAAATCTTCTTGACAGTCCCTGTGTTTTAACAGCGCTCCTCCATCCCACACATCCCCGAAGGCTCAGCGTACCCGTAATGCAAACTGCCTTTGGAAAAATCTCCTTAAAATAGCGACAGAAATTACTAATGCAGTTTGTAAAACCTACAGGCAGAGGATGGTGGTGGCACGAGCCTGCCCATGCTGGTGAGCCCACCAGTGTCCTGCAGAGACCCCAAGCCCTGCCACTTTCCCCCACAGCGAAGCCCCCAGTGCCAGCTGCTGTGGGCAATGCTGGGGAGGACCCACACAGTGCCCAGTTCAGCTGCTGTCCCCCAAATTCTGGGCTGCCTCTCTCACGTGACTCCGCACAGACCCTGAGTTCCCTTTGGGCTCTGCAGCACAGCTGCTCCTGTGGTGCCACATGCAGCAGCCTCGGGGCACCAGCTGCCACTGGCATGCGATGGCAAACCCCGCTTGTAGGCACCCGTGTTGGCTCTTGACAGCTCCCCACGAGCACCCTGCAGCATTCCCACAAAGCACACGGCAAACCTGGAAAGCCCTTAGCACCAATTATTTGGATCTCCCCACTCACCGTTGCTCGGTGCCTGAGCAGGAGGAGCAGCACGGCTGCACCAAGGGGGGACTCGCCTCCCAAAACCGAGTCCGGGCAGCTGGCGGGGCCTGGCAGAGGGAGGCGTCTGAAGGGGTTTCAAGCTGTGAGATGATTTTTGGACAGAGCCCGAGCATGCAAACAAACACAGCGAGGGACAGAGCAAAGGCCTCTGTGATGCAAACCATCCCCTGCCTGCAAAGGAGAGCAGCCCAGCTCTCACTGCCAGCCCCAGTGCCAGCAACTCCAGCCATGAGACCCAAGGAACATGAGCTGGACAAAGCACGGATGTCACATTTCTGCCATGCAGGCACAGCCGAGTAACAGCACTGCCAGGAGAGTGCCATTGCTCTGGGTGGGCTGCAAGGTGCCAACACAGCTGCTCAGGAGCCTGTCTGCACCCTCTGCCAAGGGACCCACATCTCACAGCCAGCTGACCTTGGTGCTGCCAACACCTCTCGAGCCTCAGCAGAGGCTGATGCTGCCCAAGACCCGCAGAGGCAGCCTCTCACTGGCCACCTGCCCAGGCCACCACGCTCCTGGTATAGGAGGGCAGTCCCAACCCTGGCTCCGGACACCTGGACAGACAGACAGCCCCAGCCCATGGGTGCCTCTGTGTATGGCAGTGCTCAGGTTATGGGGGCATGGCTTGGTGCTGGGCTGTCAGAGGGATGCCATGGGAGCAGGGAGAGAGGACTGTGTGCCAAAGAGCAGAACGGGAGGACAAAGGTACGAGAAGCACCCCGTGCTCAAGACCTTGTCCTGCCTGCTGTGCATCCTGCACTGTGTTCTGTGCACTGTGGCCACCTCAGCACATCCTGCACTGCACCGAGCACCCTGCACCCAGCACCCTGCACCCAGCACCACTCGTGACCCCAGCACCGAGCATCCTGCACTGGGCACCCTGCTCTGAGCATCCTGCATTGGGCACCCAGCACCACTCCGAGCATCCTACGCTGGGCACCCAGCACCGCTCCGAGCGCTCCGCACCGAACAGCCAGCACCGAGCATCCTGGGCTGGGCACCCAGCACCGCTCCGAGCATCCTGCGCTGGGCACCCTGCTCTAAGCATCCTGCGCTGGACGCCCTGCTCCGAGCATCCTGCGCTGGGCACCCTGCTCCGAGCATCCTGCGCTGGGCGTCCAGCACCGCTCCGAGCGCTCCGCACCGAGCACCCAGCACCGAGGACCGCTCTGTGTCCCCAGCACCGTTCCGATCACGCATCACCGACCGGCGCCCCCAGCACCGCGCACCCCCCCGCACTGCGCACCGAGCATCCCCCGCCGCTCCGCGCCACCCACCGAGCCCCGCGCCGCTAGCGGGCAGCTCCCGCCGCGCAGCCCGGCCGCTGCCACCTGCCAGCCTTGGGGACAAACGGCGGGGGCACACGCGGTACCCGGGCCGGGCCGGGCCGCTCCCCTCGGTGCCCCCCGCACTCACCGGGGCCGCCGCCGGCCCGGAGCGGCGCGAGACGCGGCGACGTCACGCGCACGCGGGGCCGGGATCCCCGCCCGCCGCTCCGCTCCGCGCCTGCGCCGCGCGCGCCGCGCACCGGGGGGCACCGGGGACACCGGGGGACATCGAGGGGCACCGGGGGGCACCAGGGAACCGAGCCTGGCACCGAGCCTGTGTCCCTGCCCCAGCCCATGTCCCTGCCCGTGTCCCCGCACGTGTCCGTGTCCGTTCCGGTACCGGCCGTGGCCGCACAGCCTTCCCCGCGAGTTGCCAGGAGCGCTCCGCACCGCTCTGCCCGCGGCCTCACCGTTATCCCCGCTCCCCGCCCCCGTCCCGGTGTTGCCCGTGTGCAGAGCCCGGCAGCGCTGCCGTCACTGCTGTCGCTGTAATTAATCACCGCCGTCGATAATTAGCGGCGTGGGAGAGCGGGGAAATGACACCCGAGGTGCCCCACCGGGAGGCAACGGGATGGGATGGGGGAATGAGGCGGCAGAGTTCCCGGTGGGGAGGGGCAGCATCCCAGGGGAAAAAAGGCAACCCCTTGAAAGTGAATTGGTGTTTGATTGACTGCAACTTCGGCTGTTAATTAGTGGATCCCACTGGCAGGGACCCAGGACCCCTCGCAGCCCCCCGATCCTGCAGGCGTGGGCAGAGCCAGGAGCCCGCCCTGATTCCGCCGCTCCCGGGACACCCTGAGCCCCCAAACTGAGAGAGTCCCCACGGGGGCTGGTGGGGTTGGGCTGCAGGGCCTCTGCCACCCACTTCTCCCACACCGAGGGTCTCCTCTGTCCCAGCACGAGACCAATTCCCTGGCAAAACCCCCCTCCCCATCATGTCCCACCCGGCTCCAGCGCAAGGCTGGCGCATCCCAGGCGAACGGAGCCGCGTTCATGCACCACCGACCCCCGAGCAGTTCTAATCTTCTGGTTTTTTTTTAATTTGCCTCACAAGGTAGAGTACATCCAGGGAATGTGCAATGTACAAGGAAAGTGCTGGGCAGGCGAGCGCGAGGGGAGGCGGGGGTGCCCCACGGGGCCCGGGACTCGTAGCTAGCAGGCGGCACGCTCAGTCGGAGGGCGCGTCAGGGGTGACAAAGGTGCCCTTCTGGTCCCACTGCATGTCCCGGATGCGGCGGATGGACTGGATCTGGGGCTGGAAGGCAGACCACTCATTCCAGTGTCGGAAGTCTCCGGTCTCAAAGAGGTACTGGTAGCCTCTGTAGCCAGGGTACTGGTACCCGACCCAACTGCAGGAAAAGCAAACACAGGGCACCTGAGCGGGGTCGGCCACTGCAGGCAGCAGCCACACAGCTGGCGTGTGCTCAGGGGCCAGCAGGGCCTCCCTGCACTGGGCACCAGCCTCTGGAGGATGGGCCACGTCACCAGAAACAGCCACCCAAAACAGCCATGCCACCAAAACCAGCCATGCCACCAAAACAGCCATGCCACCAAAACAGCCATGCCACCAAAAGCGGCTGGCTGGAGAGGACAGGGAGCCTGGCACGAGGCAGCCACCGCTGCAGCCCAGCTTACGTTCCACTGGGCACCTGCACGCTGCCCACGCGGTCGCAGAAGCCATAAGCCCAGAGGCTGGGCACGTCGTCCTCCTGGATTTCCATCTTGTTGCCCTTGAAGTCAGCAGACTCGTAGAGGGAGATTTTGTGGTCCTCAGCCTCCTGGGGAAGACAGAGGGAGGGTGCTGGGCAGTGTGGCCAAAGCCCTGGAGCTTTGCTGCAGTGAGGCATCCAGCGAGGCTGGGCACAGCCCAGCCCTGGGCAGACCCCAGCAGGGCTCTCTGCTCCCAAGCACTCACCATTTTGATGGGACGCATGGACATGAAGCAGTCGCTCCGGTAGCTGCTGGACCAGGTGTCCCAGCGAGGGTACTCGCCCTTCTCCAGGATGAACATCTCCCCGCGCATGTTGGCCTGCTCGTAGGCCACCCAGCTGGGGAGAGAGGTGGGCAAAGAGCGGGTCAGGTGCCACCCAGCAGTTCCTCTCCTGCTCAGCCTGCTTGCAGGACAGTGGAGGGGTCTCCAAAAAGGCCCCATCACCCTGCTTCCACCTTTATCCCAGCCCAGGTACTGTGGCCTGTGCAGAGCCAGCGCTGATCCATGGGCTCCCAGCTGGAAGCTCGCTGATGTTTGAATGTCCAAGCCTGCAACAGGCACCAGCACTCACAGTGTTCCTCTTCCTTGGCTGGGGAGCAGCAGCACCCCTGCACAGCTGGTGACCCCACAGAGTCAGCTCAGGACTCTGTTGTCCCTCCTGCCTAGGCTGTGTAATCCTGGCATGCCTCACTGCTCCAGCGCCAGCCAGCGCTGGCAGCCATCCCACTGCCGGGTGTGGGGCTCACTCAGCTGCAATGTCACCTCTTCAGCAGAGCCACGAGGTGCTGTGGGGCTGGGAATGTCATGGGTGTGGGGCTTCAGAAGCCCCCGGCACCTCAACAGTCCTGCTTCTTCCACTTCCCCTGCAAAACAGCTCTTCCAGCAGGGAAGATGGCAGCAGGGGTTTTCCTGCTGGCAGGAGAGGTGTTCAGGTACCCCAGGCTGCACAGCCTCAATCTGACTGCTAAAGCTCAGCTTGGTTGTTTTGCTTTCATCTTTCCCTAAGCACATTTTTGGGTGCAGAGTCCCATCGGTGACTCTCAAGAAGCTTCTAAGGACCCCAATGACACCCAAGTTCTCTGTCCTCCCAATTCCACTCTTTCTATATCTAGAGCAGTTTCACAGGTATTACATCTGAGCTCCTTCCAGGCTGCTTCATCCCCAGTTTGTTTCAAGAGCAGTTGGATATTCTGGGTTCCTAATAAAAAAGTCACCTGTGCTGTGTGGTGTCATTCCAGGTCACCCTCCTGGTCCCCCAGGGATGCTGTCAGGACAAGCCATGTCCTGTGCATCCTCCCCACAGCACTTCCAGCCCCCCTGCATTCCTGGGCATGCCGTTTCCAGCCGGGCACAGTGCAGTGGGATGCTCTTTCAACATGGAGATCATCTGTCTGCTCAGTTATCTGCTTTGGGGATCGTTTTTGTCCCTGCCTGTGTCAACTGTTCCCACGGCTTTGAGACCTGCCCAGCCCCCCTGTTGCTGCTCATCTGTCTGGGTGCAGGCATGTGCCTGTCCCTGCCTGTCCCTGCCTGCTCCAGCTTGCTCCAAGGATCCCACTTCATTTCATCTTTACTTCTCTAAAATCTGCAGGTCCCCTGTATTCCATGGACAGCTCCAGGCAGCTGAAATGATGGACACCTTTCCTCAGCCTTTGGCTTTGTCCCTGGTGCCCTTTGCTTTGCATGTGGCCCTGGCATCCTTCCCACCCATCCTGGCCCTCCTGTCCTCCTCGAAGGAGATCCGGGATGGCCGCTCTGCTCCTCTGCCAGCCCTGCTGCGCTCTGCCCAGGCAGTGGGGAAATACCCCTGCACGTCACATTGTGTCCAGGGTGCCCCCCAAGGCCATGTCCCCACCCATCCCCAGGGACACAGCCCCCTCCATGGCTGGGGTCACTTACGGTCCAGAGGTGACAATGACACTGCGCACCCGGTCGAAGCCACGGTCAGCCAGGTTCAGGCACTCGGCAGTGAACTCCATCTGCCTGCCCTGGAAGTTCTCCTGGTCGAAGACAACGATCTGGGGGTGCAAGGAAAGGGTTGGATGAGGACAGGCGTGCTCAGGGAGGGCAGGCTGGTGCTGTGTGACCCTGCATGCCTGAACCCACTGCTCCACCTGTCCCCCTCGGCTCTCCAAGCCTTCACCTGCAGCTTCTTGGATCTGGAGCCTGCCCATGCTGTGCTGGGCTCTGAGCACAGGAAGGTTCCCCCCAACAGCTGTTCCTGCTCCAAGATGGTCTCATCCTGCCCCTGGTTTTGCTGCTGCTGGTGCCCACACTGGTGGGAAGGAGTTGCTTCTCCTGTGCCCTGTCTGCACTCTGGCACAGTGTCACCGGAGCCCTCGCATTACTTGCCCCATGCCAGCCATGCTGCAGTGCCTCATTGGCATGCTGACCTGGCATCACTGTGGCAATTCAGTGCTGGCCCTGTCACCAGTGTCCCCTCCACCTCCCCACAGGCCCCCTGCAGGCAGGGGGTGACAAAGGGAAGCAGGTGGCAGCAGCCAGCCCTGACACCACAACCCAGGGGAGAGCACTTCCAAAGCCTGTGGTCCCCAACAATCCCTTGGTCCTGGCCAAAGGACCTTCAAGCTGTTTGTCCTGCAGCAGGTGCTCAAATCCTGTGCCTGCTGTCACAGGGACAGAGCAGGGATGGCATCACTCACACTTCCACACTCCTTCCCCCTGGGGCAATCTCCTCCTGCCCCAAGGATGCTGCCCCTGTCCCTTAGCCCAGAGCATGTCCCTGTGCGTGGGGAGCCACAGGGCTTACCCTGAAGGCTTCTGGGGAGGGCTCCTCGCCCTTGCTGTTTGCGACAGGAGCAGGGTCGAGGGATGGGGTTGGTGCAGGAGCTGCCTTCTCCTTCTCATCCGCAGCCTGGCCGGGAGCAGCGGGTTTTGTGGTCTCAGACATCGCGGTGGTGGGCTCAAGTCTGTGACAGGGCACCAGCAGCAGGTTAAAGGGAGGCATGGATGTGGCCACCCACAACCCGCCCCAGGAACGGTAACATCTGGATGGAGACACTCAGTGGGGTGGATGGCCAGGGCCAGGAGAGGAGCTGCTGGAAGGTTCTCCAGCAGGCACAGGTGGGGGTCCTGCCTTCACCAGGGGGGATCACAGGAGGTCCTGGAGTCCACACACTCCTTCTGTGGTCAGGAGAGCCCGGAGCATGGTCCCAGCACTGGAGGGGTGCCCAGGGATGGGGTCTGATGCTGTGCCAGGAACGGGGGCCATCCCGCACGGGGTACGCCTGGGAGCCCGGGGGGCACCGAGGCAGCGTGTGAGGGGTGGGAAGGGGACAGCCCTGGTCTGCTGAGGCCCTGCAGCTGGCACCCTGCTGTGGCCCGGCAGGTGAGTGTCACCAGCAGCTCCCCGGGGAGTGGAGGGCGGTGGGATGCTGAGCACAAAGGTGCTCCCGGATGTGACCACCACAGCGGTGGCCACAGCTTAGACCCTGAGTTTCCCTCTCCCCACCTCGGGTCCGGCTGCAGCCCGGTGCCCGGGGACTTCGTCCTCTTACCTGGGCAGCTGCTGCTTCTTGTTGGAGTGAGCGGGCTTGTGTTTCGGGGCGCCGCGAGGCCCCCACTTTATAGCCTGGCAAGGGCAGACCCCCGGGCGGGCGCACAAAGGAACTGCCAGCTCATCAGTGTCTGCGCGGCCGCCCAGTCATCACATCCTGCAAAGCGCTGGGCGAGCTGGAAGCCTCTCCCCGGCCCCGTGCCCAGCCGCTGAACCCAGCACTTTCCTTTGTGCCCGCGGCACAACAGAAGACCTGACCGTGCCACTTTGCAGCGCGCCCGGCACCCGCTGCCCCGCGTGCGGCCGCCCCGCCAGGGCATATATAGCCCTGGCACGGCCCGGCCGGCTCCGGCACCGGCACACGAACAGGAACACCTCCCCTGCCCAGCTCCCCGGGACCGCGGTGACACCGCTCCCGTGCCGCTGCCACCGCCTGCGCCCGCGCTCTGCCCGTTCCTCCCCTCCAAACAGCGAACCTCTCGCTCTGAGCATCACTCCGTGCCCGCAAGCGCCGGCAGCGCTGCCCTGGCCGTGCCAGGAAGCGAGACCTGAGTGTTCTGAAGTGTTGCTGGAGTTAGGTTTTTTCCAAACGATGTGTAATCGAAGCTGACACTTTCCGAATCACCTGAGTGCCTGGAAGCACTGTTTGTTCTCCCTTGGGAACGTCCCTGCTCACTGGCAGGGCTCTTCCTTTGCTTTTTAGCCCATTTTCCCCGTGCTGCAGTCACCCTGAACCACCCCTGGTTCTGCCACCACCACATTCATGGTTTTGGGGCACCAGCTGTGTCTGACTGGCGCAGGAGGGTCAGGGGGTGGCTGGCTGGGAACGCACTGCCACCAGCTCAGCCTCTGGTGCCACATCTCCCCCACCTCATGGCACCTATAGGGAGACTTTCCCCTGAGTCCTTCTGAGCTTCTGATCAGCTCCTCTGCACCTCCACAGCCCTGTCCAACACCCCCAGTTTCCCGCAGCACCCAGCACCGGTGGTGCCTTACCCGGGGGTGTGCAGGCAGAGAGCTGAGAGCCCCGTGTGCTGCCCTCCTCTTTTGTCCCTCCCATGTGTCACCCAGCGGTGGTGGGACCCAGCTGCACCCTCTGGGTTATCGCGCAAAATCCTGAACAAAAGGAATGTATTGATCCCTTCTTTTCCCGAGGTTTTTCAGGAGGTGTGCTGTGCCCGTGACATGGGTGGGTGCAGGGTCTGCTGCCCCGTTACCCTGGGCACTGGCCCAGTCTGGTTCTCAACCTGATGTCGGGCAGTGTTTTATGATTCACGATTTCAATTTGCACTCGTTTCCATGGTTCTTTCCAGATTTCTAAATTAACCTGCCCTCTCCTCCTCCCAGAGCCAGCGTGGGTGTTCTCCCTGTGCTGCCTCCCCTGTGCCTCCTGGGCATTAATCAGCAGGTCTCCCTCACCCCCTGCACCTGACTCTGCTTCCCCTCCCTATCCCTAGCACCTCTGAACGTGGGAATTGGAAAACCAGCTCGAGGGGCCGAGATCTGCTCCTGATGGCTGATGTGCTCTTTACTGAGCACTCAGCATCCCCGTGTGTTTCCCTGAGCCAGTGCTGCGGCTGGGCTGACAGCAGGGATTGATCTTTGGCCATTCCTGAGCTCCCTAGACACAAAATCTCTGCCCTGCCATGGACCCTGTGTCCTGTAAAGCCCCTCACCATCCCTCCCTGACACGGGTGAGCCTGTGGGATGCACAGCTCCAGCAAACAGCTGCCCCAGCAGCAGACGGGCAGAGCTGGCACAGCGTGGCCACCGAGGGCACGGGTACAAGGGTTTGTTCTGCCCTGGTGAGTCCTGCTGCCCACGGATCTCCTGCTGCTGCATCCCTGCTTGCCTTGGAGTGGCACCTTGGGGGCACAGCTCGGGCTCTGATGACAATGTCCCTCTGCCAGGACACAGCGTGGACAGCGAGCGAGTGGTGGTCACTGCGCTGGTGGCCAGCGCAGGCTGGGTTTAGCTCAGGCCACAGTGAGAGGCTGAGGACAAATTGTGCCAGTGCCAAGAGGGCTTTTGCTGGGGTTGCAGGTGGCAGGGACAACCCGTGCAGCCCTGCTGTGCCCTGGGGCAGCTGGTTCTGCTGAGCCTCCCCGGCTGCCCTGCTCTGCCTCCCCCAGGGTGCCCAGGGCTCACAGGGCTGCTGCAGATGCATGAGGGGGACCCTGGCTCAGCTTCCTGGCAGTTTTCTGGCAAATTCTGTCCCAAAACACAGCACTCCCTGGGACCACGGGTTTTCCATTGGGCTCAAAAGCCTCCCTTGTTTGCTGCCTGCTCCGAGGAACAGGCTAGGTGGGTGCCCAGCTTTTGGAGCCCTGGTACCACCCTGGGATGATTTGTGAGGTGTGTTGGTCACGGTGAGCAAAGCTGGAAGGTGTTCAGATCCCCAAAATGTGGTGGCAGCAGACCCTTTCCAGCACACAGAGGCAGGAGGCTGTTGCAGCTCTTCCTAAGTCATGACCTGCACCTCCAGTCTCTCCCGTGCCTTTTCAACCCCCCAGCACCACTTTCCATGGCCCTGGTCCCCACTTCTGATGGTGACCATAGCTTTTGTGTGCCCAACCTGCACCGAGATGCTCCGGATTTCGGGGAGAGCTGCTCTGCCCTAGCAGGGAGAGCAAGTGAACACTTGTATTTCCTCCCACTTCCCAGAAAGGGATGAGGAAACCTCCCCGCGCCCCCAGTGCAGGCAGCACTGCCTGCGGGCAGGGGGAGCGCTGCCCGAGCTGGGACACAGCCCCAGCCCAATCCCACGCCAGGAAGGGCACATGGCAGGAGCGCTGGCAGAGCCTGGGGGCGATGCCCCGGCTCTGGAGCTGTGGGGCGGGGGTCAGAGCCCGTGCCCGGTGGGCCAGCTCGATGTCCCGGCTCATCAGCGTCTCTGACACGGCGCCTTTGTTCTGCCCGGTCCCTCCTCCCCGCCATGTGCTGAGTTAGGGGTTTCAGTAATGCTCCCCTGGGCTCTGTCTCTATCTGGAGGCTATAAAAACCCAGCCGGAGGCTGCTGGACATGTCACCTCCCTGGGCACCAGTGCCTCACCCCAGGTAAGCGCTGCAGCCTGGGGCAGCTGCCCCGTGCCCATGGCTGAGAGCGAGCAGCTGCGGGAAGAGCTGGAGGAGCATCCAAGATGCGGGGTTAGACCCCTCCTCGGCGCCGGGAGCTGTGGTGGGGGTTGGGAGTGGGGAGATCGGGGGCTGTGTGTGGCTGTGGCAGTGGCAGGGTGTTGATGTTCAGTGCGGGCACGCAGCCACCACCCGGCTCAGCGCTGCCCTGCCTGCACCGCCTGCCAGCACCGGGGCTTTGGCTCAGGGAGCTGCCAGTGGGAGGAGGAGTTTCCCTGGGCACGGGCAGGGATGTCTGCCAGGGCCAGGTGCCCAGTGGGCCAGGTGCCCGCTGCTCCACATGGCCCTGGTGGCAGCTCCAGCTGGGCAGGGAGAGCCACAGAGCTCTTCATCCGCTCCAGCACGGAGCAACCACTTGTTGTTCCCCACGCTGGCGGTGAAGGGATGTGCGTGGGCTCCTGAGGTAATTTTCATCCGGGCAGAGGGAGCTTTAACCATCTCCTTCCCCTGTGCTCTGGCAGAGCCACCATGACCCACCGCTGCAAGAAATCCTCTGGTCTCTGGAAGGTATGGGAGCCTGGGCAGGACCAGCACCGTGCCCTGAGAACACCCGGGAATGGGGCTGCAGTATCTGCTCGGGGCCTTGGCACTGCCAGAGCCCCCTGACTCCCTCTATTCCCCCCAGATCGTGGTGTGGGATGAGCCTTTCTTCCAGGGCAAGAAGCACGAGTTCACCACCGACTGCTACAGCACCCCGGAGCACGGCTTCAGCACCGTCCGCTCCTGCAAGATCGAGAGCGGGGCGTGAGTGGGGGTCCGGGGGCACTGCCACCCCGCCGTGCTGCGGGACCCCACGGATAGCAGGGTGGTTGGAGGATGGAGGCCTCCAGTGCCTTTTGCTCCCCGAGCTGCCTCTCCTGGGCACCGCTGGGTGCAGCGGGCACAGCCCGGCTGTGAGCGGGGCGGTGGGCACCCCGGGGGTCTCACCCCTCCCGCCCCGGCAGGTGGGCAGGCTTCGAGCACTGCGGCTTCCAGGGGCAGCAGTTCGTGCTGGAGCGAGGAGAGTACCCGTGCTGGGAGGCATGGAGCGGCAGCAACGCCTACCACGTGGAGAGGATGTGCTCCTTCCGCCCCATCGCCTGCGCCGTGAGTGCCCCCGCCCCGGCTCCCCCCGCGGGGCGGCCCCCGGAGCTCATCCCGGCCACGGACAGGATGGCAGTGCCAGAGCCGTGCCCGTCTCGGCCGCAGGACCACGGACGGAGCAGGCTGATGCTCTTTGAGCAGGAGAACTTCCAGGGCAAGCGGGCAGAGATGAACGACGACTGCCCCTCGCTGCCCGCCCTGGGCTGGGGCAGCAGCACCGTGGGCTCCTTCCTTGTCCGCTCCGGAGCGTGAGTACCCGGGGCTTGCAGCCTGCCGGGGCCGCCGGGGCACGCAGCAGAGCCGAGGATGCTCTGGCAGCTGCCGGGACCCCTGCAGCCAGCCCCGAGCCACCGCCGCTCTCTGCTCTGTCGCAGGTGGGTCTGCTCGCAGTACCCGGGGTACCGGGGCTTCCAGTACCTCCTGGAGAGCGACAGCCCCGCGGGCGAGTACAAGCACGTGCGGGAGTGGGGGTCCCACGCTCAGACGGGCCAGGTCCAGTCCATCCGCAGGGTCCAGCAGTGACCGCGGGGCCGGAGCCCCCGGGCGCCGTCTGTCCCTCGGGGCGGCGGCGACAAAGCTCAATAAAGGCTCGGTTGTCCAAGGCGGCGCTGGAAGTTGGGGATGGGAGGGGATGGGGGCCGTGGGGGTGCGTGGGGCCGCTCCCGGGGGCAGAACGCGGCTCTGCAGGTGCAGGGATGGGCTGGAGGGGAATTCTTCTGCCCGGCTGCAGGTGCAGGGGTTCTGCGGGACCCCCACATCCCACCACCCCACAGACACCGTCTGCTCTTCCAGCACCTGCCAGGGGCTGAAAGGAGCTGCAGGATCAAGCAAGTGTGCGCCTATCCCCGCATCCATGCACGCTCTGTACCCATCCCAGCACTCTCACACCCCTGCACCCATCCCGGCACCCATCCCTCAGTCCCGCACACCCAGTGTGCGGCCAAAGCTGGAAACGCAGCAGGGAAAGGCTGGTCTGGAAAATTTCCTCATTTCAGAAGAGCTCTGGAGAAAAGGTTTGATGTGGTGAAAATGTCCCATCCATGACATTTGCAGCAGCAAGGCCACCAGCGGAGGGAATGCTACCCAGCAAAGGATTCTGTCCGCAGGAAATCACAATTAAATAGGCAAAATAGAAGAAGAAACAAAAAGTTTTGGGATGGGCTGAGTGAAACCCTCCTGCGCCCTAGGGCAAACCCGTCCGGGGCCGGCAGCCAGGGAGACCCGAGGAGCTCCTGGGTTCCCCCCTGTCCCCGCTCAGCTCCAAAGCCCTGGGGGGGCGCGGGGTCCGGGAGCGGGGCCAGCACATGGCCAGGCACGGTGGGCAGCTGGCGGCGAGACCAGGGGTCTCCGGGGATCCGGCGGGGACTCGGAGAACAATGCAGGAGCCCAGCAGCTGCACAGCGCTGCGGAGGGGCTGTCTCAACCCCCGGACGGGAGGGGAGCTGTCCTCGGCATGGGGAGGGGCTGTTCTCGGACAGGGCGGTGTCCCCAAGCCGAGCCGGTCTGTCTGTCACCCGATGCCACCGAGCCCGGCCGCATCCTGCCCACCATGTCCCAGGGGTGCGCCCGACAGCCCCTGCCCAGCGCTCCTTGTCCCGCGTCCCCTGGGTCACAGCCTCGGCTATGGGGAGCCCCTGACACCACGGCCAACCATGTCCTGGCAGGGGACAGCGACAGTGGCCATTGCGGCGGTTGTCGTGGCAAAGGGGTCCCCAGCGTGTCCCGCAGCGGGAGCGGTGCGGGGACGGTGCGGGGAGCGATGAGGGAGTGGTGCTGGGAATGATGCGGGAGCGGTGCTGGGAACGATGCGGGAGCGGTGATGGGAGTGATGAGGGAGCGGTGCTGGGAGTGATGAGGGAGTGGTGCTGGGAGTGATGAGGGAGTGGTGCTGGGAGTGATGAGGGAGTGGTGCTGGGAGTGATGAGGGAGCGGTGCTGGGAACGATGCGGGAGCGGTGCTGGGAGTGATGAGGGAGCGGTGCTGGGAGTGATGAGGGAGTGGTGCTGGGAGTGATGAGGGAGTGGTGCTGGGAGTGATGAGGGAGCGGTGCTGGGAACGATGCGGGAGCGGTGCTGGGAATAATGCGGGAGCTGTGATGGGAGTGATGAGGGAGCGGTGCTGGGAGTGATGCGGGAGCGGTGCTTGGAACAATGCGGGAGCGGTGCGGAGAGGGAGCGGTGCGGAGAAAAGGTGACTCGGCCGCATTTCCAGCATTAAAATTTAATGCGAGTTGCAGCATCCTCCTGCGCCGTAGGTAGGGCCGGGGGGGCCGGGGGCTGCTGGAGGAGGAGTTTGCTTGGCTGCCTCTTCCTCAGGGATGCTCTGGGAAAGCTCCAGCACAAAGGAGCGGCGCGGCGAGCAGGAGGGAGCGGAACCGGCGCCCCCCAGCCCCAGCCCGGCCCCCTGGGAGCAGGTAACGCACCGCGGACATGGCTCCGCTCCCTGCGGACGGGGATGGGGCGCCGGCGGGGGTTTGGGGACGCAGGGAGCCCGGGGGCTGCCCCCATCTCAGGGCTGGAGCGGGGGGTGATGTCGCCCCGGGACTCGGGGGGTCCTGCGGACATCGCTCCGGGAGGTGCGGAGCCGGCGGCCGCTCCCTCCTCTCCCTGCCTAAAAATACCCCCCTTCCCAATATATTATTCCCTCGTTATAAATAATCCCACGAGAGGTCCCCCCGGCAGGACTCCCCCTTCCCCGGGGGTCCCAGGCCGGGGCAGCCCGGGCCCCCTCCCTTTGTTAGGGCAGGAGCAGTCGCGCATCCCGCAGCGCGTTCCTGGCCACATCCCGGCCCGGCGGGCGATCCCGGTGATCCCGGAAGCAGCGCTGGGCAGCCAGGCCCCCCCTCGGACACCGCCTGCAGCCCCCAGCCCAAATCAGAACTAACTGCTGCACCGCTTGTTTGTATTTTTTTTTGTATTTTTTTTTTTTTTTTTTTTTTTTTTTTTATTCCAGAATCCTCATCAAGAATAGGGCTCCTGCCAGGTAAATGGATTCTTGCCTGATTCAATGCTCCTGGGAGGATTTGCAGCCAAAATACTGTTTTATTGCTTTGTCTCGAAGCCCCCATTTTCTCCGAAAGCTGATGATCCTAGGCGGGGGTTAGAGGGGAGGCGGGGGCCAGCAGCCCCAGGGCACAGCACAGCCCTTCCTTCTCACGGTTAACCTGGCAGATGCTCTTCTTGCGGAGCCATTTTCTCTCCCTCATTGTCTCGCAGCCTTTTGTGTGTGCGGGTAGGTCCTGCCCGGGGAGCCAGGAGGAGCCCGGAAATAATCAGATTTCCACGAGCTGTGGGCTTGCAAGGAGCCTTTCACACCCTCACACCCCCTTCTGCCGGGCTGCCCAGCCCCAGAGCTGCAGACAAAGGCAGCAGCGCCTGGCACCACTGCAGCAGCACCGGAGCCTGGGCTGTGCCAGAGCCTGGGCTCTGCTGGATGGCAGCGAGGGTCGGGCAGCGCTGGCAAGACACAGGGCCGGGGTGTCCGGCCACCCCGCTGGGATCTGGGGGCTCAGGGTGCTCGGATGCCACATCCCAGAGAGCATCTCTCTGGCATCTCTCGCGGCAGTGCCGTGTCTGCTGGGCCCTCATCTCCCTGCTCCTGCCTGCAGTGGAGCTTCTGCTCCTCTCTCTCCCTCCCTCCTCACTCGAGAAGGGGGTTTGGCCCCCATTTAATTCTTGTGTCCAGCCCCCCATGGCCACCCATGCGTGTGGCAAGGGCAGCTCAAGCTCACACTCAAGACGAGGGTTTAGGTGAGTCCTGTCTGCACAAAATTGTTTTTCCTTCCCTGTCTCCTGGGCTGTGTTTCATTCCCAGGCCAGAGAGGCCATCCTGCCCCACCACAGGCACCTCCCACTTGGATCCAGGCAGGGCATCCATGTGCCAGATGCTCAGTGGCACCTCCGCTCTCATTCCCGCTGCTCGGCTCCACCGC
This sequence comes from Poecile atricapillus, assembly GCF_030490865.1. NCBI lineage: Eukaryota > Metazoa > Chordata > Aves > Passeriformes > Paridae > Poecile > Poecile atricapillus. Next base: position 4,896,676 of record NC_081264.1, read on the forward strand.
AGCTGGGTTGCAAACGCTGCCTGGACGCGCTGTCCCCGCGGGAGGGACTGTCCTGCCGGCGTGCGGTGACAATGAGCCGTGGGAAGCAGGAGTGGCTCCGCAGCTCAGCTGCAGAGTCATCACAGCCCCGCTCCCCCGGGACCTGCTGCTGTCCTGGTTTGCCCAGGCGGGCAGGGCAGGGCAGGGCAGGGCACAGACATGGGCTGGCTGCTGGCACCGGCCACGTGTCCCCAAATCCCTGGGGACATGGAGCAGCACGCACTGTGACCGCCAGCCGCCCCAGTTTAACCAGTGGAGCCGCAGGGTCCCAGTGACTCAGCCTGGGCATGCAGTGGGGGCAGTGGCAATCAGTCCCTGCCTCCAGTGCGGGGGTTCCAGCAGCAGGCAGGGACAGTTTGGGGCACTGCCACCATTTCTGCTGGGGTGGTCCTGATGCCCCCCTGTGCCCGGTTCAGCTCCTGCTCTCTGCAAGGGGACAGGGACAGGAATGTCCGTGCCCAGCCCTCCTGCCAGGCTCCTGCCAGCTTGGCTAGGCTGTGCCTGAGGCCGGTGCCCTGTTTCTCCCCCTTGCTGCGTTGGTTGTTTCTTTTGCAGCTGCTAATGACTGACCTGAGGTCTGTTCACACAGTCCCCTCGCTGCCTCCACGGCACAGAGCCACATGGAACAGGGGACATTGCACAGCACCCCCCCAGCTGGCGACCACAGGTAGGACTCTGGGGAGGGGACACAGGTAGTGCCACCCTCCTGCTCTTCCACCCCTCGTGAGCAGGGAGGGTGCTGGGCAGTCGGGACCAGCCTTCCTCCTCAGGGCCCCATCCCCTGGAGGGTTCTCCCCAGGCCCCAGCGGGGTGCAGGGGTTCACAGCATCCCCAGGACCACCTGCATGAGAGGATGTGTCCCCCACGTGTGCCCAGCAGTGGGGAGGGGGTGGCTGCCACAGCCCAGGGTCTCACAACATCTCTGCTCCTCAGTGCCACCACCCCAGGGGCATGGCCCCAGCTCCTGCCTGGCCACACTGACCATATCCAGAGGGGAGCCAGGCTCAGGAGCTGCCATCACGACCAGCACATGATGCCAGAGCCAGGCTGGCCCCAGCAGAGCACCCCGGTACCCACTGCCAGGGCGTGGAGCCACGAGCCCGGCCACAGCGGGGGACACAGCCCAGGAGCCTGCGGTGGTGACACCTGAGGACACGGGGCTGCGCATGCACGCGGTTCTCCTGCAAGGTGCTGGGGTATCCTTGCCTCCTTCTGCTCCCCCCAGGCCTGTCCCCTTCCCTGAGGCAGTGCAGGAGGAGGGAGAAGAAAAAGGGAGTGGGGGCAGAGCTGTGCCAGCTCCTCATGGTGACACGATGGCCAGAGCCCAAAGGGACTCTGTCCCCACTGATCCTGCCCTTCCCTCTGGCTATTGGTGATGTCCTGGTGCTTTCTGCTCTGGAGGTGCCAAGTCTTGGCGAGACCCTGCTTCTGCTCCCCTTGGAGAAACACCTGGTTTGTGGAGCACCCTGGAGGAGTGTGGGCAGTGAATCCTCCTCCTGTGGCCTCTGCAGTGGCCCCATAAGTGGGTGGGACCTTGTCCTTGCCAAGCAGCCACTCTGGCCTGTGTCCCCACACAGGCAGAAGGGCGGGGGGTGCCATGGGCTGGGGGCTGAGGACAAACACAGCTCGTGGCAGGTGTTACAGCCTTGAAGTCCAGACTGGAAAAGCATCCTCATGGGGACCAGAGGAGCTCGTGCTGTGGGAGGAGGTGACCCAAAGGGACAGGGGGCAGAGGCTTTCCTGGGTTCCCCGTCCCAGCCCTGTTTCTAGGGGCACAGTGTTCCTGCAGCCCTCAGAGCACTGCTCAGCCCCATGGAGAGGCAGCTTCCGATGGGAGGGGGTAAGCTGTGGGCCACCTTTCCTCTGCTCCATGGTGGTTTTCCCTGCTGGACCTACACCTGCACGTGCAGTGGGAGCTTGGGGCAGACCTGGAGCAGCTGTTGTGGTCTCTGCTGGAGCCCTGCTCTTGCAGAGCTGCCTGGAGCCTTATCCCAGACACTGCCAGTGATTCCTTCACCCTCTCCTTCTCTGCTTCTTCCAGCTCCTTTAGAGACCTTTAGGCACTGCTGGGACTGTCCTCCACACATCCTGCCTCTCACCTTTCCCAGGCCCAGGGGTGGGAAGTACCTGTTGTGAGGGGACGCTCACTGCTGGGCCCTTTGGTGCCTCCCTAGCCAGGATCAGGTGCCTGCTGAGCATTTCATTCAGAGACAGGTTCTGTTACCCTGGCTGAACCCTCCACTAACACCTTCCCCAACGTCAAAGCCCAAAAACACCTCCTGCTCTTGTGAGCCAGAGCCCTGCTGCTGATGGGCCCGGCTCTGCATGCTGCCAGTATTAACCTACTAACCTGCTGGGACCCCTGTGCCCTCCCCAGGGCTGCCAGAGCCCCTGGCACATGGACTAACCCACTAACCAGCCCAGCGCATGCCCTACTAACCCACAGCGGCCCTGCCTCGCGCCCACTAACCACGGCAGCAGCACTGCCTTTAAAGGGGAACAGAAAAGCTGGAAAAGGGCTTTGGGAGTGCCAGGTGTCGGTGCCAGGCTACACAGGCAGGGACAGACAGGGCCAGCCCCTGCCCTGGGCAGCAGAGGGGACCAGCAGCCCCTGCCCTCGGCAGCAGAGCAGAGGGGACCAGCAGCCCCAGCCCTGGGCAGCAGAGGGGACCAGCAGCCCCAGCCCTGGGCAGCAGAACAGAGGGGACCAGCAGCCCCTGCCCTTGGGCAGCAGAGGGGACCAGCAGCCCCAGCCCTGGGCAGCAGAGGGGACCAGCAGCCCCAGCCCTGGGCAACAGAGGGGACCAGCAGCCCCAGCCCAGGGCAGCAGAACAGAGGGGACCAGCAGCCCCAGCCCAGGGCAGCAGAGGGGACCAGCAACCCCTGTCCTGGGCAGCACGAGGAGAGGGGACCAGCAGCCCCTGCCCTGGGCAGCACGAGGAGAGGGTTTCTCCCCACACGCCCTGCCCAGCCCTGCCTGTGGAGCCTGTTGCTGACTAGGAACCTAAAACGGTTTTATCAGCAGAAGCTTTTCAGTTCCTTTTTAAGCCAGTAGATCTCTGTTACTAACACATTCCTGAACTGAATTAAACAAACTAACCATTGCTGCTTTTCTCTTCATTTCTCTTCCAGTGTGTGTGCCCTCTAAGGCAGACCAGTGCCCTGCTTTTGTTACTAACCTCTACTTCTGTTCCCACTGTACTAATCCTCCCTGACTGTTTCTCTCTTGCTACTAACAACTCTCTCTGCTCTTTGCCTCTCGGGTGCTGTTTGCCATGACAAGTGACGGTGGCTCCTCCTGGATTTACTCACCTGCAGCACCCGGTTTTCTGTGCTGCTGAACATCCCTGGCTCACATTTGCTACTATGGGAAAGAAGATGCTCAGGCTGGGGAACTTTGAATATTTCCCTCTTGGCCCATTTTCCAACAAATTTCACTTGGCACAGTGAGGAAAAGAGGCTGAGTGGCAATAGGACGATACAAATCCATTAATAATGACCAGTAATGGCTGTAGAGGCCCAGCAAACCCAGTTTGCGAGGAGATTCAGCCACAGAGCAAAGCATTTGCCACGAGCCTGAGCTTGGGGCTCTCCTGAGGCCCTGGGTCACCTGTCATGGGGAATGTTCTCGTGCTGCTCCCAGCATTGGTGCTCCTGGGCTCCTCTCTTCACCCCCTTTGTCTCTCCACAGTTTATCTGGTGCCTGGTGCATGTGGAAGCCGCTGCTGGCAGCGTGGCCCTGACTAACTCAGCTCTGGTTGGTACCTGCAGGGTCCCCCAGCCCCAGCCAAGGACAGGGGTGGGCAGTGGGTGTCACAGGGGGCTCTGCCACCAGCTGGTGGGGGCACAGCCTGGGCTTTGCTTTCTGTCTGTCTGTCAGCCAGATGAATGTGCCCTGCCTCTGCAGGGATCCTGCCAGGGTGAAGGATCCAGGCCCTGGCTCTCTGGTGTGGCTTTGGCACATGGCAAGGCACCGGCAGTGTTCAGGTCTGCCATGACCAGTGGGACAGAGCCAAGCCCTGTGTGCCAGCAGGGGATGGTGGCCCTGTGCTGCTGGCAGGGACAGGCTGGCTCCTGAGGACATCCCAGACTGTGGCTGTTGGGGGGACCCCTCAGCCAAGGGTCCTGGCAGCTCTGTCAGGGGGGGCAGATCCAGACAGGGCCCAGCTCTCTCTTGGCTTTGCCTTGTGCTCGCTGCTCCCATGTCAAGGGCTTCCCCAGGCCACCTGCTGATGTCACTGTCACCCCACAGTGACAGTCCAGGTGTGGCCCCAGGACACTGCCCGCTCCCCTGGGCATCCCTGCTGTGCACTAACCCCACCCAGCTGCTCCTTTAGCCAGGGGGTCTCTCTCAGGCTGGTGGGGGTCCCCTCCTCACCCAGCTCCGTGTCCAACCTCCACCTTATCCCACTCATCCCTCACTGCCCTTCCTCCACACGGCTGGCACCAGGATGGGTTTTTGGGCTGATGCTCCTGGGTTTGATGAAGGGGGAGATGGGGCCCTGCTGTGGGCAGAGTGGGGAGCACAGGGACGGGAATGGGACAGGAGGACAAGCCAGGTCAGGCCCAGGATGGGTGGGTTCAGGGCTCCTGCACAGGACAGGAGCACCACAAGCACCGGGCTGGAGTTGTCAGAGCCCACCATGGTGAGGGACTCTCCTCCCTGCCCCACAGACCCCCTGTTCTGCCCCAGAGAAGCCCTCCTGCCCACAGGGGGACCTCCCCAGGCTGGTCACCCAGGGGAGCCAGGGGACCACAAGTCACTTTGGTGGCCCAGATGATGGAGCTGGCAAATGTCACCCTGCACAGGCCCCTCAGTGGGGACGGGCCACCAGTGCCCGTGGGTGGCTGCTCCCCACTCAGAGCAGGGCAGGAGGGCACAGAGGCTCCACTAAACACCCAGGTTGCTCCTTTGCTCTGCTCCTGCACCCCAGGGCTCCCTGTCCCTGCTCCCCTCTTCCCATGGCTGGCAGGAGTTGATCTGTTTGTCTGTCCATCCCTCTTTGCTGCTTTCCCCAGAGCTGCCTGGAGAGGGGCACGATGTGCAGACCCCCCTTTCAGCTGTGGTGGTGGATGTGGGGCCAGGGCACCTCAGCAGTGACACGGCCAGAGGTCCAGCCCTGGGTGCTCTGTCCTGCCCAGGGTGCTCCAGCCCAAGCTGGTCAGGGCTGCCCCAGCTCTGCAGGCACAGCCACGGTGGGGCTGGGCTGGCCAGGAGTCCCATAAGTCACCACAGCCCCGAGGCTGTCCCCACAGCCCTGAGGATGTCCCCACAGTCCCCGAGGATGTCCCCACTGCCTGTAATGTCTACTGTGAACATGGCAAGTGTGCAACCACCTGGCTGTCTTCTGTCTTTGTGCAGTGTGAGGGGTTGGGGGAGCCGTGTGAGGCTGGGCTGGGGGTGCCCCAGCTCCCATGGGGGCTTGGTGGGGTCAGGACATTCCGTTCTCACCGCGGCCACCTCGGTATCTTGCTGAGGGACCGGGGTCACCGGGGGTGTGGCAGTGGGCGGTGGGGAGAAGGGGCTTCGTGCCGGGCAGGGCAGGAAGGGGTGCGGGAGGGGGGTCACCCACCGGCTGTAGGGGGGTCACCCACCGGCTGTAGGGGGGTCACCCACCGGCTGTAGGGGGGTCACCCACCGGCTGGGGGTTCTGGGGGCTCGGTGCCACCGCCCAGCTCGGGGAGCCCCCATTGCCGGGACAGCCTCGCGGGGCCGAGCCCCCAGTCCCGGGGATCAGCGGGGGGAGCCTCGGGAGCGCGGAGCGGGGCTGGGGGGCTGCAGGAGCTGGGGGTCCTGCCGGGGCTGGGGGGCTGTGGGCCCTGCAGGGGCTGTGGGACTGCAGGTCCTGCAGGAGCTGGGGGTCCTGCCGGGGCTGTGGGTCCTGCGGGGGATGTGGGTCCTGCGGGGGATGTGGGTCCTGCGGGTCCTGCCGGGGCTGTGGGTCCTGCCGGGGCTGTGGGTCCTGCCGGGGCTGTGGGTCCTGCCGAGGCTGTGGGTCCTGCCGGGGCTGTGGGTCCTGCGGGGGATGTGGGCCCTGCCGGGGCTGTGGGTCCTGCGGGGGATGTGGGTCCTGCCGGGGCTGTGGGTCCTGCGGGGGCTGTGGGTCCTGCCGGGGCTGTGGGTCCTGCCGGGGCTGTGGGTCCTGCGGGGGATGTGGGTCCTGCGGGGGGCACTCTCCGGTACCGGGCCGGGCTGGGAGGGCGGCGGCAGGTGGAGCTCGCGTTCCAGGAAATCCCGAGGCTGTCCCTGGATCCCTGGAAGTGTCCAAGGCCGGGCTGGACGGCGCTCGGGGGTGTCCCTGCCCACGGCCGGGAAATGGAAGGAATGAGCTTTAAGAGCCTCCCACCACAAACCATTCCACGATTCTGCGACTCCAGCCTGGCACACGATGGTCACAGCGAGCTCCTGCCTGTCTCCGCAGGGGGAGGCTGGACACCCCCGGCTGTGGGGAGGGGTCCCGGCTCCGTCCCCTCCCGGAGGAGGGGCAGGGCAGCAGCCAAACTGCCGTGTTTATTTTGCCAGCATTCTGACACGGCCCGTGCTGACAGGGAATGCGTACGGGAGGAGAAATGATGCTCATTTACATCAGATGCGCCGCGGTTCTGTGAAACGGAGCCGGGGCGTTTTGGGGACCGGCTGCGAACGCGGGGTTCTCTGTCACAGAGGGGCCCTGCGGAAAGGGCTTTGCCAGAGGGATTGTGAATGCCCCGAGTACCTTTCCCAAATGCCCCAGCGCTGGCCATGGGGCTGCCGAGGGAGCCGGGGAAGCAGGCAGGGAGCCAGCCCAGGGAGCGGGTCCATGCCCGCAGCTCTGCCCAAATCCGCTGCACGGGGAGGTTCAGTGTCTCTGTTCCCACTTCTGCAAATAGGACATTACAAACCTGCCCAGACCTTCCAGCCACCCCTCCCTCGCTCCATTTACCCGGGTTTTTCTCAGCTCCTGGAGCTTTATCCCGGATAGCATCGCGTGTTTGCTGTCCCCAGCACCTCACAGGGACACAGCGGGTGTTTGGTCCATCTTAAGTGGGAAAACTCGTTAGCTGAGGGCATCATCCTCGGCCTCACACACACACAGCAGCCAGCAGGTGCCCTGGGCAGGCAGCATGGCTGCTCACCTTGGGCAAGGAAAATCTGTGCCCATCGTCTTCAGCCCCCTTTTTATCCCAGCTAGCTCTGTCTGTTCCAGATCTGGCAGCAAACAGAGCCAGGAGTCACATGTGGAATACTGAGCGAAGCTGGAGCTGAAGGCAGGACATCCTGGCAGGTCTTGAAGCAATTAAAGTATCAGTTACAGAGCTCTGAGCTCTGCTGTCCTTCCCTCTTCCACCCTGCAGAACAAGGCAGGTGCTGTGGCTTGGTTGGGTACCAGTATAAAGCTTTCAGCTGACAGAGAGCAGGTTTTGATTGAGAATCAGGGGAAAATTCTTCCCTGTGAGGGTGATGAAGCCCTGGCTGTGGCTGATCCATTCCTGGAAGTGTCCAAGGCCAGGCTGGATGGGGCTTGGAGCAGCCTGGGATAGTGGAAGGTGTCCCTGCCCATGGCAGGGATGGCAATGGATGTGCTTTAAGGTCCTTTCCAACCCAAATCATTCCATGATTCCATGTCATGCCAAGGATCCTGATTTCTCTCGGATCAACCATGTTTGGGCCCTTCCCTCCACTGGGAGCAGCTCCAGGCCTGTGCAGCCACACTCTCATTAATATGTGGGATTGTGAGGCAAACCATAATTAGATGCTAACTGAGTTTTCTCTAAGTTGGGTGAGGGAAGGTCACCAAGGTAGGACTGGAGTCAGCTTATTGTTATTATCAATCAATAACCTATTTATTTTCCAACATTCCTATTAACCTCTGCGAGGCACTCGTCGTTTCCCTATGAAAGGGCTGTGCTGCTGCTTTGCTGACTGGACAACTCTGATTGAAAATGGAGCAGTGACCCGACCCCAAAAGCAGAATCCAATTAAAATCATTTTCATTTGTAGATTAATATCTTTTAACATGTTCTACATCCCTTGCTTCAGCATTTCACACAGGAGCTGCTGCCTCGTTACACAAGTGCCCGTATCAGCGGTGCCATAAGAAAATAATTACAACTAATTAGACACGGAGACCATTAGGACTGTCCTTTTCCAGGAATAAGGGACAGTGCCCAACTGTGATGTGCCACCCCCGTGGTGGCAGTGATCAGGAGCTCATGGCTGGTGGGACAGGGCTGCTGTGCTTGGGGCAAGGAGAGGGACAGGGAGGTCTCAATGTCCGGCTCCTTGTGCCCCTCTCCAAGGACCAGTCCGGGGAGGAGGGTGGGTGAGGGTCCCTGGTGCTCCATCCTGTGCTGACAGGAGAGATCATGGGGGTTCATCACACCGGGATGTGTCCCATCCTTGTCCCCTCCTGGAGCCTGGTGCTGGGCATTGCTGAGCGCAGGAATTGCCTGATGCAGCTCGGTCTCAAGGTAAAGTCTATTATTAATAACGTGACTTTGATAATAAAAAGATTAAAATTAAGTTTATGGTTTGTCGACTGCCCTTTCCATGCTGTAATCATCCCTCATCCATATTCATGAGCCTCTCATTAGTAACCACTGCTTACAAGGCGGCTAAACAGCCCAACCCTTCAGCAGCCACCGTCTCCTTAACTGCTTAACTTGCTCGCTGATTACCAGCATCAAATTAACTCTGCAGAACGGATCTAATAAGCTTCCCGGTGGCTTCAAACCTCCTTGAAAATTGCTCTGATGTCTCCATGGGGCCCTATTAAAAAAAATCCTTCCCCTGTGAGTATAATGGGGAAGGCACCGGGCTGTGCCCAGCGGTGCCCAGCGGTGCCAGGGGCAGCTGCCCGGGTGTCCCCGCAGTGCCCAGCAGAGCAGCCCCGCTCCGTGTGGTGCCTTTGCACTGGGAACGGCTGTTTGAACTGATGAGCTGTTTTCCCTGATCCTTCATTAAACATTCCAAGACTTAATTTCACTATTTGGTAGCTCGGGGGTTGTGTAACAAAAGAATAAATAAGAACGACCTTTCCGTTTAATTACTTTTTTTTTTTTTGAGATGTGGGAAATGCCTCGGCTCTCTGGCAGTGGGTGTGGGGGGGGTCTGGGGATGTTTAGGAGTGATGGGACCAGCCTGGTGATGCTGGCTCTGGTCTGGGCCAGGTTTGGGGACACCCCACAGTGCTGGGGACAGTGCCACGGGCTGGGGACAACACTTGGCACAGAGCACAGGGGTGGCTCCCTGGCAATTAACTCTGACGGGAATTTCAGCAGCGGCCGTGGCCATGGAACGCCAGGGAGCCTTCATCCCTCATTGCCATGGCAACCGTGCACAGGGATGGAGAGCTGAGGGGCCTGGGGGGATGCATCCCTCCTGGTACACAGACCCCCGGCAGGGGTGGCTGCTGAGACACCCCCAAAAGCCCTTCTGGGATAAGGATGGATGGGCTGCACCCTCTGGGATGTCAAGGGCCTCCATCAGCCAGATCCAGCCCAGCCGGGGCTCAGAACCCCCCGGGTGCAGCCGGGTGGGATGGGAGAGCCATCCTTGGGATATCCCTTGGGACAGCAGGCAGGGCTGGCTGCATCTCCTTTTCCTGGGAAAGGTGTGCAAGGTGCCAGGCTGAGCCCCCAGCCCCTGTGCCGTGCCCCCTCACCCCCCTGCCCTGCCCGGTGCTGATGTGGAGAGCTCGGTGGCTGCAAATTCCTGCATCCAGCCCGTATTTCCTGCCTGCTGGAGAGAGCATCCTGCAGCGGGCACAGACAGGGGAGATTTGCAGGCTGGAGGTGGAGAATTTGTGTCCTGGCTCGCGGCTTGGTGCCCCCAGGGGATGGGAGCTGGAGGAGGCAGCTGCTGGCACTGTGTGCCCTGGCCCCACGTGTCCCTGAATGAGGAACAGGGAACCTCCACTCGGTCCTGAGCCCTGGATCCAACCTTGGGGTCCGGTCACGGGAGCCAGCAGTGTCCCCCTGCATGGTTAGAGGGGTCAGGGAGCAGGCTGTGTGCCCATCTCCTGCCCCAGGGTGAGCAGAGGATTCTGTGGCCCTGCTGCACAAAATCCCAGCCCTACACCACCCCAGCCCCACACCATCCCAGCCCTACATCACCCCTTCCCACACCACCCCAGCCCCACACCATCCCAGCCCCACACCATCCCTTCCCACACCATCCCATCCCCACACCATCCCAGCCCTACACCATCCCAGCCCTACACCATCCCTTCCCACACCATCCCAGCCCCACACCACCCCTTCCCACACCATCCCATCCCCACACCATCCCAGCCCCACACCACCCCTTCCCACACCATCCCATTCCCACACCACCCCTTCCCACACCATCCCAGCCCTACACCATCCCTTCCCACACCATCCCTGCCCCAGGAGCTGCTGTGGAGGATCCCCCGAGCTGCAGGGCAGGCAGGGAGCTGTGCACACAGGCTGGGGCAGGGGCACAAGGCCACTGCTGTTGAGCAGGTGAGGAAGGAGATCCTCAGCCTTCTGCCCAGCCAGAGGAGACCTTCCCACCTGGCCCCAGCCCAGCTCAGAGATGGGGCACCTTAGGGCACACTCCCTGATCCCTCACTTTCACACCACAACCCCCTCCCTGCATATTCTCCCCAGATTCAGGCTGATATTAATAATGGCTTATTTCAAGCATTCAGCCCACTTTCTCTGAAGAAAATATTTATCCTGAGCTCCATTTTCCATTTCTTTTCGATTACCCAGGGCGGATCACCGCCCCACAACTCTCCTCTTTAGCCATGAACACAAATCCTATTGCCTTTTCTCTTTCCGTGTATTTGCCCTTTGATTTAAGCTGCATTTTCTCCTGTTTTCATCAGTTCTGGCCCTCTCCTGCTGTATATCTCCCTGTTTATCTACTTTCCAAAGGCCTCCCCCTATTTCTCCGGCCTGGATCAATACAGCTGCAGAGCCGACTGGCAGCTCCTTGCTGCTGCTGCCTGTAGTTTTTCTTAGGGGACTTGTCCAGTATTTCTTGTTAAGCTTCTGTCTCAGCTTGTTCCATTTCTCATTAGGTTTTAGAGCTGGCATTGTAGTATTTCTTGGATTTCCATGCTGCCCAGCGGATCTCTTGGAATTCTTAATGGCAAGGCTTAAAGCCTCCTCTTTAGCGGGCTCCTGGGTCCTCCCCAGCAGGCTGGAAGTGCTGAGCAGCAAGACACTTGGATTTTCAGGTGGAGAAAAGAATTTCTCTGGCTCCAAGCCGGGCCAGGAGCTTTTCTTACAAAAGGGGTGATGGGGATTATTTGTGTTTTACATTGTTTTTTTCCAGGGGATGCATTTCCTGGAGCCGTTGTGGGTGGCAGTGCCCGAGGGTGGGGGAAGGATGGGATGGCCCCTCTGTGCCCTTAAGAACCCAAACCCCTTCATCCCAGCAAACATCCTGGCTATTCCAAAGGGGCTTTTTTTCCCCCTCATCTGCATCCCTCCCAGAATTTTCCTTCCAAGAGAAAAGCTGCTGTTAAAACCCAGCCCAGCTTTGCAGCTGTCAGGAGCCAGCAGATGTATTGCTCTCACGGCTGCATCCCTGAGTATTAAACACGACGCGCAGCCACCACCACACAATATTTCCTGGGATGCCACAGCACTGCAGGAGCCAGGCAGTGTCCTTTAAAATCAAACCAATTTTTCCTGTCTCCTCCACAGAATAGTTTTATTTATCCGCACTCCACCAGCTGTTACTGCAGGTTAACCAAAGGTTGTAAAAACACTTTTTTAACACCCTTAACTCTGCGTGGCTTGTTATTGAGATTATTCATCGTGGATTGAGGGGTTTTCCTTATCAGATTGGGGGAAAAAAGGGAAATCTGGCCTTTCCCTGCCCTGCAGAGCACTCTGCCCCTGGAGCTTGGAGCCTTCCCAAGGCCATGGAGCTGCTCCACATTGCCTGGGAGGGGTGGGGATCACAGGGATGGGGATTGAGGGATGGGGATTGAGGGATGGGGATTGAGGGATGGAGATTACAGGGATGGGGATTGCAGGGATGGGGATTGCAGGGATGAGGATTGAGGGATGGGGATTGAGAGATGGAGATTGCAGGGATGGGGATTGCAGGGATGGGGATTGCAGGGATGGGGATCACAGGGATGGGGATTGAGGGATGGGGATTGAGGGATGGAGATTGCAGGGATGGGGATTGCAGGGATGGGGATTGAGGGATGGGGATTGAGGGATGGGGATTGAGGGATGGGGATTGCAGGGATGGGGATTGCAGGGATGGGGATTGCGGGGATGGGGATTGCAGGGATGGGGATTGAGGGATGGGGATTGAGGGATGGGGGTTGAGGGATGGGGATTGCAGGGATGGGGATTGAGGGATGGGGATTGAGGGATGGGGGTTGAGGGATGGGGATTGCAGGGATGGGGGTTGAGGGATGGGGATTGAGGGATGGGGATTGCAGGGATGGGGATTGAGGGATGGGGATTGAGGGATGGGGATTGAGGGATGGGGATTGAGGGATGGGGATTGCAGGGATGGGGATTGAAGGATGGGGATTGCAGGGATGGGGATTGCAGGGATGGGGATTGAAGGATGGGGATTGAGGGATGGGGATTGAGGGATGGGGATTGAGGGATGGGGATTGAGGGATGGGGATTGCAGGGATGGGGATTGAGGGATGGGGATTGAGGGATGGGGATTGAGGGATGGGGATTGAGGGATGGGGATTGAGGGATGGGGATTGCAGGGATGGGGATTGCAGGGATGAAGGATTGCAGGGATGGAGATTGCAGGGGTGGGTATTGAGGGATGGGGATTGAGGGATGAAGGATTGCACGGATGGATATTGTGTGATGGTTCAGTCCTTGCACACCCCTGAGTGTCATTTCTATACAGGTGATTTCCTCATCCAGGAAGCTGAGGCTGAAGTCCAGTCTCCTCTTCAGTCTGATCAGGATAATTCACAATGAGTGAAGGAAAGGGGAATTATTATTAAATGCAAATAAAAGTTAAATAAAGCTGCTTGGGAGCTGCTCTGTGATGGACCATCCACATCAATCAGGGGGAAATGCACCACTGGAACTCCTGCTCAGGTGTCCAGAGCTACCCAGCCCCTCATTACCTCCCTGTTAACAGGGACAGTGGTGACACTGGGGGATGTGGAGGGGAGTCACAGCTCTGACCCAGCCTGGGGACAGCGCAGGTGGGCAGGGGAACAAGGAGTGGCAATGGGGACAGCAAGTGGCTGGAGGTGTCCAACCCACACCAAGGAGCCATGGAACATCCTGGTGTTTGTACTCCTCTGTAAACCACCCACCAATCCCAGGGCTGACAGAGACGTATTTTTAGCTGCTGCAGCACAATTAAGTCTTCTCGTTAGTCTCAGGAGGAGAAGGAGGCTGTTGGTTTACTTGCAAATGCTTGAGGTAATTCTCTAATGGCTCCTCCACCATTACACAGACACTGTTTTCCATCTCTTATCATATGTAATCCCTAATGATTCCTCCGTTATGTCCTGTTTTATTAAAGCACCATTGAACTATAGCCTATTGATTTAGATTTCACAGACAATTGAAATTTAAATTGACTCCAAATTGAATGTCTCCATGCAATCTGTGTTCTGCACTAAAGATAGATAAAATGCTTCTATTTTTGATAACAACTTATAGCGGAGGCACATTTTAATTTCAGGAAGCGCAGAAGGGTGTCAGGATTTCCATGACAATGGCAGGTGGCCGGGTGGCAGCAGGTTCCTGACCCCTCTGGGCACTTGCTGTCCCATGGGGCTCGAGGGGATCGGCAGGGCAGCGTGCACGTGGTAATTTGTGTTGGATTTAGAGAAAAATGGGACTTAATGCCATGGAGGCTGTGGCTGGGCAATGCCTGGAGGGCTCTTGACTTCCTGAGCACCAGCTGAGCCACCCATGCTGGCTGCCCGAGGTGCCAGTGGGTGCTTGGCCACTGGGAAGCTTTCCATGAATCACAGAACCACGGAATTCCAGACTGGCTTGTGTTGGAAGGGATCTTGCTGCCCATCTCATTCCATTCCTTGCCTGGGGCCAGGCTGCCTGTGCTGCTGAGGGATACCAGGGGATGCTCCAGCCCCAGCCTGCATCCCTTATGTTCCTGTCCCCAGGCAGGGGCTGGCAGGGCTGTGGGGATCACCCTTCCTGACAGAACTGTGTCCATCAGCCACTAAACAGCTCACTGCAGGGTGGAATTATCCTGGCTGGCATCGGGGCTGGCTCTGACACAGACATTATTCCCAGCAGGAGGCACTGAGCAGAGCTGGTGGCAGCCCACAGCCCAGAACTCTTGGCTGTTTAAACCAGAGCTCCTGGGAGGTGGAGGAGCAGGGTCTGGAGCTGCAGGGATGGCCACACTCAGCCCGTGCTCCGAGGGGACACCCAGGGATGGGGTACGGGCAGTGGGGAGTCACGGTGACAGGTCTGAGCACAGCTCCTGTGTGCTCCTGGAAATGAGCTCCTGCCCCAGACAGGTCTCTGCATCCCCAGAGCTGGATCTAGCCCTTAATTTGATGAATTAAACCTGGAAGGTGTTTGGGGTCCAGTGGGGTTTTCCCCTCCGGTGCCAGTGGGGACTGTGTGCTCCGTGTTGGTTCTGCTCTACGTGTGCTGCTGGTGGGATCCTTTAGAGTGTCCTGAGCAGGGCCAGCAGCTGCACTGATGATCCTTGTGGGCCCCTTCCAACTCCAGATATTGGGAAAAACTCCTTCCCTGTGAGGGTGGTGAAGCCCTTCAGGGTGCCCAGAGAAGCTGTGGCTGCCCCTGGATCCCTGGAAGTGTCCAAGGCCAAGCTGGACAGGGCTTGGAATGACCTGGGATAGTGAAAAGTGTCCCTGCCATGGCCAGGGGAGGAACTGGATGAGCTTTAAGCTCCTTTCCAACCCAGGCCATTCCAGGATTCCATCAGGGCTGTGTGTGGGACTGGTGCATGCTCCAGGGGTGGGGAGGTGACAGGAGAACTAAAAACACCTGCTGGCATTGGTGCTGCTCACTTGGAAGGACAAAACCCCCCCAAACACCTCTGCTGAAACCCACCTGCTTTTGAAACCCACCTAAATTCCTACAGCCAGAGCTGTCACCCAATTTCTCAGGGCACCGTGGTTTTCTCCGAATGATAGACAGTAATTAAAACTCAGCTAATAACCTCCTCACTCCTGACATTTCTACAGGGGTTTTCTTCGCCATTATCTACATATAGATTAAAAATTGTAATTGGACCAGAGATAGGGTTAGAAAAATCCACCCCCTTCCCACTGATCATTTGCTGCTGAGTGACACTTGGAAATTTTATTTAATCTGAGGAAAATTGAGTTGAACTCAAGTAAAAGTTAACGTGAAGTACCTGCATTGGGTAGGAAATGCACTTGGCTGAGGGATGAAAGGAAAGGGTGGGAAAGGGGGTGGAGCAGCAACAGGGATCATATCAATGTTTCCATGCCAAAAAAAAGTAAAAAAATGGAAGAATTGATGATGTTGGCAGCACCAGGTGCTTTAAAGATTCATTGGGAGCAACCAGTCAAGCTGAGAATTAATCCAGCCTCACCCAGCAATTCCCAATCTCTTGCCATCTTATCCCATGGTTCATGTTTTCCTGGAATGCCCAGCTGGCTCCTGGACATCCCAGGAAAGCAAAGATCCTGTGAATCCCATGCATCCTCACACCCATCCCAACCCCACGATGACTATAGACACTTAATTATGACCTCAATAATTATTATACCACGGAATTAGTAATGGGATAATGACAGCATTTATTGGAAGCGGTGACATATTAACTAAGCGGGGCAGTATTAATTGCAATGGTGAATTATTCTCATTGCCACTATTTCAATTCTTGTTTTGTCACTATTACGTTTATGACAGCAATAATTACATCTCTAAAATACTCATTATTGGGAGATATACAGAATAAGTCTGGATAAATGCTGCAATTAAGGGATAATGCTCCTGTTGGGGAGTTGAGGAGCAAGAAATGGCTTTTCAGGCTGGTTTTAAGGGCTCTCCTGATGGAGATGACCTTTCACAGGATGAAGCTTGGCATGGGGATGTCATCCTTGTTGGCACAGGGATCACACTGCCCCGAGACCCCAGAGAGGCCTCATCTCTTGGAGGTGGTTTGAGCTGGGATGTCTGGGGGTGTTTCCACGAGCAGGGGTGCCCAGGGGTGCCAGTCTGGGAGTCCCTGTGAGCTGGGGTGCCTGGGAAAGATCATCAAGATCACCAAATCCAACCATCAGCCCAGCCCACCACCCTGCTCACCCCTAAGCTGTGTCCCCAAGGGCCACATCCTACACGTGTTCTGAACACCTCCAGGGACGGGGACACCACCACCCCCTTGCAGTGCCTGACCACCTTTTCCATGAGGAAATTCTTCCTGAGGCTCTTTTCTCTTCTCCTGTCATTTGTTGCTTGGGAGAAGAGCCCGATGACCCCCACATACCTCCAGCCCCCTTCCAGGGGAGCAAAAAGGTCTCCTCCCTCCAGTCCATGCTGCTTCTTGACCCAGCTCCTTCTCCTGTGCCAGAACAAGGATGTTTGTCCCAGAAAGCGCTGTCCTCCTGTAAGAGACGGTCCGAAGATTCTCTCATCTGTCTCACAACCATCTCAAGGACAGAGACTGAGACCCTGAATATCACAAGGGACTTGGTTTGGGGGTTTGGGCCGAGCTGAGGTGGATGTTTGCTAAGTGATTGTTTGCCAGGTGGTTTCACTGTACACTGCTCTCGTTCCTGCCGGTGAGCAAAGACTTGCAAGACACGGTTTGCTCTGTACCCTACACCTGCCCCCTGCACAATGGAATTCATCACAATGCTCATCAATCTCCTCTGGTTTTGGCCTTGTGCTCCTCGCTTCGTAAAAGACTATAAAACACACCCCAAAACTTACTTTCCTTTGAGATCTCCCCAATGAACAGAAGATTCTGCATTGTTGGACAGCTGAGTGGACTTTGACGTTGGTAGCTTTAATTCCCTTACTCTCTTTTCTTATGCTTTGCTTTCTCTTCCCTCTATCCCGTATTAGTGCCGATGAGCACTCAATAAAGTGTGTTTTGCTAATCCCTGGTTCGCTGATAATCTTTTGTACTCTAAGATTGAATAAAAGAACCAGATCACGAATTGCTGATGGTGACACCTCCCTCCCTGCGGCTCCTTCCCCAGCCGCATCCCCTCTTTTCTCCCAGCACTCCTGGGCTGGCTCCGCGGCTCTCGGGGCTCCAGGCACCCGCAGCGCTCCCGGCTGCGCTGCCTTGCCCAGGTGTGCCGATGTGTCCCCTCACGGTGTCCCCACACGGTGTCCCCACACGGTGTCCCCGCACGGTGTCCCCACGCGGTGTCCCCACACCTGTCCCCACACGGTGTCCCCACGCGGTGTCCCCACACCTGTCCCCACACGGTGTCCCCACATGGTGTCCCCACACGGTGTCCCCACACGCTGTCCCCACACCTGTCCCCACACGGTGTCCCCACACGCTGTCCCCACGCGGTGTCCCCACACCTGTCCCCACACGCTGTCCCCACACGTGTCCCCACACGGTGTCCCCACACGGTGTCCCCACACCTGTCCCCACACGCTGTCCCCACACCTGTCCCCACACGGTGTCCCCACACGCTGTCCCCACACGCTGTCCCCACACGCTGTCCCCACACGCAGTGTCCCCACACCTGTCCCCACACGCTGTCCCCACACGTGTCCCCACACGCTGTCCCCACACGGTGTCCCCACACGGTGTCCCCACACCTGTCCCCACACCTGTCCCCACACGGTGTCCCCACACGCTGTCCCCACACCTGTCCCCACACGGTGTCCCCACACACTGTCCCCACACGCTGTCCCCACACGGTGTCCCCACACGCTGTCCCCACACCTGTCCCCACACGCTGTCCCCACACCTGTCCCCACACGGTGTCCCCACACGGTGTCCCCACACGGTGTCCCCACACGTGTCCCCACACGCTGTCCCCACACGGTGTCCCCACAAGGTGTCCCCACACGCTGTCCCCACACGTGTCCCCACACGGTGTCCCCACACCTGTCCCCACACGGTGTCCCCACACGGTGTCCCCACGCGGTGTCCCCACACGGTGTCCCCACACCATGTCCCCACACCTGTCCCCACACGGTGTCCCCACACGCTGTCCCCACACGCTGTCCCCACACGGTGTCCCCACACGGTGTCCCCACACCTGTCCCCACACGCTGTCCCCACACGGTGTCCCCACACGGTGTCCCCACACGCTGTCCCCACACCTGTCCCCACACGCTGTCCCCACACCTGTCCCCACACGGTGTCCCCACGCGGTGTCCCCACACGCTGTCCCCACACGCTGTCCCCACACCTGTCCCCACACCTGTCCCCACACGGTGTCCCCACACGGTGTCCCCACACGTGTCCCCACACGCTGTCCCCACACGGTGTCCCCACACGCTGTCCCCACACCTGTCCCCACACGGTGTCCCCACACGGTGTCCCCACACGCTGTCCCCACACGGTGTCCCTCTTCCCCCGCGGCACGGCCCCGCCGGCTCCGCCATCCATCACGGCGGCTCCTCCCGCAGACAATGAGGGAACAGCGGCCTTTTCAGGAGCGCCACTTTGTTGTTTGTACAAAGGAGTTGGGGCTGTTAACACGTGTAAGGTAATGGGATCCCCCCCGGCTGCGCGGGGCTCTGCCTGATGGATTACCCACCCCATTCATCTAAATTATGTCACAGGCAATGAGCAGCTTGCTCCGTCTGCCCAAAGCCGCGGCCGGGGTGGCAGCGCTGACACACGGTCACCACCCTGTCCCCTGCCCGCCACCCCCCAGGGGGGTGACATCCCCCGAGCAGCCCCAGGAAGGCGCTGATGCTGTGGGTGCGGGTCCTGCCCCAGCACAAACACAGCCCCCGTGGTTTTCCAGGCGTTCCAGGGCTTGGAAGAGTGTATAGAAGAGATGGAGAGTGGCATGGGCAGGAGGAAAGGTTTTAAACTAAAAGAGGAGAGATTTCGATTTGATGTTGGGAAGAAGTTCAGAGGGCAGTGAGGACCTGGCACAGGTGGCCCAGAGAAGCTGCCTCGTCCCTGGAAGTGCTCGAGGCCAGGCTGGACAAGGCTCGGGGTAAATTGATCTAGTGCAAGGTGAAGAATTTCTTCCTCTTAGTGGAGAATTTCTTCCTCTCACCCACGTCAGCTCCCAGCTCCACAGAATCCCCGGGGATCACACCAGCGACAGTAAATTGGGTCCATCCCTGCTCACACGTCCCACGCTGGGGCTCACCCAAAGGAGGAATCAAACTGGCTTATTTTAAAGATGAAGAAAGGAAGGAGAGAAGGGAGAGAACCCAATTTTCCTCCCAATTTGGTGCCACGCTGACGCCTGGAGATGGTGTCTAATTTGACAAGGCCGTTGGTCCTGCAGTGATGGTGTTTGACTAATGACAGGATGAACTCTCTGTCGGAGCTGCCTGCACTGGAATAGCCCTGGGCAATCACCCAGCCACATGTTCCAAATGTGGCAAAGGAAATTGTCTAATAAAGCGATAAAGTGAGGGACTCACTAAATGATTTGTCTTTTAACTATTGTAATGGATTTTTTTTTTTTAACATTGTTTTATGTTGGAATACAAAAAATTATTACAAGTAATTAGAGTCATTTTGATTCAAATCTCTGCTTGGGCTTGACATATTTTGCATACTTCCACCCCATATAACAAGTCAGCTCATAAAAATGCAGGCAGCTCGGAGCGTGGCGGCTCAGGCGAGAGCTGGGGTTGTCTAAACCACCGTCAGATGCCTTTGCCTCAGCAAGGGGAGGGAGAGGGGGGGATACAGCACCACGTAAATTTATTTTGTCTCATTAGGGAGCAAGGAAGAAGCGAGTTCTGCACCGCCATGGAGCCGCAGCATCACCGCTCCCCTGGCACCGGCACGGCTCCCACCGCGGTGCTCTGGGCACCCACACCCCCAGGAGCCAGCCTGGGAGGGGAAGGTCGGGTGTTTCATCCTGATCCTTCAGCATCCTGAGTGTGAACGGGCACTGGGAGGCTCTGAGCCGGGATTTATCCACCCTGCCTAAAGCAGGAGTGTTTGAGCACAAAGCCTTTGGATCTCGGGGGTGCTTGACGGGCACCATCTCCCCCCCTTTTCTTCCCTGGGGTGATCGTGGGCTCATCAGCATTTTAATGACGGGGTAATGGATGGAGTCACACCAGGCACAGATCCCCATCAGCCTGGCACACACGGCCTGGCACAGCTGCTGCACCAAGGGCACCGCTGCCCGTGGCATTGGGCAGCCAGGAGGGTTCTGCCCGGGGAAGAGGCAGAGCTCGGGAATCAGAGTGACTTTCTGAAGGCAGCAC
This sequence comes from Poecile atricapillus, assembly GCF_030490865.1. NCBI lineage: Eukaryota > Metazoa > Chordata > Aves > Passeriformes > Paridae > Poecile > Poecile atricapillus. Next base: position 4,917,031 of record NC_081264.1, read on the forward strand.
TCAGCCTCTGCAGGAACAGCTTAGCACAGGGCACCTCCACAGGTACCAGGAATGGGTACCCCAGCAGCCAGGTCTGTGCTGCTCCCTGTGCCTCAGTTCCCCCCTGGCTCTGGCACAGCTCTGGGCTCTGCCCTCCTGCCTCTCCTGCCAGCAGCACCTGGACCAGCCATAACCTATCCCCACATCCCTGAGGGGTGTCACAGGCACAGCAGCAGCAGCAATGGGCTCAGTCCCAGAGGACTGGGAGGTCAGACAGGAGGACTCAGTGCCAGGCTCTGTGCCAGGCTGCCAGACTTGGCCCTCAGATCCTGGGAAACTCCTGAGGGCGGCTGAGTGGCTGCGTGGTGCCCATGCCAGGGCTGCTGGGACTGCTTGGATCCTGGGGACTGTGTTAGAGAGGAGATGGTGCCATTCAGCCGGGTCCAAACCCTGCTGGGATCCCTGGGACTGTGACAGGGAGGAGTCTGAATCCTGCCTGTCCCCCACGGAGGGACCATGCCACGCTGACAGCGCCGTAGATCTGCTCCCGACAATCAGATGGGATCTTTTACCTGCCGCTTTATGTATCTCACCCTGTACACAGCATCTCAATACCAGATCTTATTCTTTCTATTTGTCTTGTTTGAAAGCCCCTGTGTAAGAGAGACAATTTTTTAACTGTAAGATGGATTGCCTGGAGCTGTGCGACAGCAGGGACGGGAGGCAGGGGATGATGGATAACGTACAAATGACTAGAGGACAGGCCGCACAAATTCAGATGGAGAAAAAACCATTCCCGGCAATGTCACGGCTCCCTCCCCTCTGGTCAGCGCTGGCACGAGCCCCTGGCAGTGCCCACGGCTCTTTTTTTCCAGAGCTGGGGGGTCTGACACAAACCCTGCACCTCCTGGCGGCTGCAGGGCTGTTCCAGGCGTGATGCTGATGCTCAGGATCCCTGCAGCCTCCCTCAGCCTCCTCCTGCGGAGCGAGGGCACGGCGTGGCACGGGCAGCTCTCCCCAGAGCTTCCTCCCCACCTCAGCCTGCTCCCAGGGCAGCCTCAGGCTGGGAGGATGATGAGTGCCAGAGACAGGGGGCAGGGGCAGCTGGAGGGAGACCTTTGCCATGGTATTTGCCAAAGCCAAAGCCCTTTTCCAGAGAGGATGCTCCGGCTCTGGCTGCCCGGGCCTGGCTGACCCAGGATCCCCCCCTGGGCTCAGCCGTGCCCCAGCTGCGCTGTGTGCCATGTGGCACTGCCAGGGCTGTGCTGGCACAGGCTGTGGGACAGCCCTGACACCTCAGCAGAGGATGTGGAGGGTGAGGACAGGGTGCTGGCACAGTGCTGGCACCGCCACTGCCCGGGGACACTGAGGCAGCCCCCGCTTCCAGCCTGGCACGAGCTGCCAGCAGCGCTGTGCTGAGCTTGGAGCCTCATTAATCCTGATTTACAGGCAGAGGCAGCAGCCCAGGGCCCTCCTAACAGGCTGCCCAGGCTGGTGTGCCTGTGCTGGAGACAGCAGTGCCCGAGAGGAGGCCACGCTGAATTATTGCAATCTGCATTGGAAGGGGAGCAGGAGCTGCGGGTCCCGGCTGCGCTCTGGGTGCTGTGGGTGCCAGCAGGGTGCCACACGCAGTGCCCTCACACATCAGGGGGGACTGGCATCGTGTCCTGAGCCCCGGTGCTGGCAGTGAGCAGGACCTGCTGTGCCCGGAGCTGCCCGGCAGTGACACACACGAGGTGCCACATGTCACCACTGCCAGCCAAGCCCCGCGGCTCTCGGCACAAGGGTGGAGCTTCCCCTCCATCTGCTCACCCAATACAGATGCTAGCACCTCTATTACACCTCTGTTCAGCTATTTTTCAACTTAAAGGGCTAATAATGCCTTAATAAAACTCTTTAATTACAGAAAATGTCCTTTATTAAACATAATCACCATATGGTTGCAAAGTACTTATGGCCACATCCGTTACTGGGAAAGTGAAGCTCCTCTGGTGTCACCAGCACTGGCATTAGCAGGGTTGTGTTTAATTGATCCTCCAGCACCCATGTTTGTGCTCTGAGGATCAGAGGAGTCTGTCACAAGGCAGGAGTGGAAACTTTCACCTGTGCCATACGTGCTGTGTCTCTGCCTCCTGAGCCGCTTTACCCCTGGTGGCAGCTGCAGACCCACAGCAGGGCCCTGCAGGCCCTGGGCTTGGGACCAGCCCCCTGTGGCCCTGGCCAGGCACAGGGACACCGGTGGTGGCAGGTGAAGGTGTCCGATCCCAGCCAGTGTGGGGTGCAGCCCCGTCCCCAACACCCCAACACAAACCGGTCACAGCTGAATCCCTGACACGGAGACAGCTTTTCCATGAGCTGCTGAACCACTGACTGCACAGCAATTAGCAAAAGTAATGAATTTCAGTGCTGTGGCATTGAGGGGAGCCATTAACCCCTTCTTCTCTGCACGAGGTGGCTGGAGAATCTGGTCCATGACGAGCTCTGGATCCTCCTGGCATCCTGCTGCTGGCTGTTCTCACCTGTGTGAGGTGACAGTGACACAGCCGGGTGCCTCTCTTGCCTTCCAACACCTGGAGAGAGAGCCCTGCAGAGCCCCGTGTTCCTGCATGTACCCATCCCTCTCCAGGACAGACATCAAGGCACCAAGCCCTGGGATCAGTGCAGGGTGTCAGGGATCAGTGTGGGGTGTCAGGGATCAGTGCAGGGTGTCAGGGGTGTCAGGGATCAGTGCAGGGTGTCAGGGGTGTCAGGGATCAGTGCAGGGTGTCAGGGGTGTCAGGGATCAGTGCAGGGTGTCAGGGGTGTCAGGGATCAGTGCAGGGTGTCAGGGATCAGTGCAGGGTGTCAGGGGTGTCAGGGATCAGTGCAGGGTGTCAGGGATCCCTGCAGGGTGTCAGGGGTGTCAGGGATCAGTGTCAGGGATCCCTGCAGGGTGTCAGGGGTGTCAGGGATCAGTGTGGGGTGTCAGGGATCCCTGCAGGGTGTCAGGGATCAGTGCAGGGTGTCAGGGGTGTCAGGGATCAGTGCAGGGTGTCAGGGATCCCTGCAGGGTGTCAGGGATCAGTGCTGCCTGCACAGGACGATGTTCTGCCTCATGGACTCGTTTAATCCTCCAGCACACAGGAATTGATCACTGTGCAGGAACAGCCCATCACAGACACAAAGAAATGTCCCTTCCCAGGAGACCCAGACAGGGGCCTGTGGGAGAGGTTTGCTGAAGACAAAGGGGGCTGCAGGGACACCTTTGCTCCCCTCGTCCTCTCTGAACACTTGCTGCGAAGCTGGAGGAGAAGGAATTGCACTCATTTTTCAGCTGCCGCAATTTTACGTGTAATTAAGTTTATTAATTGTGTATATTAGTGATGAAATGGAGACACATGACTGTGAGAGCCCGCCCCAGCAGGCATCCATCTCCCAGGCATCTCCCAGACCCTCTCCCAGAGCTCTGCACCATCTGCTGAGGGATCCAGTTGGTCCCCAGGTCACCCCACTGCCCTCCCCAGTCCTGGAGCAAGGTGGGTGTTGCTGCTCCTAAAGCTTCTGCAAATGGGCCCCAGAAATGCTGCTGGGAGGGTCCTGGGGGGCTGTTGGGAGCAGAGCCTGCCCTGTCCAACCTGGCCTTGGACATGTCCAGGGGTGGGGCAGCCACGGCTTCTCTGGGTGCCAGAATCTCTGAGGACAAGAAGAGAGAAGGTGCAAATGTGGATGGGTGGGGAGATGGACAGACTGAGGCACCTAAAGGAAAAACGACTCTGATAATTATTCATGATAAAGAGACAAAATCTGTTAATTGCAGTATTAACCTGGCAGCCCCTCTGCCCGGTTTGTGCCCCAGCTCATCCCCAACATCCCCTCCTGGTCAGTGCTGCTGTCCCTGGGGGCAGGCAGGGGTCAGGGGGCCTGGTGGCCACCAGCAGGGCCGTGGCAGAGGCCAGGCTCAGCTCAGGAGACCCCTCTGGCAGGTTTCTCCCTTGGGCTGCTGACAGGGGGTTCAGGCCTATTAAGGATTTGCTGATTCTCATGGCCCTGGGTGCAGCCAGAGGCTGAAAACTCCTCATTTCCCAGCTCCACAACCCTGTGCACTGATGAGCCTCTCGTTTAGATGCTGCCCCAGCCTTGTGCCCTGATTGGATTTAGGTTTTGCCATTAGGAAATCATCCAAGGGACAGAGTTTCAGAGCACAGAAACCCTGGGTTTTTACTCCTAATTTGCACCAAGGGTCTCTGGCGCTGCTGCCCCACTCCCAAAGCACCACAGGCTCTGCTGGAACGTGGGACACACACACACTCCTCTGCAGGTGTCTGCTGCTGTGGTGGCAATGGCCATTTGCAGGGAAAGAATCGTGCCCTGCCCTGAATCTCAGGTGTTTGCAATCCCACCCTCCATCCCAGGCCTGGGGCACTGGGAACTGGTGCCTTCCCAAGCTCATCTGCCTTTGTTTGCAGCCCCACAGCTCCCTGGGGCCGGGGTTAGCCCCAACCAGGGACTCTTTCCATGACGTACTTTTTTTTTGGGAACATCTGGTTATCATTTTCCAAATGAAAAGAGCTCTTCTTTGCTGAAAAATGACTTCTTTCCTCTTCTCAGAATTGCTGAGATACGTGAAAAATTGTCCTTTTTTTAGCTTCCCCGAGGTGTTCTGTCCTTAACCTGCTTTCCTGAAGGAACCTGTCTGTAGGGTGAGAACCTTCATTAGGATCCCTCCCAAGCAACATCTTCCCTGGATCAGCCTCTGCCTGCAGACCCCCAGAAAACTGGGGCAGGACTTTGTTCTGGGGGTCACTGTCCTCGTCCCTGGGAGGGGACACGATTGTGGTTTGACTCCCAGCCCCAGGATCTGAAGGTGTCCCCACTCCAGCAGGAGCCTGGAGCTGCTCCCCACTGCAAGGCCAGTGCTTGGGGGCCCTTCAGACCCTGTGGCTGGCAGGGATGGGGTGAGACCTTCACCCCACAGGCCCCACATCCTCCTCCCCATGGGGGCCCAGCCCGGCTGTGGCTGCCCAGGCTAATGGGATTCTGAAGGTTTCTATGGAGGGGAGAGTTTGCATTATTTTTCCCCCTTCAAATCTCCATCCCTCGGATTTGATCGGGCCCTCTGGGGACCAGGATGCCGTTTGATCTCATTTTGTGTTCCATTTCTGATGTTACACCTTGTCATGGTGTATTAAGTGCCATCAAGCTCCGTAACGCGGTGACACAAGAACCTGATGCTACATGATCGACAAAAATACGCCTGTCCCTGGAGAGCCGCTGACACTGTCAGCTCCAGCACGCTCCCGCCCCGTGCCAGGCACAGACCCCCTTCCCTGCCAGCTCTGGAGCTGAATTCCATTAAACCTGATGTCCTGGAGCCTGACACCTGCAGAAAATGAGGCCCCAATTAGCAGCAGGACCCGTATCCAGAGGTGGTTCGAGCACCTTGAGGCTGTGCAGGAGCTGGGCAGGACCTGCCTGTTCGCAGGAAAAACCCCGAGGGGCTGCAAATTCCAGAAAAAAACCCCTAAAAGCGGGTTCACACACAGCTAGAGGACCCCCTGCTCTGCGGAGGGATGGGGATATTTGGGCACAAGAGCTGGGGGATGGATGAGGGGAGGAGGAGCAGCAGGTGATGCTCAGGGTGTGCTGGGCTGGAGGGCATCACCCCCCGCTCCCTCCCGCTGCTGCTTGGGGGATCCTTGCTGGTTTAATCCGCAGTTATTTCCCTTATTTCCCTCTCCCGGCTTCCCTGACAATCGTTAATGTGCGAGTTGACTGATTTTCATGGTAATATGCTAAACAAGTGCCTCTTTCTCTTCGCAGCGATCCGGCGGCTCCGGCAGAGCCCGGTGATAGACTTGGTGCACAATACCCTGATGCAGGGAATGTGGCGTGCCAAAGTAATTCCCAGTGAAATCCCGGGGGATTTATGTCAAGGACAAAATAGTGTATCCCATGGGTAAATATAGTTAGCACAGCTGCAAAACAGAATTTATTTCTTGTTTGCGATATCATTTGTAAAGTATGGCATAGGGGAAGCTTTAAAAATGAAATTATAGCAGGCAATAAAAAAAGCTCATAGCACTGTATTCAAATTATGCAACAGTAATATGCCGAGTTCATAAATAAACATCTCTTATTAACCCTTCTCATAACAAAATGGTGTTTTTTCCCTGGAAAAAAAAAAAAAACCAACAAAAAAACAGTCAGAGAGAAAAAACATTAGCGAACATGGGTGAGGCAGGGCTGCAGATGGTGGTACCTGTGGGATCCGTGCCATGATCCCACACCCCAGCTGAGCCCAGCTCCCGAGAAAGCAGGAATTTGGGGGGTGAGCATGGCAGTGACACCCCCAGGCCTCAGCCCTGCTCCCCCAGCCCCTCCTGGGTTATTAAGCCAAGCTCAGAGCAGTTAATCAATTTTGTTTGCATATGCAGGGAGGGCGCTGCCATTTCATTAGCTCAAGTAAGGACTCAGCACACTTTCTGCAGCTTCAATAATTCTCTTTAAAGTTATTGAGAAATGGATGCTTAATTATATTTGCATATGAAAAATAGGGTCTAATTAGTTTGATTGATTATTATTTTAACCTTAATGACATTTTGAGTATCTGTCCCAACTAATAGCAAATGTATTGCTAATAAATCACAAATTTTTATAGCGTGTTCTATCGAGCTTCCTTTTGAAATACATTTTATTAATCCACCAGAATGTATTGAAAGTGAAACAAGTCAAACAACTGCTCATTTATTAAACTGTTTAAATGTCAGATTTATACAAGTGTAATAGTACAGGAAATACGTCCCCATGAAAGACATCTGTGGGCCAGGGACACTCCAAATCTTCGTTATTTTAGGGAAATATATTAAGGAGATAAAAATTCAATTATGTCATTTATTGCGCTAAATAAATTTATATCGACTGGCATAAATGTTTTGCATTAGCAGATGTTCTCCCCTGCAAACTCTCGGGTTTGCTGTGCGCCGACGCTTCCCGACACAACAGCGATCCCAGAGTGGTGGCACCTTCCAGTCCTGAGCTTTGTGGGACTCTGGGATCAGCTCAGCCATGGGAACAGCAGGAAAAATCCCAGCTGGAGCAGAGGTGTCCAACGTGGGGCTGTGGGCCAGGCTGGCAGCGAGGAGGAGCCCCCCACCCACACCCAGATTGCTTCTGCACTATTCCATGACTGGAATTCTTGTGGGGGGTGGTGATGCTGCCCCTGCCATCAATGCCTTAATTAGAAATTAGGATAGTCACATTGGCATAAATTAAATCAGACTAAAGATGATTAACAAAGTAATGCAAGAAATCATTAAATTAAACCACTGCGCCAAGTCCACTGCTGATCTATCACAAATTTGGGCTGCTAATGAGGTCTTAATTAGTGAGTTCGGTTGGAATAATT